>NC_060191.1:31799260-32501597 GCF_021184085.1 Oncorhynchus gorbuscha | reverse complement strand
ATATTTTATATTTGAGATTATTCAAAGTAGCCACCCTTTGCCTTGATGACAGCTTTGCACACTCTTTGCATTCTCTCAACCAGCTTCATGAGGAATGCATATCCAACAGTCTTGAAGGAGTTCCCACATATGCTGGGCACTTGTTGGCTGCTTTTCCTTGACTCTTCAGTCCAACTCATCCCAAAACATCAGCACCTGGGTTGAGGTCGGGTGATTGTGGAGGACAGGTCATCTGATGCAGCACTCCATCACTCTCCTTCTTGGTCAAATAGCCCTTATAGAGCCTAATGTTGTTTTTTAGGTCATTGTCCTGTTGAAAAGCAAATAATTGTCCCACTTAGCGCGAACCAGATGGGATGGCGTATCGCTGCAGAATAACATGGTAGCGATGCTGGTTACGCGTGCCTTGAGTTCTAAATAAATCATAGACAGTGTCACCAGCAAAGCACCCCCATACCATTACACCTCCTCCTCTGTGCTTCACGGTGGGAACCACACATGCAGAAATAATCTGTTCACCTACTCTGCACCTTACAAATACACAGCGGTTGGAACCAAAAATCTAACATTTGAACTCATTAGACCAAAGGACAGATATCACCCGGTCTAATGTCCATTGCTCATGTTTCTTGGCCCAAGCAAGTCTCTTCTTCTTATTGGTGTCATTTAGTAGTGGTTTGTTTGCATAATTTGACCATGAAGGCCTGATTCATGCAGTCTCCTCTGAACAGTTGATGTTGAGATGTGTCTGTTACTTGAATTCTATGAAGCATTTATTTGGGCTTCAATCTGAGGTGCAGTTAACTCTAATGAAAGTATCCTCTGCAGCAGAAGATTCTGGGTCTTCCTTTCTTGTGGCGGTCCTCATGAGAGCCAGTTTCATCATAAAACGTGATAGTACTTGAAAGTTCTTGACATTTTCTGGATCGACTGACCTTCAGGTCTTAAAATAATGATGGTCTGTCATTTCTCTTTGCTTATTTGAGCTGTTCTTGCCATAATATGTACCTGGTCTTTTTCCAAATAGGGCTATCTTCTGTATACTGAATGGCTCAAACGCACTAAGAAGGAAAGAAATTCCCAATATATTTTTAATTGTTTAACACTTTTTTGGTTACTACATGATTCCGTATGTGTCATTTCATAGTTTAGATGTCCTCACTATTATTCTACAATGTAGAATAAAGAAAAACCCTTGAATGAGTAGGTGTGTCCAAACGTTTGACTGGTACTGTTATGGTATGTGGAAGAGGTTTGCTTAGAGGCCTATACTGTACATTGTGGGCCTGTATAGCATGACCCCCTGTGCTTTTTATTCACACGTTGTTAACAAAACAAAATTATAATTAGTTCAGCTTCAGGATATTTCAGAACTACTGAAAGAGCATTCCAAATCTCTGCCACTCAAATTCTTTTCAGCTTCCCTTACGTCTCTTTTTTGCATCTGTCTCCTTCCCTGCAGTGCAGTTTTGAGGAGCTTTCGTATTAACGGCTCATTGATTAATTTGGACTTGGGCCCATGTGTCTCATAATGCCTGGAGGTTGGGATTCTGAGACTATTCTCATTTTATGCTTCCAGCTGCGCACGGTTTGTTCACCCTTTCAACTACAAGGATTTTTTTATTAACAAATCCTCTTCAATACAATTTCCCCTTGCCTCCTAAATCTGCTCAGCCACTTCTCCCTCCGGGCTGTCTGCGCTGATCTCCCTGCATGTGCTGTGTGTGTGCATGTGCTGTGTGTGTGTGATCTGTGATTTACATATGGAGTTATCTTAGACGATGTTTGCCTACTGTCCAGGGAAGGGGTGAAAACATCATTGTAATGCTTTACGTAATTCTGGCTGAATACTCTGTCTCAACAACGGGAAGCTATAGATCATGGCAGACAGGCTGAGCTGTTAATTTGAAAGGGGTGTATGCATGAGAGACCGATACAATGTGATCTATCTTTATTAATAGACAAAATAATGAAGAGTGATAGGCCTATCATTAAACAACTCAATGAGAAAACAAATTGCTTTTCTGTGGGACATGAATTGCTACTTCCGGGCCTTTTTTGTCTATTGGCAGGTAATAAAAGTCCAAACTCAAAACTTCTATATGTCTTTTAGTACATTTTGCATTTTACATCAAGCCTTATATCCATTCCCCAGGTTACCCGGGACACATTTAGCTCAAGTTAGCAACTACAGTACGCTCAATTTCCTTTAATAGGATAGCCGGAGACAAAGTCGTTATTATCCTTTGGGTGATCGGGTGAACCCTCTTGGGTGTGTGACATCACTCCAAGCCCTTACCAAACAAAGGTGGACAATTTCTCTCCCCTCGGATGTAGAATCAGTAGTAACCACCAAGTTCAATGACAGTTATCTTAAATTTAAAATACATATCTAATATTCTAGCAACCCAAATAACATTGTCACAGAGGAGGGTTTATTAGCTAACTAAAGGGATTGAGTAATCTCAGCCATTTTTTATAGAATAGCTCCGCTAACAACGCTAGTTAGTTATTGTTAGCTACAGTTGAAGTCGGAAGTTTACATACACCTTAGCCAAGTACATTTAAACTCAGTTTTTCACAATTCCTGACATTTAATCCAAGTAACAATTCCCTGTTTTTGTTATGCTGGTGAATGAGGACCCAAAAGCGACTTAACGAAAACAGAGTCTTTATTCCAGTATTTGACAAAAGTGATAATCCTGGATATTATCAAGGTGAAAACAAAACAGGAAAACTGAAATCCACTCGTCAGTAGAGAGGACTGACTGGAGACTCGACCATAGACTGCAGGTTGCTTCGGGAAGGCACCGGCCGTAGCAGACCTAGACACCTGCTCACACGCAGCATCTGAAGAAGGTAAAACACGACAGGGCGAGACAAGGACACAGAACAGCGAACATCATACAAGGATCCGACAAGGACAGAAGCGGAAAACAGAGGGAGAAATAGGGGCTCAAATCAGAGGGCAAAATAGGGGACAGGTGTGAAAAGAGTAAATGAGGTAGTTAGGAGAATGAGGAACAGCTGGGAGCAGGAACGGAACGATAGGGAGAGAGAGCGAGAGAGGGAGAGAGGGAGGGGAAGAGAGGGATAGAAAGAGGGAAAGAACCTAATAAGACCAGCAGAGGGAAACGAATAGAAGGGAAGCACAGAGACAAGACATGATAACCAATGACAAAACATGACAGTTTTAGGTCAGTTAGGATCACCACTATATTTTAAGAATGTGAAATGTCAAAATAATAGTAGAGAGAATGATTTATTTCAGCTTTTATTTCTTTCATCACATTCCCAGTAAGTCAGAAGTTTACATACGCCCAATTAGTATTTGGTAGCATTGCCTTTAAATTGTTTAATTTAGGTCAAACGTTTTGGGTAGCCTTCCACGACCTTCCCACAATCAGTTGCATACTATTGTTTGTACAGATGAATGTGGTACCTTCAGGCGTTTGGAAATTGCTCCCAAGGATGAACCAGACTTGTGGAGGTCTACATTTTTTTTCTGAGGTCTATTTTTTTTTCCCCATGATGTCAGGCAAACAGGCACTGAGTTTGAAGGTAGGCCTTGAAATATATCCACAGGTACACCTCCAATTTACTCAAATGTGGTCAATTAGCCTATCAGAAAATTCTAAAGCCATGACATCATGTTCTGGAATTTTCCAAGCTGTTTAAAGGTTCAGTCTTCTGACCCACTGGAATTGTGATACAGTGACTTTTAAGTGAAATAATCTGTATGTAAACAATTGTTGGAAAAATTACTTGTGTCATGGACAAAGTAGATGTCCTAACAGACTTGCCAAAACTATAGTTTGTTAACAAGAAATTTGTGGAGTAGGCGAAATAAGAGTTTTAATGACTCCAACCTAAGTGTATGTAAACTCCCGACTTCAACTGTAGACTACATTTCGACTCCAGAGCTCATGGGCACAAACACATGTCAAATAAGCTTCAGGACCCAGCTGTTGAGATGTAGTAGTTTGTTTTCACCAAAATATGTTCAACTCACAGGGACAACTCTTAGATACCAAAACGTGGTTTATTCTGTCATGTTGGCAATGCTATAGTGAACACTGTATATGAGCTTTGCATACAAGGATATTAATTAGCATTCATTAATTCATGTGTATGAAATGACCAGTCATCCTGCACTGTGGAAGTTGTTAAATCAGTTGAGCTTGTGGCAAATCAGGAACAAATTGTTGTAGCATTTTAGGTAAGATGATGCATGACGAAGTAGTGCAGACAGAGATGTTAATGAATCGTTGGTGTCATTTGTGTTTTAGTTAGAGTAGCCAGTGATCTGTACAGTTGTTATAAGCAATTGGTCAGAATTAGTATGATGATATGGGTCATGCTTGAGATGATGATTGAGAATCATTGAGAGGATAATAAACTTTTTACCAAACACTTATTTCCAGATTTGCTATTTTACAAACTTCTACAGTAGCAGGTTTAGAGGACTTAATATAAGAGACTAGCAACAATAATATGGTGTTATCTCAATATGAATATTATGTTTCAATTCACTTGATCATAAAACATTCTTTATCATCAATTCATCTTGGATCATTGTGCACAGTGGTTTGGTGAATTAACAATTGTTGTCATGCAACAACAACAAAAAAAGATCATCAACCATCAGGTAATCTATTCTGTACACGTGTTTCTGTGTCATATTACCACAGTGTAAAAGTTAAGACATTCACTGCATCGGTGAAGGGAGTGATAAATCGGACTCCAGAAGCTGTGCCCGGGTGTCACGTATAAGAGGAGTGAATTGGATTGATTCTGGTCTGGGTTTGGTCTGCAGGCTGACGTGATTGACCATTGTCTCCTACTTCGTCATGGTAGGATCAGGTCTCCTCTATGCAGCCAGCTGTAGCACACTCTGGACTCTGGGTAAACCATCCACTCGGCCCACCGCCGTCTATAGGCCATCCAGAGAAGCAGCAGTGTCCCCGTCTCCAGTGAACACCCCACCACCATCCCCAGTATGACAAGCCTAATCTCCATCTCAGCTGTTATATCTCAAATTCAAACAGCAACACAAGACCTCCCAAATGGCACCCTATTCAGCGCACTACTTTTGCCCATAGGGAATAGGGTGCCATTTGGGATGCATATACAGTCTACATACATCAGGCACTAATTTCCTCCCTGATAAGGATCTTTTGAGCGTATTATCAAAGATTGATCACAATCTGTTATTTAGTCATGCTAATAACTACCCATCTCCCCTGGGAGAGAATAACTCTCTTCTCCTTTCAACATGGGACCAAAAGATATGTGGTTCCTCAGATTGGTGGAGATAACCTTTGGACCCTTCTCGGAGTAGAGATCTCTGTGCTGAAGACACTGCTGCAGTTAAAAAAGAGAAATACATGGCTTGTGCATATGGAAAAGGATGAGTTGGAAGATATAACCGGTAAACAGGATGCTTCTGGGGCTCTTTTCAGGTACATTGTGTATTGTACATCATTCCTCTGTTATTAATATGCCTCCAAACCGGTTGCCTCAGTTGTTGTTGTTTTATATCAAAGTCACTGGAAGGAAATAATTTTATACAACACAATTCATCTTTAAATAATGAGGTTTCAGCTTGAAGGCTACATGTACGGCTATATACCCCAAACAACACACAGGCCTATTTTCAAGTTGAAGGCATTTAAAAAAAGATATATATTTTACCTTTATTTTACTAGGCAAGTCAGTTAAGAACAAATTCTTATTTTCAATGACGGCCTAGGAACAGTGGGTTAACCGCCTGTTCAGGGGCAGAACAACATAATCGGGGATTTGAACTTGTAACCTTTCGGTTACTAGTCCAATGCTCTAACCACTAGGCTACCCTGCCACCCCAATCTGGAAGAGGCTGATGGTGAAGCTGGCACATAAAGTGGAAGTTACCACAACAAATCAAATATAATTAAATTTTATTTGTCACATGCACTGAATACAACATTTGTAGAACTTACCGTGAAATGCTTACTTACAAGCCCTTAACAAAGCAGTTCAAGAAATAGAGTTAAGAGAATATTGACAAAATAAACTGAAGTAAAAAATAAAATAAAAAGTAAGGGAGGGGTCAATATAAATAGTCTGGGTGGCCATTTGTTAATTGTTCAGCACTCTTATAGCTTGAAGGCTTGTTAAGGATCCTTTTGGACCTAGACTTGGCACTCCGGGGAACACCAGCTGTGCGGTAGCAGAGAAAACAGTCTATGACTTGGGTGACTGGAGTCTGACAATTCTTTGGGCTGTCCTCTGACGCAGCCTTGCAGAGGTGTGGACTTGAGTCACATAACTTGGACTCGAGTTAGACTCGAGTCAGAAATATGATGACTTGCAACTGGACTTTGACTTTAACACCAATGACTCGTGACTTGACTTGGACTTGAGCCTTTTGACTCGGCCTGACTTGATACCCTCTCCAAGCCCAAATATTAAAAATGATGCTATTTTTTAAAAAGTGTGCAGCGCATCAACTCTTCATTTAACGGATTACAGTTGGACAACGACATGTTAATAAAATATTGTTACTGCAGCTATTACTGTGTAGTTACCATAGTTACAGTGGTTCCACCTTTAAAAGTTGTGTCATACTGCAGCACACCTCGCAGGCTTCTGTAGAATTCTGCGTTAATGCAACTGTTATGTTCTGTGGAAAATAAGCATTTGGTCACCTACAAACAAGCAAGAATTCTGGCTCTCACAGACCTGTAACTTCTGCTCCTCTGTCCTCCACTCGTTACCTGTATTAATGGCACCTGTTTGAACTTGTTATCAGCATAAAAGACACCTGTCCACAACCTCAAACGGTCACAGTCCAAACTCCACTATGGCCAAGACCAAAGAGCTGTCAAAGGACACCAGAAACAAAATTCTAGACCTGCACCAGGCTGGGAAGACTGAATCTGCAAGCTTGGTTTGAAGAAATCAACTGTGGGAGCAATTATTAGGAAATGGAAGACATACAGGACCACTGATAATCTAATCTCCCTCGATCTGGGGCTCCACGCAAGATCTCACACTGGGGGACCTAGTGAATGACCTGCAGAGAGCTGGGACCAAAGTAACAAAGCTTACCATCAGTAACACACTACACCGCCAGGGACTCAAATCCTGCAGTGCCAGACGTGTCCCCCTACTTAAGCCAGTACATGTCCAGGCCCGTCTGAAGTTTGCTAGAGAGCATTTGGATGATCCAGAAGAAGATTGGGAGAATGTCATATGGTCAGATGAAACCAAAATATAACTTTTTGGTAAAAACAAAGAACAGGACAAAGAATGCTGAGTTGCATCCAAAGAACACCATACCTACTGTGAAGCATGGGGGTGGAAACATCATGCTTTGGGGCTGTTTTTCTGCAAAGGGACCAGGACGACTGTAAAGGAAAGAATGAATGGGGCCATGTATCATGAGATCTTGAGTGAAAATCTCCTTCCATCAGCAAGGGCATTGAAGATGAAACGTGACTGGGTCTTTCAGCTAGACAATGATCCCAAACACACCGCCCGGGCAACGAAGGAGTGGCTTCGTAAGAAGCATTTCAAGGTCCTGCAGTGGTCTAGCCAGTCTCCAGATCTCAACCCCATAGAAAATCTTTGGAGGGAGTTGTAAGTCCGTGTTGCCCAGCAACAGCCCCAAAACACCACTGCTCTAGAGGAGATCTGCATGGAGGAATGGGCCAAAATACCAGCAACAGTGTGTGAAAACCTTGTGAAGAATTACAGAAAACGTTTGACCTCTGTCATTGCCAACAAAGGGTATATAACAAAGTAGTGAGATAAACTTTTGTTATTGACCAAATACTTATTTTCCACCATAATTTGCAAATAAATTCATAAAAAATCCTACAATGTGATTTTCTGGATTTTTTTTTCTCAAAAACTGTCTGTCACAGTTGAAATGTACCTATGATGACAGGCCTCTCTCATCTTTTTAAGTGGGAGAACTTGCACAATTGGTGGCTGACTAAATACTTTTTTGCCCCACTGTACTATTCATCTGATCTATCATGTCTTTAATATCTCAATGTTTAAAATGTCGAATCCAACACAAGTGCTAGTTTGACCACCAGAGGGTAACTTTGATAAGCATTTGATACTCTCCCATATTGGCATTACTAGGGCATTTAAAACCTTTTTCGTAATAACATTGTACATGGGTGTCACGCCTTGGTCATTGTATTTTGTGTTTTTGTTATATGTTTGGGTAGGCCAGGGTGTGACATGGGTTTATATGTTGTATTCGTGCTGGGGTTTGTATATTTTGGGATCGCGGCTGATTTGGGGTGTTGTTAGGCTTGGCTGCCTGAGGCGATTCTCGTTGTCTCTGACTGGGAACCGTATTTAGGTAGCCTGAGTTCGCTTTGTGTTTTTGTGGGTGTTTGTTCCTATCTCTGTGTTGTAGTCACCAGATAGGCTGTAATTAGTTTCACGTTCCGTTCTGTTGTTTTTGTATTTCAGTTATTTCATGTACCGCTATTCTGTTCATTAAAGTCATGAGTAACCCACACGCTGCATTTCGGTCCTACTCTCTTCATTCAACAGACGAACGCCGTTACAATGGGATTATTATTATTTATTTTTTTATTTTGGAGATTATTTTGTTTAAAAAAAAACAACAGTGAACCATTGTAATCTGAATAAAGACCAAAATAATATTTATAAAGACCAAAATATAGCCCTGCTAATAGCCATAATGACGCTGTACAATGTGACCATGTGTGTTTGAATGAATATTTTCCAAAAAGCAACAATTTGTTTGCCTTTGTTCGACAACTTTGTTCTAATATTTCTGTAATTCATTGATATTTATTCCCATAGTAATTGATTATGGATTCATGACTAAATAAAAATCTGCATTTCCAAAGAGTTTTTTATCATTATTTTATTAACAAAAGCATATAGATGCTGATGAAGAAATACAGTGTCTGATTTCAAAAAGGCTTTACCTCGAAAGCACACCTTGCGATTATGTTAGATCAGCGCCTTAGGCATAGAAAAACATACAGCCATTTTCCAAAGAAGGAAAGGTGTCACAAAAAACATAAATAGCGTTAATATGAATCACTAACCTTTGATGATCTTCACCGGATGGCACTCCCAGGACTCCATGTTAGACAATAAATGTGTGTTTTGTTCAATAAAGTTCATCTTTATGTCCAAAACCTCATTTTAAATTGGTGTGTTATGTTCAGAAATGCATTGTCTCAAACAAACATCCGGTGAAAGTGCAGAGAGCCACATCAAATTACAGAAATACTCATCATAAACATTGATAAAAGATGCAAGTGTTAAACACACATTTAAAGATAAACTTCTCATTAATGCAACCGCTGTGTCAGATTTCAAAAAGGTTTTACAGTAAAAGCACACCATGCAATTATGTTAGATCAGCTCCTAGCCACAGAAAAACATACAGCCATTTTCCAACCAAGGAGATGTGTCACAAAACTCAGAAATAGCGTTATAAATATTCACTTACCTTTGATGGTCTTCATCGGAATTCACTCCCAGGAATCCCAGTTCCACAATAAATGTTTGTTTTGTTCGATAAAGTCCATCATTTATTTCCAAATACCTCCTTTTTGTTCGTGCGAGCACTAAGTCCAGACGAAAAGTAAAAAAATATATACTACAGTTTGTAGAAACATGTCAAATGATGTATAGAATCAATCTTTAGGATGTTTTTAACATAGATCTTCAATAATATTCCAACCGGACAATTCCTTTGTCTTTAGAAATTAAAGGGAATGCAGCTCGCTCTCACGGCTCGCGCACGTGATTTAGCTCATGGCATTCTGCCAGACCCCTTAGTCAACCAGCTCTTATTCGCTCCCCCTTCATAGTAGAAGCCTGAAACAAGGTTCTAAAGACTGTTGACATCTAGTGGAAGCTGTAGGAAGTGCAATATGACCCCATAGACACTATATTGGATAGGCAAAGACATTAAAATTTTCTCAGGTTTTTGCCTGCCATATGAGTTCTGTTATACTGATAGACATCATTCAAACAGTTTTAGAAACTCCAGAGTGTTTTCTATCATAATCTACTAATTATATGCATATTCTAGCTTTAGGGCCTGAGTAGCAGGCAGTTTACTCTGGGCACCTTATTCATCCAAGCTACTCAATACTGCTCCCCAGTCCCAACGAAGTTAACTAATGTTGAATGTTAATATTAGAATGCACTTTTTAATTTCCCAATGATAATAAATTATTTTGTTAATTAGATCAAATATCCTGTGATAATTACCCAGTGAGGAGATCAGGGGATGATACCCCTATCTGACTCACTCCCAGAGCCCAGCAGCATTCTACCAAACTCGTGCACTGGACTTACTCCAGACAAAGCATGGTCATTCCCGACCCCATTCCCGACCGGTCTGTTGTAGTATTGCATTTAGCAGGGGGATTTTCCTGGTCCTCAATCCCATGGTCTCATCAGGTCGTGATTGAATTAAGTTAATTTGGCAGGTGCCCACTGAGCTATCGGCTGCGAATGGCACTGGCCGTGTGCTAAGCCCAGATTGCTCACTTTTCACTTCATGCACTATTAGAGCCTCTGAAGGGCTTATTTGCTCGTTATTGGCAGAAGCATGTGAGACATTTGAATGCCATTCCTCTTTCTGCTCTGAGTCTGATGACATTATCTCAGAAGAAGATTGCCCTTAGCGATGATGCAAAGCCCTGTAGGCAAGTAATCATCGGTGGGTTGGCTAATCGATGTGTCTATATACCTGCACTGTGGTAGAAGGGGAATGAGGTGGCTCCCCTTCAATGCCTCAGTGATGTCAGAGAACATGATGTCCTCTGCAGCAATGTCAAAGAAAGGTGGTCATACCCGCTGCACGTTTTCCAACAGTCATGGACTGAGAGCATGAGTTTCCTGATGTTGTTGATGTCGAAGTGCTTATGTGATGCTTTTTATCTGAAACATGTTGAATTAGTAACATGTGGGAAGTAGATGTCTTTACTGCAAAATGAGGCTGAACAGTTGACTGCCCGACTGTGATTACTGATTTTGTCGTGGTAATTGAATACAGATTTCCAACACTATTCAGTGTAGAAAATGAGTGTAAAAAACTCTCTGCAGAGCCTTGAAATGTTACATTCACATTTGTGATTTGATTTGGATGGCCAGGGATTATGCTTTTGCGAGAAAGTTGTCGTTTTTTATTTTATTTTTTAAACTCTTGTTGGGTGTCTTTGCTGATTTCTTTGCTTTAGTATTGTTGATGCAGTGGAATATGTTGTAAGCATGACCCTATGGGTAGAGAATTGATGTGGTTTACACACTATATGTGGGTTCTTGTTAAAATATACAATTCATGACAGTGTTCGGCTTGGAGTTATCAAAGTCTGCACTGGCATTTTATGACTTAGCGCTTGGCTGGAGAATGACCTACTTTCTTCTTCCGGAGATTCAGAGGGTTTTTCAGCCTGATGGAGGTCTCTGTGTGTTGTTGCTCCCAACTGTTTAATTAAAAGATCAGAGGAAGACAGGTTTGCAGAAGTGCATTTTTCCTCTCCAGCCAGTCTTTCTGTGGTTTTCATTATTCCATGGTGAACAGGACTGCCTTCTTACACTGTAATTTCGGTCACCTCCTCAAGAGAACCATGAGGCTGAGAGAAGTCAGACTCCTGTCCTTTGTTGTTTTTCAGCTTTAGAATGTTCACATTTTCCGATTCTTTCGAGTCATTCACATTCTGATTTATGTGAGGTGGAGATGTACAGTACCAGTCAAAAGTTTGGACACACCAACTCATTCAAGGGTTTTTCTTTATTTTTTAAAACTATTTTCTACATTGTAGAATAATAGTGAAGACATCAAAACTATGAAATAACGCTTATGGAATCATGTAGTAACCCAAAAAAGTGTTAAACAAATCGAAATACATTTTACATTTGAGACTCTTCAAAGTAGCCACCCTTTGCCTTGATGACAGCTTTGCATACTCTTGGCATTCTCTCAACCAGCTTCATGAGGTAGTCACCTGGAATGCATTTCAATTAACAGATGTGCCTTTTTAAAAGTTGATTTGTTGAATTTCTTTCCTTCTTAATGTGTTTGATCCAATCAGTTGTGTTGTGACAAGGTAGGGGGGTATACAGAAGATAACCCTATTTGGCAACTGAGCATTTACTTGGCCTCACTGTCTGTGACAAAACAACGGGAGGGGCAGTCCATTTATCAATACTGTTTCCATTGTCAGCAATCATAGAATCAGTTTTTTTCGACAGTGTTCTTATCGTAGTTACAGATGCATGTTGCGTGTGAGAAACTTCTGGCAGGAGGCTCATAGGCTGCTGCTCTTTGGACAGAACACCAGGCTGTGCTGGCAGATGGCCAGTGGTACTTGACACAGACATCATAGATTTCACAATCTCTGTCAGAGCCTGAGAGGCAGAAGGAACTTTGACAGCAGGCTTGGTACACCTCGTAACGCGGAAGGATGTTGTTGCACTTTGGCTTTCGATTGATGGCATTCTCATAGGCAAGGGTGATTCATCAATATGGTCAGTGATGTGGTTTTTTGATGTGATTGTTTCATGAGCTTGGTTAAAGAGAAAATTAAAATCAGTCTGGCATACCACTTAATATTGATATACTGTTGGGGTCATTAACCCCACTGTTTTCAATGTTCTGGTCAAAGAGACCATGGACAAGAGCAAATGGAGCATTGATGAGAGGAATTGTCATAACTTGCCTTTCTCAGCATGCTCCCGCTCTTCCCCTCCACCATCCTCAAAAATAAACTCTATGTCCTTATTTGTCATTTTAACACCCGCCAATGTGTGATTGTTAACTAGGAGGTATGCTGGATGATATGCTTTGGAATTTGACAGATTTATTATGTTGGATTTGAGTATCATACCAATTTTGACTGTTTCTGAGATTCACAGTATTCCCAGATATGTTTTCTTCTTTATCTCTCAATGATAATAATAAAGTGTGAAAGATCTCTGAAGTTGAAGGATAAGGCATGCTGGTTTGCTAATATCACAAAATCTAGAAAATGTCTAATGTTATACCTTTGTAGTGAGAAGCACTGTTCTGGTTGTGTTCGCCATGACTTCAATTGTTCCTGAGTTTGAGAAAGATGTACTAGCAAATGAATAATTCAACATGATTTTGCTGAGATTCATTTCAGATTCTAATGAGGAAAGGGGGGGTGGCATAAAGTCATAATCTAGCCCATCCAAAACAGTTACAGAGAAATCGAATATGCTCTTTTTTTATGTTTTGGCACTATCAAATACTACTGCTTTGTCCTCTTGTTTCTTTGTTGTCATTTCAAATGAGCTCGGTGTTCAGGTCTTGTCCCTGTCCTTTTCTTCCTAGACTGAGTGAGCTGCCTCGGTCGGACAACGCTGACAGAACGTCTATTTTTGTCTGTTGATTATGGCCTTTTTTCTTGCAGGCAGGTCAAACACATGTTTGTCATCACGCGATCCGGAGTCGCAGTAACTTCCTTTTTGTCATCCAAGATGGATTCTGACCCAGTCAATGGATACTTTTGTCATGCAGGTGAAAGAGGACCCAAACGCGACTTAACAGAAACAGAGTTTATTAAAGTCCAAAACGGAATAACAGAAATCCTCTAGACTTGTAGAGGGGAAACAACTGGAGAAGCGGCCACAGACTGCAGGTCGCTTCGGTAGGCGCAGGCCGTAGTCGACTGAGACACCTGCTCACACGCAGCATCTGATGAAGGCACAAAACACGACAGGACAGGGTGATACACAATCACGGCAAAAACACGACAGGACAGGGCGAAACGCAATCACAGCATGGTGAATACAATACAAGGAACCGACGGGACAGGAACGGATCACAAAGGAATAAATAGGGAATCTAATCAGGGGAAAGGATCGGGAACAGGTGTGGGAAGACTAAATGATGATTAGGGAATAGGAACAGCTGGGAGCAGGAACGGAACGACAGAGAGAAGAGAGAGCGAGAGAGTGAGAGAGGGAGGGGGAGAGAGAGGGATAGAAGGAGGGAAAGAACCAAACAAGACCAGCAGAGGGAAACGAATAGCATGGGGAGCACAGGGACAAGACATGACAATAAATGACAAACATGACAGTACCCCCCACTCACCGAGCGCCTCCTGGCGCACTCGAGGAGGAATCCTGGCGGCAACGGAGGAAATCATCGATGAGCGAACGGTCCAGCACGTCCCGAGACGGAACCCAACTCCTCTCCTCAGGACCGTAACCCTCCCAATCCACTAGGTATTGGTGACCCCGTCCCCGAGAACGCATGTCCATAATCTTATGTACCTTGTAAATAGGTGCGCTCTCGACAAGGACGGGAGGGGGGAGGGAAGACGAACGGGGGTGCGAAGAAAGGGCTTAACACAGGAGACATGGAAGACAGGATGGACGCGACGAAGATGTCGCGGAAGAAGCAGTCGCACAGCGACAGGATTGACGACCTGGGAGACACGGAACGGACCAATGAACCGCGGAGTCAACTTACGAGAAGCTGTCGTAAGAGGAAGGTTGCGAGTGGAAAGCCACACTCTCTGGCCGCAACAATACCTTGGACTCTTAATCCTGCGTTTATTGGCGGCTCTCACCGTCTGTGCCCTGTAACGGCAAAGTGCAGACCTCACCCTCCTCCAGGTGCGCTCACAACGTTGGACAAACGCTTGAGCGGAGGGAACGCTGGACTCGGCAAGCTGGGATGAGAACAGAGGAGGCTGGTAACCCAGACTACTCTGAAACGGAGATAACCCGGTAGCAGACGAAGGAAGCGAATTGTGAGCGTATTCTGCCCAGGGGAGCTGTTCTGCCCAAGACGCAGGGTTTCTGAAAGAAAGGCTGCGTAGTATGCGACCAATCGTCTGATTGGCCCTCTCTGCTTGACCGTTAGACTGGGGATGAAACCCGGAAGAGAGACTGACGGACGCACCAATCAAACGACAGAACTCCCTCCAAAACTGTGACGTGAATTGCGGGCCTCTGTCTGAAACGGCGTCTAACGGGAGGCCATGAATTCTGAATACATTCTCAATAATGATTTGTGCCGTCTCCTTAGCGGAAGGAAGTTTAGCGAGGGGAATGAAATGTGCCGCCTTAGAGAACCTATCGACAACCGTCAGAATCACAGTCTTCCCCGCAGACAAAGGCAGACCGGTAATGAAGTCTAAGGCAATGTGAGACCATGGTCGAGAAGGAATGGGGAGCGGTCTGAGACGACCGGCAGGAGGAGAGTTACCCGACTTAGTCTGCGCGCAGTCCGAACAAGCAGCCACGAAACGGCGCGTGTCACGCTCCTGAGTCGGCCACCAAAAGCGCTGGCGAATAGACGCAAGAGTGCCTCGAACACCGGGATGACCAGCTAACTTGGCAGAGTGAGCCCACTGAAGAACAGCCAGACGAGTGGAAACAGGAACGAAAAGGAGGTTACTAGGACAAGCGCGCGGCGACGCAGTGTGCGTGAGTGCTTGCTTAACCTGTCTTTCAATTCCCCAGACTGTTAACCCGACAACACGCCCATAAGGAAGAATCCCCTCGGGATCAGTAGAAGCCACAGAAGAACTAAACAGACGGGATAAGGCATCAGGCTTGGTGTTCTTGCTACCCGGACGGTAAGAAATCACAAACTCGAAACGAGCGAAAAACAACGCCCAACGAGCTTGACGGGCATTAAGTCGTTTGGCAGAACGGATGTACTCAAGGTTCTTATGGTCTGTCCAAACGACAAAAGGAACGGTCGCCCCTCCAACCACTGTCGCCATTCGCCTAGGGCTAAGCGGATGGCGAGCAGTTCACGGTTACCCACATCATAGTTGCGCTCAGATGGCGACAGGCGATGAGAAAAATAAGCGCAAGGATGAACCTTATCGTCAGACTGGAAGCGCTGGGATAGGATGGCTCCCACGCCTACCTCTGAAGCGCCAACCTCGACAATGAATTGTCTAGTGACGTCAGGAGTAACGAGGATAGGAGCGGACGTAAAACGTTCTTTAGAAGATCAAAAGCTCCCTGGGCGGAACCGGACCACTTAAAACACGTCTTGACAGAAGTAAGAGCTGTGAGAGGGGCAGCAACTTGACCGAAATTACGAATGAAACGCCGATAGAAATTAGCGAAACCTAAAAAGCGCTGCAACTCGACACGTGACCTTGGAACGGGCCAATCACTGACAGCTTGGACCTTAGCGGAATCCATCTGAATGCCTTCAGCGGAAATAACGGAACCGAGAAAAGTAACGGAGGAGACATGAAAAGAGCACTTCTCAGCCTTTACGTAGAGACAATTCTCTAAAAGGCGCTGTAGAACACGTCGAACGTGCTGAACATGAATCTCGAGTGACGGAGAAAAAATCAGGATATCGTCAAGATAGACAAAAACAAAAATGTTCAGCATGTCTCTCAGAACATCATTAACTAATGCCTGAAAAACAGCTGGCGCATTGGCGAGACCGAACGGCAGAACCCGGTACTCAAAATGCCCTAACGGAGTGTTAAAAGCCGTTTTCCACTCGTCCCCCTCTCTGATGCGCACGAGATGGTAAGCGTTACGAAGGTCCAACTTAGTAAAGCACCTGGCTCCCTGCAGAATCTCGAAGGCTGATGACATAAGGGGAAGCGGATAACGATTCTTAACCGTTATGTCATTCAGCCCTCGATAATCCACGCAGGGGCGCAGAGTACCGTCCTTCTTTTTAACAAAAAGAACCCCGCCCCGGCCGGAGAAGAAGAAGGCACTATGGTACCGGCGTCAAGAGACACAGACAAATAATCCTCGAGAGCCTTACGTTCGGGAGCCGACAGAGAGTATAGTCTACCTCGAGGAGGAGTGGTCCCCGGAAGGAGATCAATACTACAATCATACGACCGGTGAGGAGGAAGGGAGTTGGCTCGGGACCGACTGAAGACCGTGCGCAGATCATGATATTCCTCCGGCACTCCTGTCAAATCGCCAGGTTCCTCCTGAGAAGTAGGGACAGAAGAAATGGGAGGGATGGCAGACATTAAACACTTCACATGACAAGAAACGTTCCAGGATAGGATAGAATTACTAGACCAATTAATAGAAGGATTATGACATACAAGCCAGGGATGACCCAAAACAACAGGTGTAAACGGTGAACGGAAAATCAAAAAGAAATAGTCTCACTGTGGTTACCAGATACTGTGAGAGTTAAAGGTAGTGTCTCAAATTTGATACTGGGAAGATGACTACCATCTAAGGCAAACATGGGCGTAGGCCTGTCTAACGGTCTGAAAGGAATGTTATGTTTCCGAGCCCATGCTTCGTCCATGAAACAACCCTCAGCCCCAGAGTCAATCAAAGCACTGCATGTAGCACCGAACCGGTCCAGCGTAGATGGACCGACATAGTAGTACAAGATCTAGATGAAGGGACCTGAGTAGTAGCGCTCACCAGTAGCCCTCCGCTTACTGATGGGCTCTGGCCTCTTACTGGACATGAATTAACAAAATGTCCAGCAACTCCGCAATAGAGGCACAGGCGGTTGGTGATCCTCTGTTCCCTCTCCTTATTCGAGATGCGAATCCCTCCCAGCTGCATGGGCTCAGTCTCAAAGCCAGAGGAGGGAGATGGTTGCGATGCGGAGCAGGGAAACACCGTTGATGTGAGCTCTCTTCCACGAGCCCGGTGACGAAGATCTACCCGTCGTTCTATGCGGATGGCGAGAGCAATCAAAGAGTCCACATCTGAAGGAACCTCCCGGGAGAGAATCTCATCCTTAACCACTGCGTGGAGTCCCTCCAGAAAACGAGCGAGCAGCGCCGGCTCGTTCCACTCACTAGAGGCAGCAAGAGTGCGAAACTCAATGGAATAATCCGTTATGGACCGTTCACCTTGGCATAAGGAAGCCAGGGCCCTAGAAGCCTCCCCACCAAAAACTGAACGGTCAAAAACCCGAATCATCTCCTCTTTAAAGTTCTGGAATTTGTTAGAGCAATCAGCCCTTGCCTCCCAGATAGCTGTGCCCCATTCTCGAGCCCGGCCAGTAAGGAGTGAAATGACGTAAGCAACCCGAGCTCTCTCTAGAGTATGTGTGGGGTTGGAGAGAGAACACAATCTCACACTGCGTGAGAAAGGAGCGGCACTCAGTGGGCTGCCCGGAGTAGCTAGGTGGGTTATTAACCCTAGGTTCTGGAGGCTCGGCAGGCCAGGGAGTAACAGGTGGCACGAGACGAGACTCTGGAACTGTCCAGAGAGGTCGGAAACCTGAGCGGCCAGGTTCTCCACGGCATGGCGAGCAGCAGACAATTCCTGCTCGTGTCTGCCGAGCATGGCTCCTTGGATCTCGACGGCAGTGTAACGAGCGTCTGAAGTCGCTGGGTCCATTCCTTGGTCGGTTCCTTCTGTCATGCAGGTGAAAGAGGACCCAAACGCGACTTAACAGAAACAGAGTTTATTAAAGTCCAAAACGGAATAACAGAAATCCTCTAGACTTGTAGAGGGGAAACAACTGGAGAAGCGGCCACAGACTGCAGGTCGCTTCGGGTAGGCGCAGGCCGTAGTCGACTGAGACACCTGCTCACACGCAGCATCTGATGAAGGCACAAAACACGACAGGACAGGGTGATACACAATCACGGCAAAAACACGACAGGACAGGGCGAAACGCAATCACAGCATGGTGAATACAATACAAGGAACCGACGGGACAGGAACGGATCACAAAGGAATAAATAGGGAATCTAATCAGGGGAAAGGATCGGGAACAGGTGTGGGAAGACTAAATGATGATTAGGGGAATAGGAACAGCTGGGAGCAGGAACGGAACGACAGAGAGAAGAGAGAGCGAGAGAGTGAGAGAGGGAGGGGGAGAGAGAGGGATAGAAGGAGGGAAAGAACCAAACAAGACCAGCAGAGGGAAACGAATAGCATGGGGAGCACAGGGACAAGACATGACAATAAATGACAAACATGACAACTTTTTTCTTTCCAATTCCAAAATCCCATTTTCATCTGCGTCTTGGCCTTGTTTTTCCTCATTGTCATTTGACTCGGCCCAGGTATATCTTATGCGAGGACAAGGGGCATTCACCATAGGTACACCCAGATTCCGACGTGTGGACATAAGAGTGATAGACTCAGCAATTCGGCATGCCGGCATGGGTAAATCGGATCCAGCTTTCCAAACAGAGCCTCCAGTTGACGAAGCGGCAATTACATCTTCAGCAGTTGTGGAGTTTGTGAAATTGTGCCTTTCAAGTGGCGTATGGAACAAATTTGTCCCTGGGGATGCACTTACAGCCAAATCTGGAGATGGCTATTCTCTGTGGGCATTGTTACTGCTCCACCATGATCTTTGTTGTTGTGCTCTTTAGACACGGACTCTATTGTGACTGGAACTTCTGCTGCAGGCGGTGACAGATAGGGATAACCTTGCAGGTCTCCATTTTCAGCTTTGCACTACAGCGTCTTTTCGCTCACATGGCTCGGAAACCATTTACTATGAAAATGGTTCATATCAATTAACGTAATATCATGCATAGCGAAAAATATAGTTTGGGTTCGTTAAGTCGACCCAAACAGATCAATATGAATTACCATATCACTTTTTTTAATAAGGAACTAATTTGAGATGCACTCTAATTCAGAATGTATTGTATACTGTAGCTAAAAACGAGCAATTTATCAAGCCCTGACAGAGGCAATATCATAATTATTTCAGTAACCTAAGAACAATGGCTGCAGTGAAAACAAAGTGACAATTACTATTTTTTCATTACCATGAAGTATTACCAATACGTTTTTGCATAAAATCATTGCTTTGCAAGGCAAAACCACTAGCAGCAAGGGGGCCACCATACACATTACTAGTCAAAAGTTTGCACACCTCCTCATTCAAGGGTTTTTATTTATTTATACTATTTTCTACATTGTAGAAAAATGGTGAAGTCATCAATACAATGAAATAACACATATGGGATCATGTAGTAAGCAAACAAGTGTTTAACAAATCTAAATATATTTTACAATTTTTAGAGTAGCCACTCTTTACCTTGATGACAGCTTTGCACATTCTTGAGATTCTCTCAACCAGCTAAACCTGGAATGTTTTCCAACAGTCTTGAAGGAGTTCCCACATATGCTGAGCACTTAAGGAGGCTGCTTTTCCTTCACTGTGCTGTCCAACTCATCCCAAACCATCTCAATTGGGTTGATTTCAGGGTGATTGTGGAGGCCAGGTCATCTGATGCAGCACTCCATCACTCTCCTTCTTGGTCAAATAGCCCTTACAAAGCCTGGAGGTGTGTTGGACCATTGTCCTGTTGAAAAACAAATGATAGTCCCACTAAGCGCAAACCAGATGTAATGGCGTATCGCTGCAGAATGCTGTGGTAGCCATGCTGGTTAAACCTGCCTTGAATTCTGAATAAATCACTGACAGTGTCACCAGCAAAGCACCTCCACACCATCACACCTCCTCCTCCATGCTTCACGGTGGGAACCACACAATGCGGAGATCATCCGTTCACCTACTCTGTGTTTCACAAATACACACAGAGGTTGGAACAAAAAATCTCAAATTTGGACTCATCAGACCAAAGGATAGATTTCCACCAGTCTAATATCCATTGCTCGTGTTTCTTGGCCCAAGCAAGTCTCTTCTTATTATTGGTGGAAGAACTTGATTGGCCTGCACAGAGGCCTGACCTTAACCCCATCTAACAACTTTGGGATGAATTCCCAAGCATAATCGCCCAACATCAGTGGCCGACCTCGCTAATGCTCTTGTGGCTAAATGGAAGCAAGTTCCCGCAGCAATGTCCCAACATCAAGTGGAAAGCCTTCCCAGAAGAGTGGAGGCTGTTATAGCAGCAAAGGGCGGACCAACTTCATATTAATGCCCATGATTTTGGAATGAGATGTCCACAAGGGTGTCCACATACTTCTGTTAATGTAGTGTACATGATTTATATACAGTCACCTTTCAAATGATTGGCACATTTGATAAAAGATTAGCAAAAATACAAATACTGAGCTATATTGTACGCTAAGAAAATAGGGAAATTGAATTATTTTGCTCATTAATTGCTCAGAAAAAGAGATTTGTTTAACAAGTAGGATTTCTTATGATCAAAAGGATAGTGGTCAAAATAATTGACAACCCAGTCAAAAGTTTAGTATTTGGTACAATATTTAGAGCACGCAATGACTACATCAAGCTTGAGACTCTATAAACTTGTTGGATGCATTTGCATTTTGTTTTGGTTGTGTTTCAGATTATTTTGTGCACAATAGAAAATGAATGTAAATGATGTATTGTGTCATTGTTGAAATACAATGATGGATTACATCATTACATTGTAATCATAATGGATTACAATGCCACAAAAGGAGGGGTGGACAATTTAGACAAGAAGAACCCTACTCTTGTGATATTCTTCAGCATCTTGGACATCTCGGTGTACAACGCGTTTGTAATCTTGTTGGTGTTGAACACAGATTGGAACAGAGGGAAGCTCCAGAGGAGACGGCTCATTCTCGAGGAGCTGGGCAAGGCATTGGTAAGACCTCAAATCCAGAAGAGGCAACATATCCCAAGGACCCCGGCTTCTGCTGCCATCGTGAGGAGGATTCAGGAGGAGGATGCTGGTGCCCCCTCCACCCGACCCACAGAGCCAACAACTCCAATACCGGAAATAAGTGTGAGCAATGTTGTTGCATGTTGTTGCCTTTGGTCCAGGACCCAGTTGCACAGTGTGGGGTTCTATCCCAGGGCCTCGAGCTTAATGATGAGCTTGCAGGGTACTATGGTGTTGAATGCTGAGCTATAATCGATGGACAGCATTCTTACATACGTATTCCTCCTGTCGAGATAGGATCGGGCAGTGTGCAGTGTGATGGCGATTGTATAATCTGTGGATCTATTGGGGGCGGTAAGAAAATTGAAGTGGGTCTAGGGTGACAGGTAAGGTGGAGGTGATATGATCCTTGACTAGTCTCTCAAAGCAATTCATGATGACAGGAGTGAGTGCTACGTGGCGATAGTCATTTAGTTCCACTGGATGTCATAAGGTGAATGCACCAATTTGTAAGTCGCTCTGGATAAGAGCGTCTGCTAAATGACTTAAATGTAGTTCAGTTACCTTTGCTTTCTTGGGTACAGGAACAAAGGTGGCCATATTGCAGCTTGTGGGGACAGCAGACTGGGATAGGGAGAGATTGAATATGTCCGTAAACACACCAGCCAGCTGGACCGGCATCCTTGCGAGGGTTAACACGCTTTAATGTCTTACTCACATCGGCCAAGAAGAGCCCACAGTCCTTGGTAGCGGGCCATGTTGGTGGCACTGTGCTACCCTCGAAGTGGGCAAAGAAGGTGTTTAGTTTGTCTGGAAGCAAGACGTCGGTGTCCGCGACGTGGCTGGTTTCCATTTGTAGTCCATGATTGTCTGTAGACCCTGCCACATAGGTCTCGTGTCTGAGCCGATGAATTGCAACTCCACTTTGTCTCTATACTGACGTTTTTCCTGTTTGATTGCCTTGTAGAGGGAATAACTACACTGTTTGTATTCTGCCATATTCCCAGTCACCTTGTCACTTTCAGTTCTGTGCGAATGCTGCCATCTATCAACGGTTTCTGGTTAGGGTAGGTTTGAAGGACATAAAGTTCATTTCTTTGCCAATTTTTTTGCAGTTTTACTTTAGTGCAAACAGGATGCATGTTTTGTCATATTTGTATTCTGTACAGGCTTCCACTCTGTCATTTAGGTTAATATTGTAGAGTAACTACAATGTTGTTGATCCGTCCTCAGTTTTCTCCTATCACAGTCATTGAACTCTGTAACTGTTTTAAAGGTACCATTGGCCTTAGTGAAATTCCTGAGCGGTTTCCTTCCTCTCTGGCAACTGAGTTAGGAAGGACGCCTGTATCTTTGTAGTGACTGGGTGTATTGATACACCATCCAACGTGGTATTGATAACTTCACCATGCTCAAAGAGATATTCAATGTCTGGTTTTTTTGCCCATCTACAAACAGGTGTCCTTTGCAAGACATTGGAAAATCTCCCTGGTCTTTGTGGTTGAATCTGTGTTTGAAATTCATCGCTCGAAGGGACCTTATAGATAATTGTACAGAGATGAGGTAGTCATTAAAAAGTCATGTTAAATACTATTATTGCATACCGTGTGAGTCCATGCAACTTATTATGTGACTTGTTAAACACATTTTTGTTCCTGAATTTATTTAGGCTTGCCATAACAAATACTTAATGATTCAATGCGTTGCATTTTTTATGAATTTTGTAAAAATGTCTAAAAACATGATTACACTTTGACAATATGAAGTATTATGTGTAGGCCATTGACACAAAATCTCAATTTAATCCATTTAAAATTCAGACAGTAACACAACAACATTTTTTTAAAGTCTAGGGGTGTGAATACTTTCTGATGGCACTGTAGTTATTCAGCCCTTTGGCAAGAGAATGTATTTATCTGTATAAAGTTATGTTGTTTAATTGTGTTTTAAACAGTATAGGATTTTGTTTAAAATGTTATCCTGAATAACTTGTATTTATTTCAAACTTACTCACTTATTTCCACTCACAGTATCTGCTATGGCAAATGAGAACAGAACAGCAAAAATAATGAACCAGAAGTGGACATTACCTGTACGGAAGATTATTGGGGCAAAGTGAAGAAAAAAAGTATGTGGATAATTTTTGGGGGCAGGGATAGTACTTTAAAGTCTTTAAATACTTTGGGAATAAAGTCAAAACGATCAGCTCCTTTGTCTTGCTCACGTTGAGTGAGAGGTTGTTGTCCTGGCATCACACTCTCTGACCTCCTCCCTATAGGCTGTCTCATCATTGTCAGTAATCAGGCTGACCACTGCTGTGTCGTCTGCAAACTTAATGATGGTGCTGGAATCGTGTTGGGCCACGCAGTTGTGTTGTGAACAGGGAGTACAGGAGGGGACTAAGCACGCACCCCTGAGGGGCCCCCATGTTGAGGATCAGCATGGCAGACATGTTTTTGCCTACTCTTACCACCTGGGGAAGGCCCGTCAGGAAGTCTAGGATTCAGTTGCAGAGGGAGGTGTTTAGCCCCAGGGTCCTTAGCTTAGTGGCGAGCTTTAAGAGGCACTATGGTGTTGAATGCTGTACAGTAGTCAATGAACAGCATTCTCACATAAGTGTTCCTTTTGTCCAGGTGGGAAAGGGCAGTGTGGAGTGTGATTGAGATTGCGTCATCTGTGGATCTGTTGGGCGGTATGCGATTTGGAGTGGGTCTAGGGTATCTCGGATGATGCTGTTGATGTGAGCCATGACCAGCCTTTCAAACCACTTTATGGCTACCAATGTGAGTGCTACAGGGCGGTAATCATTTAGGAAGGTTACCTTTGCTTCCTTGGGCACAAGGACTATGGTGGTCTGCTTGAAACATGTATGCATTACAGACTGTTCGGGAGAGGTTGAAAATGTCAGTTGCACTTGCCAGTTGGCCCGTGCATGCTTTGAGTACACGTCCTAGTAATCCATCTCACTCCGCAGCTTTGTGAATGTTGACCTCGGGTACCGAGAGCATTATCACACAGTCATCCGGAATAGCTGGTGCTCTCATGCATGCATCAGTGTTGCTTGACTCAAAGCGAGCATAAAAGGCATTTAGCTCGTCTGGTCGGTTCGTGTCACTGGGCAGCTCGCTGTGGGGTTTCCTTTTGTAGTCTGTAATAATTTTAGAGCCCTGCCACATCCGACGAGCGTTAAAGTTTGTGTAGTAGGATTCGATCTTAATCCTGTATTGACGCTTTGCGGGATTTCTTAAAAGCGTCCGGATTAGTGTCCCGCTCGTTGAAAGAGGCAGCTCTAGCCTTTAGCTCAGTGCAGATGTTGCAAGGGGGAGCTTTGTATGCGTGTCTGTGTGTGGAGTTAAAGTGGTCTAGAGTATTTTTTCCTGTGGTTGCACATGTGACATGCTGGTAGAACTTAGGTCAAACGGATTTACCTTTAATTGAGCCTTTCATAATTGCCAGACTCAACACATTACAAACACATTATCATCTTTAGCTGACAACTCTTCTTGAACAAAAAAAACGGTTTGCGATTTCGTTCATACTGTGAACTGCCATTTGAGTTGTGTGGTTGCAATATCAACAGCATTATCTCTGGTGTATCTTGGCATGCATCATTCAAGACTAAGTTTAAAATGTGTGCAGCGCTATAGACCTATAATATACAATGTCTCATTAAAGACTGACTTGGTTGGCAATACTCAGTAGAGAAAACAGTCGGGCCCGCAACCTACAGGTCATGCTGAAAACATTTAGACACAAAAATGCAAGGGGATGCAGTCTCATTCTGTAGCTACTATAGGCCTCTACATAGAAAAAAAAGAGAGAGACCAGCACAGACACAGAGAGACACAGAAAGAGAAAAAGAGACACAGATACAGAGAGACACAGAAAGTGAAAAAGATACACAGATACAGATAAAATAAGCAAGGAGGACTTCAGGAGACCAAGGGAGTCTCTCAAGTTGGATTTCATTTGATTTAATTTACCTTGAATATTGCAGACCATTTGTGTAAGCTATTAGGCAGAATAAACCCGTTGAGTTCAACAATAAATAGTGGCTGAATTTATCCTCAAGCCGACTACTTTTTTTGTCATTGTAGGCAAAAAAAGTAAATAGGCTATTTGATGTGTCATTTTTATAAAGGTTTATATACAGTATATAGCCTAACTGTAGATAGTAGGCTACACTGAATAATGAAACAATCCCTAGTAATCTAGTGTTTTGAGCGTGGACTGACTATATCATTTGGCATTAATAGACTGGTTTTACACCCCAACTTTCTATTTTAGCTGGGGGAGAGTGCGAGGACGGCTCATGTCATGTAGGGTCAGGTAGGCTATACAGGACATTTGTAAATTATTTTTAAAAATCTATTGGTAGCTCAGTTGTATGCTGTTGCATCAAACATTTATTTTACAATTGACAATGTTTGAATTTCTAACTTAAATTTCAAGTAATTACATTATTGCAGCCAGGCAGCAGTCTAAATGGCAGCATTGCAACACTGTGTATAGCTTTGAAAAATGTTATGCTTAACATGAGATAATGACAACCAAATAGGCCTCCCAATAAACATTTATCCATTAGTTAAAGCAAAGCTATAGGCTACATGCCCTGGCACCACAGAAAGCATATCATCATTTTTTAATTTGTTTGCTCGTAGCTAGCTACATAGCTAGCTACATAGCCGTCTTTGTATCAAAGATAATTGTGTAGTCTAGAGCGATTTTCTAGGTTAGCTAGCCAGCTATTGTCGTTCTTTTAATGCAACGTAACGTAAACAACACTACTAGCTAGCCAGCTAGCCCCCGAATAGCAGCACTGTCGAAACTATTACACTCAACGGAACGACTTGATTAGTGTAGTGTCAACAACGCACCCACTGCCAGCTAGCCTACTTCAGCAGTACTGTATCATTTTAATCATTTTAGTCAATAAGATTCTTGCTACGTAAGCTTAACTTTCTGAACATTCGAGACGTGTAGTCCACTTGTCATTCCAATCTCCTTTGCATTAGCGTAGCCTCTTCTGTAGCCTGTCAACTATGTGTCTGTCTATCCCTGTTCTCTCCTCTCTGCACAGACCATACAAACGCTCCACACCGCGTGGCCGCGGCCACCCTAATCTGGTGGTCCCAGCACGCACGACCCACGTGGAGTTCCAGGTCTCCGGTAGCCTCTGGAACTGCCGATCTGCGGCCAACAAGGCAGAGTTCATCTCAGCCTATGCCTCCCTCCAGTCCCTCGACTTCTTGGCACTGACGGAAACATGGATCACCACAGACAACACTGCTACTCCTACTGCTCTCTCTTCGTCCGCCCACGTGTTCTCGCACACCCCAAGAGCTTCTGGTCAGCGGGGTGGTGGCACCGGGATCCTCATCTCTCCCAAGTGGTCATTCTCTCTTTCTCCCCTTACCCATCTGTCTATCGCCTCCTTTGAATTCCATGCTGTCACAGTTACCAGCCCTTTCAAGCTTAACATCCTTATCATTTATCGCCCTCCAGGTTCCCTCGGAGAGTTCATCAATGAGCTTGATGCCTTGATAAGCTCCTTTCATGAGGACGGCTCACCTCTCACAGTTCTGGGCGACTTTAACCTCCCCACGTCTACCTTTGACTCATTCCTCTCTGCCTCCTTTCCACTCCTCTCCTCTTTTGACCTCACCCTCTCACCTTCCCCCCCTACTCACAAGGCAGGCAATACGCTCGACCTCATCTTTACTAGATGCTGTTCTTCCACTAACCTCATTGCAACTCCCCTCCAAGTCTCCGACCACTACCTTGTATCCTTTTCCCTCTCGCTCTCATCCAACACCTCCCACACTGCCCCTACTCGGATGGTATCGTGCCGTCCCAACCTTCGCTCTCTCTCCCCCGCTACTCTCTCCTCTTCCATCCTATCATCTCTTCCCTCCGCTCAAACCTTCTCCAACCTATCTCCTGATTCTGCCTCCTCAACCCTCCTCTCCTCCCTCTCTGCATCCTTTGACTCTCTATGTCCCCTATCCTCCAGGCCGGCTCGGTCCTCCCCTCCCGCTCCGTGGCTCGATGACTCACTGCGAGCTCACAGAACAGGGCTCCGGGCAGCCGAGCGGAAATGGAGGAAAACTCGCCTCCCTGCGGACCTGGCATCCTTTCACTCCCTCCTCTCTACATTTTCCTCCTCTGTCTCTGCTGCTAAAGCCACTTTCTACCACTCTAAATTCCAAGCATCTGCCTCTAACCCTAGGAAGCTCTTTGCCACCTTCTCCTCCCTCCTGAATCCCCCTCCTCCCTCTCTGCAGATGACTTCGTCAACCATTTTGAAAAGAAGGTCGACGACATCCGATCCTCGTTTGCTAAGTCAAACGACACCGCTGGTTCTGCTCACACTGCCCTACCCTGTGCTCTGACCTCTTTCTCCCCTCTCTCTCCAGATGAAATCTCGCGTCTTGTGACGGCCGGCCGCCCAACAACCTGCCTGCTTGACCCTATCCCCTCCTCTCTTCTCCAGACCATTTCCGGAGACCTTCTCCCTTACCTCACCTCGCTCATCAACTCATCCCTGACCGCTGGCTACGTCCCTTCCGTCTTCAAGAGAGCGAGAGTTGCACCCCTTCTGAAAAAACCTACACTCGATCCCTCCGATGTCAACAATTACAGACCAGTATCCCTTCTTTCTTTTCTCTCCAAAACTCTTGAACGTGCCGTCCTTGGCCAGCTCTCCCGCTATCTCTCTCTGAATGACCTTCTTGATCCAAATCAGTCAGGTTTCAAGACTAGTCATTCAACTGAGACTGCTCTCCTCTGTATCACGGAGGCGCTCCGCACTGCTAAAGCTAACTCTCTCTCCTCTGCTCTCATCCTTCTAGATCTATCGGCTGCCTTCGATACTGTGAACCATCAGATCCTCCTCTCCACCCTCTCCGAGTTGGGCATCTCCGGCGCGGCCCACACTTGGATTGCGTCCTACCTGACAGGTCGCTCCTACCAGGTGGCGTGGCGAGAATCTGTCTCCTCACCACGCGCTCTCACCACTGGTGTCCCCCAGGGCTCTGTTCTAGGCCCTCTCCTATTCTCGCTATACACCAAGTCACTTGGCTCTGTCATAACCTCACATGGTCCCTCCTATCATTGCTATGCAGATGACACACAATTAATCTTCTCCTTTCCCCCTTCTGATGACCAGGTGGCGAATCGCATCTCTGCATGTCTGGCAGACATATCAGTGTGGATGACGGATCACCACCTCAAGCTGAACCTCGGCAAGACGGAGCTGCTCTTCCTCCCGGGGAAGGACTGCCCGTTCCATGATCTCGCCATCACGGTTGACAACTCCATTGTGTCCTCCTCCCAGAGCGCTAAGAACCTTGGCATAATCCTGGACAACACCCTGTCATTCTCAACCAACATCAAGGCGGTGGCCCGTTCCTGTAGGTTCATGCTCTACAACATCCGCAGAGTACGACCCTGCCTCACACAGGAAGCGGCGCAGGTCCTAATCCAGGCACTTGTCATCTCCCGTCTGGATTACTGCAACTCGCTGTTGGCTGGGCTCCCTGCCTGTGCCATTAAACCCCTTCAACTCATCCAGAACGCCGCAGCCCGTCTGGTGTTCAACCTTCCCAAGTTCTCTCACGTCACCCCGCTCCTCCGTTCTCTCCACTGGCTTCCAGTTGAAGCTCGCATCCGCTACAAGACCATGGTGCTTGCCTACGGAGCTGTGAGGGGAACGGCACCTCAGTACCTCCAGGCTCTGATCAGGCCCTACACCCAAACAAGGGCACTGCGTTCATCCACCTCTGGCCTGCTCGCCTCCCTACCACTGAGGAAGTACAGCTCCCGCTCAGCCCAGTCAAAACTGTTCGCTGCTCTGTCCCCCAATGGTGGAACAAACTCCCTCACGACGCCAGGACAGCGGAGTCAATCACCACCTTCCGGAGACACCTGAAACCCCACCTCTTTAAGGAATACCTAGGATAGGATAAGTAATCCCTCTCACCCCCCCCCTTTAAGATTTAGATGCACTATTGTAAAGTGACTGTTCCACTCGATGTCATAAGGTGAATGCACCAATTTGTAAGTCGCTCTGGATAAGAGCGTCTGCTAAATGACTTAAATGTAATGTAAATGTAATCATCAATTTGATAGGCAGCCGCATAGACATATTGCAATTTCAGCACCATGGATTAAAAAAGAAAATCTGAGGAAATTATTACAGACATTGAAGACTCTGGATCATTGCTACTCTCCCTTTCGGGATGACTACAAGGCCCTCCCCTGCCCTCCCTTCAGCAAATCATATCATGCCTCATTTCTGCTCTTCCTCAACCTTAGGCAGAAACTAAGGATTGTTCAATGTTGGTCTGACCAATCAGAATATATGCTTCAAGATTGTTTTGATTACGTGGACTAGGAAATGTTCCAGGATACCTCTGAGAATAGTATTGACGTACACACAGACTCGGTGACTGGGTTCCATTAGATCTTATCCAAACATAAAACTGTGGATAGATGGCAACATTCGTGCAAAACTGAAAGCGAGAACCACCGCATTTGGCCATGGCAAGGTGACTGGGAACATGGACATGTACAAACAGCTATGACTGCCATAAAGGCAATCAAAGAGGCAAAACGACAGTACAGGGGCAAAGTGGAATGGCTCAGATACGAGACATATGTTACTGGGAAGGACTCCTGACTAGGGCTGTCCCCATTCAGTCAAGTGGTCGATTGTTTGGTCAATTAGCTATTGGTTAACAGAAAATTCTTTAGTTGAGCAGTTGCAAAAAAAAATGGAATGGAACATGTCGTGATTGACGCCTGTCTCAGTGGACTAATCCATTGCGGGGCCGTGGGGATGGCACACCAGTATCAACAGTAGGACGTTTACGGTTAATTCCCATAATTTCGAATCTACAATGTTTGTTTGGATAATGTAATTTTTGTTAATGCATTCAATATTTTATTATGACAGTCTTTTCCATTTCTCATTGTCGGAGCAGACACGTTGTTTGCAGAACCTAGGCTAGACTTGTGAGAAACAAGTTTTTGTGTCACGTTCTGACCTTTATTTCCTTTGTTTTGTTATTAGTTAGTATGGTCAGGGCGTGAGTTGCTGTGGGCAGTCTATGTTTGTTTTTCTATGATTTTGGTATTTCAATGTTTCGGGCCTAGTATGGTTCTCAATCAGAGGCAGGTGTCATTAGTTGTTTCTGATTGAGATTCATACTTAGGTAGCCTGGGTTTCACTGTTTGTTTGTGGGTGATTGTTTCCGTGTCTGTGTTTGTTCGCCACACGGTACTGTTTCAGTTTTGTTCACGTTTATTGTTTTTGTATTAGTGTTCATGTTGAGTTTTCTTTCATATTAAAAACATGGACACTTACCGAGCCGCATCTTGGTCCGATCCTTGCTACACCTCCTCAGAAGAGGAGGAAGAAATCAGCCGTTACATTTTATGTACATTTGACATCCTGTCAATGTCGAGTAAAGACATGCTCCTAATTACGCATAGAAGTAAGTCGAGGCTAGCTGGCCTCCGTGCAAATGTATGCTTATAAATGTACCCATTTGGGGATTTAATAGTATTTCTGATTGTCTTAACTCACCACCACCACTAATGAGCTGTGAAGCTTCTCAAAGTAATGTTTATTTATCTCAAACTGCAAGTTAACAAAATCTGTTTTTACATCCATTGAGAATTACAATAGCTCCTCAATGTAGCCTATTTGAAAAAAACTTTCCAGCTCTCTCCCTTTAAATGATAACCACTAGGACTGAAAGGAAAAAAATCTGTAATGCTCTAGCCCAGTGATTACTTCTTATCCCTTGCTTCTTGTCCCTTGCACAAATAGCATACAGCTGTACCTGTATCTGAAGCTCACTGGCACAGAAAACTCTGAGGGTCCAGAATATGTAATACAATGTTCCAAGTTTGTTAGGCAAGCTTTGAGCTGGACCAAGTTGATAGTTGATGCAATATTTCAAGTTCCTTGCAAACAGGCCATGTGTAGCCAATGTAATTAATTTTTATCAGGATATTTTCTACCTGCAGGCTGCAATGTTTTATTTGTTGACTTCATGTAGGCTATTTTTACATAGTCGGCAATGGCATTAGAAGTTACTTTTAAATTTGTATAATTTTGATTTAGATTTATATGGAATTTACAGTGCCTTGCGAAAGTGTTAGGCCCCCTTGAACTTTGCGACCTTTTGCCACATTTCAGGCTTCAAACAAAGATATAAAGCTGTATTTTTTTGTGAAGAATCAACAACAAGTGGGACACAATCATGAAGTGGAACGACATTTATTGGATATTTCAAACTTTTTTAACAAATCAAAAACTTAAATTGGGCGTGCAAAAACATTCGTTTTTCAACACGGCTGTCACGTTCTGACCTTAGTTATTTTTTTGTCTTTGTTTTAGTATGGTCAGGGCATGAGTTGGGTGGGTTGCCTATGTTCGTTTTTCTATATTGTGTTTTGAGTTTGGCCTGGTATGGTTCTCAATCAGATGCAGGTGTTGTTAGTTGTCTCTGATTGAGAATCATACTTAGGTAGCCTTTTTCCACCTGTGTTTCGTGGGTGTTTATTTTCTGTTCTGTGTTTGTATTTCACCGTTCAGGACTGAGTATTAGTTTTCATTAAAAGAGAATATGAATACTTACCACGCTGCACCTTGGTCCTCCTCTTTTTCTGTCCTAAGCTGCCAGAGTCTCCCGTCTGTCCTGAGCTGCCAGAGCCGTCTGTCTGTCCTGAGCTGCCAGAGCCGCCCGTCTGTCCTGAGCTGCCAGAGCCGCCCGTCTGTCCTGAGCTTGCCAGAGCCGCCTGTCTGTCCTGAGTTGCCAGAACCGCCCGTCAGTCGGGAGCTGCCAGAGCCGCCTGTCAGTTGGGAGCTGCCAGAGCCGCCCGTCTGTCCTGAGCTGCCAGAGCCGCCCGTCTGTCCTGAGCTGCCAGAGCCGCCCGTCTGTCGGGAGCTGCCAGAGCCGCCGTCAGCCGGGAGTTGCCAGAGCCGTCCGTCAGCCGGGAGCTGCCTGAGCCGTCCGTCAGCCGGGAGCTGCCAGAGCCGCTCGTCAGTCGGGAGCTGCCAGAGCCGCTCGTCATTCGGGAGCTGCCAGAATCTCCCGTCCGTCCGGTGCTGCCGGAATCTCCCATCCAGTCGGGACCCGTGGCTTGGGTCTTAAGAGACCACGGAGGCGGTTAAAGAGGCGGAGAAAGACTATGGTGGAGTGGGGTCCACGTCCTGCGCCAGAGCCGCCACCGTGGACAGATACCCACCCAGACCCTCCTCTATAGGTTCAGGTTTTGCGGCCGGAGTCTGCACCTTTGGGGGGGGGGTGTACTGTCACGTTCTGACCTTAGTTATTTTGTTATGTTTTTGTTTTAGTGGTCAGGGCGTGAGTTGGTTGGGTTGTCTATGTTCATTTTTCTATGTGTTGTTTTGAGTTTGGCCTGGTATGGTTCTCAATCAGAGGTAGGTGTCGTTAGTTGTCTCTGATTGAGAATCATACTTAGGTATTCTTTTTCCACCTGTGTTTCGTGGGTGTTTATTTTCTGTTCTGTGTTTGTATTTCACCATTCAGGACTGTTTGTTTCGTTCTCGTGTTTTGTTGGTTTTGTTCGGGTATTCGTTTTCATTAAAAGGGAATATGCATACTTACCACGCTGCACCTTGGTCCTCCTCTCTTTCTCAACGATGAACGTTACAATGGCAATGACCCAAAACACACCTCCAGGTTGTGTAAGGGCTATTTGAACAAGAAGGAGAGTGATGGAGTGCTGCATCAGATGACCTGGCCTCCACAATCACCCAACCTCAACCTAGTTGAGATTGTTTGGGATGAGTTGGACTGCAGAGTGAAGGATAAGTGGTCACCATATGTGGGAACTCCTTCAAGACTGTTGGAAAAGCATTTCTGATGAAGCTGGTTGAGAGAATGTCAAATACAAAGATGTCATCAAGGAAAAGGTGAAAATAAAGGTGAAATAAATAAATAAAAAGGGTACCTACTTTGAAGAATCTAAAATCTATTTTGATTTGTTTAACACTTTTTGGGTTACTATAGAAAATCTTTGGAGGGAGCTGAAAGTTCCATATTTTCCAGCAACAGCCCCGAAACCCAGCAACAGTACAGAAACCTTTGTTTGCAATTACAGAGATCATACATTTCGTGTAGTTCTTGACCAAGTTTGCACACACTGTAGCAGGAATTTTGGCCCACTCCTCCATACAGACCTTCTCCAGATCCTTCAGGTTTCAGGGCTGTCGCTGGGCAATACAGACTTTCAGCTCCCTCCAAAGATATTCTATTGGGTTCAGGCCTGGAGATTGGCTAGGCCACTCCAGGACCTTGAGATGCTTCTTAGGGAGCCACTCCTTAGTTGCCCTGGCTGTGTGTTTCGGGTCGTTGTCATGCTGGAAGACCCAGCCACGACCCATCTTCAATGCTCTTACTGAGGGAAGGAGGTTGTTGGCCAAGATCTCGCGATACATGGCCCCATCCATCCTCCCTCCCCTCAATACGGTGCAGTCATCCTGTCCCCTTTGCAGAAAAGCATCCCCACCTCCATGCTTCACAGTTGGAATGGTGTTCTTGGGGTTGTACTCATCCTTCTTCTTCCTTCAAACACAGCGAGTGGAGTTTAGACCAAAAAGCTCTATTTTTGTATCATCAGACCACATGACCTTGTCCCATTCCCATCCAGATGGTTATTGGCAAACTTCAGACGGGCGCTGGCTTGAGCAGGGGGACCTTGCATGCGCTGCAGGATTTTAATCCATGACGGCGTAGGGTGTTACAAATGTTTTTTTTAAGACTGTGGTCCCAGCTCTCAAGTCATTGACCAGGTCCTGCCGCGTAGTTCTGGGCTGATCCCTCACCTTCCTCATGATCATTGATGCCCCACGAGGTGAGATCTTGCATGGAGAGCCAGATCAAGGGTGATTGACCGTCATCTTGAACTTCTTCCATTTTCTAATAATTGCGCCAACAGTTGTTGCCTTCTCACCAAGCTGCTTGCCTATTGTCCTGTAGCCTATCCCAGCCTTGTGCAGGTCTACAATTTTATCCCTGATGTCCTTAAACAGCTCTCTGGTCTTGGCCATTGTGGAGAGGTTGGAGTCTGTTTGATTGAGTGTGTGGACAGGTGTCTTTTATACATGTCACAAGTTCAAACAGGTGCAGTTAATACAGGTAATGAGTGGAGAACAGGAGGGCTTCTTAAAGAAAAACGAACAGGTCTGTGAGAGCCGGAATTCTTACTGGTTGGTAGGTGATCAAATACTTATGTCATGCAATAAAATGCTAATTGATTTCTTTAAAATCATACAATATAGTTTTCTGGATTTTTGTTTTAGATTCTGTCTCTCACAGTTGAAGTGTACCAATGATAAAAGTTACAGACCTCTACATGCTTTGTAAGTAGGAAAACCTGCAAAATCAGCAGTGTATCAAATACTTGTTCTCCCCACTGTATATACCTTATAGAATTTAATTTGGAAGATGGTAACTCTTCTTCCGTGGTGTCTCAAATCCTAATGAGTTAATTGTTACATGATTCATTTAATCGGGTAACAATTAAACATAGTGGATTAAATAAATTAGAGTCATCAGATTAAAGACGTAAAGTCACGACTACTTTGAAAAATCTCAAAAATAAAATATATTTTCATTTGTTTAACACTTTTTTGGTTACTACATTATTCTATAGATGTTATTTCAGTTTTCATGTCTTCACTATTATTCTACAATGTAGAAATTAGTAAAAATAAAGGAAAAACCTTGAATGAATAGGTGTGTCCAAACTTTTGGACCTCAGGCAGTGGTCCAGGCACAGGGCAGCGTTCCCTGCCATTACCTCCAAAATAAAACTTGCCCAATGTAATCACGTACACACACAAAAAAATAAGCACACACACACTGGTACATACACAGAAAACAAAAACAGACATGCTGTTATGCCCTGACCTTAGATATCTCTGTTTTTCTATATATTTAGAATAGGTCAGGGTGTGACTAGGGTGGGTACTCTAGTTTTTGTATGTCTAGGGTTTTTGTATGTCTATGTTGGCCTGATATGGTTCCCAATCAGAGACAGCTGTTTATCGTTGTCTCTGATTGGGGATCATATTTAGGTAGCCATTTTCCTCATTTGTGTTGTGGGATCTTGTCTATGTTTAGTTGCCTGTCACCACTAGTTTGTATAGCTTCACGTTTCGTTTGTTCTATTTAGTTGGTTTATTCAGTGTTCATTTATTAAAAGAAAATGTACGCATACCATGGTCCGATCCTTTCAACGAGCTCATACACAAAAACCAACACGCTCGCACTCATGCATGTGTGCACACACACACATATACACCTTTTAATAAAATATCAGGTTTTATTATGTATCATCTTTTACATACTACATCAAAAACCAAGACCAATCGATCATACATGTATCTTACTTTTATCCCATTTCACCAACTCCTCCAGAGCCGTTTGACTGATAGCCGTACACACTGTGAGGGTCTTGATCAAATATTTAGTGGTGGTCATCCCTGATCCCTGCATGGCAAGATTAAAAGATTCACATCTCTCACATCATTTACAGTATACATTATATCAGTCCATACGACACATTATTTTATCAAGAAGCTGTGGGTTTCCATAGATAGGGAAGGAGGCCTTGTGAATCAGGCAGGCAGTGATCACCCAAAACAAAGAAGGATTTAAAAAAAGAAAGGCAATAAATTATGCTTGGCATTACTTTCAATAGCCTCCACATTGTCCCCACCGACTCACGGCGTCTTCAGTTGCAGCAGGGGACTGTGGGAGCACGGTACTCAGCAAGCCTGTGGCTCTCTGAGGCCAAGAGAAAGAACAATATGCAGTCAGTGAGAAAATAAACAAAGTGAGTGGGGAAAGAAACAGAGCAGTCGTCAACATCTGCTGTTGATATTCTCTCACTTTTAATGACCCAGAGAGAGAGATCCTTAATGTCACATTGAATTTCAGAGAGAGAGAGAGAGAGAGAGAGAGACTTATGTCAAGATACATTTTGAATAATTTTAAGCCCATTGAGAGAGACTGCTCAGACCAAAATATGTTGTGTTCTTTTACGTGTTCTAATCATAACTTCTCAATGCCTCGGAAAAATGCTGACGAAGCAGGAGTTGGGTTTGTATCTAAAACAAGTAGCTACACGTTAAAAAAAAGGTATTGTTTCGTTTCTCTCCAAATACCCATCTCTTCCATCTTTGTTTGCATATGAAGAATGCTTGCGATATGGATAGTTAGAGCATGATATGCCAGAGAGGCAGTAGAGAAGTGTCAGTGAGAGATGCAGTGGTGTTGGTCTCATCAGTAGATCTGCGTCGGGGCCCTGTGGTGCTAGGGGGTGAGATTCATATCACTCACTATGATGATGCCCTCGTCTGGATCACTCAGCATGCTCAAGCATACGCCACTGATGGGAATAGCATGCTCCTGCAAGATAAGAGAGAAAGGTCAATCTAATATTCGATGTACATATCACTTTTTCATAAGAGTGCTTACGATTATACCAAAGGGGCTGAAACAAAAGCTTGTTCTTGTTTTTCCATTCACCTCCCACCCTCACTCCCTCCCTCTTCCCATCCAATTGGTGTGTTACCCTGATATGTGGGCCAAGGACTAGTTAACAGCCCTACTCCTAATGGCACTCTATATGAAATATGGTGCTATTTGGGAAATGCACAGCCTGACAGCCTCTATCGTACCTGGATGGCTGTGGCGGAATTACCGGAGAGTTTGATCATCAGTCCCAGGAGGGGATAAAGGATTTCTCTGTATTCACAGTGAGTACACCACTCCTGTAATACAGTTGTTGCAGTAAACTCCTTTAAAAGAAGCTAGCCATGAACACAATATGTAATCATATTCACCATGGCGATTAAATAGGCCTGCCAACATTTGTGACAGTTGGCAACCTCTTTATGGCCTATTGTTGATATGACGTGCTGGTTGGATGTGGTGATGTTTCTCTGCAAGCAGAGCACATGAAACAAAATATTTTGATAATATCTGGTCCCAGATTGCTGTATAGCCAACTCATATGGTCATTGTCATGTTTGTCATGACAGATCTGGGACCAAGCTACAATAGCTACAGGAGAAAATTAAGTATTATAAGGTATGTAGCTAACTTCCAACACAGGTGATTGTGGACTACAAGGAAAAGGAGGACTGAGCACGCAAGTTCCTTGGTGTCCACATCACCAACAAACTATTATGGTCCAAACACACCAATACAGTCGTGAAGAGGGCATGACAAAACCTATTCCCCGTCAGGAGACTGAAAAGATTTGGCATAGGTCCTCAGATCCTCAAAAGGTTCTACAGCCTCACCATTGAGAGCGTTGAGCACTGGTTGCGTCACTGCCTGGTATGGCAACTGCTCTGCATCCAACCGCAAGGCACTAGAGGGTAGTGAGTACGGCCCAGTACATCACTGGGGCCAAGCTTCCTGGCATCCAGGACCTCTATACCTCTTCCGTGTCAGAGGAAGGCCCTAAAAATGGTCAAAGACTCCAGCCACCCAGGTCATAGACTGTTCTCTCTGCTGTCGCACGGCAAGTGGTCCCGAAGAGCCACGTCTAGGTCCAAAAGGCTTCTTAACAGCTTCTACCCCCAAGCCATGACACTCCTGACCAGCTAATGAAATGGCTACCCAGACTATTTGCATTGTCCACATTGTACGCTGCTGCTACTCTCTGTTTAATATCTATGCATAGTCACTTTAACTCTACCTACATGTACATATTACTTAAATTACGTCGACTAACCTGTACCCCCGCACATTGACTCTGTACCGGTACCTATCTATTTTCTACTCAAGACTTATTTTTCTTAAAACTGCATTGTTGGTTAAGGGCTTGTTAAGTAAGCATTTCACTGTAAGGTTGTTGTATTCGGCGCATGTGACAAATACAATTGGATTTGATTTGAAATATCTTAACAGCAGACTTGCTGTTGAACAGGGAGTTATCCATGATGAACATGAAACGTACAAGAATATACCGTAGACATGCTACAAATCACTTGCCTACGCTTATATGTGATGTAGCCATCTCTGTATAATAAGGTCCTACATGACAAGGAACAATAGAAGAATGGACTACACAGTGGATACAGTATGGGACACTGCCAATAAGTCTCGGGAGACTACAAACACAAAATCGGTATTATATTATTATGTATCATGACATGCGGTACCAAACCATATTGTGTGACGACATGATCTATATACATATGTCATAACACACATGCACACAAACAAGCACACACACATTCTTAATAAGTCAACACACACATCCCGTTACTTGCACCACCCCCCCAAAAAAAAATAAACGGCGATTAAATTAAATTGTGGAATTTGAGCCAAACAAATTGTCCAGGAGAGGCTGTCTATCACAGGCTACACCCCAATTTCCTGCTTCACCGTTCTCTCACTCCTTGCACACTCACTCCTTGCGGGCATGTGCATGTGCTGCTGAGGATATAGAGTGAGAGACGAGCCTTGGCCTAGTCTACTGTTGATTGCGAAGATGGAGGCTTTTTTCATTGAAGTAAAAGGAAAGTTTGAGGAAAAAGCGTATGCCTACAGTGAAAAGACTACAAGGGGAATGTCCTCTGTTCGGACGAGTCTTAATATTGTAGTGGACAAAGATAAGAAGAGCGTTGGCAAGGCCAAACGCAGGCCACCGTGCAAATCGCTATTGATGCTTTGCAATCAACAACATTTTAACATTTCTCTCTGTGTGGCTCCTTCTACACTGACTAAGTAGCATCTGATAACGTGAAAAAAGTCTCTCTACATCCACTGAGGTAGTGGGGAGGCACAGATGTATCGCCGCAATGTGAGCTAAGGCTAGCATCCTGTCCTGCCCAGCTGCCCACCAGTCCACTGCACTCCTCTGCAGACACCTGGCTCAGAGAAGGGATGGCATGGACATAGTTCTTAATATCCTTTATTGCACCTACCAACTGGGCTGGATCTAGAACAGTTAGTGACTAGAAAAGGTGAAGGGCAAGGGGTGCTTCTCCAGCACAGTCTGCAGCTTGACTGATCATGCTGCCATGGCAGACTGGAACAACTCAGTGCAGGAGAGCCTGTTTTCCTCTGGAAGCTGCCCCAGCAGCTCAGTTGTATGAGGGCGCCAGTCGTCAGCCCCAGCTGTTCTGCCATACTTAAACTGGATTTGTGCAGGTCCTCCAGCTTGCTGGCGATGTTGTTTGCTGTTGGCACAGAGGTCTCCTCCAGCTTTGTCAGTTTAGCCACTATCTTCTCACTATGCTCCACAATGAACACTGCCTGGGCCTTCAGCTGGGCCTTGTGTTCCCTCAGCAGCTCACATTGGTCCCGGACACACTTTGCCGTTTCTGCTAAGGTCGTAGTGAAGTCGGTGGGCACATCCATGTACTCTGCCAAGTACTCCACAGCACATATCCAGGAGCCCCACCTGGTCTGCACAGCATACACAGGCCTCACAGGAGAATGTTCCTTTTCCAGCACGAGTGATCACAGCTCAAGACGACCCTGGGGTGCCTGACAGAACACCTTCACCAGAGCTCACAGCCTGTTCACGTCCTTAAACGCCTCTACAAAAACCTCCACCACCAGTCTCAGGAGATGGGCAAAACAGGTGAAGTGTGCGGAGTTGGGGAAGAGGTCCTTTCAAGATGCTGGTGAAAGCCTTCTTCATGTAGCTGGCTGCTTCTTCATGTAGCTGGCTGAGTCAGCTACATGAAAGCCCACGCATTGTTCAAGTCAACCCTATTGTTGTTGAGGCAGGAAATGACAGCTTGGGACAGTAAAGTTGACTTTATCCGAGAAAGCGAGGTTTGCTACAACAGGTCGCTCACCCAGTGGCTGGAGTAGGATAGCGAGTGCACATCTTCCAAAGGCACTGATCATCTCATCAAGGATGACATAAATGTCCTTTCCCAGTCTACAGCATCTTTAATGTCCTGCTCATATTGTGGACAGAGCTCGGGCAGGTACTCTGTAGGCAGATCAGATGGCGCTGGGATAGGCCCTCCCTGCTTGCAGTGTTTCTTCAGAAATGTGGAACACTTCTTTAGAGGTATATCTGTCTGATTAATATTCTTGTGAAATCCAAGATTAACTCATTTCTCTCAGCTGTAGAGGGAGTCTTTGCCAGACAGGAGGCCAGGGTCTGTGTTCTTGTTTGGACGAAAACAAATGTAGAAAATAATGAACAATGGTTACATTTGGTGAATTAAAATTTCTCAGGTTGATTTTATTAGCAGGGCTATAGTGGATCTCAAGCTTTGAAGCACACGCACACGCACATGCACACGCACACGCACACGCACACGCACACGCACACACACACACGCACACACACACGCACACACACACACACGCACACCATAAACCTGACAGCAGTATGTCTCACACACAATTACATTTTCAAACAATGATAGTTAATAACAACAAAGAAATTAACAAAAAATATGTATGTGACTTTCTGCTTTTGTAATTCCTAGCTTGTCACTTGTGATTACCTCCACCACGTCGCCTTGGCTAGCTTGTTAGCTAACTAACATTACCTCAACTAAGTTAGCTAGCTAGTTTAAATGACGTGATGGAGCTGGAGTGACAGCATGGGAAGGTTACCAGGCTAACGTTAGCTAGCTAGCTAACTTGCCACTCTATGTAGATACAGACAAAAAATGTATTGTCAAGAACAGATATTAGCTAACTAGAACAAGCCTACTAGCTAGTTAGTATATCTGTAGCTAGCTAAAGCATCAGAATGTTTACCTGGTCCACTAGCCCTCCTATTTGGTCCACTAGCCCTCCTAGCACCTCAGGTGCTCTACCACAGTTTGACACCATATGTAGCTGATCAAAGGCTGAAAGACTGCAGTAAGTACTGCTCCATTGAATGCTGGCGGACTTTGCAGAAAAGCACTTCTCCATCTTCGTACAGTTCAGCTGGAAACTCCGTGTCCCTGGCGGTTATTCTGGTCACAAAGTGTTTACTCCTCAGCTTCTCTGCTGTAAATCTGGGCATTTTATGTTAGATACTTCTCTCTGACAACTGTCATTAAAATACACAGAGCTGTCTGCATCCTGCACCTCTTACTCACACAGGAGAGGGGCTACACCTCTGGCTACACCTTTCGGTGATTGAAATACGTAAATAAAAACAGAGGAAATTCAGCAACGAGTCAAATTTATTTAAATGTGCTGTCAGCTGGCAGCTTATTTTTAGCTTTAGAATCCTATGCATTCTATTTTAAATTCTGCAGATTTTTGTCGGAATTCGGCGTACGCGGTTTCTGTGCGGGTCTAGACATGTCTCACACAAACAGCACTGTAGAGTAGGTGAGACAAAAAAGAGGGTCCTTGACAAAGGCTCCAGACTGACATTAGTAATGTAATCCCATCCAGCGCCACTTAAGTCAAATTAAATAGACCGTGAGTGTCCTTCTGTATGTCACAAATTACACCATATTCCCTTTATAGTCCACTTCTTTAGACCAGAACCATATGGGCAAAAGTAGTGCACTATATAGGGAAAAGGGTGCCATTTGGGACACAACCCTATTTTCATAAGTGACGTGTGAGTTGAGAAACGGAGCAGCCATCCAGCTTTCAAGTGAGATTAAAGGTGGGATAGCGCATGGTGATGGATTGGGATGTCAACCCCGTTGTTCACTTTGCATTCTCTAGGAGACTCCTAACTGTGAAGACAAGTGAATTTAAACAGCTCTTTAATATGTATGCCAATGATATATGGCAATACAATAGACCAGTGGTGGTGTAAAGTAAAAATACTTCAAAGTACTATTTAAGTAGTTTTTGGGGTATCTGTACTTTACTTGACTATTTATATTTTTGACAACTTTTAATTTTACTCCACTACATTCTTAAAGAAAATCATATAATTTTTACTCCTTACATTTTCCCTGACACCCAAACATACTCGTAGCATTTTGAATGCTTAGCAGGTCAGGAAAATTGTCTAATTCACACACATATCAAGAGAACATCCCTAGTCATCCCTACTGCCTCTGATCTGGCAGACTCACTAAACACACATGCTTTGTTTGTAAATTATGTCTGAGTGTTGAACTGTTCCCCTGGCTATCTGTAAATAAAAATAAATAAAAACATTGTTGTCTGGTTTGCTTAATATAAGAAATGTTAAATGATTTATACTTTTACTTTTGATACTTAATGACTTTTTGAACCAATTACGTACAGACTTCTACTCAAGTAATATTTTACTGGGTGACTTTTACTTTTACTTGAGTCATTATCTTTTAAGGTATCTTTACTTTTACTCAAGTATTAATTGTTTTCCACCACTGCAATAGTCTATCCTGGTGGGCCAGGGTCCCCCCAGTTTTACCATTGGAATGTGATATAAAACAACGGTGTGCTTTAGGACCATGAAGATGTCCCCCCCACTTCTAAAATCAAAGTTGCACCCCTAAACATGTGTATGTATTTTTTCCTATGAAGTGATAGCAATTGTGATGCCATTGTTCTCCAAACATGTCCGTTTATTCTGACATCTGCTCCTAAAAAAATACAATAAAACGTAAACAAGTATTTCGTTGAGTGCGGATTTTTCCCTCCTTCAAATAATAACATCCACCATTTTGTTAGGAAAAGCTGTTTAGTGCATTAGCTACAGTGTACATTGTACATACAGTACTTGTTTTCTGTGGCAAAGTTATAGTTAACGCTGTGGTTTCCAGCTGGCTCTGTGTGGATATGCACGGGGGGACATGTCCCCCCACATTCTTAATCTCTCACAACATATTTTGCAATCCTACAACTACACTTTTCCCCACTTATTTTACATTTTAATTTCCCTATCTCTGAGTGGATGGCTCTATATGCTGTCTAAAACAGCTAAAAGAGGAGAAGGCAGGTAGGTTTGATTTGATTATAGTGTGTGGTTCTTGTCAGCCAAAACACGCAATTACCAAAAGGGATCTGATCTCTTACATGTGCAAATGCAGGTTCTTAATGGCCAATCATCTTCCATGTGGAGATTGGGAGTACAAAGACAGCAACACGAGGCATTCGCTCCACACCGCCTCCATTCCTGATGCTAATAAGTCAACAATGTACTCTTTTGAGGCTGCGCATCTCATCAGCATATTTTGGTTTTCATCTGAAAGCAAGCAGCCCAGGAGAAAAAATACCTTCAGCAACAGGGACAGTTCCAGTATGAATTTAATCATACATTGCAGGCAGTTTGAATCGATTTGAATGTAATTTGTCAGGGAATGATTGTAAGCCTACTTTAAGTGCAAATAGCAACAATATAATTGCACTTGCCTCCTTTATGGCCAGATTTTTTACATCAAATGTATTTCCCCTATTTTGACATTGGCACAACAGGTTTTGGATAACTGTATAATTGATTTGTCACCATTTGGGAGAAAAAGGAGCAATTCTTTTCTCTTGGTAACAAGTGTTCATGAATTTAGATGTAGAAAAATGGGTATTCTGGGATTGAAACAACAAAGAAGAGGTCATTTTAACCGTGTTTTGAAGCTACAATGTGTGAGTTTACAATTACATTGTTTACAAACAATGGAGTAAAACAAGCTAATATTTTGTGGGACATGAGGTATGTATAAATTATATTTTTCAAGAATCAATGGCTATATCATTGATTTTAAAAAACAGATGTACCCATCCCAGATTGCCCCTTAAGCACACATTGCTTGTGTAACGAGAGAACAAGTGGGCACTTAATAAGGAGTTGGCAAAACGGATGAAAGGCAGAATAATGAGTAAACAATGGGATAATTGAAGAGGTTTGCACTTCATGCAATTTCTCTGGACAAAAAAAACCTATGTGAAAAAGGCGAGGAAATATCACTCTGATGTCTGTCTTCAAACCATTTCATCGCAAATTACCTTCCACAATTTTGTACAGACTTGAATAGCTCTTCTGCTCATGGCACTGTCAATTTCTGCAAAAGGCCAACTGAAAATAAAGAAACCCAATTGCATATTTGTCTCATTACTTTGTGCTGAAAACTTCAACCACTTTCATGACAATCTGTGCTGGTCTGAAATATGACCACAAGTCAAACACTTCACAAGAACAATTGTGGTCGACTTTAGGTTAATAACACCCTATCTAATTTGACATAAGGGAGTTGTGATTAGTGTCTCGCCATACATAACACCGACTATATATAGTACATTGCGTGAGGCACAGCACAATACAGGTTCACCCAAATCTCTAAACAGAGAGTGACTTTGAAAGACAGCATCTCCATGTTTTACGGTTTTCTAATGGTGAAGGAGATTCGGACCAAACTGCAGCGTGTCAATTGCGATCCATGTTTATTTAAACAAACGTAAACCACGACCACTACAAAACAATAAACGAACCGAAAACCAAAACAGCCTATACATGTGTCATCTAACAAGGACATCAAGACACTCAGGACAATCACCCACAATACAACCAAAGAATATGGCTGCCTAAATATGGTTCCCAATCAGAGACAACGATAACCACCTGCCTCTGATTGAGAACCACTTCAGACAGCCATAGACTTTCCTAGAACACCCCACTAAGCTACAACCCCACTAAGCTACACACCACATACAAAAACCCATGTCACACCCTGGCCTGACCAAATACATGTAGCTCAGTTGGTAGAGCATGGCGCTTGTAACGCCAGGGTAGTGGGTTCGATCCCCGGGACCACCCATACGTAGAATGTATGCACACATGACTGTAAGTCGCTTTGGATAAAAGCGTCTGCTAAATGGCATATATATATATATAAACACAAAATACTTCGAACAGGGTGTGACACTCGGACTGTCCCTAACTCCAGTGTCAAGTCGGGGCAACTCTCAAGTCTCCATACCCACTTACGGTGTCGTTGGTTTGGAGGATACTGAAGCCATTGTTTATTCGGAACAGCGTCTGGCCAGTGCCTGTTAGGAAGAGCAGATAACGTCAGGACTGGGAGGCCTCTCCTTACCTCAGTGAGAGTCATACATCATCACAGTGCGCCCGTGGCCAGGTTTCAGAAATACAAAGCATGGCGGTTGAGGGTAGGAGAGAGTGGAATAAATAAAACTCATCCAGAGCCAAAGATCCTCTGCTATTTCCCTCATAAAGACGAATAGACTGGGCCTGTACGCAGAGAAAATGTAGGAGAAGAGGGGGAAAAAAGATCTGCCGAGGTGATTTGGTGACGAGAGAGCCGGTAATGTTAAGCAGGCCGTTTCTACACTCTCCTTGGAGATGTTCAACTGTGAATTATGTAACTTTTGCCCTTTCATTGAATGACATTGTAAGACAGTCATTCTTACAAGCAGTAGATCATCTGGCAAGTTGTATTCGTCCATATGAGGAGGGAAGTGAAAACCCAGACTGGAAATGTTAGGTAGTAGTTTACCATTGATATTCTTTTTATTTAACCTTTATTTAACCAGGTAGGCAAGTTGAGAACAAGTTCTCATTTACGACTGCGACCTAGCCAAGATAAAGCATAGCAGACAGCAACACGGAGTTACATGGAGTAAACAATAAACAAGTCAATAACACAGTAGAAAAAAATAAAGAAAAAAAGGAGTCTATATACATTGTGTGCAAAAGGCATGAGAAAGTAGGCGAATAATTACAATTTTAGCAGATTAACACTGGAGTGATAAATGATCAGATGGTCATGTGCAGGTAGAGATACTGGTGTGCAAAAGAGCAGAAAAGTAAATAAATAAAAACAGTATGGGGATGAGGTAGGTAAATTGGCTATTTTACCGATGGACTATGTACAGCTGCAGCGATCGGTTAGCTGCTCAGATAGATGTTTAAAGTTGGTGAGGGAGATAAAAGTCTCCAACTTCAACGATTTTTGCAATTCGTTCCAGTCACAGGCAGCAGAGAACTGGAAGGAAAGGCGGCCAAATGAAGTGTTGGCTTTAGGGATGATCAGTGAGATACACCTGCTGGAGCGCGTGCTACGGGTGGGTGTTGCCATCGTGACCAGTGAACTGAGATAAGGCGGATCTTTATCTAGCATGGACTTGTAGATGACCTGGAGACAGTGGGTCTGGCGACAAATATGTAGCGAGGGCCAGCCAACTAGAGCATACAGGTCGCAATGGTGGGTGGTATAAGGTGCTTAAGTAACAAAGCGGATGGCACTGTGATAAACTGCATCCAGTTTGCTGAGTAGAGTATTGGAACCCATTTTGTAGATGACATCGCCGAAGTCGAGGATCGGTAGGATAGTCAGTTTTACGAGGGTAAGTTTGGCGGCGTGAGTGAAGGAGGCTTTGTTGCGAAATTGAAAGTCGATTCTAGATTTGATTTTGGATTGGAGATGTTTGATATGAGTCTGGAAGGAGAGTTTACAGTCTAGCCAGACACCTAGGTACTTATAAATGTCCACATATTCTAGGTCGGAACCATCCACGGTGGTGATGCTAGTCGGGCATGTGGGTGCAGGCAGCGAACGGTTGAAAAGCATGCATTTGTTTTTTCTAGCGTTTAAGAGCAGTTGGAGGCCATGGAAGGAGTGTTGTATGACGTTGAAGCTCGTTTGGAGGTTAGATAGCACAGTGTCCAAGGAAGGGCCAGAAGTATACAGAATGGTGTCGTCTGCGTAGAGGTGGATCAGGGAATCGCCCGCAGCAAGAGCAACATCATTGATATATACAGAGAAAAGAGTCGGCCCGAGAATTGAACCCTGTGGCACCCCCATAGAGACTGCCAGAGGACCGGACAACATGCCCTCCGATTTGACACACTGAACTCTGTCTGCAAAGTAGTTGGTGAACCAGGCAAGGCAGTCATTAGAAAAACCGAGGCTACTGAGCCTGCCGATAAGAATATGGTGATTGATAGAGTCGAAAGCCTTGGCCAGGTCGATGAAGATGGCTGCACAGTACTGTATTTTATTGATGGCGGTTATGATATCGTTTAGTACCTTGAGCGTGGCTGAGGTGCACCCGTGACCGGCTCGTAAAACAGATTGCAGGTACGGTGGGATTCGAGATGGTCGGTGATCTGATGGTTGACTTGGCTTTCGATGACCTTAGAAAGGCAGGGCAGGATGGATATATGTCTGTAACAGTTTGGGTCCAGGGTGTCTCCCCCTTTGAAGAGGGGGATGACCGCAGCAGCTTTCCAGTCCTTGGGGATCTCAGACGATATTAAAGAGAAGTTGAACAGGCTGGAAATAAGGGTTGCGACAATGGCGACAGATATTTTCAGAAATAGAGGGTCCAGATTGTCAAGCCCAGCTGATTTGTATGGTTCCAGGTTTTGCAGCTCTTTCAGAACATCTGCTATCTGGATTTGGGTAAAGGAAAGGCTGGGGAGGCTTGGGCGACTAGCTGCGGGGGGGGGGGGGGTAGAGCTGTCGGACGAGGTTGGAGTAGCCAGGAGGAAGGCATGGCCAGCCGTTGAGAAATGGTTGTTGAAGTTTTCGATTATCATGGATTTATCGGTGGTGGCCGTGTTACCTAGCCTCAGTGCAGTGGGCAGCTGGGAGGAGGTGCTCTTGTTCTCCATGGACTTTACAGTGTCCCGGAACTTTTTGGAGTTAGAGCTACAGGATGCAAATTTCTGCTTGAAAAAGCTGGCCTTTGCTTTCCTGACTGACTGCGTGTATTGGTTCCTGACTTCCCTGAACAGTTGCATATCGCGGGGACAATTCAATACTATTGCAGAATGTTTTTGTGCTGGTCGAGGCCAGTCAGGTCTGGAGTGAATCAGGGGCTATATCTGTTCTTAGTTCTGCATTTTTGAACGGAGCATGCTTATCTAAGATGGTGAGGAAGTTAATGACCAGGCATCCTCAACTGATGGGATGAGGTTAATATCCTTCCAGGATACCCGGCCAGGTCGATTAGAATGGCCTGCTCGCAGAAGTGTTTTAGGGAGCGTTTGACAGTGATTAGGGGTGGTCAATGAGGCAGTGATATTGGCAGTTCACACATATTATGTAAATGTATGTTTGTAGGGGGAACAAGTGTGCATATTAAATGCTCAGTGTAGTCAAATTTCAGTTTTTCCCATGTTTTGTATCATATTGTATAACATCTGATGAAACTAACACTGTAAAAGTGTGAAAAAATGTAATCATTGCTATTTCCTACTGGTTGAAAATACAATGTACACAGGACCTTCCAATCAGCCTGTTTGCATGGGAGGAAGTTTTGGCTTGCCTGGTGACCAATAAGACATAACAAAGAGAGTTCAAAACCTCTCTGTCAATAATAGCTAGTTTTAAGTTCTCCCCACTCAGACCACTCCCAGACAGCCCTAGCTAAATTCTTGCTTAAGAAACAGATTTTTGCTAAAAAGCTATTTTTGTCCATTTTATTGGAAGACTATTACAGTAAGATACTTGATATTGATATAAAACAGCTGCATTGGGCCTTTAAATTATTTCAAATATGATAAATCTGACAACTACAATGTCAAATGATTCAACATAAAGGTTTGTATACACTAGCTATTGTGCAGCACTACACAATTTTTGCATAAGTCATCCAGTACTGTACCTCTGCATTCTGAGGTGTTGGTAATAGAACAGCTCCCAAATGGAGGCTTGAAATGTAAACACATATGTGACTGTTCGGGAAACTGGACATATGTCTCACGTCACTACTTCACAGGAGAACCATTTGAACTTAACTTTTATTTAAATCAAAATGTGTTTTTTGGCAGAAATGCCTTCTGGAACATGTGAACATTGACAGTGATTTTGATTTCATTTTCAGTGGATTACAAATTTACCATAACCACCACAGCAAACATTAGGTCTGTGCAGTGATTTGATCTCCACAGAGTTTCACATTTCTTCAGTAACTGTAGATGAAATGCATTTTTCAGTCGACTACTAGAACCATGAATAAGAGAAACCCACCTTTGCAAAGCTGTCCTCCCTTGACCTAAAGGAGCACCCATTGACATCCATTTGGCCCACAGGATTGGATGAGTAGGGTTGAGGAAGCGAAGTGAGAAAAAACATTCACACACACACTCACACATGATTTGAAGGGAGGGGAAACTCCCAATAGAGTACTCACAGACTGTAATGGCGTGTGACAGAAGCTTGAGCCCTCCCAGTAGTATAACGAGCACATGATCGGGTCTGTCCAACTTTTTCAACAGTTGGAGCACTGTCGTGACCTTTTCTTTTCCCTTATCAATCTCCTCCCACGCTTTGCTTTCCTGGCCTTTTCTTTCTTCCTCCAAATCCACTTGGGTCAGATACTCTTGACGAAGAAAGGAGAGAACATGGGCTCAGAGACAGGTGGCTTCTGAGGAGCCTAGTATGAGGTAACCTCATGGCAGTGGATCAAAGGAGTGTACAGTAGGACAGTATGATGACAGTGTTTCGTAATATGCATTCGTATGCTGTAAATAGCATTATATGCTGTAAACAGCTTGTAGGGCCACAGATTAGAAAGGAAATAACTATGCAAGGAGGCCACACAAATATTCCCTAACCCTACTGAATTAAAGGTATCACCAACAGACACTAGAATCTATTGGGTTCAGTTATTATCTTACTTTTAATATACCATTTAGGGAAAGTTAATGAAAGGGTTTTCCAGAAACTATATCATATTTTGAGATTTTTAACCTTAATTTAACTGAGCAAGTTAGTTAAGGACAAATTCTTGTTTACAATAACAGCCTAGGAACAATGGGTTAAATGCTCAGGGGCAGAAAGACATGTTTTTACCTTGTCAGCTCGGGGATTCAATCTAGTAACCTTTCAGTTGCTGGCCCAATGCTCTAACCACTAGGCTACCCTGCCGATGATGATGAGCCATAACATCTCCATAATCACACATTAACAGCAACAGCGAACAACAGCTTCAAACGTGTGAAAATGATAGTGTCATTATTCATTGCGAATCCATCAAAATCTAAATTGACAGTGAAATGAGCAAGCGACAAAACGCTGTTGGGACCATCTGTTTTAATGACACAAAATAAGCTTTCCACAGTTGACGACAGCAATGATGTCACTAAGGGGAAAAATGCTGCTTTATTGGCAAGGAAACAATGAGTGCCATCCAGCTTTGGGTTGTCCTTGTTACTGGGCTGTTATCATACCTAAATAAAAGGTGCCTAACAGACCTCTCTGCTGAGAGAGGATGAATTGGTGGCAAGATGGTGGGATGTGATCAGGAGTCAGGACAACATCAAAATCTGAATTGGGGATAGGTCAGTTTCTATAATACAGTACCAGTCAAAAGTTTGGACACACCTACTCATTCAAGGGTTTTTCTTTATTTTTACTATTTTCTACATTGTAGAATAATACTGAAGACATCAACACTATGAAATACCACATATATAAAATTGTAGTAACCAAAAAAAGTGTTAAGCAAATCAAAATATATTTTATTTCTGAGATTCTTCAAAGTAGCCACCCTAAAGCCTTGACGTCAGCATTGCACACTCTTGGCATTCTCTCAAACAACTTTAGCTGGAATGCTTTTCCAACAGTCTTGAATGAGTTCCTGCATATGCTGAGCACTTGTTGGCTTCTCTTTCTTCACTCAGAGCGTGACGTATGCTTGTTTTTGTTGAACGCTGTCGAACGCTGTCGAACGCTGAAACTGAAACCTGTCGAATGATGAAACCTGAACTAAAGACCTTGGATTAAAAACTGACAGCGTTTTTATATACTTTTATTTTATTTTGAATCCTGTGGCTCTTTCAGGCTAAATAACTGTGAACTCTGCTATCTGTCCCGGGATCCTGCCAGATTCCGTATAGGAGGAGAGATGCGAAAGCCCAGCTAACCTAGCTGGTTCAGCGAAATGGAGGCCTCTATTGAACGTTGCAGGAGTTGTGTTTACTTTGCTTTGTTCCGGGACAATGTGGACCGCGTTGACTTCCAATGCAGCTTGCTTGCGCTTGCTTGCGGAGGACTACAAGAGCGAAGTAGCTACTCTTAGAAAGCAAGTATCAAACCTACATAAGCTACTGGGAAACACACGGCCACCTACTTTTTCTTTTTCTTCCACCCCATTACCCGGATGTCGCTCTGGTCTGGTGGAAGATTCAGCTCTCCACAGCTGACTGGCCGGTGCTAGGCAGGGTTCCATCCCCAAAGGGGTCTCCCCATTCCCTGGAGAACAGAGCTGGTCTCGACCCAACCAACCTGCCATGGAGGTACGTCACTCACTGTGGAAGTCGGAGAAAGCGTCCTCTGGCAACGGGGGTCTCCATGGAGATGTTGAGCCTGGAACTGACACAGACCAGAAACAGCTTTTGCCGCCCTGGATCCAGAGGTTCCGGCGCCTTTGTCCTTGGTGGCTTCCCAATCAAGATCGGATCCGGAGGTGCCTACGTCTTCGTCCTCGACTCTGTCTCCCTCTCCAGTGGCTTCTACCTCGGGTTCAGATCCTCGGAGCTCCCAGCCTCACCAGACCGTGAGGCTGCCTGAGAGACCGGCCCATTCAACATTACCAGCTGTCATCATAGGCAGCTCTATGGTGAGAAACATCTCGGTCCCCAAAGCAAAAACCCTGTGCTACCCAGGAGCACGAGTACAGGACATAACAAGGCTGCTTCCAACTGTTCTACAACAGATGCCGGGAGGTGACACTGTCATAGTCCATGTGGGGTCAAACAACATTAGGAGGGCTAGCTTGGAACAGTTGAAAATGGATTTTAAAGAACTAATTTTAGCATTAAAAGCATTGAAAACGGCCAATAATTTCAGGTCCAGTACCATTGTTGGGCCGCGGGTGTGAAAGATTCAGCAGACTGCTGGCATTACACATCTGGCTAAAATACTACTGTAGATCTGCTGGAGTCCCTTTTATTGATAACTTTGACACCTTCTGGAAACAGAAGATACTCTACAGGAATGACGGAGTCCATCCAAATAATCTTGGATCCTGGATTCTGTCCACACATTTTAAGGCTGTGTTGAAACAATGACTGGTAAATGATCCAAGACCAGCTCATTTAATCCCTACCATTGTGACAATGAGACGTCATAATGCTGCGTCAAATGTACATGATCTTAGGGGCATTGGCAAACACAATGTAAGTAATTTAATTTAAGTACCCCTAATTGCACTGAGTACAGCTATTGTAAGCAGTAATCAAGTGCCTATAAACCAGAGTTACACTATTAGCACTGAGGCGGTGTGCAATTGTAGGAAGACCACTTTATGCAGCTCACCCTGCACTCCTCAGCTCCAATGTAAATAACGTGAGTAAGTTTACCTCTGATACGCTTCCCAGTAAAGCATTAAAAACATTCAAGCAACCCAGAAAAGTGCTAAAAATAGCCCATATTAACATATGTAGCCTAAGAAACAAGGTCCATGAAGTCAATAACTTGCTTGTAACAGATGACATTCATATTCTGAGTTTCTCTGAAACTCACTTAGATAATACATTTGATGATACAGTGGTAGCAATACATGGTTATAACATCTACCAAAAAGACGGAAATGCCAACGGAGGCGGTGTTGCGCTCTATATTCAGAACCACATTCCTGTAAAGGCGATCTAATGTTAAATACTGTTGAAGTAATATGGCTACAGGTTCATCTGCCTCACCTAAAGCCCATTCTTGTGGGAAGCTGCTATAGACCACCAAGTGCTAACAGTCAGTATCTGGATAATATGTGTGAAATGCTTGATATAGTATGTGATATCAATTATTTTTTTCTGGGTGATGTAAATATGTACTGGCTATCGTCAAGCTGCCCACTCAGGAAAAAACTTCAAACTGTAACCAGTGCCTGCAACCTGGATCAGATTGTCAGTCAACCTACCAGGGTAGATACAAACAGCACATGAATTAAATCATCAACATGTATTGATCACATCTTTACTAACGTTGCATAAGTAATATTTGCTTTAAAGCAGTATCCAAATCCATAGGATGTAGTGATCACAATATAATAGCCATATCTAAGAAAATCAAAGTTCCAAAGGCTCGGCCTAATATAGTGTATAAGAGGTCATACAAAACGTTTTTTTGTGATTCATATGTTGATGATGGGGTCTGTGGTGTGTAATGAGGAGCAACCAGATACTGCACTTGATACATTTATGAAACTACTTCTTCCAGTTACTAATAAGCATGCATCCATTAAGAAAATTACTGTAAAAAGTGTTAAATCCCCTTGAATTGATGAGGAATTTAAATTTTTTATTGTTGAGAGGGATGAGGCAAAAGGTACGGCAATTAAAGTCTGGCAGCCCAACTGATTGGCAAACGTACTGTAAATAAAGAAATCATATGACTAAACTAGATAAAAATGTAAAATAAACTACACTATGAAACAACAATAAATTATATAATGGATGATAGTAAAAAGCTTTGGAGCAACTTAAATTACATTTTGGGGAAAAAAAGCCAACATGGATCCTTCATTCATTGAATCAGTGTCACGCCTTGACCATAGAGAGCCATCGGGGTTTTCTATGGTATTTTAGGTCAGGGCGTGATTCGTTTTTTGTTCTCTAGTATTTGTATTTCTATGTTTGTTTTTGTGTATGGTTCCCAATTAGAGGCAGCTGATTATCGTTGTCTCTAATTGGGGATCATACTTAAGTTGTCATTTGTTCCCACCTGTTTTGTGGGATATTGTTTTGTGTGAGTGCATGTTGCACCACGGCTTTCAAGTTAGTTGTTTGTTTATTGTTTTTGAAGTTTCACTTTAAAAAAAGATGTGGCACTCAACTCACGCTGCTCCTTGGTCCGTCCTTTTTGACGAGCGTGGCAATCAGATTGCTCATTCATCACAAAACCCGCTGATATTGCCAACTAATTGAATTACTTTTCCATTGCCAAGATAAGCAAACTTAGGGATGACATGCCAGCAACAAACGGTGACACTACAAATTCAAGTATATCGGACCAAATTATGAAAGACAAGAATTGTACTTTTGAATTCCATAAAGTCAGTGTGGAAGAGGTGAAAAAATGATTGTTGTCTATCAACAATGTCAAGCCACCGGTGTCTGACAATCTGGTTGGAAAATTACTGAGGATAATAACATAAATTTAAGCATACAAGAGAGCGTGTGCCCTCGGACCTGAAGGGAAGCTAAAGTCATTCCGCTACCCAAGAATAGTAAAGCCCCCTTCACTGACTCAAATAGCCGACCAATCAGCTTGTTACCAACCCTTAGTAAACCTCTGGAAAAAATTGTGTTTGACCAGATACAATACTATTTCACAGTAAACAAATTGACAACATAATTTCAGCATGCTTATAGGGTAGGACACTCAACAAGCACAGCACTTACACAAATGACTGAGAGAAATTGATGATTAAATGTGGGGGCTGTCTTGTTAGACTTCGGTGCAGCTTTTGACATTATCGATCATAGTCTGCTGCTTGAAAAACGTATGTGTTATGGCTTTACATCCCCTGCTATAATGTGGATAAAGAGTTACTTGTCTAACAGAACACAGAGGGTATTTTTTAATGGAAGCCTCTCAAATATAATCCAGTTAGAATCAGGAATTCCCCAGGGTAACTGTTTAGGCCCCTTGCTTTTTAAACTTTTTACTAACGACATGCCACTGACTTTGCGTTAAGCTCCTCCATGCTCACGTGGCAAACCATACTTGCAGAGATCATCTGGTTGAACACAAAAATGTGGACTCATTAAAGCAAAGGACAGAGTGCCACCAGTCTAATGTCCATTGCTCGTGTTTCTTGGCCCAAGCAAGTCTCTTCTTATTATTGGTGTCCTTTAGTAGTGGTTTCATTGCAGCAATTCGACCATGAAAGCCTGATTCACGCAGTATCCTCTGAACAGTTGATGTTGAGACGTGTCTGTTACTCAAACTCTGTGAATCATATATTTGGGCTGCTATTTCTGAGGTTGGTAACTGTGGGTCTTCCTTTCTTGTTGCAGTCCTCATGAGAGCCAGTCATCATAGCACTTGATGGTTTTTGAGATTGCACTTGAAGAATCTTTCAAAGTTCTTGACATTTTTCGTGTTGACTGACCTTCATGTCTTAAAGTAATGATGGACTGTGATTTCTCTTTAAATATTTGAGCTGTTCTTGCCATAACATGGACTCGGTCTTTTACCAAATAGGGCTATCTTCTGTATACCAACTCTACCTTGTCACAACACAGCTGATTGGCTGAAACACATTAAGAAGGAAAGAAATTCCACAGATTAACTTTTAACCTCTTGCTCCTACCTGACACGCAGGCGTCCCATCTAGACATCTGGAAATGCAAATGCGCTACGCTAAATGCTAATAGTACTAGTTAAAACTCAAACGTTCATTAAAATACACATGCAGGGTATTGAATTAAAGCTACACTCGTTGTGAATCCAGGCAACAAGTCAGATTTTTAAAATGCTTTTCGGCGAAAGCATGAGAAGCTATTATCTGATAGCATGTAACACCCCAAAAGACCCGCAGGGGACGTAAACAAAATAATTAGCATAGTCGTCGCTACACAAACCGCACAAATAAAATATAAAACATTCATTACGTTTGACCATCTTCTTTGTTGGCACTCCTAGATTTCCCATAATCACTATTGTGTCTTTTTTTCGATTAAATCGGTCCATATATAGCCTAGATATCGATCTATGAATATAAACGGAAAAAAATAGCGTCTTATAACGTAGCGTCATTTTTTTTAATGAAAAAAGTCGACGATAAACTTTCACAAAACACTTCGAAATACTTTTGTAATGCAACTTTAGGTATTAGTACACGTTAATAAGCGATCAAATTGATCACGAGGCGATGTATATTCTTTAGCTGTCCGTCTGGAAATAATGTCCGGGTAAATCTCAACCAAAATATCCGGTCGGAGACCTGAACAAATGGCTTGTCTCTTCTTCGTTTGACCAAGAAACAAAGCCTAGGCAAATGACAAGACTGTTGACATCATGTGGAAGCTGTAGGTAATTGCAACCTCAGCCCCATTTAATGTGGTTCGCCTTTATCAATGGGTTGAAGTGGCGGATGGATATATATTTCCATTTTCAGTGATCAGATTTTCCTGCGCTTTTCGATGAAACGCACGTTCTGTTATAGTCACAGCCGTGATTTAACCAGTTTTCTAAACGTCTGAGTGTTTTCTATCCACACATACTAATCATATGCATATACTATATTCCTGGCATGAGCAGCAGGGTGCTGAAATGTTGCGCGATTTTTAACAGAATGTTCGAAAAAGTAGGGGGTAGGAGTAACAGGTTAACAAGGCACGCCTGTTAATTGAAATGCATTCCAGGTGATTACCTCGTGAAGCTGGTTGGGAGAGAATGACAAGGCAAAGGGTGGCTACTTTGAAGAATCTCAAAAATAATGATTCCAAATATGTTATTTCATATTTTTGATGTCTTCACTATGATGTCTTGATGTCTTCACATTATTCTACAATGTACAAAATAGTACAAATAAAGAAAAACCCTTGAGTGAGTAGGTGTGTCCAAACTTTTGACTGGTACTGTATATGAATAGAGGGTACATAAAAAAACAGTCATTTCTGATTAATCAGGAAGAATAACATCCCTGAAGATGGTGGGTTAGCCTAGGCCCTAGGGTTCCCCTACGGGCTGTGATATTATTTGTCCTGCCTGTCACGCCTTGGTCTTAGTATTTTGTGTTTTCTTTAATTATTTGTTCAGGACAGGGTGTGACATGGGGTTATTGTATTGTCGTATTGGGTTTTTTGTAGGCATTGGGATTGTGGTTGATTAGGGGTGTGTCTAGTATAGGCTTGGCTGCCTGAGGCGGTTCTCAATCAGAGTCAGGTGATTCTTGTTGTCTCTGATGGGGAACCGTATTTAGGTAGCCTGGGTTTCACTTTGTATTTCGTGGGTGATTGTTCCCATCTCTGTGTAGTGTTCACCAGATAGGCTGTAATAGGTTTCACGTTCCGTTTTGTATTTGTATCAGTTATTTCATGTACCGCGATTCATTCATTAAAGACATGAGTAACCACCACGCTGCATTTCGGTCCGACTCTCTTTCTACAAACGAAGAACGACGTTACACTGCCAAGGTTTCTGAGCCCCAAAAAATATATATATATATATTTAATATATTTTGGAACATAAAAGACTTAAAAAACACCAGTAAATCAGCTCCAATTGATTTTAATTTAGGAAATCTGTTCCAAAGTATTCCCATGCATTTGCGATCATTTACAAATGCAAGCAAGGTTTGAAATGATTACGTTTTAGTCAAATATTATATTTGTTTGGGCTATTTGCAGTCAATTTGCAGTCTACAAATTATTAGTAATTATTTTGCGGCCTTCTGACCATCCACTTTAAGATAAAAATAAGCCCACAGCTGAATCTAGTTGATGATCCTTACCCTATGGTTACATGGGTCATATATAACCCTTTATATAGTATGACTTTGCTGAGTTTGCGCATAAATTATTTGTGAGGTATCTATGTAGTGTTTATGGAGATGTTATGAATGATCTATAAAGCCTTTATGAAATGTAGTTTGTTTAAATGGTACCATGAGTGAATCGGATTAATAGACATAACTAACCAACATAACTTTTCAGTGTGTGATCTACCTTACCTTTGACCATCTTTCCCATCCTGGCTCAATTTCCAGTATCTTTTGATAGTGCATTTGCCACAGTAAAGAGAGATATGCCTACTGCTCCATTAGGTCATGTGATAGGCGTATGCACTCTAATAATCTCCCCCAGAGGTATAGATCAATATATGGGTCTCTGGTCTCACTAATACATACAGACAGAAAAGCAGAAAAGTTGAGACCATTAAAGAAATAAATGCAGTCCCTTTGTATTTTAAATATCGTATTAAGCACAATGCTTGCAGAAATATATTTGCTGAACAAGGTATAAGCTTAAAACTCCACTTTTCGCCTAAATGACATAGTCAAATCTAACTGCCTGTAGCTCAGGCCCTGAAGAAAGGATATGCATATTCTTGGTACCACTTTGAAGTTCGTGGAAATGTGAATTGAATGTAGAAGAATATAACACAATAGATCTGGTAGAAGAAAATACAAAGAAAAAAAGAACCTCTTTGAAATGCAAGAGAAAGGTCATAGTTCTAGCCAGCACTCTGCTTGTAACTCCGATAGTGTCCACAAGATGACAGCAGTGTACGTGCAACGTTTCAGTTGGAGACAGTTGGAGACATTCGCATTCATATTCCATTTTTCTGCAAGAAAAGGCAGGCGACATTATGAAGTTATGAAAACTGTTTGTTTTGCAAATGTTGAACTTATAATATGGCTACTAATACTTGGAAAGCTAAATCAAAGTCCAAGTATACAGATTTGACGATATCCTTGCAGAAAAATGGAATATGAATACGAATGTTAGTACAAGGTTAGTACCTACATTTTATGACATATACATGGTTTCCAGATACTCCAGTAAAGCCCAGCTCATTGGCTATCTAGCTAGCTGTTTGACTCCGATTGGTGCTTATTTGACAAAGATAGAGTCGTCCAAGAAGCGTGCCATGAAGGTGTCACTCTCTGACCAAATATGGTGTCCTATAGGATATACTATGCCCCTAATGAAGCAGTGAAGTCTTGTTACCTTCAAGGATCTCTGAGGAATAGATACGAATGTGATTTGACTCGTTCAAACTACGTTTAGGTTGAGATTCTCACAGATCCCTTTCTTTGCAAATTGAACAAGTGGAAATACAAAATCGATCTGCGTGCTATATGGATCTTTTTAGGACATGAAATAGGATTTCATCTAACAAAACAACACTTCACGTTATCTCCGGGACCTTTTGGATGATCTATCAGAGCAAGATTTCAGAATGTAAGTACATTTCACCTTCAGAGGTGAATTTATCAAACCTATCGCGTTGAAAAAAGTGTTTTTGTTGTTAGGAGCTCTCTTCAAACAATAGCATGGAATTTCTTTGCAGTAATGGCTACTGTAAATTGGACAGTGCAGTTATAGTAACTAGAATTTAAGCTTTCAGACGATATAAGACACTTATATGTACCAACATGTGTTGTTTCTCTAAAAACTGCGATCTTGACATAACACGCTGCATGAATTACAACGACATTTTAGGAGATCAATATAATGTTTGAAGACGCATCCAGAATGACTGAATACAGTTGTAGGCTGTTTTCTCTGCAATGCAGTTAGATATGATTAGATATGATTGAAATGAAATGTGATGATGTAATAAATAAATTGCCAAAACATTTTCAATTGCAAATTTTATCAAGCATCAAGGTGCTCCAAATGAATTAGGCCAAACCCATTGTCCAATAGTTTGTATGTTTTCAAAAATAGATTGCCCTCAAAGTTGAGCATGGACTGGATTTGTACTGCTTTTATTATCGTCTCTAAGGGGATATGTGGGACTCCAACCCACGTTCCTCCCATCTTCACACCACTTGTACAGTTCATTGCTGGCCGATCACTGTACTCTACACAGCATGGTCTGTGCTCCCAGGACAATACAGGATCACAAGTGCACTGCCTGGAATGACGTTATGAAGAATGAGAGAGCAAGTGATTGACCCGAAGTTCCTAGTCAGCCTTACGTTTAGAGCCCACTCACAGTCACGTATGGCCTCCTTATATTCCTCCAGTTTTATATAGGACTGCATAGGGAAAAGTGGGGGAAAAGTGGACCGATAGTATTCAACATACTGTTTTTAAAAGGGCAAAGTTAAGTAAAGTGAAACTAAGCTGAAATTAAGTACTTGTGCTCTGTTGGTATACAGAGGTTGCATGTTTCGTTGCTCGTCTAAACCGCTACACAGCCGCCTCGTATTCTCCCTGGGCGTATGCTTTGTTCCCCTTTTCTTTGAGGGCTGAGGGAATAACGACACGAACAAGTACAGTGTCAGGTTAAAAAGAGCTGATTTAAGAGACACCCTAATTGGGAAATTGCAATGAAGAGCTAATCCATGCTAGAGAAATGTCATCATACACACCATTTGCCTTTTCCTGTCTCATTTGTCTCCTTTTATGTCTGTCTTCTGCATCTTTTTCCATGATTTTCATGAAATTATCTAGAGAATTAAAGAGAATATAAAACAATATTCTTAAAGAAGTGTTTTACATGGAATGTCAACTCTAAATTTCGAAACTGTGAAATTAATTATTGTGATAATCAGAAGAACATTCTTGCATCATTAGTGGTCCCACGGTCAACTAAAGGTTTTGTGATTATGCTGTGGGACTTAGAGGTCATTTGTGGTTTAGTACAGTACCCGGCGTCACTACTTCATTGCTTCAGACCAGAGCAAGGGGGAGTTAGAGCACTGATTATGCTTTTGGGTCCCAAGGCGCTACTGTGTCTCTAACTGACAATGATTGGGCGACATAAACCAAATAGAAACTGATTCTTGTGCACGACTTCAGTATTACTTACTAAAACAGTTGTTACACTGAGGTTTATATTCTAAGATAAATTTAGACTACAATTAGGGTGTGGAAATGTTAGGATTATTTTGCTTTTATTGTAGTACTGTGCTACTCCCGACCGTTCACATTAAACAGTGCCTGAGTGGTGCAGAAGTCTAAGACACTGCATCGCAGTGCAAACTGTGTTGTTACAGATGCTGGTTCCATACCCGTGCTGGCTGTGACTGGGAGACCCATGAGGCGGCTTTTGGTTTCTCTCCCTCTAAATACAGAAATCAATAATTTTAAATAACAAACTGGCTTTATTTACAAATTAGAAACAATGACTCAGCCCATGTTCAAGAATGGCCATTTTCTTTCTCACTTTACGTTATTTGAAAACAAAATCTCCAAAATATCGTTATTTTTTAAGCAAAGCAAATATTATTATTATTTAATTTACAATTATATAAAAGCCCCATATTCTCACAGATATATTATTAACCCTGTTTTTCACAAGCATAGCGGGCTGCAAACAACGTTTCTAGGATGGGCTATTAGAAGGACAATATATATTGATCATATTGGTAATGGCTCCCGAGTGGCGGACAATGGGATTGCCTTGCAGTCCTCCAACTTTATCCATTGAGATAGCGGTGGGCACACAAGGTTCAAGGCACGAGGGCAGGGAGCATGAGACGGGCCGCAGAGCAGCTCACAGAAGACAGACCAAGCCCATGGGGAAGGGAGGAGGAGGAGGGGGGGTAGCACAGAGCAACACTTTAAGGGGCATTGCACTAATGATGACGCTGACTAGGGAAACGTTCCCGCTGTTCTTAGTGCCTGTCAGCACATTCAAACTAAAACAATGTAAATAATAATGGCGCGGGAAATGCCCCTTATATGAGGGCAGAAAATATTAAAGCAAAAGTTGTGGTATCCCAACTGGATTTAACGAAAAAGGACATGAAAAGTGCACAGTTGTAAATCCCAAACTCTAAAAGTAATTGGAAAGGTAGATACAAATTATTTGTGACATTGTGGTTACAATAAAGAAAGTAAACAATATGCTGTGTTTCTATTGCCGAAAGTGATGGACAACTGGAGGGATTTTGTATTTCTTCAACATTATGATTACGTTAATAAAATAATGAGAAAAAATACATTAAAAATGCAGATGTTTATTTAAACTACATTTTTTTGGTCCAGAGCCAGAGGCAGTATTGGCAGAGAGCCATCATTGGCGAAGAGTCAGGCGGAGAATGACGCGTTGAACAGGGCGAGGAACGAGATGGAATCACAATCCATGCCAGGCAAACATGTGAGCTCTGGAACTCCACCTCTGACAGGCAGAGTTAACATACCTGGCGGCTTTGCCAACTTGTCTGTTCACCCTGGCATTTCCATTCCTCTTCTGAAAACAGAACTTGACCAACTGCTCACCAGGCACAGCAAGGGCCGTCCAGACCATTATGCTGTTCTGCTAGTCCAAGGATGTGTAACCGAAGGGAGATACCACTGGAGATGAATATGTAGCGATGGCCAGCCGACGAGAGCATACAGGTCGCAGTGGAGTGTGGTATATGGGGCTTTGGTGACAAAATGGCCCTGCACTGTGATAGACTGCATCCAGTTTGCTGAGTAGAGTGTTGAGGCTATTTGTTATGCAGGTGAATGAGGACCCAAAAGCGACTTGGCGAAAACAGAGTCTTTAATCCAGTAAAGGAAATATGCAATACTCCTAGACAAATCGGAGCGGTAAATAAAGCATAAAAAACAATTCCACTCGTAATGACGAGAACAGACTGGAGACTCGATCATAAACTGTAGGTTGCCTCGGGAAGGCACTTGACCGTAGCAGACTCAGACACCTGCTCACCACGCAGCATCTGAGGGAAACACGACACGACAGGGCGATACAAAGACACAGCACGGTGAACAATATACAAGGATCCGACAGGACAGAAACGGAAAACAAGGGGAGAAATAGGGACTCTAATCAGGGGAAAAGATAGGGAACAGGTGTGGAAAGACTAAATGATTGATTAGGGGAATAGGAACAGCTGGGAGCAGGAACGGAACGATAGAGAGAAGAGAGAGAGGGAGGGAGAGAGAAAAAAGGGAACGAACCTAAAAAGACCAGCAGGGGGAAAACGAACAGAAGGAAAAGCAAAATGACAAGACAATATAAGACAAAACATGACAGTACCCCCCCACTCACCGAGCGCCTCCTGGCGCACTCGAGGAGGAAATCATCAATCAGTGAACGGTCCAGCACGTCCCGAAACGGAACCCAACTCCTCTCCTCAGGACCGTAACCCTCCCAATCCACTAAGTATTGGTGACCCCGTCCCCGAGAACGCATGTCCATGATCCTACGTACCTTGTAAATAGGTGCGCTCTCGACAAGGACGGGAGGGGGGGAGGGAAGACGAACGGGGGTGCGAAGAAAGGGCTTGACACAGGAGACATGGAAGACAGGATGGACGCGACGAAGATGTCACGGAAGAAGCAGTCGCACAGCGACAGGATTGACGACCTGGGAGACACGGAACGGACCAATGAACCGCGGAGTCAACTTAAGAGAAGCTGTCGTAAGAGGAAGGTTGCGAGTGGAAAGCCACACTCTCTGGCCGCAACAATACCTAGGACTCTTAATCCTACGTTTATTGGCGGCTCTCACAGTCTGTGCCCTGTAACGGCAAAGTGCAGACCTCACCCTCCTCCAGGTGCGCTCACAACGTTGGACAAACGCTTGAGCGGAGGGAACGCTGGACTCGGCAAGCTGGGATGAGAACAGAGGAGGCTGGTAACCCAGACTACTCTGAAACGGAGATAACCCGGTAGCAGACGAAGGAAGCGAGTTGTGAGCGTATTCTGCCCAGGGGAGCTGTTCTGCCCAAGACACAGGGTTTCTGAAAGAAAGGCTGCGTAGTATGCGACCAATCGTCTGATTGGCCCTCTCTGCTTGACCGTTAGACTGGGGATGAAACCCGGAAGAGAGACTGACGGACGCACCAATCAAACGACAGAACTCCCTCCAAAACTGTGACGTGAATTGCGGGCCTCTGTCTGAAACGGCGTCTAACGGGAGGCCATGAATTCTGAACACATTCTCGATGATGATTTGTGCCGTCTCCTTAGCGGAAGGAAGTTTAGCGAGGGGAATGAAATGTGCCGCCTTAGAGAACCTATCGACAACCGTAAGAATCACAGTCTTCCCCGCAGACAAAGGCAGACCGGTAATGAAGTCTAGGGCGATGTGAGACCATGGTCGAGAAGGAATGGGAAGCGGTCTGAGACGACCGGCAGGAGGAGAGTTACCTGACTTAGTCTGCGCGCAGTCCGAACAAGCAGCCACGAAACGGCGCGTGTCACGCTCCTGAGTCGGCCACCAAAAGCGCTGGCGAATAGAAGCAAGAGTGCCTCGAACGCCGGGATGACCAGCTAACTTGGCAGAGTGAGCCCACTGAAGAACAGCCAGACGAGTAGAAACAGGAACGAAAAGAAGGTTACTAGGACAAGCGCGCGGCGACGCAGTGTGCGTGAGTGCTTGCTTAACCTGTCTTTCAATTCCCCAGACTGTCAACCCGACAACACGCCCATAAGGAAGAATCCCCTCGGGATCAGTAGAAGCCACAGAAGAACTAAAAAGACGGGATAAGGCATCAGGCTTGGTGTTCTTGCTACCCGGACGGTAAGAAATCACAAACTCGAAACGAGCGAAAAACAACGCCCAACGAGCTTGACGAGCATTAAGTCGTTTGACAGAACGGATGTACTCAAGGTTCTTATGGTCTGTCCAAACGACAAAAGGAACGGTCGCCCCCTCCAACCACTGTCGCCATTCGCCTAGGGCTAAGCGGATGGCGAGCAGTTCGCGGTTACCCACATCATAGTTGCGTTCAGATGGCGACAGGCGATGAGAAAAATAAGCGCAAGGATGAACCTTATCGTCAGACTGGAAGCGCTGGGATAGAATGGCTCCCACGCCTACCTCTGAAGCGTCAACCTCGACAATGAATTGTCTAGTGACGTCAGGAGTAACGAGGATAGGAGCGGACGTAAAACGTTCTTTTAGAAGATCAAAAGCTCCCTGGGCGGAACCGGACCACTTAAAACACGTCTTGACAGAAGTAAGAGCTGTGAGAGGGGCAGCAACTTGACCGAAATTACGAATGAAACGCCGATAGAAATTAGCGAAACCTAGAAAGCGCTACAACTCGACACGTGACCTTGGAACGGGCCACTCACTGACAGCTTGGACCTTAGCGGAATCCATCTGAATGCCTTCAGCGGAAATAACGGAACCGAGAAAAGTAACGGAGGAGACATGAAAAGAGCACTTCTCAGCCTTCACGTAGAGACAATTCTCTAAAAGGCGCTGGAGAACACGTCGAACGTGCTAAACATGAATCTCGAGTGACGGTGAAAAAATCAGGATATCGTCAAGGTAGACAAAAACAAAGATGTTCAGCATGTCTCTCAGAACATCATTAACTAATGCCTGAAAAACAGCTGGCGCATTGGCGAGACCAAACGGCAGAACCCGGTACTCAAAATGCCCTAACGGAGTGTTAAACGCCGTTTTCCACTCGTCCCCCTCTCTGATGCGCACGAGATGGTAAGCGTTACGAAGGTCCAACTTAGTAAAGCACCTGGCTCCCTGCAGAATCTCGAAGGCTGATGACATAAGGGGAAGCGGATAACGATTCTTAACCGTTATGTCATTTAGCCCTCGATAATCCACGCAGGGGCGCAGAGTACCGTCCTTTTTCTTAACAAAAAAAAACCCCGCCCCGGCCGGAGAGGAAGAAGGCACTATGGTACCGGCGTCAAGAGACACAGACAAATAATCCTCGAGAGCCTTACGTTCGGGAGCCGACAGAGAGTATAGTCTACCCCGAGGAGGAGTGGTCCCCGGAAGGAGATCAATACTACAATCATACGACCGGTGAGGAGGAAGGGAGTTGGCTCGGGACCGACTGAAGACCGTGCGCAGATCATGATATTCCTCCGGCACTCCTGTCAAATCGCCAGGTTCCTCCTGAGAAGTGGGGACAGAAGAAACGGGAGGGATGGCAGACATTAAACACTTCACATGACAAGAAACGTTCCAGGATAGGATAGAATTACAAGACCAATTAATAGAAGGATTATGACATACTAGCCAGGGATGACCCAAAACAACAGGTGTAAAAGGTGAACGAAAAATCAAAAAAGAAATAGTCTCACTGTGGTTACCAGATACTGTGAGGGTTAAAGGTAGTGTCTCAAATCTGATACTGGGAAGATGACTACCATCTAAGGCGAACATGGGCGTAGGCTTGTCTAACTGTCTGAAAGGAATGTCATGTTTCCGAGCCCATGCTTCGTCCATGAAACAACCCTCAGCCCCAGAGTCTATCAAGGCACTGCATGTAGCACCCGAACCGGTCCAGCGTAGATGGACCGACATAGTAGTACAGGATCTAGATGGAGAGACCTGAGTAGTAGCGCTCACCAGTAGCCCTCCGCTTACTGATGAGCTCTGGCTTTTACTGGACATGAATTGACAAAATGTCCAGCAAGTCCGCAATAAAGGCACAGGCGGTTGGTGATCCTCCGTTCCCTCTCCTTAGTCGAGATGCGAATACCTCCCAAATGCATGGGCTCAGTCTCTGAGCCAGAGGAGGGAGATGGTTGCGATGCGGAGCAGGGAAACACCGTTGACGTGAGCTCTCTTCCACGAGCTTGGTGACGAAGATCTACCCGTCGTTCTATGCGGATGGCGAGAGCAATCAAAGAGTCCACACTGGAAGGAACCTCCCGGGAGAGAATCTCATCTTTAACCACTGCGTGGAGTCCCTCCAGAAAACGAGCGAGCAGCGCCGGCTCGTTCCAGTCACTAGAGGCAGCAAGAGTGCGAAACTCTATAGAGTAATCCGTTATGGATCGATCACCTTGGCATAGGGAAGCCAGGGCCCTAGAAGCCTCCCTACCAAAAACTGAACGGTCAAAAACCCGAATCATCTCCTCTTTAAAGTTCTGGTAATTGTTAGAACAATCAGCCCTTGCCTCCCAGATAGCTGTGCCCCACTCTCGAGCCCGGCCAGTAAGGAGTGATATGACGTAAGCAACCCGAGCTCTCTCTCTAGAGTATGTGTTGGGTTGGAGAGAGAACACAATATCACACTGGGTGAGAAAGGAGCGGCACTCCGTGGGCTGCCCGGAGTAACAAGGTGGGTTATTAACCCTAGGTTCCGGAGGCTCGGCAGACCAGGAAGTAACAGGTGGCACGAGACGAAGACTCTGGAACTGTCCAGAGAGGTCGGAAACCTGAGCGGCCAGGTTCTCCACGGCATGACGAGCAGCAGACAATTCCTGCTCGTGTCTGCCGAGCATGGCTCCTTGGATCTCGACGGCAGTGTTACGAGCGTCTGTAGTCGCTGGGTCCATTCTATGGTCGGATCCTTCTGTTATGCAGGTGAATGAGGACCCAAAAGCGACTTGGCGAAAACAGAGTCTTTAATCCAGTAAAGGAAATATGCAATACTCCTAGACAAATCGGAGCGGTAAATAAAGCATAAAAAACAATTCCACTCGTAATGACGAGAACAGACTGGAGACTCGATCATAAACTGTAGGTTGCCTCGGGAAGGCACTTGACCGTAGCAGACTCAGACACCTGCTCACCACGCAGCATCTGAGGGAAACACGACACGACAGGGCGATACAAAGACACAGCACGGTGAACAATATACAAGGATCCGACAGGACAGAAACGGAAAACAAGGGGAGAAATAGGGACTCTAATCAGGGGAAAAGATAGGGAACAGGTGTGGAAAGACTAAATGATTGATTAGGGGAATAGGAACAGCTGGGAGCAGGAACGGAACGATAGAGAGAAGAGAGAGAGGGAGGGAGAGAGAAAAAAGGGAACGAACCTAAAAAGACCAGCAGGGGGAAAACGAACAGAAGGAAAAGCAAAATGACAAGACAATATAAGACAAAACATGACACTATTTTGTAAATGACATCGACGAAGTCAAGGATCGGTAGGAAAGTCAGTTTTACGAGGGTATGTTTGGCGGCGTAAGGGAAGGAGGCTTTGTTGCTAAATAGGAAGCCGATTCTAGATTTAATTTTGGATTGGAGATGTTTAATATGAGCCTGGAAGGAGAGTTTACAGTCTAGCCAGACACCTAGGTATTTGTAGTTGTCCACATATTTTAAGTCAGAACCGTCCAGAGTAGTGATGCTAGTCGGGCGGGCGGGTGCGAGCAGAGATCGGTTGAAAAGCATGCATTTAGTTTTACTAGTGTTTGAGAGCAGTTGGAGGCCAAGGAAGGAGTGTTGTATGGCAGTGAAGCTCGTCTGGAAGTTTGTTAACACAGTGTCCAAAGAAGGGCCAGATGTATACAGAATGGTGTCATCTGCATAGAGGTGGATCAGGGAACCACCCGCAGCATCATTGATATATACAGAGAAAAGAGTCGTCCCGAGAATTTAACCCTGTGGTACCCCCATAGAGACTGCCAAAGATCCGGACAACAGTGTGTCCGATTTGACACACTGAACTCTATCTGAGAAGTAGTTGGTGAACCAGGTGAGGTAGACATTTGAGGAACCAAGGCTGTTGAGTCTGTCGATAAGAATACTGTGATTGACAGAGTCGAAAGCCTTGGCCAGGTCGATGAAGACGGCTGCACAGTACCGTCTTTTATCGATTTTGATTACGATATCATTTAGTACCTTGAGCGTGGCTGAGGTGCACCCGTGACCAGCTCGGAAACCGGATTGCACAGCACAGAAGGTACGGTGGGATTCAAAATGGTCAGTGATCTGTATATTAACTTGGCTTTCGAAAGACTTTAGAAAGGCAGGACAGGATGCATATAGGTCTGTAACAGTTTGGGTCTAGAGTGGCACCCCATTTGAAGAGGGGGATGCCTGCAGGCAGTTTTCCAAACTTTAGGGATCTCGGACGATACGAAAGAGAGGTTGAACAGACTGGTAATCGGGGTTGTAACAATGGCAGCGGATCATTTTAGAAGAGGAGGGTCCAGATTGTTTAGTCCAACTGATTTGTACAGGTCCAGGTTTTGCAGCTCTTTCAGAACATCTACTATCTGGATTTGGATGAAGGAGAAGCTGGGGAGGCTTGGGCAAGTAGCTCTTGTCTGGGACAGAGCTGTTGGCCGGGGTTGGGGTAGCCAGGAGGAATGCATGGCCAGCCGTAGATAAATGCTTGAAATTCTGCTTGAAATTCTCAATTATTGTGGATTTATCGGTGGTGACAGTGTTTCCTAGCCTCAGTGCAGTGGGCAGCTGGGAGGAGGTGCTCTTATTCTCCATGGGCTTTACAGTGTCCCAAAACTATTTGGAGTAAGAGCTACAGGATGTAAATTTATTTTTGAAAAAGCCAGCCTTTGCTTTCCTGACTATTGGTTCCTGACTTCACTGAAAAGTTGCATATCGCGGGGACTATTCGATGCTAGTGCAGTCCGCCACAGGATATTTTTGTGCTGGTCGAGGCCAGTCAGGTCTGGAGTGCACGAAGAGCTATATCTGTTCTTAGTTCTACATTTGTTTTTTGAAAGTGGCATGCTTATTTAAGATGGTGAGGAAATTACTCTTAAAGAATGAACAGGCGTCCTCTACTGATGGGATGAGGTCAATATCCTTCCAGGATACCCGGGCCAGGTCGATTAGAAAGGCCTGCTTGCAGAAGTGTTTTAGGGAGCATTTGACAGTGATGAGGGGTGGTCGTTTGACCATAGCGGATGCAGGCAATGAGGCAGTGATTGCTGAGATCCTGATTGAAAACATAAGAGATGTATTTGGAGGGCAAGTTGGTCAGGATAATATCTATGAGGGTGCCCATGTTTACGGATTTAGGGTTGTACCTGGTTGGTTCCTTGATAATTTGAGTGAAATTGAGGGCATCTAGCTTAGATTGTAGGACTGCCGGGGTGTTAAGTATATCCCAGTTTAGGTCACCTAACAGAACGAACTCTGAAGATGGATGGGGGGCAATCAATTCACATCTGGTGTCCAGGGCATAGCTGGGAGCTGGGGGGGGGGGTCTATAACAGGCCGCAACAGTGAGAGACTTATTTCTGGAGAGATTCATTTTTTAAATTAGAAGCTCAAACTATTTGGGCATAGACCTGAAAAGTTTGACAGAACTTTGCAGGCTATCTCTGCAGTAGATTGCAACTCCTCCCCCTTTGGCAGTTCTATCTTGATGGAAAATGTTGTAGTTGGGGATGATAATCTCAGAATTTTTTTTGGCCTTCCTAAACCAAGATTCAGACACGGCAAGGACATCAGGGTTGGTGGAGTGTGCTAAAGCAGTGAGTAAAACAAACTTAGGGAGGCGGCTTCGGATGTTAACATGCATGAAACCAAGGTTTTTACGGGTACAGAAGTCAACAAATGAGAGCGCCTGGGGACACGCAGGGCCTGGGTTAACATTTTACATTTACATTTAAGTCATTTAGCAGACGCTCTTATCCAGAGCGACTTACAAATTGGTGCATTCACCTTATGACATCCAGTGGAACAACCACTTTACAATAGTGCATCTAAATATTTTAAGGGGGGAGGGGGTGAGAAGGATTACTTTATCCTATCCTAGGTGTTCCTTAAAGAGGTGGGGTTTCAGGTGTCTCCGGAAGGTGGTGATTGACTCCGCTGTCCTGGCGTCGTGAGGGAGTTTGTTCCACCATTGGGGAGCCAGAGCAGCGAACAGTTTTGACTGAGCTGAGCGGGAACTGTACTTCCTCAGTGGTAGGGAGGCGAGCAGGCCAGAGGTGGATGAACGCAGTGCCCTTATTTGGGTGTAGGGCCTGATCAGAGCCTGGAGGTACTGAGGTGCCGTTCCCCTCACAGCTCCGTAGGCAAGCACCATGGTCTTGTAGCGGATGCGAGCTTCAACTGGAAGCCAGTGGAGAGAGCGGAGGAGCGCGGTGACGTGAGAGAACTTGGGAAGGTTGAACACTAGACGGGCTGCGGCGTTCTGGATGAGTTGTAGGGGTTTAATGGCACAGGCAGGGAGCCCAGCCAACAGCGAGTTGCAGTAATCCAGACGGGAGATGACAAGTGCCTGGATTAGGACCTGCGCCGCTTCCTGTGTGAGGCAGGGTCGTACTCTGCGGATGTTGTAGAGCATGAACCTACAGGAACGGGCCACCGCCTTGATGTTAGTTGAGAACGACAGTTTGTTGTCCAGGATCACGCCAAGGTTCTTAGCGCTCTGGGAGGAGGACACAATGGAGTTGTCAACCGTGATGGCGAGATCATGGAACGGGCAGTCCTTCCCCGGGAGGAAGAGCAGCTCCGTCTTGCCGAAGTTCAGCTTGAGGTGGTGATCCGTCATCCACACTGATATGTCTGCCAGACATGCAGAGATGCGATTCGCCACCTGGTCATCAGAAGGGGGAAAGGAGAAGATTAATTGTGTGTCGTCTGCATAGCAATGATAGGAGAGACCATGTGAGGTTATGACAGAGCCAAGTGACTTGGTGTATAGCGAGAATAGGAGAGGGCCTAGAACAGAGCCCTGGGGGACACCAGTGGTGAGAGCGCGTGGTGAGGGAGACAGATTCTCGCCACGCCACCTGGTAGGAGCGACCTGTCAGGTAGGACGCAATCCAAGCGTGGGCCGCGCCGGAGATGCCCAACTCGGAGAGGGTGGAGAGGAGGATCTGATGGTTCACAGTATCGAAGGCAGCCGATAGGTCTAGAAGGATGAGAGCAGAGGAGAGAGAGTTAGCTTTAGCGGTGCGGAGCGCCTCCGTGATACAGAGAAGAGCAGTCTCAGTTGAATGACTAGTCTTGAAACCTGACTGATTTGGATCAAGAAGGTCATTCTGAGAGAGATAGCGGGAGAGCTGACCAAGGACGGCACGTTCAAGAGTTTTGGAGAGAAAAGAAAGAAGGGATACTGGTCTGTAGTTGTTGACATCGGAGGGATCGAGTGTAGGTTTTTTCAGAAGGGGTGCAACTCTCGCTCTCTTGAAGACGGAAGGGACGTAGCCAGCGGTCAGGGATAAGTTGATGAGCGAGGTGAGGTAAGGGAGAAGGTCTCCGGAAATGGTCTGGAGAAGAGAGAAGGGGATAGGGTCGAGCGGGCAGGTTGTTGGGCGGCCGGCCGTCACAAGACGCGAGATTTCATCTGGAGAGAGAGGGGAGAAAGAGGTCAGAGCACAGGGTAGGGCAGTGTGAGCAGAACCAGCGGTGTTGTTTGACTTAGCAAACGAGGATCGGATGTCGTCGATCTTCTTTTCAAAATGGTTGACGAAGTCATCTGCAGAGAGGGAGGGGGGAGGGGGAGGAGGATTCAGGAGGGAGGAGAATGTGGCAAAGAGCTTCCTAGGGTTAGAGGCAGATGCTTGGAATTTAGAGTGGTAGAAAGTGGCTTTAGCAGCAGAGACAGAGGAGGAAAATGTAGAGACGAGGGAGTGAAAGGATGCCAGGTCCGCAGGGAGGCGAGTTTTCCTCCATTTCCGCTCGGCCTTCCGGAGCCCTGTTCTGTGAGCTCGCATTGAGTCGTCAAGCCACGGAGCGGGAGGGGAGGACCGAGCCGGCCTGGAAGATAGGGGACATAGAGAGTCAAAGGATGCAGAAAGGGAGGAGAGGAGGGTTGAGGAGGCAGAATCAGGAGATAGGTTGGAGAAGGTTTGAGCAGAGGGAAGAGATGATAGGATGGAAGAGGAGAGAGTAGCGGGGGAGAGAGAGCGAAGGTTGGGACGGCGCGATACCATCCGAGTAGGGGCAGTGTGGGAAGTGTTGGATGAGAGCGAGAGGGAAAAGGATACAAGGTAGTGGTCGGAGACTTGGAGGGGAGTTGCAATGAGGTTAGTGGAAGAACAGCATCTAGTAAAGATGAGGTCGAGCGTATTGCCTGCCTTGTGAGTAGGGGGGGAAGGTGAGAGGGTGAGGTCAAAAGAGGAGAGGAGTGGAAAGAAGGAGGCAGAGAGGAATGAGTCAAAGGTAGACGTGGGGAGGTTAAAGTCGCCCAGAACTGTGAGAGGTGAGCCGTCCTCAGGAAAGGAGCTTATCAAGGCATCAAGCTCATTGATGAACTCTCCGAGGGGACCTGGAGGGCGATAAATGATAAGGATGTTAAGCTTGAAAGGGCTGGTAACTGTGACAGCATGAAATTCAAAGGAGGCGATAGACAGATGGGTAAGGGGAGAAAGAGAGAATGACCACATGGGAGAGAGAATAACCTTCACATCACCTGTGGAACAGAGGAGGAGTAGGATGAGGGTATTGCTAAAGGCCATCAAAACTGGTTGTCTAGTGCGTTGGGGACAGAGAATAAAAGGAGCAGATTTCTGGGCGTGGTAGGATAGATTCAGGGCATAATGTACAGACAGGGGTATGGTAGGGTGCGGGTACAGTGGAGGTAATTCTAGTAATTGAGTGACGTTAAAAGGCTGCATCTCTGGACGGACTAGTTATGCTAGGTGAGGTCACCGTATGTGTGGGAGGTGGGACAAAAGAGGTATCTGAGGTATGGTGAGTGGGACTAGGGGCTCCGCAGTAAACTAAAACAATGGTAACTATCCTAAACAGCCGTATACAAGGCATATTGACATTAGAGAGAGACATAAATCGAGGCATAAATAAATCACAGGTGTTGATTGGGAGAGCTAGCTAAGACAACAACGGGTAAGACAACAACAACAGGTTTAATGGTGATGAATGGGCAGAGAGGGTCAGTTCATTACACACAGGGCCTGAGTTTGAGGCTGGGGCCGACAGATAAACAAAAATAAACAAAATGGAGTACAGTGAGTAATGAACAGTCCAGCAGGCATCAGCTATGTAGCCAAGTGAACACAGGGTCCAGTGAACAGCAATAGATGAAACAGGGAAGCCGCTGGGTAGTCGTTACTACGCTAGCAAGCGGGAGACATGGCGTTCAAAAAAAGTTAGCAGGCTGTGGGACTAGTAGAAGCGTCTTCACCGACATCCAGCAAAGGCCGGTTGAAGGCACAGCGGATGGAATTATGTCGTCACACCAGTCGTGATGGAACGGCGGGGTTCCGTGTTGACAAAGGGTCTAGGCCAGTTGGCAAAAGAGGTATTGTAGCTGGAGTAATTTTGTTTGTTAGCCGGGAGATGAGCCTGGCTCGCGGCTAACGGGTGCTAGCTTCAAGACAAGGGCATTAGCCAGTATAGCCACTCGGTAGCAGCTAGCTAGCAGCAATGATCCGAAAGGTCCAGAGCTTACGGCAAGAATCCGGTGGAGTAGTGGATTCTAGTCAAGTTAGTGAAGAGTCTGGGAGGCATCATCTGTGTAGCCGAGTAATCACTGGGCAGGAATCCAGTGTTGTAGTGGAGAAAACAGTCCGATACCGGCAGGCTGGCAAGTATTATCCAGGCTAAAAGTGGCTGGGGTAAAGGTAAAGGCCCCTAGAGCTATAATCAAGTTGATGGCAAAGACATATAGCCTTGGCACCTAGATAAAGCTGAGTGACTCACTCATTCATGGCTTTGGATCAAAAATAATTAAGTACCAACATTATTTCTGAGTCTTTAATAAAGAAATGTTTTGGTTTTTCTGACCTGGACAGCATTATAATAGCCCATTATGGGCTATTTGCAGGACAATATATGCTTACCAACACCTCTCTGTATTTTGATACTTTGTGCAAGAAAATTGATCAACATTAAAAACTTCTGGGGAGATTCTGATAAGATGCCGGCAAAGTTGGCTGAATTCTGGTAGACGGAAACGGGATGGGATGGGATTGACTATTTGACTCTTTTTTTACATAAGTACAGTGCCTGTACAGAGATTCAATTTTACACTAGACACAGAAGAGGACCATGTCAGAACCAATTAAAATGAATAGCAATTGAAATGGGGACTACAGTACATACTTTCACAGGGGGAATTTAAAGAGCACTAATTGGATTGTGAAATATAAATTATTTGGAAACATATAAACAGGCAAAGAATAAGAATAAGGAGGCACCATCGGTGAAGCATGGTGGTGGCAGAATCATGCTGTGGGGATGTTTTTCAGCAGCAAGGACTGGGAGACTAGTCAGATTCGAGGGAAAGATGAACGGAGCGAAGTACAGAGAAATCCTTGATGAAAACCTAATGCAGAGCGCTCAGGACCAAAGACTGGGGCGAAGGTTCACCTCCCAGCAGGACAACGGCCCTAAGCACACAGCCAAGACAATGCAGGAGTGGCGTCTCTGAATGTCCTTGAGTGGCCCAGCCAGAGCCCGGACTTGAACCCGGTCGCACATCTCCAGAGAGACGCTCCCCATCCAACCTGACAAAGTGTGAGAGGATATGTAGAGAAGAGAGGGATAAGCTATCCAAATACAGATGTGCCAAGCTTGTAGCATCATAACCAAGAAGACTCGAGGCTGTAATTGCTACCGAAGGTGCTTCAACAAAGTACTGAGCAAAGGGTCTTATGAATACTTATGTAAATATGATATTTCATTTTTATTTTATTATAAATTTGTCCAAATTTCTGAAAAACTGTTTTGCCTTTTTCATTGTGTGTAGATTGATGAGAAAATAAAACAATTGAATCCATTTTCGAATACGATTGTAATGTAACAAAATGTGGGAAAAGTCAAGGGGTCTGAATACTTTCTGAATACACAATATGTTAAATGGAGAGAGAAAATGGTTAAAAACATAAATGTTTTATTCCCCCCAAACATTATACAAATAAAGATTGTTTGATAAACATTTTGTAAGCTTTTAGCTGATATTTAAAAACAAATATAGTTCATGACAGCAGGGTCTACAATACGTTTGGCCCATTTTTTTCTCAGCTAAAAGTCGGAGGCACATTACATAATAGCACCCCAATTCATAGGCCTACACTACAAATTAAAACACAGTTTTTAAAACATCTGGTTAGTAGGCTATATAATCAGTAAAATGTTAATAACATAGCTTATTATGTTCATTATGATTACATTGTTAAAATCACTAATGTCTCTATTAATTTCGTTTTTTATGTTTCTGTGTGCGTTGATTGGGGACAAACATCTTGATATCAAAATAACATTTTGGTCTGAAAAGGTCTCAAAATAATGGAGGATAATGAAAATATAAGTTTCAGGGAAGAATGGACAGAGAAATAGGCATTCTTACCATATTCCTCCAACGTCAAAAGCAGAGAATTGTTTGCAATTCTGTTTGCAAATAATTAAATATTAGACATCCTTATGAATCTAATCTAAGCATGGCACTTTCAAAAGTTACCATTCCACCCAGACAGAGGCAGAAAAATGTAAGCTTCAACTGCTGGCGACTCGTCGATTGCATGACCCCAAAACAGAAGTGCTTCCCTAAAAGCTGCCTGGGTTTAAACAAACATCTATTTTCAGAAACCGAAGAGCTCAATTAATAGGGACAGAATAGCAAAGTCAATTTGTTTGTTTAAAGGTTGCAGTTCAGTTTCAGAATGTCATAGAGAGGAATCAATATATACCCATATGCAGCTTGTTTCTACCATAAGGCATCACGGAGGTAGGCGTTGTTATAAAACGCTATATTTAATCTGGATACTTTATGTATTTATTTTAAAATATACATTTAAAGATAACAATAGGTATCCTTTTTGCCCTCACTCAATTAGAGCCAATAAACACCAAGTCCTTCCCAGACACGGGGGTATTTCAGGAGTGCATGGGACAGTATTGGAGGATTTGGCTATACCGACATCTATGCATAGCCTCTCCGGTTTGCCCTCTTCGCTTCGAGAACCAACGAACGGGGCATTGCCGTCTCTGCGAATTAACGGCCTGTCCTTGGAGGCTTGTTGTTCTCCACACCGGCTGATGGACATTGCTGCACGCTGGTATATTTCAGCAGCGAATCTCTTTGGCTTAAAGATTGTGCCTCTTCTCATGAGTTGTATGTATTTAATATATACATATATATATATATATATTTCGCTTCCTGATATTTTTTGTCTCTTGGTTAAGAATCTCTGTAGCTTAATTTTAGCTGAAATGATTTAAACTAGTAGCTAGCTAATGTTATCATGTTAGTTATCATGTTAGGTTAGGGTACTGCTTTAATCACTATCACTAACATTAAAAAAACAATGCAATAATTTAATTGGCATTGTCACGGCTTTCTTCTGTTGAAGGAAAGGCGGACCAAAACGCAGCGTGGTTATTTTGATACATCTTTAATGAAGATGATAAATGAACAATATACAAAAACAAGAAACATGAAAAACCGTAAACAGCCCTATCTGGTGTAACAGACACAAAGACAGGAACAATCACCCACACAACCCAACACAAAACAGGCTACCTAAATATGGCTCCCAATCAGAGACAATGACTAACACCTGCCTCTGATTGAGAACCATATCAGGCCCAAACACAGAAACAGACAAACAAGACATCCAGCATAGAATGTCCACCAAACAAAACATAGAACATACAAAGCAAACTATGGTCAGGGTGTGACAGGCATATTCATTTTTATTAATGTTCAACAATTGGATAATCCCGTAAAAACACACATCACCATAGCTACCAAGGATAGTAGGAGTGAACTTCGGGAGAAGCGGGAACAGGGTGGGTGCCGGAACTGCTTCAAAGGCTATGAGCTGGTGACAGGGGCACCGCCGGCGGTGTGGTAGCCGATCAAGGAGGCCGGGGGTGGCAGCCAATTTCTACCTGAATGTTTTGGCATTCAGGTCCAAAAAGTAACTTTCTGACCACTTCTACCTCTTCTACCTATGTATGGAAGTTTTGTTCAAATCTAAATGGGTGCTGCCAAAAAGTGATTGAAATCAAATGGCACAACCCATAGATAAGCTATGTCGGTAGAGCTGTCTTTCCAGTACCTGAAATTAGGCTACTGACTGCCCTGAAAGCCTGCATGCTAGCTACACATTTTAAAGTTAGAGCTCACATTAGCCAACTACATTGGTCTTATGTCAGCCAACTAAAATGACTTGAGCGTATCTGTTCCTAACAAATTTCACACTCAACTAGCTGCTAGTAGCTAGCTAGCTTCAAACCAAATGTACGCTTAGTGGTGCACAGCCCCAGGATTTTTGGAGTTGACTGACTCCTGTGGTTGGAGTCGAAAGGAGTTGACTTTTGCTCGACCCCCAAAACACACTGAAACGGATGCGCACACATATGTCATGTTCTTTTGGGCGAGGATCATAGGCGCCAGATCCCCCCCTCTCTCCCACAGTTTTATGACAGTCGTAAATACTGAAAACTATCTCTTACACTCTGCAGAAATGTGTGTGTGCGTGTGCGTGCTGAGAGAGTTATTGTTACTACAGTTATAAGTGGAAGAGCAGCACGAACACATGTTGTGACAACTTTTTATTTTTACCAGTTGTAGGTAGGTTGTTTAGATTGTCATTATGAAGACACCTATTACGAATCCTTTTTCCATAAAACACATTAATACGCTAGAATTGATGCACATCAATAAATAATGCAGACAAAGCACTGGAAAACTACTTTGGGCACACTAGAGTGCATTACATACATTTTCTCTGAGGTGGTTTAAACTGCATTCTAATGTTGACTGCTTAAAAAAATGGTATCAAGCGACATGCTTTATGCATGGGCACGCCCGACGAGGGACCCAAGGGCTTAACACAGGAGACAGGTACTCCGGACCAAACATGACATTCTTCTAAGAGGAAGGTTGCGAGGTGAAAGCTCTGTTCTTGGGTCTCGGGGGCTGTTATGGAACTCCCTGGCTTGGTTCTTTTTATGGGGAAAAGTCCTCAAATGTCACGCTCTGACCATAGTTTGCTTTGTATGTTTATATGTTTTGTTTGGTCAGGGTGTGATCTGAGTGGGCATTCTATGTTGTATGTCTAGTTTGTCTGTTTCTGTGTTTGGCCTGATATGGTTCTCAATCAGAGGCAGGTGTTAGTCATTGTCTCTGATTGGGAACCATATTTAGTTAGCCTGTTTTGTCATTGTGGGTTATGGGTGATTGTCTATGTTAGTTGCTTGTGTCAGCACATTTCGTATATAGCGTCATGGTCGTTGTTCATTTATTGTTTTGTTCAGTTTACTTCGTGTTTTCGTCATCCATTAAAATGATGCATTCACACCACGCTGCGCTTTGGTCCGCTTCTTACGACGATCGTGACACAATGAAACTGACATTAAGCTAAATGTGAAGAATTATACATTTGCCTCTGTTGGCCATCAAGTGTATAATGTATGTGCCATTGTAGGCTACCATTTGATGCAATACATATGTTGAAATGAAGATATCACTGGAATCATTGCAAATCAATTTGTGCCACTTGTGTAGCCTACCTGGAGCTGGCAAACCAATTTAATAAATAGCTTAACTTCAGTATATTGCTGTTGTAGCCTTGTGTAATTAGTAGCCTATAACTTCCGTTTATTGTTGTTGTAGCCTTGTGCTATTATGAATGCATTAGATTGACGGTAACAGTAGTCAGATTAGGCTACAGGTAAAAAAACCCCCCCCCCCCCCCCAAAAAAATACTTGCTGTTAATATTTAATTCAGTGATTGAAATTATGACCACATCCTCAGTAGCCTATTCCAGCAGGTTATTGGGAAACACAACACTTCTTATCAGGGGTGGAAAAAGTACCCAATTTTCATACTTAAGTAAAAGTAAAGACACCAACCTCTTAAGGATCGTACCCTTTTTTTTTAACTCGCCTAAACTGACATACCCAAATCTAACTGCCTGTAGCTCAGGACCTGAAGCAAGGATATGCATATTCTTGATATCATTTGAAAGGAAAAACTTTGTTTGTGGAAATGTGCAATTAATATAGGAGAATATAACACATTAGATCTGGTAAAAGATAATACAAACCAAAAAATGTGTTTTCAAAAAAACTAATTGTTCCATCTGTAACGATCTTCGTCTTCATCGGATGAGTAGGAAGGATCGGACCAAAACGCAGCGTGGCAAGTGTCCATAATATTTATTATCACAGAACACAAAAAATACAATATAACAACGTGAATGTAAGAAATGAAAAATCAAACCACTCCTGAATGGTGAAAACACAAAACAGGAAACAACTACCCACAACCACCAGGTGGGAAAAGGCTACCTAAGTATGGTTCTCAATCAGAGACAATGATAGACAGCTGCCTCTGGTTGGGAACCATACCAGGCCAAACGCATAGAAAAGAAAACATAGAACAACATAGAATGCCCACCCCAACTCACTCTCTGACCGAACCAAAATAGAGACATAAAAAAGGAACTAAGGTCAGGGCGTGACACCATCTTTGAAATGCAAGAGAAAGGCTATAATAAACTCAGCAAAAAAAGAAACGTCCCTTTTTCATGACCCTGTCTTTCAAAGATCATTTGTAAAATTCCAAATAACTTCACAGATCTTCATTGTAAAGGGTTAAAATTGTTCGATGAACAATGAACAATTAATGAACATGCACCTGAACATGCACCTGTCATTAAGACACTAACAGCTTACAGACAATAGGCAATTAAGGTCACAGTTATTAAAACTTAGGACACTAAAGAGGCCTTTCTACTGACTCTAAAAAACACCAAAATAAAAATGCCCAGAGTCCCTGCTTATCTGCGTGAACATGCATTTGGCATGCTGCAAGAGGACTGCAGATGTGGCCAGTGCAATAAATTGCAATGTCCGTACTGAGAGACGCCTAAGACAGCCCTACAGGGAGACAGGACGGACAGTTGATCATCCTCGCAGACCACGTGTAACAACAGGATTGCCCCCCTGGAGAGGCTCAAACTGAGGAGATGAGTGGTAGAGGGTAAAGTTTTTAACCGTTATGTCATTGAGACCCCAGTAGTCAATAAATGGACGCAGTGTCTTGTCCTTCTTCTCCACAAGGAATAACCGGTGGGGGAGGAAGATGGACGCATAATCCCTGCAGCAAGAGAGTCCTCAATATAACCTTCCATCGCTTAAGTCTCTGGACCTGTCAGGGAATAAAGTTGCCCCCGAGGCAGTGCCATGTTCGTGAGAAGGTCGATAGCACAGTCATAGGGCCGATGTGGTGGAACAGATGTGGCTCGGGCAGAGTTGAAAACCTCCCGTAAGTCCTGGTCTCCCCACAACAGGGTAGCATAGAGGGGTTACGAGTAGTAAGGGATTGGAAACTCCCCGTATGGCTCACCAGTGTACTCGTACCTACTGATGAGCCTGGTCTTAGAAGGAGACAGCGTTGCGGAGTTGGTCTGAGTCTGCTGGGTCAGTCATAGTACGAACTGGCCATCAGGACTCAGGCTAAGATACAGATACAGACACAGGAGGCAGATAGTACGAGTCTCAGAGTTTATTATAGTTCAAGGGGCAGACAAAGGGTTGTAATCGAAATCAGAGTCGGGCAGGTACAGAACGGCAGGGAATCGGTAGGTCAAGGCAGGCAAAGAGTGGTAATCCAAATCAGAGTCAAGCAGGTGCAGGATCACTGTCAGGACAGGCAGAAAGGTCAGAACTGGGAAGACTAAGAAAAACATAAACTAGAGCACAGGAAACACAGGAACGCGCTGGTAGGACTTGACTGGACAAGACGAACTGGCAACAGACAAACAGAAAACGCAGGTATAAACACACAGGAGATATTGGGGACAAATGGGAGACACCTGGTGGGGGGTGGAGACAAGCACAAGACAGGTGAAGCAGATCAGTCTGTGACACCTTTATTATGTCATGTCATAACTTGCAATGATTATTATTTTGAGGAAACCTGAATTTTGCTTCTACGTCGTTACAAATGACTATGATATTCCTTCTTAATTGGTTCGATTACGTTATGGAAAAAGGGTTTATTATATAGATATGGCAACTCCTCTCTTGCTGTGGCATTTCTTTTGGTGCTAGTTTTCAGGCCTTTTGGGCATTGGGCTAGAAATGTTTAGCTTGACCTGTCAAACCTGAAGTCAGCTAGCTACTGAACTGAGGATGAATGACTGGTGGTGGTGCTGGTACTTACTTATTCCATCAACATTCTTCAAGAAACTCTCAAAACCTTAGATTTTTTAAACATTTTTTACCAGTAATCTGCTAAATGAAGATTATGCAATATCATTGAAAGAAGCTATTTAGCTAGCTAGCTAGAATAGTTGTGGCTGTCTGTTTACTCTTCCTCTTGACTTGAGTGTGTAATATACTCGTAACTATAATAACGATTAACATGGTTTTTTTTCTCCAAGGGATTTGAATTCCAGAAGTAGAGGCGTATGGTTTCAAAGCATAGTGAGTCCTTTACCTGTGCAGTACCTTTTCTACATTTTCTACCAAAACATTGATAAAGGTTTGATATATTAGGCCTGTGATAACAGCTTCAGTCCTATATGAGAGAGTGCTTGCCACTGCCACCCCGCTGATGAGCAGAACTCACCTTTTTTCAGTCCACTCTTCGGTTCATAATGGACAGTTATTGGAACACAAAAAGACCAAGAGTGCCGCCATGAGATTTTCAAGGGTATTGAAAATGTGCACAATTTACAAACATTTCCTCAAGATTTGAGTGATATCAACCTATTGTACCATGAATTGCAAGCATGTATTTATATCAATGTAGCATAAATGCACCATGGTGCTGGGTCATATTATGCATCACAGCAAAGTAATCAATATACTTTAAAGTTTAGTGAATAGTCCCCCCAGGTGAGTAATTAGGCCTGATTCTGCTTGGAAGGATTATTTTTTATCTGAATTACAACCAAAGTAGCAGCAAATTCCAACCAACGTCCATCATCAGTAAACATAGTTTCTATAAAGAGGCCTACTGTATAAATCAAATACTGAAACAATAGCTCTGTATCATGATGTGTTCTTATCAAGTTCCTTTTCCTTATTGGTCAGCTCCTGTTATCTTATCTCCTGTTCTACGTTTACGCCTCCTGTATTAGAGGGTTAATTTCAGGTAAACAGATTTTTATTAGGGGAGGCAGGTAGCCTAGTGGCTAGAGCGTTGGGCCAATAACCGAAAGGTCGCTAGATTGAATTCCTGAGCTGGCAAGGTTGAAATCTGTCGTTCAGCCCCTGAACAAGGCAGTTAGCCCGCTGTTCCTAGGCCGTCATTGTAAATAAGAATTTGTTCTTAACTGACTTGCCTAGTTAAAAAAAAAGATATCCTGTGAGGAGAAATATTTCGATTGGACTACTCAGAATGTGTCATTCATTATGAATGGAGTATTCATGGGACGTGTTATGCAATTAATTGGTTTATTTTTAATCATAATTATAAGCAGCACCTTATATCTTGTTACCAAACCAACACTACAAACTAAATTCAAAGTTCTTATTAATAACCTTTCTTACATGGCTTAATTACTATTTTATTTTAGTAACAATCCCCCCAAAATATGCCTAGTATTAAAAGTACCTCAAATGTTACTTGGAAACCACTGTAACAATGTGCACTGAGAATATGGAAGCAAGTTCAGGGAGTGATTGTTTAAATAAAATAAATGGAACATAATACAAAACAAATAACACTAACAGCACACAGACATGAAACTGAAACAATAACGCCTGGGGAAGGAACCAAAGGGAGTGACATACTGTATATAGGGAAATTAATCGGGGAGGTGATGGAGTTCAGGTGAGTCTGATGACGCGGAGGTGCGCGTAACGATGGTGACAGGTGGGCGCCATAACTAATTGGAGGTTGCCAACTTGTTAGTCTCTCCTCCCACTCATAACTCCAGCAAGCTTCTGTCCAGCCCCCAGACACATGATGCCCACTAGTCCCTTAGTCCACCACTGTTGCAAGGAAATTAGGATCTTTGGTTTTGCCTACCATCCCAGAATAAAACCCTGTTGATCCCCAATCTCCACCACTTTTTTGGGACATACACTGACCGGCTCCAACTTGGTTCACTTTAGTACATTTAACTACAGAAAAACATAAACAATGGATGTAACCCAAGCCAAGTGTAACAGTATAACTTTAGACCGTCCCCTCGCCCATACCCGGGCGCGAACCAGGGACCCTCTGCACACATCAACAACAGTCACCCTCGAAGCATCGTTACCCATCGCTCCACAAAAGCCGGGAACCACTACTTCAAGGTCTCAGAGCAAGTGACGTCACCGATTGAAACACTATTTAGCGTGCACCACCGCTAACTAAGCTAGCGTTCCACATCCGTTACAACAGCACCAATGGTCCATTTTTAACTTGTGTCTTCATGCTGCTGTCTTCCACTTCAAATCAATCAAATGTGATACATCAAATGCTTTGTAAAAACAGGTTCAGACTGTGAAACAGTGAAAAGCTTACTTACAGGCCCAACCCAACAATATAGAGAGAAAGAATTATAGAAAATGAATAACAGGAAGAATAAATACGCAATGAGTAACGATAACGTGGCTACATACACGGGGTACCAATACCGAATCGATGTACAGGGTTACGAGGTAATTGAGGTAGATATGTACATATAGGTAGGGGTAAAGTGACTAGGCAACAGCATACAGTAGATAATAAACAGTAGCAGCAGCTTTTGTGATGAGTCAAAAGAGTTAGTGTAAAAAGTGTCAATGCTATCAGTCCGGGTAGCTATTTGCTTAACTATTTAGCAGTCTTATGGCTTGAAGGTAGAAGCTGTTCAGGGTCCTATTCATTCCAGACTTGGTGCATCGGTATCGCTTGCCATGCGGTAGCAGAGAGAACAGTCTATGACTTGGGTGGCTGCAGTCTTTAATCATTTTTAGGGCCTTCCTCTGATGCCGCCTGGTATAGAGGTCCTGGATGGCAGGGAGGTCCTGGATGGAAGATAACATACTAAGCAGTGATGCAGCCTGTCAATATACTCTTAATGGTGCATTTTTCAGGATCTGAGGGCCCATGCCAAATATTTTCAGCATCCTGAGGGGGAAGAGGCATTGTCCTTCTTCAGGACTGTGTTGGTATGTGTGGACCATGTTAACTCCTTAGTGATGTGGACACCAAGGAACTTGAAGCTCTCAGCCCACTCCACTACAGCCCCGTCGATGTGGATAGGGGTGTGCTCTGCCCTCTGTTTCCTCTGTGTCAGTGTTGTCCGTGATCAGGTCTACCACCGCCATGTCTTCAGCAATCTGATGGTGTTGGAGTTGTTCACGGCCATGGAGTTGTGGGTTAACAAAGTACAGGAGGGCCCCCCGTGTTAACGGTCAACGGGGTGGATGTGTTGTTGCTTATCCTCACCACCTGGGGTGACCATCAGGAAGTCCAGGATCCAGTTGCAGAAATATGTGTTCAGTCCAACAGTCCTGAGCTTAGTAATGAGCTTGGTGAGCTGTAGTCAATTAACAGCATTCTCACATACTGTAGGTGTTACTTTTGCTCAGGTGGGAGAGGGCAGTGTGGAGTGCCATAGAGATCCAGGGTGTCTGGGCTGATGGTGTTGATGTGAGCCATGACCAGCCTTTCAAAGCATTTCATGGCTACATATGTGAGTGCTATGGCGCAATAGTCAATTACACAGGTTACCTTGGCGTTCTTGGGAAAAGGGACTATGGTATTACAGTCTGGCTCAGGGAGAGGTGGAAAATGTCAGTGAAGACACATGCTCTGAATACGCATCCGTGTATCCCATCTGGCTATGTGGCCTTGTGAATATTAAACTGTTTAAAGGTCTTATTCACATCGGCTACGGAGTGCGAGATCAGAGTTATCCGGATCAGCTGGTGCTCTCATGCATGGTTCAGTGTTGCTGGCCTTGAAGCGAGCACAGATGCATTTAACTTGTCTGGTAAACTTGCGTCACTGGGCAGCTCGCGGTTGGGTATCCCTTTGTAATCCGCAGGGGCGCAACATTCAATGTCCCCCCCACATTTTTAAATGTTGTTTTTGTCCCCCCTAGTTTTATCATTGGAACGTGATACCATGCGAATGCCTCCAAGCGGTCGATTAGGCTGTTTGTAGTGTTTATCCGACTGGATTTAAAAAAATCAAAATTATAATTATGTCCACCCCCCCACTTCTAAAGCCAAAGTGTGCCCCTGGTAATCCGTGATAGTTTGCAATCCCTGCCACATCCGACGAGTGTCAGAGCCGGCGTAGTTGGATTCAATCTTAGTCCTGTATTGACGCCTTGCCTGTTTGATAGCTCATCGGAGGTCATAGCAGGATTTCTTATAAATGTTTTTGTTTGTAAGCTGAAACCAGGAAGATGGAGTTATGGTCCGATTTGCCAAAGGGAGGGCGAGGGAGAGCCTTGTATGGATTTCTGTGTGTGGAATACTGGTGATCTAGAGTTTTGTCACCTCTAGTTGCACAGGTGACATGCTGATGAAAATTTGGTCAAAAGGATTCCAGTTTCCCTGCATTAAAATCACCGGCCACAAGAAGCTCTGCCTCAGGATGTGCATTTTCTTGTATGCTTATGGCCCTATCAAATCAAATCAAAAATCTATTTGTCACAAGAATAGACCTTCCTGTCAAATGCTTACTTATACAGCTTATTGAGTGCAGTCTTTAGTGCCAGCAATGGATTGTGTTGGTAAATAGACAGCTTCCTTAACAGACTTCCTTAACATTAGAGATTGTGCAGCAGCTGTTGTTAACAAAGACACACACCTCCCCACCCTTCATCTTACTTGGAATTGCTGCAATAGTTTGCTCATGCAAGGTAAGAGATAGACGATTCAAGCATATTGTAATGCTAATTCTTATTTTATTTTTTTAAGTGGATTCGTTGGTTGTCTAAGTGAAAGTGGGATAATGTCTTGATTATCCCCCATTGTATGTTTGAAGGCGGATAACAGAGTTGGAGAGGCATCCAGGATAGCCAAGATCCTCAAAATCTTGGGACTTGTCATAGGATTATTATTGCACTAAAACTCTCCGCAGCATGAAAAAGGAGGATATGTCTTTTGTACCATCTTTTACCATTTTGCATACCTGGGGCTGCAAATGTTAACTTTTACAACTTCATACAACACACCAGCCCTAATGACCAGCTGTGCCCCTAACCAAGCCCCAGTGTAAACAAATGCCCTGCAAGCAATTAACAGTCCAGCTCGTGTGCTCCATACTCGGAGTGTGCTCTTTATCATGATATTTTCTTTTGGGAAGACCCAATTGTCATCCTCCCTCATGGGGAAGGTAGGTTTAGGGTCATGAAATATTGTGTGGATGAAGGGTGAATGGGTGGGGGGGCGGGTTGAAAGCAATACATTTAAAAAAATCTATAAATCATGTATAATTTGTGTCATTCATATTTATAAGCTACATTAAGGTTTTTCTTTCATTATTTATATTTGGCATTAGTGTGTAAGCCTAAACTTTAGGGCCTAGCTGTACACGTGCCAATTGTTAAAATGTTAATTAAAAATGTAATTGTTCAATAAATGTTCAAGAGGAAAAAAGGCAACTGTACAGCGCATTTTCTATATTAAGATTTTCACTTTATCAGATATAGTTGGGTGGTTGCAGAGCTTATTAGCAATTTCGGGTGGGTGCGGGTGAACAAACAGCTGACCCGTGCATCACTAGTACTCAGGCTACATTATACAAAAGCATTCATTATTTTCTGTTCTCATTATTAATCCATAATAAGGGTACTTGTCAACACCATTGTAGTCTCTTCATGAAGCCACTGTGCCTCAGCAGTATCTTCAGCTAACGCTAGAGGGTGACATTTACTCATTGGTCTAAACCATGTTGGCAATCATCTAACTATGCGCTATATTGTGAATCAGAGTCATTGCTGCACACAAAAAAAAACTTGCTTGGTTATGAAACCCACGTTTTGGTTTGAATTTAATTAGACAATATCTCTGAACATTTTTGTTTGATAGTGTAATATCATCTTTCCTGAGCTGTTCTTCATCCACACTGCGGATTATTTAAAATGAATAGATTAATGTAGCACAAAAAATCTTTTTTTAGAATTTTGTCAGTGCATCTGCAGTACCTGCTTGTGCAGTGGTTCTTCCTGCATCTCTTGTTAGGGTGGAGTGAGTAGAGTGACTTGAAACGGCCTGAAAGCTTTCCTGTCACACAGGACAAGCCAGAAAGGATGCATGTGTGGGGTGTTCACAGTCCTCATCAGCCTTCAGTAGTTATTCCGTCTGATGTGAGCCAAACCTGGGTTCAACTAGCATTTGGTTTCTTTCAAACGCTGTAGCTGAATTGAGCTTGCCTGACGCAATGGGACCAATGGAATAGGGCCAAAACGGCACACCCAACCTCATGGCACTTCAGGCAGGCTCAATCAAATGTTCAAAGTATATTTAAAGATTTGAATCCGGGTTTAATGAGAGACAAAATAGAAAAATAGTCTATTATATTTACACATTTTCCAGCAAGATTCACAAACTCTACTGATCTCAATTGACTCCATTCTGGGATTTCCTTTGTGGCAGAGCATTAATGATAATTTATTTGATTTGTGTGCTTTCCTTTTGTGTGTGTGTCCGTGCAACGTGCATAGTGTATTTGTGTGTGCCTGCGTGCGTGCTCATGTGTGTGTAGTTTCCTTGACTGTCAAATGACATCTCAGTTGATCTGAAACAGTAGCTGTACAATAACTTTCACTTACTTTAATTCCAAGTACAATGTCTTAAAAGGAAATGGGAAACATGAACCCATTAGCTGAAGGTCACAGTGTTTTCCCCCTTTGCAGAGCCCCCCAAAAAGATAAGAGAGACAGAGACACAGAGCCCTGGAGACCATGGAATGTGGCCTTTACGTAAACAAGGCCAAGGAAATAGTCTGAATAAATCATTTTTCCATGGTCTACAGTGTTGGGAAGTTAGAAAAACTACGCCTCACTATCGTACGCTTTGAGCATGTAGAAATAGCATTAGACAATTACGACTTAACATGTACATTAAACTTGATACATGTAAATACCTCTGTCAAGTACACATAACAAGATCATCTGACTCGTTCTAGAATGTCTTCAAAAGCAAGTTGGAGGACTCATCCAGGACTCATGGCTGCATAGCCTCCAAAGCAAAGGAAGACAGCGTTTATTGGTAAGAAAATATAGACTACAATCAATTATGACAGAATATAACAAGTGACTGCATGCTGTAACATGTTGATAGCTGCTAACGGCACTATAGCCATACAGTGCCAAACTGTACGGCTATAGTGGATGGCCATCCATAAGGATGGCTTATGTTTCAAATACATATTCTCTGTGTTGCTTGCTAACCTTGAATTCCAGGGTGCCTCTGACAGAAAATCTGACATGGTTGGTGTCAGTTCAATTAATACTCTATTGATAGCTGCTTGTGACTTCCTGTATATATAATGATCCCACTCATTGGGGTTCATTAAAATGTAATCACTGTGAAATAAATTTGACATCACATATCTGTATCCAAATGGATGAGTTGTTTAATTTCTCCTTCTTGTTCATGCTTGATGTGTTTGAGACATACAGTGATTGCAATCCCAGCAAACTTGGAACATACCCAGAACATTAGCTAAGATTCCAATTAAGTTCTAGCGTAGGATTTTAGCTAAAATTAGGATGACAACACCCCACCCAAAAAACTCCTTGTTCATGCTTGATGTGTTTGAGACATACAGTGAATGTAATCCCAGCAAACTTGGAACATACCCAGAACATTAGCTAAGGTTACTAATAATAATATCCTTAGAATGTTCTCCTCAACATTCACAAAAATGTTGTGGACAACATCTGTAACAACCACCACAGAACATTCCCCCAAAGTTCTCATTAGGTTTTCAGGTAATGTAATAGCACAATGTACCAGTAATGTTTTCCCAGCAAACTAAATTAGGTTCTGTGAAAGTTCCCATACAATTTGTTGTGGCAAATATTCTCATAATACAAAAACTGTCCAGTCGTGCTGATGATTCTACAATGTTTGTGTAAAACATTTGCCTATTGATGCTAGAACGTTTACAGAACACATTTTTTCTGTTCTTTAAAGCTTCATAGAATGTTTTATTAAGTTGTGGTAACAGTCTGGTGGGACCATTGTGGGGACATTACAAAAGATATGTTCCCAAAACACAAAAACTGTCCAGTTGTGCAGATGATTCTACAATGTTTATTTTAGGGAGAAAAAACCTTCTCCTAATGTTTCGAGAATGTTCCTAGAACACATTTCATCTGTTCTTTAAAGGTTCACAGAATGGTTTATTAGATTGTGGGGACAGTGTGGGTATGTTAAAGAGAGGTTCTCAAAACACAAAATATTCGCATTTGGGTTGACATTCATACAATGTTTAAGTTAGGTTGTACGTTCCCTTAATGTTTCAAGAATATGCTTGCGATATTCACTAAGTTTGCACAGAGCATTCCCACAATTTTGCATAATGTTCCACAATTTCCAAATAAGTCTGTTTTTATGACATTCATAGCACATGTGTTTTAGGTTCAACATAATATTCCATTGATGTTCACGCAATATATATTTTACTTTGTCTCGGAGGTCCTCGTAACATTTCAAGAAAATTCAGAAAATGTCATATATTTAAGTTTTACCTAATATTAATATAACATTCTCAACATGCAAATCTGTAGCTCCTTAAAGCATAAGAAAGCAGATTGGAATAAATAAGCATTTTGTTTCTCTCCAGATTTCTGATTGGATTTTTAAAATCTGGACAAAATAAAGACTCTTTTAGTATTTCACAATATATTTTCTCAAAAAGCAACATTATTAAACATTTAACCTACAATCTTCAGATCTGCAACCAGATCAATACACCTCTGTGCCACCATATGGTCAATCAGGACACAGAAAACATTTTATTTATTAAAATGTGAAATTGTATGATTTAGCTCTTTTCTATTGAGCTTTTTTGTTGTTGTTGACAATTTTAATTCAAAACAATCAAATGAAAGCATTTAATTGTTACCCAGAAATGATTTGATATCGAGATAAAACATCTGCATTGGACCTTTAAAAGATTATTGCAATGAACCGCAAATTGTTTTTGTCTATTTATTATGTATTATACATTTTCAGAATGGGTATTTCGTGCAGAATGGGTATCTTAATTGAGTGAAATTGAGAAAAGGTCAAGTTGTTTTCTTATTAAGTTTGAATGTTCTGAGCCTGTATTTAAGAAGCATATGAATACACAATAATACACGTTACTTAAAGGAAGCTCTATCCAACATTTCATAAGACAGTGAAGAAAGAAAATCATAAAATACAGTGTCACAAGTACACAGCATAATAACTCAGAAATTGTGTTCTGTTTCCTGATTAGACTGAAATATAATACTCTATCACAATTATACCCTGGTGGTGCACAGGCCGTGGGCGCGCTGAGTTAATTATCTGACTACAGGGACAATGATTGCAGGTTCAAGCCAACATGTAATATAACCATGAAATTGAGGCTCAGATATCATCTACTGAAAGAGAGGATGTCTTTATTTTGTCCAGATTTATAAATCCAGTCAGAAAAACTGAATTTAGACTAACTGTGTAAAAACACACCCGATATCATTCCTACTATGAGACGCTTGAAATTGTCCCTATTGTTTTATTTTTTTGCTTTTGCAAAGCAAAAGTGATCCTAGATCAGCACTCATAGTTTTGGAAACATTGGAAAAAATGGACCCAGAAGTACGTAGCATATGAAGAGGATGGGTGAAGTGATGGTGAATAACCCAGTCACCAGTACTTCTCCAAGAAGGCTAAAAAGGATGCATGGAATTTCTGATTGACCATATTGCCATGGCTATATAATGAAAAAAGTTGCAAGAGAATGTCCCTGGTGGTGCAGAGGGTTTGGGACATAGAATTTGAGACGTAGAAATGTTGATACAAGCAACACAGGAATAACGGTTTACATCAAAAGTGCAGACTGATCATTGCAAAAGGTTTTTAAATTAGTCTTAGACTTTTTTAAAGGTTTAAAATGATGAAATAACACATATTCATGTAGTGACCAAAGGAGTGTTCAACAAATCAAAATATATTCAATATTTGAGATTCTTCAAAGTAGCCAGTTTGCCTTGATGACAGCTTTGCACGCTCTTGGCATTCTCTCAACCAGCTTCACCTGGAATGCTTTTCCAACAGTCTTGAAGGAGTTCCCACACATGCTGAGCACTTGTTGGCTGCTTTTTTTTCACTCTGCTGTCCAACTCATCCCAAACCATATGAATTGGGTTGAGGTCGGGTCATCTGATGCAGTACTCCATCACTCTCCTTCTTGGTCAAATAGCCCTTACATAGCCTGGAGGTGTGTTGTGTCATTGTTCTGTTGAAAAACAAATGATAGTGGGACTAAGCGCAAACCAGATAGCATATCGCTGCAGGATGCTGTGGTAGCCATGCTGGTTAAGTGTTCCTCAAATTCTAACTAAATCACAGTGTCAACAGCAAAGCACCCCACACCATCACACCTCCTCCATGCTACATGGTGGGAACTACAAATGCTGAGATCATCCGTTCACCTACTCTGCGCAAAGAGTACACAAAGACAGCAGTTGGAACCAAAAATTTGGACTCATCAGACCAAAAGAACAGATTTCGACCAGTCCATAGCTCGTGTTTCTTGGCCCAAGCAAGTCTCTTATTATTGGTGTCCTTTAGTGGTGTTTTTTTGGAGCAATTCGACCATGAAGGCCTGATTCACACAGTCTCCCCTGAACATGTCATGTTTTGTCATATATTGTCTTGTCATTATGCTTTCCCTTCTGTTCGTTTCCCCCTGCTGGTCTTATTAGGTTCGTTCCCTCTTTCTATCCCTCTCTCTCCCCCTCCCTCTCTCACTCTCTCGCTCTCTCTTCTCTCTATCGTTCCGTTCCTGCTGTTCCTATTCCCCTAATCAATCATTTAGTCTTCCCACACCTGTTCCCGATCCTTTCCCCTGATTAGAGTCCCTATTTCTTCCCTTGTTTTCCGTTCCTGTCCTGTCGGATCCTTGTATGTATTGGTCACCGTGCTGTGTTTGTGTATCGCCCAGTCGTGTCGTGTTTCCCTCAGATGCTGCGTGGTGAGCAGGTGTCTGAGTCTGCTAGGTTCAAGTGCCTTCCCGAGGCAACCTGCTGTTCAAGATCGAGTCTCCAGTCGGTTCTCGTCATTACGAGTGGAAGTTGTGTTTCTTGATTATATTTTACTTTACTGGATTAAAGACTCTGTTTTCGCCAAGTCGCTTTTGGGTCCTCATTCACCTGCATAACAGAACAGTTAATGTAGAGATTTGTTTGTTACTTCCACTCTGTGAATAATTTATTAGGGCTGCATCTTTTGAGATGGTAACTCTAAATTATCGTCTGCAGCAGAGGTAACTCTAGGTCTTTCTGCAGCAGAGGTAACTCTGGGTCTTCCATTCCTGTGGCGGTCCTCATGAGAGCCAGTTTTATCATTGTGCTTGATGGTTTTTGGGACTGCACTTAAAGAAACTTTCAATGTTCTTGAAATGTTCCTCATTGACTAACCTTCATGTCTTAAAGTAATTATGGACTGTTGTTTCTTTTTGCTTATTTGAGCTGTTCTTCCCATAATATGGACTTGGTCCAAATAGGGCTATCTTCTGTATACCACCCCTACCTTGTCACAACACAACTGATTGGCTCAAGTGCATTTAAGGAAACATATTCCACAAATTAACTTTTAAAAAGGCAGACCTGTTAATTGAAATGCATTTCAGGTCATGAAGCTGGTTGAGAAAATGCAAAGTGTGCAAAGCTGTCATCAAGGTAAAGGGTGGCCACTTTGAATAATCTAAAATATATTTAGATTTGTTTAACACTTTTTTGGTTACTACATGATTCCATATGTGTTATTTCATAGTTTTGTTGTCTTCACTATTCTACAATGGAGAAAATAGTCAAAATAAAGAAAAACCCTTGAATGAGTAGGTGTGTCCATTTTGACTTGCACTGTAAATGAAGGCTATCTGCGGTAACGGATATTGCCATAGCACAAGCAAGACACAGTCTACACATTGCATTGCGTCAAAACAATTAGCGTTTTGTCGAAAAAGAACATCAAATTATTAGACAACCTGTTTGTCATGCTTATGTTTGCCATAGTTCTTTGTCTGTTGTAAAAATACACTAAGTTTGAGCAAACTGTTTTGTGTAGTCACGGAGTCACAGAGTGTCTGAGCACTAAGCAGCAACTGAAAGGAGGTAGGCTAGTGGATCCTGGATGCGCAGGAATCTCCGTATTTTCTGGTTTCCAGAAAATCCAGAACTATAGCCACTCTGTTCAATCTCACCAAAAAAGCTATTTTCTGCTGATTGAATTACTTTTCCTAAATATTTATATTTTACAATGCTCATTTGTCAGAATTGTCCAATCACAAACAGAAAAGTATTTAGAGGCTGTTTCCCCTGTTCATTTTGTATGTATTTGTTTTAGCTATTGGTACCTTTAGGGGCTAAAACAAACGGGCTGAAGGGCGTTGGTACCCAGGCGCGAATGTGTCTCTCTCCTCGTTGAATGAATGACATCAATGGATATGACTTCACAATTTAATTGGAATTAGCGGAATGATGAGGGTGAAGAGCAGTTACGACTGCTGGGTGGAGGACGGATCATAATAATGGCTGGAACAGAGCAAATGGAATGGCATCAAACATGGAAAAAAATGTGGTTGATGCACTGTTTTTGATACCAATCTACAAAATCCGCTCCGGGCATTACCACAAGCCCGTCCTCCCCAATTAAGGAGCCAACAACCTCCTGTGGTGAAGAGGATGATTGAATTTAGAACAATAGTGCTGTGTGAACTGTCTGATTGTGCTATACTTGTAACTGTCGTTGTGGACTTAGATTAGTTTCAGGCCTATTTGTGTAATAGCCCTTGATAACTGAAGGGTGTCTTTAGTGGGAGTGGTCTTGCCTGTCTTTCCTGACTATTTAAGGAGCCTTACTTGGCCCCAGTCTTAGTGTGTCATCTATAGTATGGAAGGGGATCAACTCCTAGAAGAGCAGCAAATATATTTTTGGATTCAATAAGTAGCTGTTGGTATTGTCTTGCCGGGGCAATTGAATTGAAGTGCTGTCTTTTACCTAGTAGCCAAGTTAAATCATTGCTGTTTGAACTGTCTGATTGCTCAGTACTTCTGACTGTCGTTGTGGACTTGGATTAGTTTCAGGACAATTTTCTCTGTCCTGGCACCCCAATGGTGGAACAAGCTTCCCCCTAAAATCAGGACAGGGGAGTACCTACCCATCTTTTGAAAACGTCTGAAACCCTACCTCTTTGAAGAGTAACTTAAATAACTCTCACGGCACCCCCGACGCTGAGTACAACACACGTGTGTAGTTCAAAATGGCAATCCAAACCAAACAATTGGACGCACTGACAGCATTGAAAATGCCTGACTGCAGAATTTAGAAGAGCTGGAGTCGGATCGGATATTGAGCTTGAAATCAGTGATGCCGATGAAGACTCTTCAATTGATTCTGATGTTGACTCCGAGCCTCCGCCTCCGGTGTCTGAACAAGGCCAACTGAGACGGTTATCCCAACTGTCATGGTGAGACAGAAGTCTGGGAGGGATGGAACTGGGTAGAAAAGAGTGACGAGATCGTAACAGGAAGGTGGCCTTTCCAGAATATCCTCACAGAGAGCAGGCCCTATATGTCACGCAAAGAGAAACTGCCATCGCACTCCACAGTTTTCTTTGCTCATGTGACATGCAGATGTTGACGCACAGAGATTGTACTGTGTCGCTCATGTACACAAAAAAAGAAAAACAGTACGTGGGTGGGACATGTCTATGGATGAACTTAAAGCATTAATTGCACTTTTGTACTGTATGTCCCGCGGGTATATGGCAGAAAGAGCACGGATGTGGAGTCATTTTGGTCTGATAGGTATGCAACCGCTTCATAAGCCCCTGGTTCTAACATGCGTTCATTGTCCTCTCCACATTCTGATTGTTCCCACATTTTTTCACAGGTGTAAACGATTAAGACACATTTGATCTGATTGTGATTAGATCTTCCTTATCACCTCTCAGTGATGCATTGTGTCTGGATATATCACAAGTGTAGATGGTTCTGGACAGTGAAACCATATAAATCCTAATTATCCCACCCTCCAAATGAATCACAGGTGGCACCATTGACTTATGGCACCAATATTTTTCCTAAAATAAATTAATGAATATAATTTTGAAAAACAATATCTTTCAAATGATTTGCATACAGGGAAATCTGGTCACAATGCGAACACAGTGGATGGGTAAGAGACATTTTCATACCATGTGTAGACGCAACGGCTAATATATGGACACAAACAAAATGTGAACAAGATCAAGACAAAGGACGCATGCTAGCACCAGGTATAAACATGGCTGGAGAGATTATGTTACACCTGAGTTTTGATGACAAGGAGACAAGACCAATAAGTGTGCAGACGGACAGGTTTGCCGCACTCAAACACATCGAAAAGTTTTGTGAAGAATTGCATTGCTTGTTACAAGCCAGGAGAGAACATACTGTAACTGTTGATGAGCAACTGTTTCCAACCAAAGCTTGTGCCGTTTTATCCAATACATGGCCAACAGACCGGACAAATGTTTATTTAAGTTAAGCCAAAACCAAGTACTTGCTCAATGGCTTTCCATATCTGGGGAAAGATTAAACAAGGCCAGTGGTTGAACAATGGCCCCAGACTGTGGTTTTGAGACTCGTGGAGCCTTACATGGGCAAAGGTAGAAATGTGACTATGGACAACTTCTTCGCATCAAATTTCCCTAGCAGACAAGTTGACTGTAAAGAAGACCTGATCAGAACATTGAACGGACAGAGATGGGAGCTGCCGCACTCTGAGGAAAACAATATACCAGCAGAGCTATACTCCATATCAGTGATGGAGAGTGGTAAAGCAACACTCATGGTGTACAGATGTAAAAATAAACGAGTCCTCAGCACCATGCATCCCACTGTTGCCATCAGCATTGACCAGAAGCAGAAACTGGAGACAGTGACACACTACAATCACACAAAAGGTACACTACATAACCAAAAGTCTGGACACCTGCTCGTCAAACATCTCATTCACGAGAATTAATAAGGAGTTGGTCCCCCCTTTGCTGCTACAACAGCCTCCACTCTCCTGGGAAGGCTTTCCACTAGATGTTGGAACATTGCTGCGGGGACTTGCTTCCATTCAGCCACAAGAGCATCAGTGAGATTGAGCACTGATGTTGGGCGATCATGCTGAAACTGGAAACGGCCTTCCCCAAAATATTGCCACAAAGTTGGAAGCACAGAATCGTCTAGAATGTCACTGTAAACTGTAGCGTTACGATTTCCCTTCACTGGAACTAATGGACCTAGCCCGGACCGTGAAAAACAGCCCCAGACCATTATTCCTTCTCCACCAAACGTTACAATTGGCACTTTGCGTTCGGGCAGGTAGTGTTCTCCTGGCCAAATCGAGATTCATCTGTCGGACCGCCAGATGGTAAAGCATGATTCATCCCTCCAGAGAACGTGTTTCAACTACTCCAGAGTCCAGTGGTGGGGAGCTTTACACCACTCCAGCCGACACTTGGCTCAGCACTCATCGGTCGTGTTCTGTGAGCTTGTGTGGCCTACCACTTCGCGGAGGAGCCATTGTTGCTCCTAGACGTTTCCACTTCACAATAACAGCACTTACTGTACAGTTGTCCGGGCAACTCTAGCAGGGCAGAAATCTGATGAACTGACTTGTTGGAAAGGTGGCATCCTAAGACAGTGCCACGTTGAAAGTCTGAAACAATATCATGACCAAGACTTGGCATCTATAAGGTCTTATTTATGCATACATGTAAGCAATGACATAAGACATTATATATATATATATATATTATATATATATATATATATATATATATATATATATATATATATATATATATATTAGATACACACACACACAAAACTAGTCAAAAGTTTGAATAATGAATAATGTTGTGTATAGAAATCATGTTTTTTGTAACTCTTCTGAATGTAAAAACAGGGTAGGAGCCAGAAGACCATTTACTTTTATTAGCCTTGTTGAATATTATAGGCCTATGTTATGTAAGACTCTCCAGTAAAGCCATTCTACTGGCGATGTTTGTCTATGGAGATTGCTTGGCTCGATTTTATACACCTGTCAGAAAAGGGTGTGGCTAAAATAGCCGAATCCACTCATTTGAGGGGTGTCCACCAACTAATTGTCAATACAGTTGTATTGCATTGTTTCCACTGAAACTAGAAATTTAGTTGAGTAAGTAATTCATTTGTCATGTGTTTCATGTCAGTGCCTGGGAATTGAACAGGGTGGAGCTGTTGACTAATTAAATATGTCCTTTTGCGCATGGTTTTCGACCTTCGTCTCTCCCGAGCCCATACAGGAGTTGTAGTGATGAGACAAGATAGTAACTACTAACAATTGGATACCACGAAATTGGGAAGAAAAGGGGGTTAAAAAATAATAATAATCATCTTTTTTTATGTCCTTTTTTTATTCTGGGAGGAGTCAGTTCTCAGTATGTGGTGGTCAGCCTTTTTTTTGGTTAAAAAAAAGTTTGCAGAAAGCAACTAAGCAGTTTGGGAGATTTCAAAATAGATTAAAACAGACCGGCATCCATTCCCACTGAAAAGTCACTTCCGAGCAGTGTGGCTCATCTGTCATTTCCGTGTGTTTGAAGCAAACACTTGCAGCTAGAAGTCATGCAAAATGTAATCAGCTGTTAGAATGTAACTATAATCCTTTTTTATTATATATATATATATATATATTTAATCTGGGCTGATTACAGTTACATCATTTTTGCAATGTAATTACCTAATCCCTGTGACAGGTTATCCGTTACTACCCAACCCTGTTGATGATACAGTCATAAGTACATTGTCATCTCCAGACAGTATTTTGGAATATGATAGATGCTACGTCTCAAATCCCTCCCTATTTCCTAATATAGTCCACTTCCTTTGACCAGGCCCCATAGGGCTCTAGTCATAGGTAGTGCACTCGGTAGGAAAAAGGTTGCTATCTGGGACGAAGGTGGTTTGGCAGCACCTTAAAGAACACCCATTGGAAGACAGGACTGGAGTCAAAGCTCATGTCCCCAACAGCGACGTGTGACAGGAGCAGAGAGAATCCTCCCGCTGACTGCGGTCTCTGGCAACGCACAAACAATGTTTGCTCAGTCTCCTACCAACACACAACATCAGTTAGCAGAAAACAGATGTGGCACAGATGTTATCACAAACATCAGACACTAAACTCCAAGATTCAGAGCTGTCATTCAATCCTAAAGGGAAAGATGTTAGTGATGTTGATTAGTATGTACTCAGTACAACATGCATACTGTTCCCCAATGCATATTTTATTCCAAATTAGAAATGTCACCTCTCTCTCATTTATTCATACAAGCACACACAAACACTTACACACACATATGCATGCACGTGCACACACGCGTACGCACAACAGAAATTGGGACATCATCTGATAGAAGGAGGAATTTCGGAAGCCGTTGTATTTGTAGTTATTAGATGGAAGACTAGTTGCTATCTGGAGTGACACTGCTGGAGTCTGAGAGGAAAATTATAAGCAATTGGTGCTAACAGCATTCACTCTGAAAAATATATAATACTTTCGCATTGACAGTATAGACCACATACAAATTACTAATTATCTCCCTTTGACTGAAAAGATGAGCTGAACAATGCTTTGAACTATGACCCATCACTAACCTCTACTATGTGCGAGAGAATGTGAGTGACTAACCAGTTTGAATAGTCCATGGTGGTAGACCAGGAACTCTCTGGGATTAAGACAATCTGGGTCAAGCATGAGCAGATCTCCTTCACACTCCCACTGTGCATCCAGATAGCCAATAAAAGAGCTTCCTCTGCCTGAAATACAGAAACAATCCATAAAATCCAGTTGGCCATTTCTGTTTGCTGGGCTATCTACAGTGGCAAGAAAAAGATAGGTGAACCTTTTGGAATTACCTGGATTTCTGCCTAAATTGGTCATCAAATTTGATCTGATCTTCATCTAAGTCAGAACAATAGACAAACATAGTGTGCTTAAACTAATTTTGGAATTACCTGGATTTCTGCCTAAATTGGTCATCAAATTTGATCTGATCTTCATCTAAGTCAGAACAATAGACAAACATAGTGTGCTTAAACTAATAACACACAAATGATTGTATTTTTCTTGTCTATATTGAATACATCACTTAAACATTTGGGGAAAGTATGTGAACCCCTAGACTAATGACTTCTCCAAAAGGTTATTGGAGCCAGGAGTCAGCTAACCTGGAGTCCAATCAATGAGACAAGATTGGAGATGTTGGTTAGGGCCGAATTGTCCTATAAAAAAACTCACAAAATTTGAGTTTGCTATTCACAAGAAGCATTGCCTGATGTGACCCATGCCTCGAACAAAAGAGAGAAGACCTCAGAAGACCTAAGATGAAGAATTGTTGACTTGCATAATGTTATGCAAGTGAGTGAGGACCCAAAAGCGACTTAACAGAAACTGAGTTTATTTAAGTCCAAACAGAAATCCTCTAGTAGTAGAGGGGAATTGCAGGATAAGCGGCAACCGACTGCAGGTCCCTTCGGGTAGGCGCGGGCCGTAGCTGACAGAGACACCTGCTCACACGCAGCATCTGATGATAGGCAAAACACGACAGGACGGAACAAGAACACAGTAAACAGCAAACAAGGATCCGACAAGGACAGAAGCAGAAATAGAGACTTAATCAGAGGGCAAAATAGGGGACAAGGTGTGAAAGAGTAAACGAGGTCGTTAGGAGAATGAGGAACAGCTGGGAGCAGGAACGGACGATAGAGAGAGAGAGGGATAGAGAGAGGGAAAGAAACCTAATAAGACCAGCAGGGGGAAACGAATAGAAGAGAAAGCACAGGGACAAGACATGACAATATATGACAATACATGACACATAAAGCTGGAAAAGGTTTCAAAAGTATCTCTAAAAGCCTTGATGTTCATCAGTCCACGGTAAGACAAGTTGTCTATAAACGGAGAAAGTTCAGCACTGTTGCTTGAATATTCAATGAGGTTAAGAAGAATCCTAGAGTGTCAGCTAAAGACTTACAGAAATCTCTGGAACGTGCTAACGTCTCCGTTGACGAGTCTACGATACGTAAAACCCTAAACAAGAATGGTGTTCATGGTGTTCATGGAAGTTTACAAAAGTGCAATTGGATGTTCCACAGCGTTTCTGGCAAAATATTATGTGGACAGATGAAACTAAAGTTGAGTGGTCCGGTTTGGCCTTTTGGTTGCATTTTTGTTGCGTAATTTCGTCATTCACTTCATAGTTCGCCTGATTTTTTTTTTATTATTTTGGTTCAATGTATTTTCTATGGTTTTCTCACCTTGTCTCACCTAGCTACCTTAAGATGAATGCACCAACTGTAAGTCGCTCTGGATAATAGTGTCTGCTAAATGACTCAAATGTAAATGTAAAATGTAAGCAACGACCGCCAAAGGGAGGGGAATAATGTCTCACGGTGTTGAGAAACCTCGAACGAGAAGAAGCATCTGTGACGTTATGTCGCTATGTCAGACACTTTCGCTGCTTTTTCCCCGTGGTGGTGGGGTGATTTGACTATGATGGATGGTCAGTGTTGAGGAAGCTACTCTGAAAATATCGTTTACCAAGCTACCAATTACTTCACACTGGAAGAAGTTAGGCTGCACTAATGCTACCCTTAAGAAAAATATAGTTTACTTAACTAAAGTTACTTCGAAAAAAGTAGTTCCCTTCATAAACTACTTAGTGAAAAATGATCATATGTAAATCAAAAATGTCAGACTACAAATTGCAAGAACAGATCACTTTTGGGTCATATGGTAACACACTGTAATGTGTCATTTAGCCTACTAAACATAAAAACAATGATTTAAAGTGAGAATTACGCAGTCCTGATGCCGAAAAATACAAAAAAGACATTAACTACTAAAAACACTACCTATATTTGAATTCAGTTCAACTGAATTCAGTTCAAATTCAGTTCAACTACTACCAAGATCCTGCAAAATGTCATCACTAGTTGTGCTGTATTTCACTACTTCCCAACACTGTGGATGGTAATCCTTATCTAAGACTTTGTTTGTTTCAAAGTGCTTCACACAAAAACTACATCTAATCTCACCTCAACTTGATTAATAAAGCTTCTTGCCCATCCTGTCATCAGTCCCATGATGAAGCTTCCCATCTGTCTACCCTCCTGTCCCAGTTTTCTGTTTAGACTTTTACTGTTTCTGAAATAGTCTTCTTCTTATTGAACGCCGGAGTTGGCCTCAAATATTAACTGCTACCGTGTCAAATTACATTTGTGTTGCACAAGGACTGACTGAAAGTGTCCCTCACAAAGTTTAATGAGGTGGTACAGTATGTTTTGTTTGTTATTGTTCATTGTTTGGTTATTATATGTTGTGGTATGTGGTGGAGCAATCGTGTGTGTGTGTGTGTGTGTGTGTGTGTGTGCGTGTGTGTGTGTGTGTGTGTGTGTGTGTGTGTGTGTGTGTGTGTGTGTGTGTGTGTGTGTGTGTGTGTGTGTGTGTGTGTGTGTGTGTGTGTGTGTGTGTGTGTGTGTGTGTGTGTGTGTGTGTGTGTGTGTACGGGTCCTCTTTCATTTCTACAATTCTTCGGGCCCAAACACATCACAGGACGTTAGTGATGTGCGTTTGATTATACAGACTATTGTGTAACCCACCTTTGAGCCCCCCCCCCCCCCCCTCCAGAAGTCCTGCATCTCGCGCAAGGCCAGTCAGCTTCCTCTCCACACCCTTTCACCCAGGTGAAAGAGTGGGGAAAGCTCCAGCAGTTTATCCCACTCCTCCTCTGTATGGGAAACATCACAGACTCATACGGTACACACATAGCAGGTCACACAAAGATTTACATGCCATTATGAGACACTCATAACTTATCTCATGGCTACATTTACAACAAGTCATCCTTGTGATCTTGTCGGGGAACTTCTGGTGTTCAAATACTGGAACTTCTGGTGTCCAAATACTAGATGCAGTTAATGTGTTCCCCACAAGGTAGAGACATAGTCAAAGCACTTGAGCAGAATTGAATTTCTCTGCACACAGTCATAGTGGAAGCAAAATGCTGGTCATAATAAATCTTTAGTTTGTAATAAACAGCCCATTTCAATGTTGTTCTTTACCTGACAGTGTGGGGACACAGACATGTGACGGCTGAACAGATTCTTTCATAGGCTCGCCCTCTGTGAAGGAATGGGACATCATTAGGACTCTTCATAAATATGGTCAGCAGAGCCTCTGATGAAGTAAAAGCAATTCATTAATCAATTAATCTTATCTTGTGAGTGTATGTCAGAGATTGTAGTGTTTCTGTGAGCTGTCTGTGAGTGAGGAGGACTGGGCTGGGGGACACTGGGGCCCTTAGAATCCTGGTCCTGAGGCAGAGCCTTCATTGGGTCTCTCAGAGACTGGGTGGAGATTCCTGCAGAGATATCTCTCACTGTTAACGACATTGACTCATCAAAATAGATAAGACAAGATAAGGCAGTGTCATAAATAATAAATAAATAATATGCCATTTAGCAGACGCTTTTATCCAAAGCGACTTACAGTCATGTGTGCATACATTCTACGTATGGGTGGTCCCGGGAATCGAACCCACTACCCTGGCGTTACAAGCGCCATGCTCTACCAACTGAGCTACAGAACCACATGAACAACGAGCAACCGCAGTTAAATGGTTCTATCACATAGAATAGTGTGATTATTTAGCAGACCCTTTTTTAAGTCTATCTGTGACAACCCAAAACACCAGTACCACGCTCCAACAAACTGAGCCATCTGAACCATTAGGGCCACCATCTATTGTGCCTTTTTTTGTGAATTTTACCCCCCTTTTTCTCCCCAATTTCATAGTATCCAATTATTAGTAGTTACTATCTTGCCTCATTGCTACAACTCCCGTACCGGCTCAGGAGAGACGAAGGTCGAAAGTCATGCGTCCTGCGAAACCCAACCGAGCCGCACTGCTTCTTAACACAGCGAGCATCCTCCCTAACCCGGACAACGCTAGGCCAATTGTGCGTCGCCCCACAGACCTCCCAGTCACGGCTGGCTGCGACAGAGCCTGTGTGCAAACCCAGAGCCTCTGGTGGCACAGCTAGCGCTGCGATGCAGTGCCCTAGACCACTGCGCCACCTGGGAGGCCTTACCTTTAAACTCACTGACTTGGTCCATGCACGGGAATATATATCCAATCCAAACGTCTGTTTTTGTTGACAAACCTACAAACACATTTTACAAAAAAAAGCTAAGGATACAATATCCTTATCATACCCCCCCCCCCCCCCCAAAAAAACAGATAAATGTAACTTCACGCATGCTGAGGTACCAGAGGTGCGGAGGACTTGGCTGTTTGTTCTCCTCCAAGTAGCTGAATGAGTCGCTCCAGGAGAAGCACGGCTTTCTGCTGGGTCAACGACAACACCATCAAAGAGTTACTGGGGACCGTCGGCCTGGCCAGATCAAACTCCTTGTACCAGGAGGAACCTGATAACACAGACTGGATAGAAAGACACGCTCAACAGCAACACTAATCAACTATATTAAAGGGATAGTTCATTCAATAACAGATATACAGTAAGCTCCAAAAGTATTGGGACAGTGACACATTTTTTGTGAAATAATACAATGACTATGAGGTTAAAGTTCATCCATATCAGGTGAACCATTTAGAAAGTACAGAACACTTTTTGTACATAGTCCCCCCATTTTAGGGGACCAAAAGTATTGGGACAAATTCCCTTATGTGTATTAACGTAGTAAAAAGTTAAGTATTTTGTCCCATATTCACAGCACACAATGAATACATCAAGAGTGTGGGTCTACAAATTGGTTGAATTCATTTGCTGTTTGTTTTGGTTGCGTTTCAGATTACTTTGTACCTGATCAGAAATGAATGGTAAATATTGCATTATTGTGACATTTTGGAGTCACTTTTATTGTAAATAAGAATATAATGTTTCTAAACACTTCTACATGAATGTGGATGCTACCATGGTTACGGATAATCCTGAATGAATCATGAATAATGATGAGTGAGAAGGTTAGACGCAGAAATATCATACCCCCAAGACATGCTAACCTCTCACCATTACAATAACAAAAGATGATTGCATTTTTGGGTGTGGATGATATTAGTGCTTCTGTAACTTTCTCACTCATCATTATTCATGATTCATTCAGGATCATCTGTAATCATGGTAGCATCCAAATTAATGTACAAATGTTTAGAAACGTGTTCTATTCTTACAATTATAAGTGACTACCAAATGACACAATGCAATATGTACCATTCCTTTTTATTGGTCCCCTAAAATGGGTGGACAATGTATAAAAAGACTAATTTCTAAACGGTTCACCCAATATAAATGAAAATACCATCAAATCAAAACTGACAGTCTGCATTTTAACCTCAAAGTGCTGTGGTACAGAGCCAAAACACCAACATATTTGTCACTGTCCCAATACTTTGAGCTCATTGTACATGACTTTCCTCTTATGATACCCGTTACACTGGTATCACAAATAAACACAATTGTCTGGGTATTATTCACAACAGCCAAGTTAAGTGTAAAATGAAGTTAGTACTTTTGCGTAAATCATCTCCTTAAAGATTGTTACATTACGCAGCATTAGATGTATTGCGTTCCTCCTGTGCTTACCTGCGCTATATCTGCATATCTGCATGGACCTGGCAGAGTATTTCTGCCTGGAGTTTAGCTGCTCCCATATTTCTCTGTCTCACTTTCCTTTCCATACAAAGAGAGCCTCAAAACAACACACCCTCAGTTGTGAGCCATTAACATGCATTCATCTGCAGAACACGATCCCACTCCCTTTAATAAATAATACAATCCATCTTCACTGTTATCATAAAGGGATAAACATTCTAGGGCCGGTTTCCATAACACAGATTAAGAATAGTCCTGGACTAAAAAAAACATGCCTTTTTAAACTAAGACTAGGCTTGATCTTTGACTAGGCTTAACCCTTGTGTTTACTTGAGCGACATGTTTGCGTAATCGGATTGAACTATGCTAGATCTAACCATGACATGGATTGATGCCGTCTGCTCTCCTCTCTGTGCTGTCCATCTGTCCTGGCCCTGCTGCAGTTTCTCCACGCACACGTCCACCCTGCCCAGGCCAGCCACCAGCTCTGTCTGCCAGCAGCACTGCTGCTCCCACTCCTTATCATCACCTAAACACAGTAAAACACACACAGACATGTGCAGAGTTGTAATTACACAGCATAAGCCACATTTATGATTCCCCACCGGAGACCAGGGCTCAATCCCAGCATTAATCCCTGAATTCCTTATTCTAAAATAAGTGAAAATACATTTTTTTTAGACGTATTTGGAGAAATAAAAGACACACGGAGGTAAGGTATTAACATGCAATAAGTATATTGCAATGTAACTTTGAGCTATGGAAAAGCAAATCCACTCTTTAACGACGAGCTGGAGTTACGCCAGACTTGCTATACCTTGAGTGATGATAAGCTGAACATGAGGTGGCAGGAGCAGAGACAGGTCTGAGAGCTGGGGGACACTCCTCTGGGCTTCTGACTGGCCAGCCTCCTGAAGCTCTGCTGCAGCCACCCTCATCTGCCTCTCTGTGTCCGCCCAGTGGGCCTACAGAGCACACACACAAACTCACACACATACACACATGCAGGCATTCACACACATACACAGACACACAAACACAATGTATAGGGATCTCCATTATACAGTAATGCCACTAGGGAGATTAACATAAATCAAAATGACACGTATTCATTCAAACAATTCAGCATAAGAGAAATCCTTTCCTGTTTGTTGAGGACTGTGCAGCCCCATCCATCTGCCTGCTCTGCAGCCTAGTTCAGTTTACCTGCTCAGAGTCCTCTTGGAGGAGCTCCAGATCTCCTAGCTGCTCCTCCTCCTTATGTTTCTCCTGCACTCAATCACCATTTGTTGATTATGTTAGTCATTTGAACAAGGGACTGAAAAACACTCAAAACACAACATGATGGGGCCACCTTGTGTGCTTAACCTGTGATTTTGGCAACATGTATATTTACCATGGCAAAGTTAAACATGTTGAAAAGAAAAGTAACCCGTGTAAGTTATCTTCCTTACCAGCACACTGTCAGGATGATCTCCCGGAGTTAGGCAGTAACAGGCACAGCAGTCTGTCTGGAGACATCCAGGAAAACCTCCACAACAGGAGCCAACACCCCTATTACAAGGTCCACTGTCAGGGCCCCGAAACTAAATCGCAACCAGTCCTGTCAAATAACATACAGTAGCACAGAAATACTGATATGATATACTATAAATGTATGGCAATCAAATATATTAAATGTGCTTCTGTATCAAGCAATTAGTCAGTCAGACAGTCAGTCCATCCAGTGGGTAAAATGAAAGGGGAAGCCAGAAAAAGCCATATTACAACCTACGTGTTGTGATTATTGCGGTGGTTACTCTATAACCTGTTAGTTCATATGCTTTGCGACCGTGATATATAGGCCTAAAGACCGAAGCAATAAGAAGACAGACACAGTGGCAGAATAAATTAAACCACACCTTTGTTTCATCACAAAACCGGAGAGCAACCTCTGTCTGGTGAAGTCCATAAAGCATATTGCATGTGATAAACAGTTACATGCCCTACAGCATGGTCAAGGAAGTTAATGCTTCTGACATTTTCGGACCACTAAACAACTATTGATTTAGAACCAGAGAGTTACCGCAAGTCGCAAAGAAAACAGGAGCTGCCTCCACTATTCCAGCACCATTTCAACATCATCAAATCACCTAAACTAAAATATACCAAAAACAATTTAGTCCAATCAATGTAAGCTAAATAGGATGTGACTTTCTGTGTGTGTGCGTATGTGCGTCCGTGCAAGTAGAAAAACATGTTAACTCTTCAACTCTACCATACAATGACATCCTCCTCTCATGTTGAAGAAAACGGTCTATCACTCTGTCAGTACACGCTTCTATTTATTTTTTGTCCTAGGCTACCTGGCTAAAATGATTGTTCACTAGCCTGACTTCCTTTCATGGGTAACGTTAGCCAGTTAACATTAGCGTTCTACATCTAGCTACAGTGTACATATTGAACTTCCATCCTCTCAGGCCAGGGGCACAATGTATAAATTAATGGTTGGATCAGAAATGCCGTCATGATCATTGACAAGTACGGAGAATTAAGTAAAACCACAAGTCCGAATCCCTATCTCCATCCCATGGCTAATTTAGGAAAGGGAACATTTCTGCTAGTTTAGAGCAACACTGTTTGGCTATTTTATACTTTTTTTATCAAGGGAGGTCAGATGCTCGGTGGCTTCCCTTGCATTCAATGTTACGGGTGGCAGCAATGTCAATAGTCTTTTGGACCAGACAGCATCAGATAGATAGCCTACACATACAGAGACAGAGGGGGCGCCGTTTCACTCGCTCGGATGCTTTTATGAAATACAGAGACAAAAGAGCAATCATTTCACTTTTTTTTTTTTTCTTGGTCAATTTTGGGGGGGAAGCCTGGCTTCCCTTGGCATCCATCAATACATGCAACTGATTCCATCCACCCTGATTCCCTTTGCCATCTGGGTCCTCCGTGGTTCCAGCCAGGGGGACAGTGAGTCCTGACACGGGTTCTATCGGAGTCCCCAGGATGGGGACCGTAAGGCCAGAGCCCTGTGGATCAGGATACTCCATGCCAGGCAGTGCCGGCAGAGACAGATCAGCACCAGGTAGATGGATTTCTCCTAATGTAGTAGGATACAGAGTGTCAGGTCCCATAACTCTTAACCCTTTTTACCCCGAAAGCAGTGGGTATAAGGGGCGGCCAGGAAGACAGTTCAAACTTTTTGACAGACAAAAGGAATTGATGTATTTTTTTTCACATGTTTTCATCCGTCACCGTCTTCCCACAGCCTAAACTTGGCCTTCCATTTTCTCTATTTCTAAACAGCTGGATTGGGAGTAAGGCCAGGATTCAATCAGATCAGCTTTAACCCGCAGTAACTGAAAAATGCATAGCTTATAATTACTCTTGTTAAGGCGATGGCGGAGGTGTAACTGTGGGGATGCAGCATTCCACCCTGCATACCACTGCTGCCTTGTTTCTGAAGCTAAGCAGAGTTGGTCCTGGATGCGAGACCAGATGCTGCTGGAAGTGGTGTTGGAGGGCTAGTAAGGAAGCACTCGTTCCACTGGTCTAAAAAAAATATGCCCCAGAGTTGTGATTGGGGACATTGCCCTGTGTAAGGTGCCGTCTTTCGGATGGGACGTTGAACGGGTGTCCTGACTCTCTGTGGCCACTAAAGATCTCATGGCACTTATCGTAAGAGTAGGGATGTACCTGTTATGGATCATGCGCATTTTCGCAGCTTTTTGTTAAAAATCGCGCAACATTTCAACACCCTGCTACTCATGCCAGTAATATAGTATATGCATATGATTAGTATGTGTGGATAGAAAACACTCAGACGTTTCTAAAACTGGTTAAATCACAGCTGTGACTATAACAGAACGTGCGTTTCATCGAAAAGCGCAGGAAAATCTGATCACTGAAAACTGGAAAATATATCAATGCGCCACTTGAATGTATTGTTGAAAAGAAACCACATTAAATGGGGCCGAGGTTGCAATACCTACAGCTTCCACACGATGTCAACACTCTTGTCATTTGTCTCGGATTTGTTTCTTGGTCAAACGGACACAAGGCAGCGCATTTCTTCCGGTCTCTGAACGGATGTTTTGGTTGAGAAATATTTGGACATGATATCAGGACGTGGAGCTATTGAATATACATCGCCCCGTGATCATTTTGATAGATTATTAATGTTTACTAATACCTAAAGTTGCATTACAAAAGTATTTCGAAGTGTTTTGTGAAAGTTTATCGTCAACTTTTTTAATTTAAAAAAAATGACGTTGCGTTATCAAACTCAGTTTTTTCCTTGATTACAGTCTTCATAGATCGATATCTAGGCTATATATGGACCTATTTAATCGAAAGAAAGACCTAGGAGGGACATCTAGGAGTGCCAAGAAAGAAGCTCGTCAAAGGTAATGAATGTTTTATATTTTATTTCTGCGTTTTGGGTAGCGCCGGCTAACGCAAAATCTGTCGTGTTATAGGTGACGTTGCAGTATTTTGGGGGTGCATGCTATCAGATAATAGTTTCTCATGCTTTCGCCGAAAAGCATTTTACAAATCTGACTTGGTGGATAGATTCACGAGTGTAGCTTTTAATTCACTACCTTGAATGTGTGTTTTAATGAAAGTTTGAGTTTTATCAAAAACTATAGGTGGCGCTCTGAATTTCCGCTGATTGATGTTCCTGCATGGGAACTATATTCTGCGTCATCCTTAAGAAGTTTAACCCCGGTGTCAACTTTCCTGGAAAATAAGACGGAAATAAAATTAAAATAAAATAAAAAGCTGTCACATCCGTCAGCGACTACTCTTGTGGTCATTGTCACGAAACCACAACCATCCCGACTCTTTAATTCCCACCCGTGTTAGAAGTTCAGAACGAGAAAGTGTAGGCTATATAGAAATAATGACGCTCAAATTGAAAACCAATGAACAAAATAATAAGGATTAATATCAGCCTAATTCAGGCTAAAGTTCCATCACAAATCCCAGTGTTCGAACTGCATGGGATTTCTACTAATGCGATGGAAATGTCCGCAATAGGCATGACGCTGGGTGCCGCTTGTGGATTAGAACGTTTCAACGCATTTACATCTCCGACACCGCCTAAACAAAAGCAATGATAAGCTATGTGTTTGTTGGTTACCGTGGGTTAAGGCTGATCTGATTGAATCCTGGCCGAAAAGACCTTGCAATGTACACAAGCAGGTGTGAAAGCAACCTACCTTGGACGCTACCAACCTGGGCAACGCCCAAGGCCCAGTCCAGCAGGGTCTCCAGCCGGCTCAGCAGCTGCAGGTGACAGTGTAGCACTTTCCCCCAGGCCTGCTCCTTCTCCTTGGCTGCAGCCTGGATCCGTCCAAGCTCAGTCTCCTTCCTCTGGGCCTGCAGACCCTGCAAACCCATCTCCCCAGAGCCCCAGTCCTCTCTGAGCCCACGCAGAAGCTCCACCAGGCGGATACGGGCAACCAGAGTCTGGCTGTCTAGTAGAGCCTGAAACCCCCGGCTTGAGGCACCAGATTCCCAGACTGGATGCTACCGCCACCCACCTGGACTACCTTGCCGCTCAGGAGCTCGATGAAGGACACAGGAGGAGGCCGTCTACTGGAAGCACCGCTCCTAGAGAGGGACATGACATTATGTGTAGGGCCAGGAGTTTGTCCTTACCATTTGATCTGACCAAGAGAAACTTAAGGTCCTAGTTACAGATTATGACTGAGTCTGGAGTTTTTCCTAGTTCAAGTCAAGTGGTCAGGGAAAACGTTTTAACTTTGCTTGAGCTAGATCTTAAAACACAAAAGGTCTAACATTGTTTAGTATTTCAAACACCAGTACGGTGCCCATATTATGTCTGCATCAAATGTCCATGGAAGTTGGGGAGTTACCCATATAAAAAAATACTAACATTTACTATAGAATTCTGTAGTAAACTGTAGTATACTAAACTGTAGCCTACTAACCCTTGATCAGGTGTAGTACTTACTTTAGAACGTTGTAGTATGCTGTAGAATATACTAGACACTGTAGTATCCCTCGATTATGTAGTGCTTACTTTAGAATTGTGTGGTATACTACACACGGTACTATCCCTTGATCATGTAGTGGTTACCAGTGTTGGTGTTGGATGCATTTGTACTCGTTCTTGACTCTCAGACAGTCAGGACTCGTCATTTCTTCATGAGACCAGCCTGAGATTAGCAGAGTAAACAAACTCCTAAATTATCAGCGTATAAAACCGCTTCGCCAGACCAAATATATACACTCCTTTCTTGAAACATTCTTATTTTAATAGCCTTTATATCTATTATAAACATGTTTGCGCAGTGATGAACCTATAGACCTTCAGTTTGTGATTCTGAAAGGACAACAACAGTAATACCAGCGCACCCATGTAGGAGTGTACTTTTTTTCAAACAAAGTGCCAGTGGTGTATACCCACTTTTTTTTACAGTGGCATTGCCTATACTCACTACTTAATTCCTACTGATGTGTATCAAGGTACTGTAGTGGAGGTATACAACTTATCAATTATGTAGTACAATAGAGAAATCATGTACAAAGTAGCCTACACAATCACAAAGCATGTGAAATATATCCACATGCGTGCCGCACACAGCCTAGTTTCAGCGGAATATCATCTGCAGGCAGCAAGAGCATGCAGCTCTCAGCTTGTTTTGGCATGAAGCAGCTCACAGAAGAATGACATCAGTAGCCGGTAGGGTAGGAAATACATTTCAACTAATGATATCTACTAGGCAACAATGGGTATACAAAAAAATGTTTTGAAAAAGTTTAGTCCGAAGTGTTGGTTGGTAGGCTATTTGGGCGGGCAATTGTCATCATGCATTGTTTGCATCAGGGGCGTCGAAATGGATAGGCCTGGGTAGACAGGGGCCCATCCACTGGGGAGCCAGGCCCAGGCAGGCCCACCCAATCACATTGATGTGGTTTAAGCATTGTTGTAGACTTAGACCATCACATTTTTGTATTTTTTCCTGTTTTAAAAAAGTGTGATTTTGAGAGTGAAAATCAGAAAAATTGACAGGAAAACAAAAAATAAATAAATAGGAAAACGTGATTTTTCATACAAGGTTGCCTTTCATTCACTGGGCGGGCCAATCAGAAGAAAACAAAAGCAGGCATTTCCCAATCGAAATGTACAACTATTACTTCCCATTGCAAAAACACATTTTACGTTTAGCAAACAAAGTAACGTTTAATGTGAAACTGACAGCGTTTTACCTACTTTGCAGATATGAAACAAACAGACAATCATAATATCAGTAAAAAAATATAAAATTCCCTGTTTATGCCACAAAACCAACTTTATAAGAGGTTTTAAAAATAGGTTATATTTGACTCAACGTGACGTACAGTACATTGCATTTGGAAATTACTTAGACCCCTTGACTTTTTCCACGTTTTGTTACCTTACAGCCTTATTCTAAAATTGAGTGAATAATAGCACAGTACCCCATAATGACAAAGCAAAAACATGTTTATTTTTTATAATGTACTAAAAAAAATAGAAATATCACATTTACATAAGTATTCAGACAATTTACTTAGAACTTTGCCATCGATTACAGCCTAGAGTATTCTTGGGTACGACATTGCAAGCTTGGCGCACCTGTATTTGAGGAGTTTCTCCCATTCTTCTCTGCAGATCCTCTCAAGCTCTGTCATGTTGGATGGGGAGCGTCGTTGGACAGCTATTTTCATGTCTCTCCAGAGATGTTAGATCGTGTTCAAGTCTGGGCTCTGGCTGGGCCACTCAAGGACATTCAGACTTGCCCTTGAAGCCACTCCTGCATTGTCTTGGCTGTGCTTAGGGGTCATTGTCCTGTTGGAAGGGGAACCTTCGCCCCAGTCTGAGGCCCTGAGCGCTCTGGAGCAGGTCTTCATCAAGGATCTCTCTGTACTTTGCTCTGTTCATCTTTCCCTCAATTCTGATTAGTCTCACAGTCCCTGCCACTGAAAAACACCCCCACAGCATGATCCTGCCACCATCATACTTCACTGTAGGGATGGTGCCAGGTTTGCTCCAGACATGACGCTTGGCATTCAGGCCAAAGAGTTCAATCTTGGTTTCATCAGAATTAGAGAATCTTGTTTCTCATGGTCTGAGAGCGGGCTGTCATGTACCTTTTACTGAGGAGTGGCTTCTGTCTGGCCACTCTACCATAAAGGCCTGATTGGTGGAGTGCTGCAGAGATGGTTGTCCTTCTGGAAGGTTCTCCCATCTCCACAGAAGAAATCTGGAGCTAGATCCGAGTGAAGACATTTAAGACATTTAAGTCATTTAGCAGACGCTCTTATCCAGAGCGACTTACAAATTGGTGCATTCACCTTATGACATCCAGTGGAACAACCACTTTACAATAGTGCATCTAAATATTTTAAGGGGGGGGAGGGGGTGAGAAGGATTACTTTATCCTATCCTAGGTATTCCTTAAAGAGGTGGGGTTTCAGGTGTCTCCGGAAGGTGGTGATTGACTCCGCTGTCCTGGCGTCGTGAGGGAGTTTGTTCCACCATTGGGGAGCCAGAGCAGCGAACAGTTTTGACTGAGCTGAGCGGGAACTGTACTTCCTCAGTGGTAGGGAGGCGAGCAGGCCAGAGGTGGATGAACGCAGTGCCCTTATTTGGGTGTAGGGCCTGATCAGAGCCTGGAGGTACTGAGGTGCCGTTCCCCTCACAGCTCCGTAGGCAAGCACCATGGTCTTGTAGCGGATGCGAGCTTCAACTGGAAGCCAGTGGAGAGAGCGGAGGAGCGGGGTGACGTGAGAGAACTTGGGAAGGTTGAACACTAGACGGGCTGCGGCGTTCTGGATGAGTTGTAGGGGTTTAATGGCACAGGCAGGGAGCCCAGCCAACAGCGAGTTGCAGTAATCCAGACGGGAGATGACAAGTGCCTGGATTAGGACCTGCGCCGCTTCCTGTGTGAGGCAGGGTCGTACTCTGCGGATGTTGTAGAGCATGAACCTACAGGAACGGGCCACCGCCTTGATGTTAGTTGAGAACGACAGTTTGTTGTCCAGGATCACGCCAAGGTTCTTAGCGCTCTGGGAGGAGGACACAATGGAGTTGTCAACCGTGATGGCGAGATCATGGAACGGGCAGTCCTTCCCCGGGAGGAAGAGCAGCTCCGTCTTGCCGAAGTTCAGCTTGAGGTGGTGATCCGTCATCCACACTGATATGTCTGCCAGACATGCAGAGATGCGATTCGCCACCTGGTCATCAGAAGGGGGAAAGGAGAAGATTAATTGTGTGTCGTCTGCATAGCAATGATAGGAGAGACCATGTGAGGTTATGACAGAGCCAAGTGACTTGGTGTATAGCGAGAATAGGAGAGGGCCTAGAACAGAGCCCTGGGGGACACCAGTGGTGAGAGCGCGTGGTGAGGAGACAGATTCTCGCCACGCCACCTGGTAGGAGCGACCTGTCAGGTAGGACGCAATCCAAGCGTGGGCCGCGCCGGAGATGCCCAACTCGGAGAGGGTGGAGAGGAGGATCTGATGGTTCACAGTATCGAAGGCAGCCGATAGGTCTAGAAGGATGAGAGCAGAGGAGAGAGAGTTAGCTTTAGCGGTGCGGAGCGCCTCCGTGATACAGAGAAGAGCAGTCTCAGTTGAATGACTAGTCTTGAAACCTGACTGATTTGGATCAAGAAGGTCATTCTGAGAGAGATAGCGGGAGAGCTGACCAAGGACGGCACGTTCAAGAGTTTTGGAGAGAAAAGAAAGAAGGGATACTGGTCTGTAGTTGTTGACATCGGAGGGATCGAGTGTAGGTTTTTTCAGAAGGGGTGCAACTCTCGCTCTCTTGAAGACGGAAGGGACGTAGCCAGCGGTCAGGGATAAGTTGATGAGCGAGGTGAGGTAAGGGAGAAGGTCTCCGGAAATGGTCTGGAGAAGAGAGGAGGGGATAGGGTCGAGCGGGCAGGTTGTTGGGCGGCCGGCCGTCACAAGACGCGAGATTTCATCTGGAGAGAGAGGGGAGAAAGAGGTCAGAGCACAGGGTAGGGCAGTGTGAGCAGAACCAGCGGTGTTGTTTGACTTAGCAAACGAGGATCGGATGTCGTCGATCTTCTTTTCAAAATGGTTGACGAAGTCATCTGTAGAGAGGGAGGAGGGGGGAGGGGGAGGAGGATTCAGGAGGGAGGAGAATGTGGCAAAGAGCTTCCTAGGGTTAGAGGCAGATGCTTGGAATTTAGAGTGGTAGAAAGTGGCTTTAGCAGCAGAGACAGAGGAGGAAAATGTAGAGAGGAGGGAGTGAAAGGATGCCAGGTCCGCAGGGAGGCGAGTTTTCCTCCATTTCCGCTCGGCCTTCCGGAGCCCTGTTCTGTGAGCTCGCATTGAGTCGTCAAGCCACGGAGCGGGAGGGGAGGACCGAGCCGGCCTGGAAGATAGGGGACATAGAGAGTCAAAGGATGCAGAAAGGGAGGAGAGGAGGGTTGAGGAGGCAGAATCAGGAGATAGGTTGGAGAAGGTTTGAGCAGAGGGAAGAGATGATAGGATGGAAGAGGAGAGAGTAGCGGGGGAGAGAGAGCGAAGGTTGGGACGGCGCGATACCATCCGAGTAGGGGCAGTGTGGGAAGTGTTGGATGAGAGCGAGAGGGAAAAGGATACAAGGTAGTGGTCGGAGACTTGGAGGGAAGTTGCAATGAGGTTAGTGGAAGAACAGCATCTAGTAAAGATGAGGTCGAGCGTATTGCCTGCCTTGTGAGTAGGGGGGGAAGGTGAGAGGGTGAGGTCAAAAGAGGAGAGGAGTGGAAAGAAGGAGGCAGAGAGGAATGAGTCAAAGGTAGACGTGGGGAGGTTAAAGTCGCCCAGAACTGTGAGAGGTGACCCGTCCTCAGGAAAGGAGCTTATCAAGGCATCAAGCTCATTGGAACATCGGGTTCTTGGTCACCTCCCTGACCAAGGCTCTTCTCCCCCGATTGCTCAGTTTGGCCAGGTGGCCAGCTCTAGGAAGAGTCTTGGTGACTCTAATCAAGGTGTAGAAACATCTCAAGGATGGTCAATGGAAACAGGATGCACCTAAGCTCAATTTTGAGTCTCATAGCAAAGGGTCTGAATAGTTCTGTAAATAAGTATTCCAAAATGTTCTAAAAACCCGTTTCGCTTTGTCGTTATGAGGTATTGTGTGTAGATAGAGGTGGGAAAAAATTCATTGAATAAATTTTAGAACAAGGCTGTAACATAACAAAATGTGGAAAAAGTGAAGGCCTCTGAATACTTCCCGAAAGCACTGTACACTAAGGCATTGTTGGCAGAATAGATGGATGCAGTTCAATGCATGATTAATATCATACAGCAATACAGTTATTGGTAGTCCAAAAAATATTGCTACCAGGTTGTAAATGGTGCATTGTTTGCTGCCTCTATTCGGATTTTTATTTTGTATTTTATTTCACCTTTATTTAACCAGGTAAGCTAGCTGAGTACAAGTTCTCATTCACAACTGCGACCTGGCCAAGATAAAGCAAAGCAGTGAGACACAAACAACTCAGAGTTACACATGGAATAAACAAGCGTACAGTCAATAACGCATAGAAAATAAAATGCACTGTTTCAGTTCAAATGACTCGATATTCTGGACAGAAGCGGATGAATGTAACTAAGGCTGGGAATGCCAATGATCACAATTCAGCCATAAATGTGTCTTATAGGCTAGCGTATCTATTTATGTAGCAAGCTAAAAACATGGAGCCTAACATTAGATAGCTATCTAGCTAGCTGCTAGGAGGATGTCATGTCATGCCATTGGAAGTGGGTGAGTGACTGACTTTTTCCCCTCATACTGTTTTTCAGTGGCTAGACATAGCAAGAGATGCAGGTGCCATTTGGTTAGCTAGCAAGAACTTAACTGTTATACAGTTAATATATCTCTTGCGTTAGCAAATTCACTCTGGATATCTACTTTGATTTCAGAGCACTCTGATCTGAGTGTGCCAGAGCACAGAACAACGGATGCATTTTCGAACACGCAACAACTGCTGGATATGACCGGTGTCAGTAAACGTAGGCAAAAAAAAGTCATAGTTAGTCAAGAACGCTCTAGATAACATGTAAACAACCTAACCAGCTCTGCTACGGTGAGAAAAATTGTCAGGGTGAGGTGTTCTCTCATGTGTGTATGGAAGTAGCTTGCTAGCAAAGCTAGCCAACTTTAGCCAGTTAGCTTGGGTGCTTGGTTGGGACAAGCATGCATTGGCAGGAAAGCTGCAGAAGGACGAGGAGGCTACAATTCCCCATAGTTTATCAGTGCCATTTTTCAGGCCTACCTAGCTGAAACAGTTTGATAGAATCTAACAAGGAACATTAGATAAATCCTATCTCACCTTGCTTTGGCTAGCATTAGTTGTTGATCTTGTTGTTGTTGATGTGCATACAGTAACTGAGGGAAATAGAAGCTACCTTTTCATGGTTGTTTGATAAATAGGACTGTAAAGTTCCCAAATGTAAGAGGACTCCCGTGGTGTTTACATATTTGCAGAAATCCATTCAGGTGTATTTTGTTGCTGTTGGTGAATGTGTTCTAATGATCTAAATTCACGTGGTTGCAACTGCCTGTAAACACACAGTCCAGTTCAAAGTGAATGATGGTAGGCCCGTGTGGCAAATGGCTTGTTCGTATATAGGTCTACTCTAGCTCTGATTAGCAATTTTTTTTCACCTTTATTTAACCAGGTAGGCTAGTTGAGAACAAGTTCTCATTTGCAACTGCGACCTGGCCAAGATAAAGCATAGCAGTGTGAACAGACAACACAGAGTTACACATGGAGTAAACAATTAACAAGTCAATAACACAGTAGAAAAAAAGGGGAGTCTATATACAATGTTTGCAAAAGGCATGAGGAGGTAGGGGAATAATTACAATATTGCAGATTAACACTGGAGTGATAAATGATCAGATGATCATGTACAGGTGGAGATATTGGTGTGCAAAAGAGCAGAAAAGTAAATAAATAAAAACTGTGGGGATGAGGTAGGTGAAAATGGGTGGGCTATTTACCAATAGATTATGTACAGCTGCAGCGATCGGTTAGCTGCTCAGATAGCTGATGTTTGAAGTTGGTGAGGGAGATAAAAGTCTCCAACTTCAGCGATTTTTGCAATTCGTTCCAGTCACTGGTCGTTCCAGTCACTATAGCTCACCGGTCTGTGTAGACTCCAGTCCTGGACAAGACAGATTTTTTTATTTGGTTTTATTTCCTGCAGTGTCTATTAATTGTCCAAATGCACGGCCACTTTCCCCACTCTATATTGCTATAGAATTTCCAAAATAATTGATGAAAACCTGAAAGTGGTCGCTTGTCAGATGTATTTTTTCTTTTTTTAAGTGTCATATTCTTCCTGGGGATGTATATGAACAGATTTTAATCAGATTTCATGTTGCTAAAATTATGTCAGTTCCACGTTAAACGCAACAATGTTTCACACACAAGTTATTTTCAAAGAGATGGCTAACAGTAAAAAAAAAAAAAAACACAGATCCACTCACCAGACGATGAAAATATTAAACTTAACTTCTTGTTGAAAGTTATTCTTGAAAATGTAGTAGCTAACAAATTAACAACAACATCCTCTTTGATAACACCTGCTGCAACCGCTGCAAACTAGCCGACAACAAAAGCTAGAAACTACTGCTCGCTAGTGGCCTTCAAGAAGGCAGAAGTTTTCATACATTTTTGTACAAATGGCCCCATTCATAATTCCTAGTACAGAATGGCAATTCCTTTCATCTAGCTTCTGATGGCCTAGTCAATGGCTGACTAGATGTGGCTAGCTAGATGTTTTTTTCTCTTCAGTGTTAACCCTTCCCTTTCCAATAAAAATTGAGATATTAAATCAGAACATAATTGAAAATAATAATATAATTATCATTATTTGTATATTATTATAATCATTATTTTGTAAATCCTTAGCCCTTTCTCAGGCCTGGGCAATTATTTTCCATTGAGGGCTACATTAGAATATATTTTTTGCCATTTCGGGCAAGAATGCTATTACAGGATTATACATCAAGTGTATGACTGTGTTGACGGATATGGCCACTGTAAATCACGTCCAGATATGCTACTTATTCAACTTTTTTAACATGCACAGAAATAAACCACATCCATGTTCTCCTTTTGGTAGGTATTTTCATTATTAAACATGCAATGAACTACATGAAGGGAAAAGTACACCACCACGGACAGAACTCTTGTTAACTGGGATGGACAAAAACACAAGAGAGAGAGCTCAGCATTACATTTCAACTACTCAATCAGTGTGAGGAGTGAAGTCTCTGATGGGCGTTGTCTAAGAGCAGTGAAGTCAGGTGTAGTTTCTGACGTCGTTATGTGCAGAATTGCTGAGAGGTGAAAGTCAGTAAGAGATGTGTCTTGACTTGTTATATTTCATCACTGAAAATGTCTGTTCACATACATAGATAGGTTGGCCCAAATAGTACAAACATCTTCTGAGCATGACTCCTAATGGTTGGAAAGTTGAGTTCATCGAGAGATGCATAGAACCTCATCAGTGACATTGTTTTGAATAGTTCTCCAATCACTGCATCAGACTGAAGATCAATAAGCTCAAGTTGCAGGTCAGTGGGAACATTTATCCACATTGAAGGTGAAAGCAGAGGAAACCAACAGCATGTCTTTTTCCAACACTTTGATATCCTCAAAATGACGACAATACTCACCTTTCAAAGCACGCAGCAGCGATGTATACTTCTCCCGCTGGTCATCTGACAGGGAACAGACTAGTAGTGTCGGAAGGTGGGTGCGATTGTTGGCTTCTACTTGGTGGGCCAGGAGGAGTAATTTCCCTTGAATGTTTTGACAAGGCTGTACATCTGATCTCCAAAAAGGCCTTTCCCTTGTAGTTTGGAATTCAGTTTATGCATGAGGGCCATGACATCCACGGTGAACGCAAAATCATCCAACCATTCTTGCAGTTGAGGGAAATCCACATATTTTCCTTTCATTTGCAAAAACTCAGCCATCTCATACTTCAGGCTCCACAACCTTTTAAGCACCTTCCCCAAACTCCGCCATCTCACGTTTGTGTGGTAGGGGAGATCTGCATGACCAGTTTTTCTGGACTCTGTCTTGACTCGGTCTCGAACCCATCGCCTCCCTATTTTTGTTCATGTGTGACCTGTTATTAGATCTAGATTGACTCTGGCAGTCAGCACCACATTTCCCGTCATGGGGTCCAACATAGGAGGGCCCATCTGGATGGGCTGGGGAAGACGGGTCGGGGGAACACATGCACCCCTCCCAGGGGTTACACCAGCCCAGTCTGAGGGTGGATGGTCACAGCTAAAGTGGGCACCAGGAGACTTGTGTCCAGGTCACACAAGTGTCCCCCTAGCAGCAGTCTTTGTCTGGGGCGGAGGACCCTTAGTCGGGTGGTCACGGGCTTGGCTGAATGGCGGGAAAGGGGTTTGGCAGCAGGGGAAACTCCCACTTTCTCATATCCCCTGATAACAAGAAGCAAGACATTTTAAGCATCTACATCCTTATCTAAATCACATATTTGGATTTAAGTGAATATAAATTATTATTTTTCCTTTCAAAAGTGAAATAGTGTACATTTTGGGATTTGAACTTAAAGTGCAAAGTCGTAATGCATGTACTGTCGATCTATAGTTGGTTACCACACAGCGCTCTTGACTCACCTGAACATGAGTCTGTTGTGAAGACTAGGGTAGAGCTGGCTGGGTCATTGCCCACTTTGCCAGCTATGGGCAGCAGTCTGCCAGTCTGATGGTGGAAGAAGAAGACAGGGGGGCACTGACATACTGTGACCGCTGGCCAGGAGCACGTGAGTGTGGGGTTTGGGTAGTATGAGACTGCGTGGCACCGATCCACAGGCACGCACTGACCCGTCAGGGGCTGGAAGAAATTAAGTTAGAGTATTTGACCCACCTCATAGGAAGTGATATGTCAAACTTTATAACAGTATTTCAGTAAATCTGACTTAAGTCTCTTACCCAGCCAATGTGTCTATGAAGCTAAATGTATCTGACTTGAATGTAGACTGATTTACATTATAAATTGTCCCTTTTGACCCATTGCCAAACACAAAACATCTTTCTACCACAAGGTGGCGTCAATTCACTTGTTATAGCTTTGGAGTGAACACAACACAAAACAGGATGACTCGTGTGAGGAACCACTGTACTATTTATTTATCTTCATTCATATAAAATGTATATTTCTCTGAACTTCTCAACTTTAGTAGGGACAGATAATATAGCCTAGAATATAACCTTTGATCTGTCTAGGGACTACTGTTGTGTGCCTGTACTGTAAGATACTGTATCCTTAGTTAATGATTAAGCCTTCGGTTTCAAGCCTGGTGCAGAATGGCAAGAGGTCTCACCTATGATGTCCTCCTTGCTAAGGACTGAGTCAGTGTTCAGAAGCTTTGCCCCCTTGCCTTCTTTCAGGGTAGCCCATGCCCCCTGCCGCTGGCACTCCCTCGACACCTGCTCTGTCATCTCAGATGCCTGTGACGCCACCCTCTGGACAACACTGCATTAAAGATCATAGGGCCCAATGTGTTACGATAAATGAGTTAAGAGGTGTGGAGTCAGGCGCAGAGAGCAAAAGATGTGGGAAAAACAACACGCTTTAATGTCCCGGAAACATAACATGTACAAAAGTGGAAACACAAATGAACAGAAATATAAACAGACAGCGTGAAACCCTAATGCCAACAAAAATACACTCAAACAACAAAACAGACGAACAAGCCCGCACGAAACAGAAGCGGGCTGAACAGACTATATATAACCCTATCCTAACAACCAAACTAGAAACAGGTGCTACCAATTAGACAAAACTAAACGAACACAGAACAACGGATCGTCGATAGCTAGCAGACCGGCGACGACGACCGCCAAGCGCCACCCGAACAAGAAGGGGAGTCACCTTCGGTAATATTCGTGACACAAAGTTGTTTTCTGGTCAGGTAAAATTGTCAGGAATGGGGAAAACTCAAGGTCTTAACTGTGTACCACAAAGCTCTGATCACAAAACATAGCAATCTATCTAACTTGGGTGCATAGCTCCCGTTTTCAGGGGCTGCTGTATTCCTGTTAATTGATCACATAGTGTGTCTGATTGCATAGAGTCTAGACACTTGGCTTTCCAGGTTTACTGTTACTAATGTAACATCTGTTAAAGGCAAGGACAAACAACCTTATCACCAAGCTAGGGACCCTGGGACTGAACACCTCCCTCTGCAACCGGATCCTGGACTTCCTGGTGGGCCAGTTCCAGGTAGTGAGGGTAGGCAACAACACCTCTGCCACGCTGACCCTCAACACTGGTGTCCCTTGGGTGTGTGCTTAGTACCCTCCTGTACTCCCTGTTCTCCCACGACTGCGTGGCTGTGCACAACTCCAACATAATCATCAAGTTTACTAACGACACAACGGTGGTAGGCCTGATCACAGATGGCGATAAATCAACCTACAGGGAGGAGGTCAGAGACTAAGCAGTGTGGTGCCAGTACAACAACCTCTCCCTCAACGTCATTAAGTCCAAGAAGCTGATCGTGGACTTTCAGAAGAAAGAGGGGAGAGCATGCCCCCATCCACATTGACAGGGCTGTTGTGGAGAGGGTCGAGAGCTCACTAAGAACTTAACATGGACCAAATGCCCACACAGTCATGAAGAGGGCACAGCAGTGCCTCTTATCCCTCAGAAGGCTCAAAAAGTTCTACAACTGCACAATCAACAGTATCTTGGGCTGGCTGCATCACTGCTTGGTATTGCAATTGCAACAACCTTGACTGCAAAGCGCTACAAAGGGTGGGGCAGACAGCCCAGTACATCATTGGGACCAAGCTTCCTGCCATCCAGGACCTCTATATCAGGTGGTGTCAGAGGAAGGCCCAAGAAAGACTCCACCCACCCAAGCCATAGACTGTTCACTCTGCTACTATCCGGCAAACCGGTACCGGAGCATCGTCTCTCGGACCAACAGGCACCGAGGCAGCTTCTACCCCCAAGCCAGAAGACTGCTAAATAGCCAGACTGCTAAATAGTCAATTAATGACACACAAACTATTTGCACTGACTCTATCTTGCACTGACCCTACGCACACTCTCTAGACGTTATATACACAACAAACATACTTACACACACCTTTACACTCATAATTTGCTGCTACTCTGTCCTTTTATTTTACTCATATTATCTATCCAGATGCCTAGTCACTTTACCTTGCCTTCATGTACATATCGACCTCAAATACCTTGTACCGCTACACATTAATCTGATACTGGTACTCCCTGTGTATAGCTCAATTCTTGTGTATTTTATTTATCTTGTGTTGGTTACTATTTTATGTTTTATTATTATATTTCAACTCTGGGGAAGGTCGGGGAAGGTTCATAAGAAGGCATTTCACTGTCTACAGCAGTTTTCTTCATGAATCTGTGTTGAAACATTTACAGCAGTACAATATAAGGAAATATCTAGCCAATGGAGACACATTTTTTTTTTTTACAATATGCAGAGAATGATGTTGGGTTACTTCTAAGTAACTGGGTTACTCCTAAAAAAATATTATTGTAATGTCTCCGGTCATGTGAAATTGTGTAGAATACGATGATTTTGTGATCCCCCGTCAGCCCCTGGTCTTCAAGGCAGAGCCCCTGAAACTTTGGGGCGTCTCTGTTGCTTGTTCTGACTAAGAATAATGAATGCTGAGGGTAGCAGTGCAATGCTGAGGGTTTGCTGAGGGTATAGTTATACCTGGAACCAAAAAGGGTTATCCTATGTGGACAGCCGCAAAACCCCTTTGGAACCCTTTTTACTTAGTATATAGCCTAACCCTTTAATCCCAGGTTATTGTTACTTTATGTCACTAAAATAACAATGTTTCAATTTCTATAGTCATGTGACAGTTGAAAAAAAAATTTGAATCCCCTAAATGTCGAACTGTAATAGATACATTTTTTTCTCTCGCATTTATCATAACTGATGAACATTTGTTCTGCTATAGCCTATAGAAAATATTCTGCCCATATGAACAAATGCATTTTAGGCCATATACAGAACAGCTACAGTATGCATGATTTAATGAAAAGCAGCAAACAGACACAACAAGGTTTCACATTCTTTAATAAAAGTCACATAAACAGGCAATAGGATATACAGCTGGCTTAACAGTATCCCCGCCAAATAGGCAGGCCTACAAGGAAACTTGACACATCTCGACAGACGTTGAGTGTGCGAGGGAATCTGTGTGCTGTGTAGTACCTTCCACAAAAATCTCGGCCTATCTGATGCAGTCTGGTCATAAAGAGTATGACAGTGTTGCCACCATTGAATGCAAGGGAAGCCAGCAAGCATCAAGGCCTCCCTTGATAAAAGAAAGTATAAAATAATAGCCAGTCAGCTAGAGCTAAACTGAGTGAGCTCAACTGTGAATTGGACTGGCACTCCAAAAAATAGTGTCAAGTTTGGATTTGGCTTCACACCATTCACATCACATCAAAAGCAAAACTTCAAAAGACAGAAACAACTTGAATTGTTGCATCTCATTGTGTTGTTGTCCTCTGGTGGCTAAAATTGGCCCTTTCATTAATTAACCATGGATGGAGATAGGGATTTTGACTTGTGGGTTTTATTTAATTCTCCGTACTGGCCAATGATTATAACGGTGATTCTGATCCAACCATAAATTCATTCTTTCTGCCCCTGGCCTGAGAGGATGGAAGTTCAATATGTAGCTAGATTTAGTAGGCTAATGTTAACTAGCTGGGTCATTGTCACCTATTCATGAAAGGAAGTTAGTCTAGCAAGCAAGCATTTTAGCCAGGTAGCATATGACAACAAATACTAAAAGCGAGTCATAGACCGTTTCGTCAATATGGAAGAGAGGAGGATGGCATTGGCATTTCTCTACATTAGGGTGAATCAACATGTTTTTTTCTACTTGCACTGATGCACCCACAGAAAAAAGCAGTACCATGGACAGCCAAATCATATTTAGCTTACGTTGGTTCGACTAAATTGTTTTTGGTATCTTCTAGTTGTCAATGTATTAGACTAAGCATAGGTGATTTGATGATGTTGAAATATTGAAGTTGAAATTGTGCTGGAATAGTGAAGGCAGCTCCTGTTTTCTTTGCAACTTGCGGTAACTCTCTGTGGTTCTAAATCAATATGCAAAGAGTCTGGGTAGCCATTTGATTAGATGTTCAGAAGTCTTATGGCTTAGGTGTAGAAGCTGTTAAGAAGCCTCTTGGACCTGGACTTGGCGCTCCGGTACCGCTTTGCCATGCGGTAGCAGAGAGAACAGTCTATGCCTAGGGTGCCTGGAGTCTTTGACCATTTTTAGAGCCTTCCTCTGACACTGCCTGGTATATGGATGCCAGGAAGCTTGGCCCCAGTGATGTACTGGGTCGTACGCACTACCCTCTGTAGTGCTTTGCGGTCAGAAGCCGAGCAGTTGCCATACCAGGCAGTGATGCAACCAGTCAGGATGCTCTCGATGGTGCAGCTGCAGATCCTTTTGAGGATTTGAGGACCCATGCCAAATATTTTCAGTCTCCTGAGGGGAATAGGTTTTGTCATGCCGTCTTCACGACTGCCTTTGTGTGCTTGGACCATATTAATTTGTTGATGATGTGGACACCAAGCAACTTGAAGCTCTCAACCTGCTCCACTACAGCCCTGTCGATGAGAATGGGAGCATGCTCGGTCCACGTTTTTCTGTAGTCCACAATCATCTCCTTTGTCTTGATGACCTTGATGGAGAGGTTGATGTCCTGGCACCACACGGCCAGGTCTTTGACCTCCTCCCTATAGGCTGTCTCGTCATATTTGGTGATTAGGCCTACCACTGTTTTGTCATCGGCAAACTTAATGATGGTGTTGGAGTTGTGCCTGGCCGTGCAGTCATGAGTGAACAGCGAGTACAAGAGCGGACTGAGCACGCACCCCAGAGGGAACCCGTTTTGAGGATCAGCGTGGCGGATGTATTGCTACCTACCCTTACCACCTGGGGGCGACCCGCCAGGAAGTCCAGGATCCAGATGCAGAGGGAGGTGTTTAGTCCCAGGGTCTTTAGCTTAGTGATGCGCTTTGAGGGCACTATGGTGTTGAACACTGAGCTGTAGACAATGAATAGCATTCTCACATAGGTGTCCCTTTTGTCCAGGTGGGAAAGTGCAGTGGATCTGTTAGGGTGGTATGCAAATTGGAGTGGGTCTAGGGTTTCTGGAATAATGGTGTTGATGTGAGCCATGACCAGCCGTTCAAAGCACTTCATGGCTACAGACGTGAGTGTTACGGTTCGGTAGTCATTTAGGCAGGTTTTCTTTGTGTTCTTGGGCACAGGGACTATGGTGGTCTGCTTGAAACATGTTGGTATTACAGACTCAGACAGGGAAAGGTTGAAAATGCCAGTGAAGACACTTGCCAGTTGGTCAGCACATGCTCAGAGTACACGTCCTGGTAATCCGTCTGGTCCTGCGGCCTTGTGAATGATGACCTGTTTAAAGGTCTTACATCGGCTGCGGAGAGCGTGATCACACATTCGTCCGGAACAGCTGATGCTCTCATGCATGTTTCAGTGTTACTTGCCTCGAAGCAAGCATAGAAGTAATTTAGCTTGTGTCACTGGGAAGCTCTTGGCTGTGCTTCCCTTTGTAGTCTGTAATAGTTTGCAAGCCCTGCCACATCAGATGAGCCACATCCGATGAGTGTAGTACGATTTGATCTTAGTCCTGTACTGACACTTTGCCTATTTGATGGTTTGTCGGAGGGCATAGCGAGATTTCTTATAAGCTTCCGGGTTAGAGTCCTGCTCCTAGAAAGCAGCAGCGCTACCCTTTAGCTCAGTGTGGATGTTGCCTGTAATCCATGGCTTCTGGTTGGGGTATTACATGCAGTCACTGTGGGGACGACGTCATTAATGCACTTATTGATGAAGCCAGTGACTGGACTTCATGGTTGAATTGAAACCACTACTAAAGGACACCAATAGAAGATGATACTTGCTTGGGCCAAGAAAGACGAGCATTAGACTGGTGAAAATCTGTCCAAATTTTAGATTTTTGGTTCCAACCGCCGTGCATGTGTGATTCCCACCATGAAGTATGGAGGAGGAGGTGTGATGGTGTGAGGGTGCTTGGCTGGTGACACTTTCAGTGATTTATTTAGAATTCAAGGCACACAACATGCATGGCTACCATAGCATTCTGCAGCGATACGCCATCCCATCTGGTTTGCGCTATCATTTGTTTTTCAACAGGACAATGACCCAAAGCACACCTCCAGGCTTTGGAGGGCTATTTGACCAAGAAGGAGAGTGATGGAGTGCTGCATTAGATGAGCTGTCCTCCACAATCACGCGACCGCAACCCAATTGAGATGGTTTGGGATGAGCACCTCATGAAGCTGATTGAGAGAATGCCAAGAGTGTGCAAAGCTGTCATCAAGGCAAAGGGTGGCTACTTTGAATAATCTAAAATCTAAAATATATTTTGATTTGTTGAACACCTTTTTGGTTACTACATGATTCCATGTGTGTTATTTCGTAGTTTTGATGTCTTCACTATTATTCTACAATGTAGAAAATAGTAAAAAATTAAGAAAACCCCTTGAATGAGGAGGTGTGTCCACACTTTTGAATGGTACTTTAGGTTGTAATATGGCTTTTTCTCTGGCTTACCCAGTGATTTTACCCACGCACTGCTACTGATATTACTGTAACGTTGTGTCCCTATTGCACTGTCATATAATATAGATTGTGAACCAATGAAATTATAGACAGATTGCCCTGTCTATAATATCATTGGTTCACAATCTATATTATATTCCATTCTATATTATGCTGAATCAGCTACTGAGCACATTTTTCTGTATACTGATCTTATTCTTCCACCACTGCAGTGACTTCATTCTAATGTACATTTGTAAAAACATAAATTGCCAAAATATAAATATAACAGATATAAGCGTATTTGGGCTGATTGTCCAACTTGATCAAGACCGTTTCAGTTGTAATATTTGTGATTATTTGAATGGTGGAATGGTGGAATTTTGCAACCACCACACCAGTGTGATTGGTTGTGGCTTTTGGATGCCTAAGGGTCACGTTCACTGTTATGTGAACAGGGTTGTGTAAGGTAGTAAGTAAAGGGTGCAGGTGTGAGCTGCTATACTATGGTCCGAATGTTGTATAATAGCTTGTTTGCCTCTGGGCTACGGTGGGTGAAGAGTGAGTGGGAGTAAGGAGGATATATTCTACACTACTGGGCTGTACAAAGGCCTCTGTCATCCTGGCTTGGAGGTTTCTGTGGTGCTTATTTAATGTCATCACCCTGGAACCCATGGGGTACTGGAGCTGGAGCGTACAGTACTGGCAATTTTCTCTGGCCAGCCATACTCTCGGAACAAGATCCACACTGAGGGAATACAAATCTGCCTGACTTGTGTGTAAAAACATAATTGTGTGTACAATGTGCTTGACCTTTGCTCCACAGAAGCTAAAAGTTAGTCAACACCAGACAGAGAGGCTTGTAAGGAAGTCGAAACAAAAAAGGCAGTGACTGTCAGCTGCTACAGAATCATAGTGTTCACAGAATGTCATCAATACAATAGAATAGTGAATAATCAGTGTGTCCCAGGTCCTTGTACCTCCATTCTGGTGGTAATCAACAGATATGACAATAATCCAAAACATTCCGTATTCAGGTCTGGTGACCATCAACCTGCACCTTGAGTGTCACAAATATAACACTTCTGTATTACAGAAAGGAAAAATACAGTGGTGGGAAAAATGCCCAATTGTCATACTTGAGTAAAAGTAAAGATACCTTAATAGGAAATGATTGAGAAACGGTGCCCACAAACTGTTAGGGCCTACATAAAGCTTTCCCATGAGCACTCCCAACATCTAATACTGCTACGGGCTCCCGAGTGGCGCAGCATCTCAGTGCTAGAGGCATCACGACAGACCCTGGTTCGATTCCAGGATGTATCACAACCGGCCGTAATTGGGAGTCCCATAGAGCAGCGCACAATTGGCCCAGTGTTGTCCGGGTTTTTCCGGGGTAGGCCGATATTGTAAATAAGAATTTGTTCTTAACTGACTTGCCTAGTTAAATAAAAGTTAAATAAAAAATGAACCTGTCTATCAGCAGAGCCTTGTCTGACAGCGAAATAGTTCATTCAGCCTCATTTACTGCCTTTAAAAAAACAGCTGATATGGCTGACTTGCTTAAACAAATGTGGTTTCTAATGACAATTGAGATGTACAGACTATGGCATAAGGGGACGACAAGCGCATAAGAGGCAATCCGTCATTTTGATTAAGACATTAATGAGAGAGCTAGAAAGGACATAGTCAATATAACTATTTGTTTCGCTCTTTTGAAATGTACAGCGACGGAATTCAGAATATGGGCGGTTCTTACAGTGTTCTCCCTGGATACCAAGTCAGAACCATAGGATAGATAAAGGGGGCATATAAGCAGACAATGAAAGCTCTTACAATATTCAATGATTACATTTCTCTAAAACAGGTTATAAGCTACATGTGCACCACCAAGTCAGAACAGTAGGCACAATTAAGAGGGGTAAATAGTACAAATTAGTAGCCCATGTGCCTCACCTTAATAACATCTTACTACACAACACACGTAGTATTACTTTCTTAGCTACAGTTTACATACAGGTGAAGTCGGAAGTTTACATACACTTAGGTTGGAGTCATTAAAACTCGTTTATCAACCACTCCACAAATTTCTTGTTAACAAACTAGAGTTTTGGCAAGTCGATTAGGACATCTACTTTGTGCATGACACAAGTAATTTTCCAACAATTGTTTACAGACTTACTTATAAGTTACTGTATCACAATTCCAGTGGGTCAGAAGTGTACATAATTGACTGTGCCTTCAAACAGCTTAGAACATTCCAGAAAATTATGTCATGGCTTTATAAAGTTCTGTTTGGAGCAATTTCCAAATGCCTGAAGGTACCATGTTCATCTCTACAAACAATAGTATGCAAGCATAAACACCATGGGACTGCGCGGCCTTCATACGGCTGAGGAAGGCAACGCGTTCTGTCTCCTAGAGATGAACATACTTTGGTGTGAAAAGTGCAAATCAATCCCAGAACAACAGCAAATGACCTTGTAAGTTTGCTGGAGGAAACAGGTACAAAAGTATCTATATCCACAGTAAAACAAGTCCAATATCGACATAACCTGAAAGGCCGCTCAGCAAGGAAGAAGCCACTGCTCCAAACCCGCCATAAAAAAGCCAGACTGCAGTTTGCAACTACACATGGGGACAAAAATTGTACTTTTTGGAGAAATGTCCTCTGGTTTGATGAAACAAAAATATAACTGTTTGACCATAATGACCATCGTTATGTTTGGAGGAAAAGGGGAGTCTTGCAAGCCGAAGAACACCATCCCAACCATGAAGCACGGGGGTAGCAGCATCCTGTTGTGGGTGTGCTTTGCTGCAGGAGGGACTGGTGCACTTCACAAAATCGATGACATGAGGTAGGAAAATGATGTGGATGTATTGAAGCAACATCTCAAGACATCAGTCAGGATGTCCATTTGGGTCTTCCAAATGGACAATGACCCCAAGCATATTTACAAAGTTGTGGCAAAATGGCTTCAGGACAACAAAGTCAAAGGTATTGGAGTGGCCATCACAAAGTCCTGACCTCAATCTTATAGAACATGCATGGGCAGAACTGAAAAGGCGTGTGTGAGCAAGGAGGCCGACAAACCTTACTTAGTTATACCAGCTCTGTCAGGAGGAATGGGCTATAATTCACCCAATTTATTGTGGGAAGCTTGTGGAAGGCTACCCGAAACGTTTGACCCAAGTTAAACAATTTAAAGGCAATGCTACCAAATATTAATTGAATGTATGTCCATTTCTGGCCCACTGGGAATGTAATGAAAGAAATAAAAGCTGAAATAAATAATTCTCTGTACTATTATTCTGACATTTCACATTCTTAAAATAAAGTGGTGATCCTAACTGACCTAAAACAGGAATTTTTACTAGGATTAAACGTTTGGCATTTGCCAGAGAACACCAAGATTGGCAAATTCGCCATTGGCGCCCTGTGCTCTTCACAGATGAAAGCAGGTTCACACTGAGCACGTGACAAGTCTGGAGACGCCATGGAGAGTGTTCTGCTGCCTGCAACATCCTCCAGCATGACCGGTTTGGCGGCGGGTCAGTCATGGTGTGGGGTGGCATTTCTTTGGGTGGCCGCATAGCCCTCTATGTGCTCGCCAGAGGTAGCCTGACTGCCATTAGGTACCGAGATGAGACCATATGCTGGTGCGGTTGGCCCTGGGTTCCTCCTAATGCAAGATAATGCTCGACCTCATGTGGCTGGAGTGTGTCAGCAGTTCCTGCAAGAGGAAGGCATTGATGCTATGGACTGGCCCGCCCGTTCCCCAGACCTGAATCCAATTGAGCACATCTGGGACATCATGTGTTGCTCCATCCACCAACGCCATGTTGCACCACAGACTGTCCAGGAGTTGGTGGATGCTTTAGTCCAGGTCTGGGAGGAGATTCCTCAGGAGACCATCCGCCACCTCATCAGGAGCATGCTCAGGCGTTGTAGGGAGGTCATACAGGCACGTGGAGGCCACACACACTACTGAGCCTCATTTTGACTTGTTTTAAGGACATTACATCAAAGTTGGATCCGCCTGTAGTGTGGTTTTCCACTTTAATTTTGACTCCAAATCCAGACCTCCATGGGTTGATAAATTTGATTTCCATTGATCATTTTTGTGTGATTTTGTTGTCAGCACATTCAACTATTTAAAGAAAAAAGTCTTTAATAAGAATATTTCATTCATTCAGATCTAGGATGTGTTATTTTAGTGTTCCCTTTATTTTTTGGAGCAGTGTATTTTTGGACTCACCTTGGTGTGCTGCGCTCACTTGAAAAGGAAGGTGACGCATGGCGGTCCTTCTGTCCTTTTGTCATCAAAGTCTGGCATTCTCTAGATTCATGGTGGTTTCAAAACAACTGGGAACTCGGAAAAAAACAGGTCGACTCATGATGATCATGATCTTTGATCTTCATGTCGTAACTCTAGAAAGAGGCTGGATTTACAAATCCGAGTTGGCTGACCGCTCCAAGCGTATTTTCCCAGTCGGACCTCGTTTATTCCCAACTTCCCTGTTGTCTTGAACTCACTGATGTCAAGATTTCTGAGTTCCGGTTGTTTTGAGCTCAACACAAATCATGCTTCATTGACAGCATGGCCAATGTTGAATGTTAATCATTTTAAACTTGGATAAGAGCCCCTTAATCCCAGATTTGGGACCACACAGCCACTCAACTGAATAGCAGACTAGTGATTGCTTTGCAATGCTTGCAGTTTGCCACTGTCACTGATTCCTTCCAAACCACTCATTGTTTAATTTGCTATTTCCAACTTGTTGTGTAATATTTATGTCCAATGGCCGAGGAACACCGATACGTTTCATCTATAATTTCTCAAAATTATTTATCTTCATGTGACAAGGATTAAAAAGGATTTGCCAGTAGATTGTCGACTTGATTCATGATGACTGCTAGCTAAGATTTTGAAAGTATGATGTTGACATGATCAGTCCAATCAAAGCTACTGTACATCTAACGTGATTTGACATCTATTTATCTGGGGCCAATGACCTTTAGCCTTCTTGGATGTAACTCTATGGCAGCCCCCAAGGGGCTAAAATATTCTAGCTCTACCCTTAGACTTGGTTGTGACGTACTGTAGTATCCCCATGAGTGACAGAACACTGAGCCAATCACGGCTCAACGCTCCGTATTTTCTGATGGCTTGCCCCACCACCACAGAAAGCACTGAGCTTGGCTGAAACACCTGCATTTTGGAGTTGCCTTACTCAAGAAAACAAAAGAGAACATATTTGTATTAACTAAATTATATATATTTTTTTTACATTGTTTGCAAACTAATATGTGACATGTGTTAATGTCAAAATCACATGCGAAACAGGCAACCCGCCCCCAAAAAAATAAACAAAAGAATTTGCTGCTGAAAATGTGAGGCTCAAAACAGGCTTTGTCCCACCTGCCCTGAATGCTGCTCCTGCTCCTGTCACCAACCAGTCAGGGCGTAGGAGCAGGTGGCGTCTCTTGTCGATGCCCATCCTTGTCACGTGACAGGGGACAGTGGGGAAGAACAGTTCAGCCTCATAGCACTGTCCACCTGCTGGCATTACCCTCACATACTGTAGGAGGAGCACGTGAGCATAGGTGCTTTAGATATTGGGAAGGCCTATAGATTTCACTTTCATCTGTTTAAAGTTACTCCATGACGCAATAAAGAAAATCAATGAAGAAGAGCGGGGCATTACTATACAACGATTGCACCATTCACCCATTTTGTTCATTACATAAGAACATCTAAGGCCCTGTTCAAGCAAACAGGGTAACTGGGTTACAGGGCTCAGCCAAAATCAAAGAGAAAATCGTTATATTGATTTGCACTTCCAGTAAGTAGATTATGAACAGACTTCAGTTAGAAATAGCTGTAATATCATGTGTTCGTATTGATGCCCACTGAGTTTGAAGGCACACACCCCAGGTTGAGTGAAGACCATGGAAAAGAGTGTTGGGGAGTCCTGGCCAGTGTCAGGTCCTCAGTAAGCAGCCTCAGAGGACCCCAGTCAAAGTCACGGTTGGTATTGTACAGGTTCTCTCTGGACAACAAGACAGGAAGCTTGAAACTCAGTAGCAAAAACAGGATAAATAAAATACAGATCATAGACAGATACACACACAAAGGCCGAAACAATTGTTGCAAATAATGTTTTTTCCATACTGTACTATCAGAAGTGCATTTGATTACGCTTGGACTCCCTGGGGATCTTGCCGTGTGCCGTTTGCCACAATGTCTCCCTTCCTGCTTTAACCCATAGTTGGACCAATAATAACAATGACTGTTTTTGTGTGTCTGCTTTTTTAAAGATGCAGGGTTCCTTGGTCTTTTCAATGAGATTCAGAAGTTATTTCCAGAGCAAAGCAACTCAACAGATGACCTATTGTCAGATAATGATACAAAACCTACATGTTATTATAATTTTACTGTCCACACACGGCTACTGATCAAATATTATCTCTGAGATGAATGAATGAATTAAATTAATCCATCCATTCCTCCATTTGTTTCTTTGTTGGTTTGTTCATTTGTTCATTCATATTCATCCATCCATATCTTCCATTGCTATTTGCTACCAGGTGACTCTGGTATCAGAGAGGAAGGAGGGGCTGGTTTGAGTCTGATTGGTCCAGCAGAGACACCATCTGGGGAGGAACTATCAACCCCAGCTCTGTGGGGATTCTGAACCCTACGGCGTGTCCCACAAGCTTTTGAACACTGTCTTCAGCATCACACTCCTTTAAACGTTCACGTGTTAGAGAAAACACGAGGCAGTATACTGATAAAAATGTCAGGGTGTTACTGATAGAGGAATTCTAAATTCCTTTAATGTTTTAATTGCCAAAACCAATTAGCACTCATTTCTAATTCATTAATGAGTTGTAAGTTCATTAATTATGCATGAAGTAGATCGAGACCAGTCTTAAAAGCCAGGTTAAAGAGCGTTTAATTCCAGAGAGTACTAACTACATACACAGATTTCCACAGGTTATAAACTCAAAATGACATCATCAGTTTCCCACGATAGCCCCGTTGTTTTTTTGTTTAGGTCCGGAGATGCTTTCTACTCCCCTCATAAACCAGACATTACAACCTGTCTAGAAGATATACTTTTCTCTCACCAATGGAACAAAACCCAAACATTCTTATCTTGTCTGAAAAGCTTTTTCTCCTCCTTGACCTTCCCAAGAGGCACAGACAATCAAATTAGTTCTGCTTACATTTTCAGTAACAGCTTAACCAATAACTTTTACTTTTCATATCATAACATAATAGTATTAGAATATCAATAATGTTATACATAATTATTCATCTTAACTACGATTTCCTCTAACAGTTACTCTACGTGGCTGTCTACGATATCCAAATATATAATATCCAAGTATATGATATCCCAAGTTTATGATATCCAAGTTGTTCATTGCATCTTCTGTACATTGTGTGTGACTGTATAAGCTAAGTTGTAACTCAAGCTAGTCGTACTGTATACTTTATCATTACCTTATCATTTTTTTTAAATGGTCCTATGGATGTTGGTTGGAGTTAAGGGAACAGGATCAAGTGTTTGTAATTGAAGAGTTTAATTCTAAAATGCTATATATCCATTTTCAGAAATGTTGGTAAATGAGCTTTTATTATTTAAAGAAATTCTGAAAGAGATTGGTGTGTTTTTCCCGCTATCTAATCATGGCATGGGGTTGTTCAATGACAGACATCTTTCACTTGCTGTTTTCATTTCAGAGACACAAATAATCGTGTGTGTGTGTGTGTTTGCATAGTGCCTTATGTGCATAATGGGTTCGCCATACAACTCTTTCCTAAAGTTATCATGGCTTACCTGGCCTTCAGAGTTGCTATAGACCAGCTGCAAGCTGCCAGTCTACAGCAGCACACACTAAATGCAGTGCCAGCTGGGCCTGCTCCTACACCAGCCCCCACACACAGCTCTCTCTGGGGGTTCCCTGCACATAAACAGGCCCAGAGCTCCATCAAAGCGCTGGTAGTCCCCTGAATGAGACACGCCTGGGAGAGAAAGAGAGGAACACTTGGGATCTGTTGACCCACAGACTAAAGGAAAGGGCTGGAAATGAGCAGCAGCCAGTCAAGGGAAAAAGGTTTGACATTAAGTTGTACTTGTTGATGTATATAAACCCTGGATTACTGATGCTATGTATTGGCCAGTGACAGAATAATATAATAAATGTGGCAAAAACAAATGCAGACATTAATAAATGCATTTCGATAGCTTCCAAAATATTTTTTACAATGGTGGAGGACTGCTCAGATGGAGGCGCGGTGGCTTCAAAACAGTGCCCCCTGTCAGTCATTTAGTGCAGGAGTTCCCAAACATTTTCACTCAGACCCCCCTTCCAGCATTGGGGAACAATCCTACACCCCCACTGCGCATGTACACCACGTCTATTTCTATGGGCACAAGCGCTGTTCATGACCCAGGCTGTTCACACCCCTCTTGTTGGCGGAGAGAACATTTAGCAGGTTTCAAACAATTCTATAAATGTTGCTGTCTGTAGGTGTACTCGTGATATTTGAGTGACTCAAGCATTACAACAAAATCTATGGGCTGAAAAACCATTAGCTGACATGGGCTTGTTGATCTGGATATTTCTGACAAGTTATAAATTGATCTCTAAGTATGCAATGACTGACATAAGAGGAAAACAGATGATGCACTACAACATTTCAAAAGTGCACCTTGTGCATTCTACTATTACAACTTTCAGGTTTTAAGTAAAAAGCCGGATTGCTTTCCTTGGAAGAAAAAAAAGCCCCCTCGCGACTTATCTAATGTATATATAAATTATTGGTTGGACAAGTACAGAGTAGACATCCATGTTTCTACAGTTCCATCTGTACATTGTCTGTGATTGTACACATAATATAATTGATCAATGGAAACAGTTCCCATGGTTTTTGTACACATGTAAAGCAAATTGTATTATCAAAAAAGTATTATTAACACACCTGTACTGCACACAGGTAGAGTTTGTGTGTGTGTGTGTGTGTGTGTGTGTGTGTGTGTGTGTGTGTGTGTGTGTGTGTGTGTGTGTGTGTGTGTGTGTGTGTGTGTGTGTGTGTGTGTGTGTGTGTGTGTGTGTGTGTGTGTGTGTGTGTGTGTGTGTGTGTGTGTGTGTGTGTGTGTGTGTCCATCGCTGGCACTGCCCATTGCTGGCCTACATTGCCGCATGCCCACACGCACAAAAACACACAAACACACTCATACACCCACACATAAACACAGACACACGCACACACCAACACACACACAAACACACATACACACACATGCACACATATAGACATTCAATATTTTGCACTAGCTCTTTTGACTCTAAGCACACACCCTGGACTCTCCCCCACACTCACACAAACTAACACTCCAACACACACAGACACTCACACAAAACATGTACACGCACACAGGCATACCAGTCAAAAGTTTGGACACACCTACTAATATAAGGGTTTTGTATCTATATCTAGTCTATGTGTTAACCAGTTCTGATGTCGTTCCTGTCCTGTTGCATTTCCATTCCAAATTAAATGTAAACTCCTCGTGCCTGCTTCTCTTCTCCACCGTCATTCCTAACATAACTATACACAGTACCAGTCAAAAGTTTGGACACAACTCATTCAATGTTTTTTAGATTTTAAACTATTTTCTACATAATACAGAATAACAGTGAAGACATCCAAATTATGAAATAACACGTATGGAATTATGTAGTAAGCGTTAAACAAATCAAAATGTATTTTATATTTGAGATGCTTCAAAAAAGCCACCCTTTGCCTTGATGACAGCTTTTCACACTCTTGGCATCCTCTCAACCAGCTTCATGGGATAGTCATCTGGAATGCATTTCAATTACAGTTTTTTTCAATTGCTAACATGCATTGGTCAAAACTGAAGTCACATTGTCAAAACTCTTCACACAGTCAGCAAAACAGAAGTGTATGTGGACCAAACTGTGAATCATTTTTCACTGTTTTCACGCAAAATGCATTCAATGACCACATTCTCCAAAATCCATTAACTCGTCTCATTCATACTCCACCACCTGCAAAACTATATATTTGCAGCACGTTTTCGAATGCTAACACACTGTTTCCAAAACTGTTAAAAACACATTCAAAACAGAATGATGGCAGATGTTGTGCATTTATGCAGTAACCAGATAGAAACATATAGAACATCTCAGCAGAATATTTAATCATTCCAAACACAGCTGATTACAATTTCAGCTGAAAGCCTACCCAAGTGTCCTGTTTCCAGTCTCGTTACCAAATAGACAAAAGAGGACGGCTTCGGAATGATTTAGTTTGGAAACATGGATAAATGAAGACAGGTTGGTGGGGAAAGAAGAGTGGCAGGGAGAGGGAGAATGCATGGAGGAATTAGGGGAGGAACACCAAGAGCGGTGGTCTCTGATGAGATAAGGGACACAATTATTGACCATGGTGTAAACAATGGTCTCTTTGAGAGAGGCCGGTTTAAGGGTGCAACCAAATCTGCAACGTTGCATCAATAGTACAATTTTCCGGCAAAACAACAGGTGAGATGTGCATTCTTCAATGATACTTGAACTACATATTAAAGTACAATACAGTATGTTCACATTTTTACATGTACTGACATTTTGAAATATATTGATTGTTTTGTTCTTCAGTAGGATCCAAAGGTTGCCTCCCACAGCAGGGAGAGGCAGAATATTATCAGATGCTCAGGAAATTTCCATTGTTGACATGGTAATTGGTAAAAATGCAATAAAACTGCTGGAAATTCGGGAGACAATATCACATTTGGAAATGTGAATACGGTCAGCACAACAACAATTGCCTAGATTGCCAACAATTGAGTCCTAGAGAAACATGAAACAAGGATGAAGCAGTTGTACACTGTACCCTTTGAGAGAAACTGTGAACGTGTGAAAGGTCTCCGGTCTAACGATATTCTTCATCCTCCTCTGACAAGGAGTATGAAATGTCAGACCAATGCGCAGCGTGGTATGTGTTCATGATGATTTATTATACTAAAATAAATACGAAATATTATACAAAATCAAACATGAAAATAAACGAAAACCGAAACAGTCCTGTAAGTTGCGTAAAACACTAAAACAGAAAATAATCACCCACAAGACACAGGTGGGAAAAGGCTACCTAAGTATGATTCTCAATCAGAGACAACGAACGACACCTGCCTCTGATTGAGAACCATACCCTGCCAAACATATAAACACAACATAGAAAAAATAACAGACTACCCACCCCAACTCACGCCCTGACCAAACCACCCCCCCCCCCGAAAGGTGCGGACTTCGGCCGCAAAACCTGAACCTATAGGGGAGGGTCTGGGTGTCTGTCCGCGGTGGCGGCTCTGGCGAGAGACGTGGACCCCACTCCACCATAGTCTTTGCCCGCTTCTTTACCCGCCTCTGTGGCACCTTTACAGCGGCGATCCTCTGGCAGCTCCTGACTGATGGGCGGTTCTGGCAGCTCCTGACTGACGGGCGGCTCTGGCAGCTCCTGACTGACGGGCGGTTCTGGCAGCTCCTGACTGACGGGCGGTTCTGGCAGCTCCTGACTGACGGGCGGTTCTGGCAGCTCCTGACTGACGGGCGGTTCTGGCAGCTCCTGACTGACGGGCGGTTCTGGCAGCTCCTGACTGATGGGCGGTTCTGGCAGCTCCTGACTGACGGGCGGCTCTGGCAGCTCCTGACAGACGGGCTGCTCTGGCAGCTCAGGACAGACAGGCGGCTCTGGCAGCTCAGGACAGACGGGCGGCTCTGGCAGCTCAGGACAGATGGGAGACTCTGGCAGCTCAGGACAGGCAAGTGGACCTGGAGGGAGGAGACAGAGAGACAGCCTGGTGCGTGGGGCTGCCACAGGACCCACCAGGCTGTGGAGACCTACAGGAGGCCTGGTGCTTGGAGGAGGCACCAGATGGACTGGGCTGTGGGGGAGCACTGGAGCCCTGGTGCGCAGCCTTGGCACCACTCCTCCAGGCTCGATGACCCCTTTAGCCCGGACCCTCCAGAGTGCAGGCACAGGTTGAACTGGGCTGTGGGTGAGCACTGGAGATCTGGTGCATACCACTCGCACCTCTCCCTTAGGCTCAATACCCACATTCGCCCGGCACGGGCGTAGTGGAGGCATAAGACACACTGCACCCTCCCAGCGCCCTGGAGACACAGCACGCAGCGCCAGCACAGGATACCCTGGGCCGAAACGGCGTACTGGAGACCAAACACACTGGGCTGACACAACACGCCCTGGCTGGATGCCTACTCTCGCTTGGCACATGCGGGGGGCTGGCCTATAGCCTATATGAGCGCGTACTGGCGATACCGTGCGCTTGACCGCATAACACGGTGCCTGACCAGTACTGCGCTTCTTACGGTAAGCATGAGGAGTGGGCTCAGGTCTCCAACCTGACTCTGCACCACTCCCTGTGTGCCTCCCCCCAAAAAAATGTTTGGGCGTGCCTGTCGCGCTGCCGTGCTGCCTCCTCATATCGCCGCTGCTCAGCTTTCGCTGCCTTCAGCTCTGCCTTGGGGCGTCGATATTCCCCAGCCTGTGCCCAGGGTCCCTTTCCATCCAAAATCTCCTCCCATGTCCATGAGTCCGGAGATCGCTGCTGCCCGATACCACGCTGCTGCCCGATAGATACCACGCTGCTTGGTCCTTGGTTGGTGGGTGATTCTGTAACGATATTCTCCTCTGACAAGGAGTATGAAATGTCGGACGAATGCGCAGCGTGGTATGTGTTCATGATGATTTATTATACTGAACACTGAAAATACAAAATAACAATGTGAAAATAAACTAAAACCGAAGCAGTCCTGTAAGTTGCGTAAAACACTAAAACAGAAAAAAAAGTGGGGAAAAGGCTACCTAAGTATGATTCTCAATCAGAGACAACGAACGACACCTGCTTCTGATTGAGAACCATACCAGGCCAAACACATAAACACAACATAGAAAAAAGAACATTGAGTACCCACCCCAACTCATGCCCTGACCAAACTAAAACAAAGACATAACAAAGGAACTAAGGTCAGAACGTGACATCCGGTATCAATATGTCCAGGTAAGATGTCTGTTCAATAACCAAACAGGGTACATACACAGCTATGTACAATGTAAAGTACTGGAAAACTGCACATACATTCACCTTTGTGGATGAATCTGGATTCAACCTGGCAAAAACATGCCGCAGGGGAAAAATTGTGATTAGACAATGAGCAACCGTGGATGTCCCAGGCCAGAGAGGAGCTAACATCACAGATGAAGTCTAGTAGGACCACCTGGGCAGAGGAGAGGAAGCTGAATGTGGAGACGTTTGGCGTTCCGGGCCGGTTCCTGGGGGGCAGAGGATTCCGAGGGGACAATCGTGGGAGAGGAGCTGGGAGGGCCAACCAGCGCCCTATGCCCAAATTAGACAGTGCAAGGGTGTGAACAGGTGTGCAGTTACCTACCGCTTACTTACTGTAATAATGTTAGCTTTTTTTTTAACTGCACACCTGTTCACACCCTTGCACTGTCTACTTTGGGCATAGGGCGCTGGTTGGCCCTCCCAGCTCCCAGTGTGCAGCACTGTCCAATTATGGTTTGCTGTTACACAAACCACTCATTGGCCCCTACAATATAGAGGCTCATTTATATCCTGGATGACCTGCATAATCGACTTGTGCCAGCAGAGGAGAGAGGGGCATGAAACTCCCTTACCTTCGTTGTTGTGTGGGATAATGTGGCATTCCACCACTCTGCTGCAGTCACCGACTGGTTTGCTGCACATACCAGGATGTCAGTACTACGTATTTCCTGCCTCCATACTCCCCCTTCCTAAACCCCATAGAGGAGGTTTTCTCTGCATGGAGGTGGAAGGTCTATGACCACCATCCACATGACCAGATGTCCTTACTGGATGCCATGAATGTGGGGTGTGGAGACACTTCTCCTGAAGACTGCCAGGGTGTGGAGACACTTCTCCTGAAGACTGCCAGGGTTGGATTAGACATTCCAGGAGATACTTTCCAACATGCATCGCCAAAGAAGACATAAGATGTGATGTTGATGAGAACTTGTGGCCAAATGCAGAAGAGAGGGAGAACTAGAACCCTCACAGTACTGTACATATAAGTAAATTACTATATGCAAAATATAGAACAAATAATGGCTATTGAAGCAAATTGCTGCATTTCTGATTCTTTCTTGTTACATATACTTTAGTACAGTTAATAAAGGGAAAAGGTGTTATTCTTATTCTACAATGAAATACAGATTTTTTTTGAAAATCTTTCAAACTTCAAAGAGAAGTTCATTTATGTAATGCTCCCTGTTAGTGTTTTGTAGGTCACTGTGTTAAGAGTGACAATGTGTGCTTTCTGAGTGAAAATTGTTGCCAGTGTTATGGTCGAACGTGCTTATTTTGAGACATGTATGAAGTGATTTGAGTGAGTTTTGGGGGAAAGACTAACTGTTTGGCCAAGATGCATGTTGGTAACGCAGACTGTGAATAGTTTTGAAAAGGTGGCTTCAGTATTGACCGATGCTTGCCTAGTAATTGAAAAAAAGTGTGCCCTGTTAAAAGTACATTTGAGCCAATCAGATGTGTTGTGACAAGAAAGGGGTAGGGCTATCTTCTGTATCCCATTTGGTAAAAGACCAAGTCCATATTATGGCAAGAACAGCTCAGATATGCAAAGGGAAATGTTACTCTCCGGTTGGAGCGAGTGGTCGCATCTGCACTTCGCTCCCGCGGGTAGTATAACTTTTTCATTATATTTCATTATATCACAACGGTTTGATTTGTCTAATCTTAGCAATTTCTTCTCAGCTAGCTACATAGCCGTCTTTGTATCAAAGATAATTGCGTAATTATCGTATTTCGCCGTCCTAACGTAGTCTTCACTAGCCAGCTAGCTAACGTCCACTGATTAGCTGCACTGGAGAAACTATTACACTCAACTGAACGACTTGATTAGTGTAGTGTTAGCTAGCTACATAGCTGTCTTTGCTGTCTTCGTATCATCGTATCCAAGATAATTGTGTTGTTTAGGTTTAGAGTGTGTAGTCTTAGAGTGATTATCTTAATTTACCGAGGTTAGCTAGCCAGCTATTTGTCGTCCTTAACGTAGGTGACTCTGCTAGCTAGCCAACGCTAGCCAACGTCTTCTGTATAGAACTCAACTACCCGGTCGCATTCACAGGTAGTATCACATTTTCACTTCATTTCATTACAGTACAACGGTTTGATTTGTTTGATCGTAGCTAGCTACTTAGCTAGCTACATAGCCGTCTTTGTATCAAAGATAATTGTGTAGTCTAGAGCGATTTTCTAGGTTCGCTAGCCAGCTATTGTCGTTCTTTTAACGCAACGTAACGTAAACAACACTGCTAGCTAGCCAGCTAGCCCCGAATAGCAACACTGCAGAAACTATTACACTCAACGGAACGACTTGATTAGTGTAGTGTCAACAACGCACCCACTGCCAGCTGGCCTACTTCAGCAGTACTGTATCATTTTAATCATTTTAGTCAATAAGATTCTTGCTACGTAGCTTAACTTTCTGAACATTCGAGACGTGTAGTCCACTTGTCATTCCAATCTCCTTTGCATTAGCGTAGCCTCTTCTGTAGCCTGTCAACTATGTGTCTGTTTATCCCTGTTCTCTCCTCTCTGCACAGACCATACACACGCTCCTCACCGCGTGGCCGCGGCCACCCTACTCTGGTGGTCCCAGCGCGCACGACCCACGTGGAGTTCCAGGTCTCCGGTAGCCTCTGGAACTGCCAATCTGCGGTCAACAAGGCAGAGTTCATCTCAGCCTATGCCTCCCTCCAGTCCCTCGACTTCTTGGCACTGACGGAAACATGGATCACCACAGACAACACTGCTACTCCTACTGCTCTCTCTTCGTCCGCCCACGTGTTCTCGCACACCCCGAGAGCGTCTGGTCAGCGGGGTGGTGGCACCGGGATCCTCATCTCTCCCAAGTGGTCATTCTCTCTTTCTCCCCTTACCCATCTGTCTATCGCCTCCTTTGAATTCCATGCTGTCACAGTTACTAGCCCTTTCAAGCTTAACATCCTTATCATTTATCGCCCTCCAGGTTCCCTCGGAGAGTTCATCAATGAGCTTGATGCCTTGATAAGCTCCTTTCCTGAGGACGGCTCACCTCTCACAGTTCTGGGCGACTTTAACCTCCCCACGTCTACCTTTGACTCTTTCCTCTCTGCCTCCTTCTTTCCACTCCTCTCCTCTTTTGACCTCAACCTCTCACCTTCCCCCTACTCACAAGGCAGGCAATACGCTCGACCTCATCTTTACTAGATGCTGTTCTTCCACTAACCTCATTGCAACTCCCCTCCAAGTCTCCGACCACTGCCTTGTATCCTTTTCCCTCTCGCTCTCATCCAACACCTCCCACACTGCCCCTACTCGGATGGTATCGCGCCGTCCCAACCTTCGCTCTCTCTCCCCGCTACTCTCTCTCCTCTTCCATCCTATCATCTCTTCCCTCCGCTCAAACCTTCTCCCACCTATCTCCTGATTCTGCCTCCTCAACCCTCCTCTCCTCCCTCTCTGCATCCCTTGACTCTCTATGTCCCCTATCCTCCAGGCCGGCTCGGTCCTCCCCTCCCGCTCCGTGGCTCGATGACTCATTGCGAGCTCACAGAACAGGGCTCCGGGCAGCCGAGCGGAAATGGAGGAAAACTCGCCTCCCTGCGGACCTGGCATCCTTTCACTCCCTCCTCTCTACATTTTCCTCCTCTGTCTCTGCTGCTAAAGCCACTTTCTACCACGCTAAATTCCAAGCATCTGCCTCTAACCCTAGGAAGCTCTTTGCCACCTTCTCCTCCCTCCTGAATCCTCCGCCCCCTCCCCCTCCTCCCTCTCTGCAGATGACTTCGTCAACCATTTTGAAAAGAAGGTCGACGACATCCGATCCTCGTTTGCTAAGTCAAACGACACCGCTGGTTCTGCTCACCTCCAGATGAAATTCGCGTCTTGTGACGGCCGGCCGCCCAACAACCTGCCCGCTTGACCCTATCCCCTCCTCTTCTCCAGACCATTTCCGGAGACCTTCTCCCTTACCTCACCTCGCTCATCAACTCATCCCTGACCGCTGGCTACGTCCCTTCCGTCTTCAAGAGAGCGAGAGTTGCACCCCTTCTGAAAAACCTACACTCGATCCCTCCGATGTCAACAATTACAGACCAGTATCCCTTCTTTCTTTTCTCTCCAAAACTCTTGAACGTGCCGTCCTTGGCCAGCTCTCCCGCTATCTCTCTCTGAATGACCTTCTTGATCCAAATCAGTCAGGTTTCAAGACTAGTCATTCAACTGAGACTGCTCTCCTCTGTATCACGGAGGCGCTCCGCACTGCTAAAGCTAACTCTCTCTCCTCTGCTCTCATCCTTCTAGATCTATCGGCTGCCTTCGATACTGTGAACCATCAGATCCTCCTCTCCACCCTCTCCGAGTTGGGCATCTCTCCGGCGCGGCCCACGCTTGATTGCGTCCTACCTGACAGGTCGCTCCTACCAGGTGGCGTGGCGAGAATCTGTCTCCTCACCACGCGCTCTCACCACTGGTGTCCCCCAGGGCTCTGTTCTTGGCCCTCTCCTATTCTCGCTATACACCAAGTCACTTGGCTCTGTCATAACCTCACATGGTCTCTCTTATCATTGCTATGCAGACGACACACAATTAATCTTCTCCTTTCCCCCTTCTGATGACCAGGTGGCGAATCGCATCTCTGCATGTCTGGCAGACATATCAGTGTGGATGACGGATCACCACCTCAAGCTGAACCTCGGCAAGACGGAGCTGCTCTTCCTCCCGGGAAGGACTGCCCGTTCCATGATCTCGCCATCACGGTTGACAACTCCATTGTGTCCTCCTCCCAGAGCGCCAAGAACCTTGGCGTGATCCTGGACAACACCCTGTCGTTCTCAACCAACATCAAGGCGGTGGCCCGTTCCTGTAGGTTCATGCTCTACAACATCCGCAGAGTACGACCCTGCCTCACACAGGAAGCGGCGCAGGTCCTAATCCAGGCACTTGTCATCTCCCGTCTGGATTACTGCAACTCGCTGTTGGCTGGGCTCCCTGCCTGTGCCATTAAACCCCTTCAACTCATCCAGAACGCCGCAGCCCGTCTGGTGTTCAACCTTCCCAAGTTCTCTCACGTCACCCCGCTCCTCCGTTCTCTCCACTGGCTTCCAGTTGAAGCTCGCATCCGCTACAAGACCATGGTGCTTGCCTACGGAGCTGTGAGGGGAACGGCACCTCAGTACCTCCAGGCTCTGATCAGGCCCTACACCCAAACAAGGGCACTGCGTTCATCCACCTCTGGCCTGCTCGCCTCCCTACCACTGAGGAAGTACAGCTCCCGCTCAGCCCAGTAAAAACTGTTCGCTGCCCTGGCCCCCAATGGTGGAACAAACTCCCTCACGACCCTGAAACCCCACCTCTTTAAGGAATACCTAGGATAGGATAAGTAATCCCTCTCACCCCCCCCTAAGTTTTAGATGCACTATTGTTAAGTGACTGTCCCACTGGATGTCATAAGGTGAATGCACCAATTTGTAAGTCGCTCTGGATAAGAGCGTCTGCTAAATGACTTAAATGTAAATGTAAATGAAATGACAGTCCATCATTACTTTAAGACATGAAGGTCAGTCAATGCGGAACATTTCAAGAACTTTGGAAGTTTCTTCAAGTGCAGTTGCAAAGCGCTATAATGAAACTGGCTCTCATGAGGACCACCACAGGAAAGGAAGACCCAGACTTAACTCTGCTGCAGAGGATAACTTCATTAGAGGTAACTGCAGATTGCAGCCCAAATAACTGCTTCACAGAGTTCAAGTAACAGTCTCATCTCAACATCAACTGTTCAGAGGAGACCACGTGAATCAGGCCTTCATGGTCGAATTGCTGCAAAGAAACCACTACGAAATGACACCAATGATAAGAGACTTGCTTGGGCCAAGAAACACGAGCAATGACAGACTGTGGGAAATCTGTCCATTGGTCTGATGAGTCCAAATTTGAGATTTTTGGTTCCAACTGGAGTGTCTTTGTGTGAACGGATGACCTCTGCATGTCCCCACAGTGAAGCATGAAGTAGGAGGTGAGATGGTGTGGGGGTGCTTTGCTGGTCACACTGTCAGTGATTTATTTAGAATCCAAGGCACACTTAACCAGCATGGCTAACACACCTTTCTGCACCGATACGCCATCCATCTGGTTTGCGCTTAGTGGGACTATAATTTGTTTTTCACCAAGACAATGACCCAACACACCTCCAGACTGTGTAAGGGAAATTTGACCAAGAAGGAAAGTGATGGAGTCCTGCATCAGATGACCTGGCCACCACAATCACCCAACCTCAACCCAATTGAGATGGTTTGAGATGAGTTGGACCGCAGAGTAAAAGAAAATCAGCCAACAAGTGCCCAGCATATGTGGGAACTCCTTGAAGACTGTTGGATAAGCATTCCAGGTGAAGTTGGTTAAGAGAATGCCAAGTGTGTGAAAAGCTGTCATCAAGGCAAAGGGTAGCTACTTTTAACAATCTCAAATATAAAATATATTTTGATTTGTTTAACACTTTTTGGGTTACTACATGATTCCATATGTGTTATTTCATAGTTTGGATGTCTTCACTATTATTCTGTATTATGTAGAAAATAGTAATAAAAAAATATTTAAAAAACATTGAATGAGTTGTGTCCAAACTTTTGACTGGTACTGTGTATAGTTATGTTAGGAATGACGGTGGAGAAGAGAAGCAGGCACGAGGAGTTTACATTTAATTTGGAATGGACATGCAACAGGACAGGAATGGCATCAGAACTGGGTAACACAAAGACTGACAACAATCAATGCTGAAGCGGGGAAAGGAGCTGGGGAACAGACAGATATAGGGGAGATTTATTAAAAACAGGTAATTGAGTCCAGGAGAGTCCAATGAATCGCTGATGCGCGTGACGAGGGAAGGCACGTGTGCGTAATGATGGTGGCAGGAGTGCATAATACAGGGCAGCCTGGCGCCCTTGAGTGCCACCGGGGGGAAGAGCGAGAGCAGGAGTGACAATTTACATGTTTACCTCAATTATCTCATACCCCTGCACATCGACTCGGTACTGGTACCCCGTGTATATAGCCAAGTTATTGTTTCTCATTGTATTCCTATTATTTTTCTATTATTTTCCTATGTTTCTTTCTGCATTGTTGGGAAAGCCCAATTAGTAAGCATTTCACTGTTAGTAAACACCTGTTGTTTACAAAGCATGTGACAAATACAATTGGATTTGTTTTGATTTGACATCAACAAAATGCTTAGATCGACACTCAATCTCCAATAACTGGAAGTCCTTCAGAGTACCTACAGTCATTTCCCTTTTGAACATCAACTGCTGAGTGGAAGGCTCCTGACTGACATGGATGGGTGACTGACACGGATGGAAATTAGACTCCGGCTATGTTGATTGTACCCATGAATCAAGTGGATACAGCATATTGTGTTAACTGTTCGTGCATGAAACCTGTGTGCCTGGTACTACGAAAGACTGATAGGACAGAGTCATTGATACACGATACGAAACATAAGCATGCCCAGTAGCCCCTACAATCAGTGGCAGCTAATAGGCCGGTGACGACGACCGCCGAGCGCCACCCGTGTCGGACTCGTGACAAGGTTAATCTTCACCCTTGCTTCCTCATCAAATTAAGCGATAACGGGCGTGTCCATGCCTTTATCCAGTGGAACACGTACGCATACACATACGCATGCACCAAATCCATACCACTTACCAAAATTAATATCAATGAAAACCAGTAGTATTTTCAATATAGGCTAACCGCCTAGAAACCACAAATACAGAATGGAAGTGTATTATGCAAGTGTGTGTGCGCGTTTGTGTCTGTGTGTGTTTGTATACACTAGGAATGTGCATGGGTATGTGCGTGTGTGTATGTGCGCTTGAATGTGCAAACGCTTGAGTGTGAATGCACTTGTGCGTGTGCCTGGGATGTATAATAACCTGCAGTATGTTCAGAAGTCAACCGCCTGCACAAGCAGAAGCAGGTGGCCTTAATCTAGAACTGGATGTCTCCCTTGTCTCTTAATTTGATGCTTCCTGTAACGTTGTTAGTCTGTTGAATGAAGAGAGTCAGACCGAAATGCAGCGTGTAGGTTATTCATGACTATAATGAAGGAATTGCGGTACATGAAATAACTGAAATACGAAAACAACAAACTGAACGTGAAACCTATTACAGCCTATGTGGTGACTACAACACAGAGACAGCAACAAACACCCACAAAATACAACGCGAAAGTCAGGCTGTCTAAATACGGTTCTCAATCAGAGACAACGACAAGCACCTGACTCTGATTGAGAATCGCCCCAGGCAGCCAAGCCTAACTAGACACACCCCTAATCATACACAATCCCAATTACTACTAACCCCAATACGAAACACAACATATAAACCCATGTCACACCCTGGCTTACCCAAACATATACCAAAAACACAAAATACAATGACCAAGGCGTGACAGAACCCCCCCCCCCCTAAGGTGCAGACTTCGGGACGCACCTCAAGAGCATAGGGAGGGTCCGGGTGGGCGTCTGTCCATGGTGGCGGTTCTGGCTCGGGACGAGGACCCCACTTCATAAATGTCCTAGTTCCTCCTCTTCGCGTCCTGGGATAATCCACCTTCTCCGCCGACCATGGCCTAATAGTCCTCACCCTGATCCCCACATAACTGAGGGGCAGCTCGGGACTGAGGGGCAGCTCGGGACAGAGGGGCAGCTCAGGACAGAGGGGCAGCCCGGGACAGAGGGGCAGCCCGGGATAGCGGGGCAGCTCCGGACTGAGGGGCAACTCAGGACTGAGGGGCAGCTCAGGACAGAGGGGCATCTCAGGACAGAGGGGCATCTCAGGACAGAGGGGCAGCTCGGGACAGAGGGGCAGCTCGGGACCGAAGCAGCCCGGGACTGAGGGGAAGCATGGTACTGAGGGGAAACCCGGTACTGAGGGGAAGCCCGGTACTGAGGGGAAGCCCGGTACTGAGAGGAAGCTCAGTACTGAGAGGAAGCTCAGTACTGAGAGGAAGCTCAGTACTGAGAGGAAGCTCAGGCAGGTAGTAGGCTCCGGTAAATCCTGGCTGGCAGGTGGAACTGGATGATTCAGGTTGTCTGGCCGATCTGGCGGATCTTGGCAGACTGGCACTTCTGGCGGATCCTGGCAGACTGGCACTTCTGGCGGATCCTGGCAGACTGGCGACACTGGGCCGACTGGCGGCGCTGGGCAGACTGGCGGCGCTGGGCAGACTGGCGGCGCTGGGCCGACTGGGAGCACTGGTGGCGCTGGGCAGACTGGGAGCACTGGCGGAGCTGGGCAGACTGGGAGCACTGGCGGAGCTGGGCAGACTGGGAGCACTGGCCAAGCTGGGCAGACTGGGCTGGGCAGACTGGGAGCACTGGCGGAGCTGGGCAGACTGGGAGCACTGGCGGCGCTGGGCAGACTGGGAGCACTGGCGGCGCTGGGCAGACTGGGAGCACTGGCGGAGCTGGGCAGACTGGGAGCACTGGCGGAGCTGGGCAGACTGGGAGCACTGGCGGAGCTGGGCAGACTGGGAGCACTGGCCTCGCTGGGCTGACTGGGAGCACTGGCGGCGCTGGGCAGACTGGGAGCACTGGCGGAGCTGGGCAGACTGGAGACTCCGGCAGCGCAGGAGAGCAGAAAGGCTCTGGCTGTGCTAAACAGGCGGGAGACTCCAACAGCGCAGGAGAGGAGAAAAGCGCTGGCTGTGCTGAACAGGCGAGGCGCACTGGAGGCCTGGTGCGTGGTGCTGGAACTGGTGGTACTGGCGCGAGGACACGCACAGGAAGCCTGGTGCGGGGAGCTGCTACCGGAGGACTGGTGTGTAGAGGTGGCTCTGGATAGACCGTGCAGGCGCACTGGAGCTCTTGAGCACCGAGCCTGTCCAAGCTTACCTGGCTCGATGCCCACTCTAGCCCGGCCAATAGGAAGGGCTGGTATGTGCCGCAGCTGGCTCTGCACCCGCACTGGAAACACCGTGCGCTCCATAGCATAACACGGTGCCTGCCCGGTCTCTCTAGCCCAACGGTGAGCACAGGGAGTATGCGCAGGTCTCCTACCTGAAATAACTATTCTCCCTTCTAGCCCCCCCCCAATATTTTTGGGGGGGCTGTTTTTCCGGTTTCCAACTGCGTTGCCGTGCTGCCTCCTCATACCTGCGCCTCTCCGCTTTAGCTGCTTCTATTTCCTCCTTGGGACGGCGATATTCTCCCGGCTGCGCCCAGGGTCCTTTTCCGTCTAATTCCTCCTCCCATGTCCAAATCTCCAAATGGTGCAGTCTCTCCCACTGCAACTGCTCTTCACGATTAACAGGGAGAGTAGGCTCAGGTCTGACTCCTGACTCAGCCACTCTCTCTCTGGGCTTTCCCCGTTACTTTCGGTTTTTGCTCTGTATAGCTGTGCTTTCCTTTTCGACTCCATACGTCTATAGCCCTCTTCGCATTGCTGTAGGGAATCCCAGGCGGGCTCCTGCACTCGCTCTGGGTCGGCCGCCCACCTGTCGATTTCTTCCAACGTAGTATACTCCTGTCATGTTTTGTCATTAATTATCATGTCTTGTCCCTGTGCTTCCCCTTCTATTCGTTTCCCTCTGCTGGTCTTATTAGGTTCTTTCCCTCTTTCTATCCCTCTCTCTCCCCCTCCCTCTCTCACTCTCTCTCTCGCTCTCTCTTCTCTCTATCGTTCCGTTCCTGCTCCCAGCTGTTCCTATTCCCCTAATCAATCATTTAGTCTTCCCACACCTGTTCCCGATCCTTTTCCCTGATTAGAGTCCCTATTTCTCTCCTTGTTTTCCGTACCTGCCCTGTCGGATCCTTGTCTATATTCACCGTGCTGTGTCTATGTTTTGCCCTGTCGTGTCGTGTTTCCCTCAGATGCTGCGTGGTGAGCAGGTGTCTGAGTCTGCTAGGTTCAAGTGCCTTCCCGAGGCAACCTGCAGTTCTTGATCAAGTCTCCAGTCTGTTCTCGTCTTTACGAGTAGTATTATGCCTTTTGTTTTGTTAAGTATCTTACTGGATTAAAAACTCTGTTTTCGCCAAGTCGCTTTTGGGTCCTCATTCACCTGCATAACAGAAGGATCCGACCAAGGAATGGACCCAGCGACTACAGAGGCTCGTAACACTGCCGTCAAGATCCAAGGAGCCATGCTCGGCAGACACGAGCAGGAATTGTCTGCTGCTCGCCATGCCGTGGAGAACCTGGCCGCTCAGGTTTCCGACCTCTCTGGACAGTTCCAGAGTCTTCGTCTCGTGCCACCTGTTACTTCCTGGCCTGCCGAGCCTCCGGAACCTAGGGTTAATAACCCACCTTGCTACTCCGGGCAGCCCACGGAGTGCCGCTCCTTTCTCACCCAGTGTGATATTGTGTTTTCTCTCCAACCCAACACATACTCTAGCGAGAGAGCTCGGGTTGCTTACGTCATTTCACTCCTTACTGGCCGGGCCCGAGAGTGGGGCACAGCTATCTGGGAGGCAAGGGCTGATTGTTCTAACAATTACCGGAACTTTAAAGAGGAGATGATTCGGGTTTTTGACCGTTCAGTTTTTGGTGGGGAGGCTTCTAGGGCCCTGGCTTCCCTATGCCAAGGTGATCGATCCATAACGGATTACTCTATAGAGTTTCGTACTCTTGCTGCCTCTAGTGACTGGAACGAGCCGGCGCTGCTCGCTCGTTTTCTGGAGGGACTCCACACAGTGGTCAAAGATGAGATTCTCTCTCGGGAGGTTCCTTCCAGTGTGGACTCTTTGATTGCTCTCGCCATCCGCATAGAACGACGGGTAGATCTTCGTCACCAAGCTCGTGGAAGAGAGCTCGCGTCAACGGTGTTTCCCTGCTCCGCATCGCAACCATCTCCCTCCTCTGGCTCAGAGACTGAGCCCATGCAGCTGGGAGGTATTCGCATCTCGACCAAGGAGAGGGAACGGAGGATCACCAACCGCCTGTGCCTCTATTGCGGATTTGATGGACATTTTGTCAATTCATGTCCAGTAAGAGGCCAGAGCTCATCAGTAAGCGGAGGGCTACTGGTGAGCGCTACTACTCAGGTCTCTTCATCTAGATCCTGTACTACTATGTCGGTCCATCTACGCTGGACCGGTTCGGGTGCTACATGCAGTGCCTTGATTGACTCTGGGGCTGAGGGTTGTTTCATGGACGAAGCATGGGTTCGGAAACATAACATTCCTTTCAGACAGTTAGACAAGCCTACGCCCATGTTTGCCTTAGATGGTAGTCATCTTCCCAGTATCAGATTTGAGACACTACCTTTAACTCTCACAGTATCTGGTAACCACAGTGAGACTATTTCTTTTTTGATTTTTCGTTCACCTTTTACACCTGTTGTTTTGGGTCATCCCTGGCTAGTATGTCATAATCCTTCTATTAATTGGTCTTGTAATTCTATCCTATCCTGGAACGTATCTTGTCATGTGAAGTGCTTAATGTCTGCCATCCCTCCCATTTCTTCTGTCCCCACTTCTCAGGAGGAACCTGGCGATTTGACAGGAGTGCCGGAGGAATATCATGATCTGCGCACGGTCTTCAGTCGGTCCCGAGCCAACTCCCTTCCTCCTCACCGGTCGTATGATTGTAGTATTGATCTCCTTCCGGGGACCACTCCTCCTCGGGGTAGACTATACTCTCTGTCGGCTCCCGAACGTAAGGCTCTCGAGGATTATTTATCTGTGTCTCTTGACGCCGGTACCATAGTGCCTTCTTCCTCTCCGGCCGGGGCGGGGTTCTTTTTTGTTAAGAAGAAGGACGGTACTCTGCGCCCCTGCGTGGATTATCGAGGGCTGAATGACATAACGGTTAAGAATCGTTATCCGCTTCCCCTTATGTCATCAGCCTTCGAGATTCTGCAGGGAGCCAGGTGCTTTACTAAGTTGGACCTTCGTAACGCTTACCATCTCGTGCGCATCAGAGAGGGGGACGAGTGGAAAACGGCGTTTAACACTCCGTTAGGGCATTTTGAGTACCGGGTTATCTCCGTTTCAGAGTAGTCTGGGTTACCAGCCTCCTCTGTTCTCATCCCAGCTTGCCGAGTCCAGCGTTCCCTCCGCTCAAGTGTTTGTCCAACGTTGTGAGCGCACCTGGAGGAGGGTGAGGTCTGCACTTTGCCGCTACAGGGCACAGACTGTGAGAGCCGCCAATAAACGCAGGATTAAGAGTCCAAGGTATTGTTGCGGCCAGAGAGTGTGGCTTTCCACTCGCAACCTTCCTCTTACGACAGCTTCTCGTAAGTTGACTCCGCGGTTCATTGGTCCGTTCCGTGTCTCCCAGGTCGTCAATCCTGTCGCTGTGCGACTGCTTCTTCCGCGACATCTTCGTCGCGTCCATCCTGTCTTCCATGTCTCCTGTGTCAAGCCCTTTCTTCGCACCCCGTTCGTCTTCCCTCCCCCCCTCCCGTCCTTGTCGAGAGCGCACCTATTTACAAGGTACGTAAGATCATGGACATGCGTTCTCGGGGACGGGGTCACCAATACTTAGTGGATTGGGAGGGTTACGGTCCTGAGGAGAGGAGTTGGGTTCCGTCTCGGGACGTGCTGGACCGTTCGCTTATTGATGATTTCCTCCGTTGCCGCCAGGGTTCCTCCTCGAGTGCGCCAGGAGGCGCTCGGTGAGTGGGGGGGTACTGTCATGTTTTGTCATTAATTATCATGTCTTGTCCCTGTGCTTCCCCTTCTATTCGTTTCCCTCTGCTGGTCTTATTAGGTTCTTTCCCTCTTTCTATCCCTCTCTCTCCCCCTCCCTCTCTCACTCTCTCGCTCTCTCTTCTCTCTATCGTTCCGTTCCTGCTCCCAGCTGTTCCTATTCCCCTAATCAATCATTTAGTCTTCCCACACCTGTTCCCGATCCTTTTCCCTGATTAGAGTCCCTATTTCTCTCCTTGTTTTCCGTACCTGCCCTGTCGGATCCTTGTCTATATTCACCGTGCTGTGTCTATGTTTTGCCCTGTCGTGTCGTGTTTCCCTCAGATGCTGCGTGGTGAGCAGGTGTCTGAGTCTGCTAGGTTCAAGTGCCTTCCCGAGGCAACCTGCAGTTCTTGATCAAGTCTCCAGTCTGTTCTCGTCTTTACGAGTAGTATTATGCCTTTTGTTTTGTTAAGTATCTTACTGGATTAAAAACTCTGTTTTCGCCAAGTCGCTTTTGGGTCCTCATTCACCTGCATAACAACTCCATGCTTCTGCTGTCCATAACGTCCTCCTTCAGATCCTGCCAGTTCACACGCTGCTCGGTCTGTGAGTGGTGGGTGTTTCTGTAACGTAGTTCGTCTGTTGAATGAAGAGAGTCAGACCGAAATGCAGCGTGTAGGTTATTCATGACTATAATGAAGGAATTGCGGTTCATGAAATAACTGAAATACGAAAACAACAAACTGAACGTGAAACCTATTACAGCCTATCTGGTGACTACAACACAGAGACAGGAACAAACACCCACAAAATACAACGTGAAAGTCAGGCTGTCTAAATACGGTTCTCAATCAGAGACAACGACAAGCACCTGACTCTGATTGAGAATCGCCCCAGGCAGCCAAGCCTAACTAGACACACCCCTAATCATACACAATCCCAATTACTACAAACCCCAATACGAAACACAACATATAAACCCATGTCACACCCTGGCTTACCCAAACATATACCAAAAACACAAAATATAATGACCAAGGCGTGACACTTCCTCATCAAATTAAGAGATAACAGTACTCTCCTGGTGGTACACATACCCATACACTGAATCAATGTCACCAACCAAATCAGCATCAATGAAAACAAGGCGCAATATGAACATAGGCTAACTGCCTAGAAACCACAAATATAGAACTAAAGTGTACAATGCTTTAGATGAACATGTCAAAAGTGATGGCAATTTCTTTTTTTTGAATGACAAGAAATTTGCTTTAAAAACTCTAATAAATCTTCTCAACCTCATAGCAAAATGTGAACAATAGCATTAGCAATTAAAATTGCCCATTTTTTCTCTCTGCTCCATGTCAATGTGAGTAGAATTTCACGAAATGAGCTTTAAAACAGTTAAATGTTTTCATTTCCCCATGGCAAAATGTGTAGAATTGTAGGAAGTTAGCTGTTTCCTTCCTTGCTCAGACCTTGCGGTACGCCACTGCTTTCCACTTTCGAGGACGTTCCCTGTAATATATTCTTCCACTTTTTTTGGCTACCTGGAATAGCCTACATAATTCACCACAGAAGCTCTGTCAATGACAACTAGCTAGTTACCTAAGAGAGTTGCAGTGACCTTTCACACACATACAAGCGGGATGAGATGAGTGAAGGATGTGTCCTGGCTGCAGTCAATGGTTAAACCGTCTGTGTTGGCATGACGACTGCAGATCAATGGCATTATGGCTGTTTATACTAATTCACATATAAATATGACTCGTATAGAGATATTGGAACAGATGAGCTCATATGAGGTGAGAGTAATATCGATGGGTGGGCTGTTAACCAACAAAACCGATACATGCGCAACTTTGAGGCAAAACAGACAGGGTTGGCTCACAGTCAAAGCAGTACTGACAACATGTAAACTATATTTAGTCTTATAGCACTAGTCTGTGAATGTAGCCGAGTGCCTCCATGATCCTGAGCGTTCCATGAGGTATTCCAGAACTGATTAGAGAACTCAAGTCAGATGGAAACATTCAACCAAGTGCAGCCAGACCCTGATAATATATATACCTGTCTTTAACAGAGGCCTACTTTCCATGTCTGTGTACTCTTCGTTTTAAGCACAGTAGGCATAGTCTCTGCCCCAGACTGAGGGGATTCAGAAGGAACTTGAGTTTTTCCAGGCTCACCCAGTTGTTGACTCATGACAGGGACTGGTGGGAAGCAACCATTGAGCTTTATCCTAGTTGGCTTCAGTGTTCTATATCTGATAGTGCCATTAATTGCCTGTCACATGTTGCCATCCCTTGTTTTTTCCCCCAATTGGAAACCAGCCCTTTTTGTGTATATTTTATATTTATTTAGAGTTTCCAGTGACCTTTATCATAATTTGTGTGCTTTACTCTATGTTACATGATTTTCAATAGTGTGCTGTGCCTCTACCTTCTTTTGTGTTTTCTGATTTATTTATTGCAAATTCCTCCCCCTTGGCTGGTCTACTTGGAGAGTGAGTTGGCCCAGGTCTGCCACACCTGGGCATGATTGAAATAACGTTCCAGGTCGGAGACTATCCTGCAAAAGGGATTTTACAGACATGCTGGAAACATGAGCGAGGACAGAACACAAGCTTTGGGTGGGGTAATAACCAGGCGAGGGAGGAGGGAGTTTAGCCCTAAGGTAGCTATTCCTGTGAACCCACTATGGCTACTTCCACCTCCAGTTGTTGATCTAGACGTGTTGGAGAGACTCGGGGAAAGATAGGGAGGGGGTTGATCCATCTAATCTGTATAATAGATGTCTGTATAATATATGTCTGTATATCAGGATTCTGTGCCCATATTCACAAATGGTTCAAAACACCCAAGGAGAGGACATACTGGGTCAGCATTTGTAGTGCAGGAATGTGGGGTGGCAGTCAGGAGACGTATTACAGATCACCTGGCTGTTTACACAGTGGAGCTGATGTCCGTACTGTTGGCCTTGCAGTGGGTGGAGGAAATCAAGCCAGACAGAATAGTTATTTGCTCTGACTTATGTGCAGTGTTGATGAGTCTGAAGTTCTTTCGCTCACGTAGCAGACAAGACTTGCCCATGTGGGGGTGGACGGGAACGAGCCAGCTGATGTACTGGCTAAACAGGCCCTTAGTAGTGGGGAATTAGATGTTGAAGTTTCAATGAGCAAGGCAGAGGCAAAAGGTCTGATATGGACAGTTGTGGTGCAGAGATGGCGGGAGCTGTGGAACAGAGCCACTAAGGGCAGAGGAAAATCGGGGAGGGGAAGAGAGGATGCTATTTTAACAAGATTAAGGGTGGGATGCAGCTGGTTGAATAACACATTGAATGTGATAGGAAAGCATCCAACAGGAAAGTGTGATTATTGCCAGGAAACAGCGACAGTGGAACACTGTACTGATATAGTGTGGACAGTACGAGAGGAAAAAAGAGGTTGAGATCCAGTATGAGGGAGAAGGAGACACGGAAAATGTGTTTAAAGAGCTTATTAAGTAGACCATCATTGGAAACAGTCTCAAATCATTTTTAAGAGAAAGTGGGCTGGCAGGTAGGATTTAGTTTCTCACTGTCTCTGGCCCACACTAGTACATGCACGATAAACACCACCAAAGAAGAGTTTGGGGACTGCAGCTGGATGGCGAACACACCAAAGCCGGATACTGCTGGAACAGGATTCGGCACCTCTCCATTTTATGGACCGTTTGGTTCCGGAACCCATTTGCCAGGATCCAGTACATATTTTTTTCACTGTTTGCAATGTAACAATTCTAATAAAAGCAGAGTTAATTCAAGTTGCCTTTTCTGTAGTTCTCATGCCCCCTAAAAAATGTAATGTGAAATGTGGCTAATATTCTAAGAATGGATTCATGTTGGGTCGGCCCGTGCAACATTGCAACATTGTAGCCTATGAAAAACGCATTGCCACTAATTTCCTGCATTGCACTTCATCTCGCAGCCTAAAAAAGCCTAGCTGTGGATTGTGTGCAGCCCAATCACATGGCATGCCTACAGTTGGGAACACGTGACAAATGTGTCAGTGAAAAGAGAATACTAATCTGTCTGTAGGCTACCAAATATGTTGTCAACTTCCAAATAGGCCTCCTGAGAAAACAGCATTGTTTTACACAAAGTAAAATGAGAGAGATAGTCTTTAGGCAGCGCACATCTGCCATCGATGGCGAGCGAGCATTGGGTGAGTCAATGAAACTGGAAAGCTGTTTTAGGACTGTAATTTCCTCATGTGGTACAATGTGTCTCCACACAAGTAGGCCCAGGCTATTGATGGATTCAATACAAGGTTGTTTTTATTGATCTCAGATTCTGTTTGTCAGTGTCAAAGTAGCCTGTCATTTTGATCATTTGTGAGGTATTAAAAACGATTCTGCTAAGGTCTCCAATAATCTAAAACGATGTAGAATTGCATGAAATTCATTCATAAAAGGCCACATTTTTCCCAGATCCCAGGCTTCAATTTCGGGTTCTCCTATGTGTGCAACTTTTGCAAGCGGCTCTACTCTACTGCTCTATACCAGCACACAAAAGCAATGATGATGCAATGCTTTATTATAAAGGTTATCCTTCTTTCATGCGTTCTCAGGTACCTCATACACCCCCATCTTGGCTCACATTTTGTTCCCGCACCTCCCAATTTACAAATGAAGCACTGGCCAAACTGCTGCTGCTTCCACGACCACGAACACCAGTAGTCACCACGTCACATCCAGCCTGCAGCCAGAGGGGGACCTGAGTCGACAACGCTCTATTCTGCAGATAAGGGACAGTCAACCCCATAACATAGGAGTGTGGTCAAATACTTCTGTTCAGAACGACTCCTGCTCATGCATGTCTTCCTCTCCCCGTCTATCGCCAGTGTGGAACAGACCATGGGCTCGGTGCCGCAGACGCCTGATGATAACTGGCAAAGAGGAACAACTGGCAACCAACTACCGATGGACAAATGCTGGACGAGCGACCGACGGTGGTGGCGGAGGCTATCTTGAGGACCTCCAGCAGTGTGGACTGTGTTTTGGGACTGTGTGTGTGAATGGTGTGAACCCCGCTGATGCTTTTGAAATAACGTTTTTAAAAACTTGACATACTGTACTTTAAGCCATGTAGTGTATCTAAGCGGAGGAATTTAATAGTGCATTTAAATTATAATTCAACGTGGTGATTTTTAGGAACACGTGTCCCCATGGTAGTTGCATTGAATCAACTTTGCATGTCCTCTTTTATTGACCTGCAAACTCTTCCTGATATTGACCCTGTCGCCCCACATGACTCATTTTAAGACCACAACGCTTTTACAATCTTGCCCCTTAATACAGGATGACATCATTTGAAATTCTTGAAACCGATGTCGCAAGGAATGTTGGAGCTTGTGCAGTCTGTGACAGGGAGAGTTACTGTGCGTTGTGTTGGGTGCTATTCCTTATCAACATGACCCTCCGCGTGTTGTGTGTTGACACAGGCAGAGTTAAGGGCAGCCAATGAAAAGAAGGACCCATCCCTTTATAAGCACGGTCTTGATGAAGAGTCATTCTGCCAATCCTAGTATACAGGTAAGGACAGGCCACTCTCTAGCACTTATTGATCTTCAGCTACTTCTATTGTTGTTTGGTCTATTTAGTCTGAAGATTCCTGTGAAAAATCTAAAAATTCATTTTCCCATTTTTCTTCAGTGAAAAAAACCATGCATCTCAAAGTAGTGATCTTCGCCTTGTCATTTTTGACAACCACAGGTTTGTGCTTTCTTCCCTTTCCTTTTCATTAAAAACATCATTGTATCTGCTATCGAATAGTGTTTGTCATAATATAGAGCAGATGTAATGGTGTTTTAAAGAGAATAATAGAATTTGAAAGGAGTTCATGTATCAATAGTGTTAACTTGTCCTATCTTCTACTGTAGCATACCCACTCCACCGTACCAGCAGAGAAACATCCCAGGCACTACGGGACATGATGACAAATCAGGCTCATGAGAAGACAGACCTCAACAAGGATGTCAAGTATGTCCTCATACAATATATGACATAAACAATTGAATCATGAATCAGAAATGCATGTATACAGGTGAGCCTTCTAACAATCCTACACATCCTTATTACAGCCGTATAACAGTCCCATAACAGACTTATAACAGCCTTATAACAGTCATATAATGGTATTATAGCAGTAATGTAACAGCCCTGTCCCAGTCCTGCAACAACCCCTTAACAGCCTCATAACAGCCTTATAACAGTGTTTTAACTGATCCTGTATGTGAACAGCGGGATGTGGAAGAGCCATGTGGAGAACAGCAACCTGTATTTCCAGGACAGCGCCAACCCCATGGTGAGCGAGATCCGGCACAAGCTTACCCTGGAGTCCGAGAGGCTGCGCGCCCGCCTTCGCCAGGAGCTCACTAAGCTGAGGGAGATGCTTGCCCCGTACCCTGCCCACCCCCAGTCCAGCGAGTCCACCCTGGCCAGCATGAGAGATCGCCTAGGCCCCCTGATCAAGCAGCTCCAGAGTGCCTTGGACGGCAACAGCCAGGAGCTGTGTAGCCACCTCAGGCTCTACTTTCAGGGATTGGAGGCAGCGGAACGCCAGGCGGTGGCCGGACCCATCCTATACCTGGAGGCTGTTCAGTGGATCAGCCAGACCTTGGACGACAGCAGTGCCGAAATGACCTTCCTCATCCAGGACTTCAAAACCAAGACGTCCAGCATGATCAGGGAGCTCAATGGTACCATTCAGGGGGACTTCTGCCAGGAGGTGAATGTCCGGCTGGGACAGGAGGTGCAGGCGTTGAGTCTGGAGGTCCAGGGCAGGGTGGGGGTGCTGAAAGCAAAGCTGGCCCATCTCCTGCTGGCTCCACAGCCCCTCAAGGCAGTGGTGTCCACCAGTATGGAGCAGTTCTGCCAGAATGTCGCCTTACAGGACCAGTTGTTCCATGCCCGAATTGAGAAGCACCTTCTGGGGCAGGAGTCACAGGCTCAGAGCCCCAGCGAGCCGCTCTCTCTACAACCTCTGGGCTTATTGGAGGAGGACTTCTCTGCAAAACTAAGTGCTCTCCTCCAGGATATTCTTCACAATGTCCAGTAAAAGCAGAACAGAACTTTCCACATAGCAGAATGAGAGAGAGAGAGAGAAAGAGAGAGAGAGAGAGAGAGAGAGAGAGAGAGAGAGAGAGAGAGAGAGAGAGAGAGAGAGAGAGAGAGAGAGAGAGAGAGAGAGAGAGAGAGACATTGTGTCCCATTATAGGGAACATTTAAACTATATAATTGTTTCTGTTCCTCGTGCTTATATATATCAACTCCTCTACCATTGTATATAGAGTACAGTAAGTAATCCATGTATATTTATGATTTCATTGTTGTGTTTATTTCATGTGGATGATTGTTGTAAAGACATTTTATGTCAACTGTAAATAAAGCTTGTGTGAAGTTTACACTGTGTAAATAGTATGTATTGTTACGGCTAGTTCATAAGCAGTACTTTTACTATATTCTCATAAAAACAGACATCATTACAGATACAATTGAATTCATATTTAACAGAATGTAGTCTTTTTCAGATAATATACAGTACAGAGCAGCAGTAGCAGGTCTGAAATTGGAGCATGATTGACACGAAAACCAGCCATCTTAGGTTAGAAGTCAGCTGTATTGAGTACAGTAGATCAAAATAAAATCCCCAAAACCTATTTAATTCCAGAACATTGTGGAAGACTCAGTGCATATATCTATGGAGTCATAGGAAACGCTATTAATAGTAGTCAGATAAATGTCATGGGTAATATATCAGTTCCCACAAACAAGTATTGATGCTGCCTTATGTTATCTTGTACAGTATTGCTCAAGTGTTTTAACATACACTACATGGCCAAAAGTATTTGTGGACACCCCTTCAAATGAGTGTATTCAGCTATTTCAGCCACACCCATTACTGACAGGTGTATAAAATCGAGCACACAGCCATGCAATCTCCATAGACACACATTGGTAGTTGAATGGCCAGTACTGAAAAGCTCAGTGACTTTCTACGTTGCACCGTCATAGGATGCCATCTTTCCATCAAGTCAGTTCATCAAATTTCTGCCCTGAGGGAGCTGCCTCGGTCAACTGTAAGTGTTGTTATTATGAAATGGAAAAGTCTAGGAACAACAACGGCTCAGCCGTGAAGTGTTAGGTCACACAAGCTCACAGAATGGTACCACGGAGTGCTGAAATCACCTGTCCTCTGTTACTACACTCACTACCGAGTTCCAAACTGCCTCTGGAAACAACTTCAGCACAATAACCGTTCATAGAGAGCTTCATGAAATCGGTCTCCGCCGAACCGCCGCATTTTGAAGGGAAATCGTGATGCTACAGCACAAAATTACATTCTAGAAAATTCTGTGCTTCCAACTTTGTGGCAACAGTTTGAGGATGGCCCTTTCCTGTTTCAGCATGAGAGTGCCCACGTGCACAAAGCGAGGTCCATACAGAAAAGGTTTGTTGAGATCGGTGTGGAAGAAATTGATTGGCCTGCACAAAGCCCTGACCTCAACCCCATCGAAAACCTTTGGGATGAATTGGAACGCCGACTGTGAGACAGGCCTAATCACACAACATCAGTGCCTGACCTCACTAATGCTCTTGTGGCTGAATGGTCCCTGCAGCAATGTTCCAACATCTACTGGAAAGCCTTCCCAGAAGAAAGTGCCAGAGTGGAGGCTACACCTTGACGAGGTCGCTGGGGTCCTATTAGCCAACTTACAATCAATCAATCAATCAATCAATCGATAAACAAATAGACGAACTACGAGCATGTATATCCTACCAACGGGACATTAAAAACTGTAATAGCGTATGTTTTCCAGAGTCATGGCTGAACGACGACATGATTAGCATACAGCGGGCAGGTTTTAAGATTTTTTGGCATGATAGAACAGCAGCCTCTGTTAAGACAAGTGGAAGAGGCCTATGCATATTTGAAAACAACAGCTGGTGCATGAAATTTAGGGAAGTAGAGATTTAAGGAGGTAGAGTATCTCATGATAAGCTGTAGACCATACTATTTACCTAGAGAGTTTACATCTATATTTTTTGTAGCTGTCTATACACCACCGCAGACCGATGCTGGCACTAAGACCGCACTCAATGAGCTGTATACGGCCATAGGCAAACAGGAAAACGCTCATCCAGAGTCGGCGCTCCTAGTGGCCGGGGACTTTAATGCAGAAGAACTCAAATCAGTTTTACCTCTTTTCTATCAGCATGTTAAATGTGCAACCAGAGGGGAAAAACACTCTAGACCACCTTTACTCCACACACAGAGATGCATACAAAGCTCTCCCTTACCCTCCATTTGGAAAATCAGACTATAATTGTATCCTCCTGATTCCTGCTTACAAGCAAAAACTAAAGCGGGAAGCACCAGTGACTCAGTCAATAAGAAAGTGGTCAGATGAAGCAGATGCTAAGCTACAGGACTGTTTTGCTAGCACAGACTGGAATGTGTTCCAGGATTCTTCAGAGGGTATTGAGGAGTACACCACATCAGTCACAGACTTCATCAATAACTGCTTCGATGACGTTGTCCCCACAGTGACTGTACGTACATACCACAACCAGAAGCCATGGATTACAGGCAACATCCTCACTGAGCTAAAGGGTAGAGCTGCTGCTTTCTAGGAGCGAGACTCTAACCCGTAAGTTTATAAGAAATCCCGCTATGCCCTCTGATGAACCATCAAACAGGCAAAGTGTCAATACAAGACAAAGATTGAAGCGTACTACACTGGCTCCAATGCTCATCGGATGTGGCAGCGCTTGCAAACTATTACAGACTACAAAGGGAAGCACAGCCACGAGCTGCCCAGTGACACAAACCTACCAGACGAGCTAAATTACATCTATGCTCACTTCGAGGCAAGTAAAACTGAAACATGCATGAGAGCACCAGCTGTTCTGGACGACTGTGTGATCACGCTCTCCATAGCCGATGTGAGTAAGACCTTTAAACAGGTCAACATTCACAAGGCCGCAGGGCCAGATGGATTACCAGGACGTGTACTCCGAGCATGCGCTGACCAACTGGCAAGTGTCTTTAACTGACATTTTCAACCTGTTCCTGACTGAGTCTGTAATACCAACATGTTTCAAGCTGACCACCATAGTCCCTGTGCCCAAGAACACAAAGAAAACCTGCCTAAATGACTACCGACCCGCAGCACTCAAATCTGTAGCCATGAAGTGCTTTGAAAGGCTGGTCATGGCTCACATCAACACCATTATCCCTGAAACCCTAGACAAACTCCAATTTGCATACCCCCGCAAGAGATCCACAGATGATGCAATCACTATTGCACTCAACACTGCCCATTCCCACCTGGACAAAAGGAACACCTATGTGAGAATGCTACTCGTTGACTACAGCTCAGCGTTCAGCACCATAGTGCCCTCAAAGCTCATCACTAAGCTAAGTTATCTGGGACTAAACACCTCCCTCTGCAACTGGATCCTGGACTTCCTGACGGGCCACCCCCAGGTGATAAGGGGCCCCACAGGGGTGGGTGCTCAGTCCCCTCCTGTACTTCCTGTTCACTCATGACTGCATGGCCAGGCAGGACCCCAACACCATCATCAAGTTTGCCGATGACACAATGGTGGTAGGCCTGATCACCGACAACAATGAGACAGCCCATAGGGAGGAGGTCAGTGACCTGGTCGTGTGGTGCCATGTCAACAACCTCTCCCTCAATGTGATCAAGACATAGGAGATGATTGTGGACTACAGGAAAAGAAGGACCGAGCACACCCCCATTCTCATCGGGGCGGCAGGGTAGCGGTGGTTAGAGCATTAGTGGTTAGAGCATTGGACTAGTAACCGAAAGGTTGCAAGTTCAAATCCCCAAGCTGACAAGGTACAAAATCTGTCGTTCTGCCCTTGAACAGGCAGTTAACCCACTGTTCCTAGGCCGTCATTGAAAATAAGAATTTTCATCTTAACTGACTTGCCTAGTAAAATAAAGGTTAAATAAAAATAAATTACAAATAAAAATCAACGGGGCTGTAGTGGTAAAGGTTGAGTTGGTGTCCACATCACCAACAAACTATCACGGTCCAACAACACTAAGACAGTTGTGAAAAGTGCACAACAAAGACTATTCCCTGCAGGAGACTGAAAAGATTTGTCATGGGTCCTCAAATCCTCAAAAGGATCTACAGCTGCACCATCGAGAGCATCACTGGTTGCATCACTGCCTGGTATGGCAACTGTTCAGCCTCCGACCGCAAGGCATTACAGAGGGTAGTGCATACAGCCCACTACATCACTGTGGCCAAGCTTCCTGCCATCCAGGACCTCTATTTCAGGCAGTGTCAGAGGAAGATCCTAAACATTGTCAATGACTCCAGCCACCCTAGTCATAGACTGTTCTCTCTGCTACTGCACGGCAAGCAGTGCCGGAGAGCCAAGTCGAGATCCCAAAATCCTGAACAGCTAATCAAAGAGCTACCCAGACCACGCTTTTACTCTGTTTATAATCTATGCATAGTCACTTTAACTCAACCTACATGTACATATTACCTCAATTACCTGAACTAACCGGTGTCCCCACACATTGACGCTGTACCGGTACCCCCTGTATATAGTCTCGCTTGTTATTTTACAACTTCTGTTTAATTATTTGTTACTTTTATTTTCTAATTTTTATTTTTTATTTTTTTACTTAACTATTTTTTACTTGACACTTAAAAATAAATGTTTTATTCTTGTTAACTACTGTGGCGAGAGAGGATGAGAGACATACTAAGAGGAAACTCACAGAACAGAGAGAACAGTCAGTCAGTATCCATGATCAGAGTGCAGAGGAGATGATAATGCAGAGATGGTTGGGAGATTTGTTATCCCACGTAGGAAATGCACATTTAAATGTAACCACTAAAGAAAATCTGTAACGTTTCTAAAATTATACACTTCCCCCAAAAATGATTCATTAGACTAGACTGTTTGGACCTTTCAAAACTAAAGCAAGGAGAGCTGAGTCTCAAGTCGTCCCATCCTACCTGAGGTTCCTGAGGAGGTGTTTGTGTGAGCAGGTGGTGGTGGGGTGTGTCTCATATACTGCAGGTGTTAGACCTCCCTGACATCTAATATCAAAAGGGGAGTGAAACACACATCATTTACCTCATTTACTCTTTTCACACCTGTCCCCTATTTTTCCCTCTGATTAGAGTCCCTATTTCTCCCTCTGTTTTCCGCTTCTGTCCTTGTCGGATCCTTGCTTGATGTTCGCTGTTCTGTGTCCTTGTTCCGCCCTGTCGTGTTTTACCTTCTTCAGATGCTGCGTGTGAGCAGGTGTCAATGTCAGCTACGGCCGGTGCCTTTCCGAAGCGACCTACAGTCTGTGGTCGCGTCTCCAGTCATTCCTCTCTACTGACGAGTGGATTTCAGTTTTCCTGTTTTTGCATTTGCCTAGATAATATCCAGGATTATCGCTTTTGTTTAAGACTGGAATAAAGACTCTGTTTCCGTTAAGTCGCTTTTGGGTCCTCATTCACCTGCATAACAGAAGGATCCGACCAGTAATGGACCCAGCGACTACGGATTCTCACAACACTGCCGTCGAGATCCAGGGAGCAATGCTCGGCAGACACGAGCAGGAATTGTCTGCTGCTCGTCATGCCGTTGAGACCCTGGCCGCTCAGGTTTCCGACCTCTCGGGACAGTTTCAGAGTCTTCGTCTCGTGCCACCAGCTACTTCCTGGTCTTCCGAGTCTCCGGAACCTAGGGTTAATAACCCACGATGTTACTCTGGGCAGCCCACTGAGTGCCGCTCCTTTCTCACCCAGTGTGATATTGTGTTCTCTCTCCAACCCAACACATACTCAAGAGAGAGAGCTCGGATCGCTTACGTCATTTCACTCCTTACTGGTCGGGCTCGGGAGTGGGGCACAGCTATCTGGGAGGCAAGGGCTGAGTGTTCTAACAATTATCTGAACTTTAAAGAGGAGATGATACGGGTTTTTGATCGTTCAGTTTTTGGTAAGGAGGCTTCCAGGGCCCTGGCTTCCCTATGTCAAGGTGATCGATCCATAACGGATTACTCTATAGAGTTTCGCACTCTTGCTGCCTCCAGTGACTGGAACGAGCTGGCGTTGCTCGCTCGTTTTCTGGAGGGACTCCACGCTGAGGTTAAAGATGAGATTCTCTCCCGGGAGGTTCCTTCCAGCGTGGACTCTTTGATTGCACTCGCCATCCGCATAGAACGACGGGTAGATCTTCGTCACCGAGCTCGTGGAAGAGAGCCCGCGTTAACGGTGTTCCCCCTCTCCGCATCTCAACCATCTCCTCCCTCCGGCTCAGAGACTGAGCCCATGCAGCTGGGAGGTATTCGCATCTCGACTAAGGAGAGGGAACGGAGGATCACCAACCGCCTTTGCCTCTATTGCGGTTCTGCTGGACATTTTGTCATTTCATGTCCAGTAAAAGCCAGAGCTCATCAGTAAGCGGAGGGCTACTGGTGAGCACTACTACTCAGGTCTCTCCATCAAGATCCTGTACTACCTTGTCGGTCCATCTACGCTGGACCGGTTCGGCTGCTTCCTGCAGTGCCTTGATAGACTCTGGGGCTGAGGGTTGTTTTATGGACGAAGCATGGGCTCGGAAACATGACATTCCTTTCAGACAGTTAGGGAAGCCCACGCCCATGTTCGCCTTAGATGGTAGTCTTCTCCCTAGTATCAGATGTGAGACACTACCTTTAACCCTCACAGTATCTGGTAACCACAGTGAGACCATTTCCTTTTTGATTTTTCGTTCACCTTTTACACCTGTTGTTTTGGGTCATCCCTGGCTAGTATGTCATAATCCTTCTATTAATTGGTCTAGTAATTCTATCCTATCCTGGAACGTTTCTTGTCATGTGAAGTGTTTAATGTCTGCTATCCCTCCTGTTTCTTCTGTCCCCTCTTCTCAGGAGGAACCTGGTGATTTGACAGGAGTGCCAGAGGAATATCATGATCTGCGCACGGTCTTCAGTCGGTCCAGAGCCAACTCCCTTCCTCCTCACCGGTCGTATGATTGTTGTATTGATCTCCTTCCGGGGACCACTCCCCCTCGGGGTAGACTATACTCTCTGTCGGCTCCCGAACGTAAGGCTCTCGAGGATTATTTGTCTGTTTCTCTCGACGCCGGTACCGTGGTGCCTTCTTCCTCTCCCGCCGGAGCGGGGTTTTTTTTTGTTAAGAAGAAGGACGGTACTCTGCGCCCCTGCGTGGATTATCGAGGGCTGAATGACATAACGGTTAAGAATCGTTTATCCGCTTCCCCTTATGTCGTCAGCCTTTGAAATTCTGCAGGGAGCCAGGTTCTTTACTAAGTTGGACCTTCGTAACGCTTACCATCTCGTGCGCATCAGAGAGGGGGACGAGTGGAAAACGCCGTTTAACACTCCGTTAGGGCATTTTGAATACCGGGTTCTGCTGTTCGGTCTCGCTAATGCTCCAGCTGTCTTTCAGGCATTAGTTAATGATGTACTGAGAGACATGCTGAACATCTTTGTTTTCGTCTACCTTGACGATATCCTGATTTTTTCACCGTCACTCGAGATTCATGTTCAGCACGTTCGACGTGTACTCCAGCGCCTTTTAGAGAATTGTCTCTACGTGAAGGCTGAGAAGTGCGCCTTTCATGTCTCCTCTGTCACATTTCTCGGTTCTGTTATTTCCGCTGAAGGCATTCAGATGGATCCCGCTAAGGTCCAGGCTGTCAGTGATTGGCCCGTTCCAAAGTCACGTGTCGAGTTGCAGCGCTTTCTAGGTTTCGCTAATTTCTATCGGCGTTTCATTCGTAATTTCGGTCAAGTTGCTGCCCCTCTCACAGCTCTTACTTCTGTCAAGACGTGCTTTAAGTGGTCCGGTTCCGCCCAGGGAGCTTTTGATCTCCTCAAGAAGCGTTTTACATCCGCTCCTATCCTTGTTACTCCTGACGTCACTAAACAATTCATTGTCGAGGTTGACGCTTCAGAGGTGGGCGTGGGAGCCATTCTATCCCAGCGCTTCCATTCTGACGATAAGGTCCATCCTTGCGCTTATTTTTCTCATCACCTGTCGCCATCGGAATGCAACTATGATGTGGGTAACCGCGAACTGCTCGCCATCCGCTTAGCCCTAGGCGAATGGCGACAGTGGTTGGAGGGGGCGACCGTTCCTTTTGTCGTTTGGACTGACCATAAGAACCTTGAGTACATCCGTTCTGCCAAACGACTTAATGCACGTCAAGCTCGTTGGGCGTTGTTTTTCGCTCGTTTCGAGTTCGTGATTTCTTATCGCCCGGGTAATAAGAACACCAAGCCTGATGCCTTATCCCGTCTCTTTAGTTCTTCTGTGGTTTCTACCGACCCCGAGGGGATTCTCCCTGAAGGGCGTGTTGTCGGGTTGACTGTCTGGGGAATTGAGAGACAGGTAAAGCAAGCACTCACTCACACTGCGTCGCCGCGCGCTTGTCCTAGTAACCTTCTTTTCGTTCCTGTCTCTACTCATCTGGCTGTTCTTCAGTGGGCTCACTCTGCCAAGTTAGCTGGCCACCCCGGCGTTCGGGGTACACTTGCTTCTATTCGCCAGCGGTTTTGGTGGCCTACTCAGGAGCGTGACACGCGCCGTTTCGTGGCTGCTTGTTCGGACTGCGCGCAGACTAAGTCAGGTAACTCTCCTCCTGCCGGTCGTCTCAGACCGCTTCCCATTCCTTCTCGACCATGGTCTCACATCGCCTTAGACTTTATTACTGGTCTGCCTTCGTCTGCGGGGAAGACTGTGATTCTTACGGTTGTCGATAGGTTCTCTAAGGCGGCACATTTCATTCCCCTCGCTAAGCTTCCTTCCGCTAAGGAGACGGCACAAATCATCATTGAGAATGTGTTCAGAATTCATGGCCTCCCGTTAGACGCCGTTTCAGACAGAGGTCCGCAATTCACGTCACAGTTTTGGAGGGAGTTCTGTCGTTTGATTGGTGCTTCCGTCAGTCTCTCTTCCGGTTTTCATCCCCAGTCTAACGGTCAAGCAGAAAGGGCCAATCAGACGATTGGTCGCATATTACGCAGCCTTTCTTTTTGAAACCCTGCGTCTTGGGCAGAACAGCTCCCCTGGGCAGAATACGCTCACAACTCACTTCCTTCGTCTGCTACCGGGCTATCTCCGTTTCAGAGTAGTCTTGGGTACCAGCCTCCTCTGTTCTCGTCCCAGCTCGCCGAGTCCAGCGTTCCCTCCGCTCAGGCTTTTGTCCAACGTTGTGAGCGCACCTGGAGGAGGGTCAGGTCTGCACTTTGCCGTTACAGGGCGCAGACTGTGAGAGCCGCCAATAAACGTAGGATTAAGAGTCCTAGGTATTGTCGCGGTCAGAGAGTGTGGCTTTCCACTCGTAACCTTCCCCTTACGACAGCTTCTCGCAAGTTGACTCCGCGGTTCATTGGTCCGTTCCGTGTCTCTCAGGTCGTCAATCCTGTCGCTGTGCGACTGCTTCTTCCGCGACATCTTCGTCGCGTCCACCCTGTCTTCCATGTCTCCTGTGTCAAGCCTTTTCTTCGCGCCCCGTTCGTCTTCCCCCTGTCCTTGTCGAGGGTGCACCTATTTACAAGGTACGGAAGATCATGGACATGCGTTCTCGGGGACGTGGTCACCAGTACTTAGTGGATTGGGAGGGTTACGGTCCTGAGGAGAGGAGTTGGGTTCCATCTCGGGACGTGCTGGACCGTTTGTTGATTGATGATTTCCTCCGTTGCCGCCAGGGTTCCTCCTCGAGTGCGCCAGGAGGCGCTCAGTGAGTGGGGGGGTACTGTCATGTTTTGTCATTGGTTATCATGTCTTGTCTCTGTGCTTCCCTTCTATTCGTTTCCCTCTGCTGGTCTTATTAGGTTCTTTCCCTCTTTCTATCCCTCTCTCCCCCTCCCTCTCTCCCTCTCTCGCTCTCTCTCTCTATCGTTCCGTTCCTGCTCCCAGCTGTTCCTCATTCTCCTAACTACCTCATTTACTCTTTTCACACCTGTCCCCTATTTTGCCCTCTGATTAGAGTCCCTATTTCTCCCTCTGTTTTCCGCTTCTGTCCTTGTCGGATCCTTGCTTGATGTTCGCTGTTCTGTGTCCTTGTTCTGCCCTGTCGTGTTTTACCTTCTTCAGATGCTGCGTGTGAGCAGGTGTCAATGTCAGCTACGGCCGGTGCCTTCCCGAAGCGACCTGCAGTCTGTGGTCGCGTCTCCAGTCATTCCTCTCTACTGACGAGTGGATTTCAGTTTTCCTGTTTTTGCATTTGCCTAGATAATATCCAGGATTATCGCTTTTGTTTAAGACTGGAATAAAGACTCAAGTCGCTTTTGGGTCCTCATTCACCTGCATAACAATGCAAGTATAAACACCATGGGACCACACAGCCGTCATACCGCTCAGGAAGGAGACACGTTCTGTCTCCTAGAGATGAATGTACTTTGGTGCGAAAAGTGCAAATCAATCCCAGAACAACAGCAAAGGACTTTGTGAAGATGCTGGAGGAAACAGGTACAAAAGTATCTATATCCACAGTAAAACGAGTCCTATATCTAGATAACCTGAAAGGCCTCACAGCAAGAAAGAAGCCACTGCTCCAAAACTGCCATAAAAAAGCCAGACTTCGGTTTGCAATTGCACAGGGGGACAAAGATCTTACTTTTTGGAGAAATGTCCTCTGGTCTGATGCAACAAATATAGAACTGTTTGGCCATAATGACCATCTTAATGATTGGAAGCTTGGGCGAGGCTTGCAAGCCGAAGAACACCATCCCAACCGTGAAGCACGGGGGTGGCAACATCATGTTGTGGGGGTGCTTTGCTGCAGGAGAGACTGGTGCCCTTCACAAAATAGATGGCTTCATGAGGTAGGAAAATGATGTGGTTATATTGAAGCAACATCTCAAGACATCAGTTGCAAATTGGTCTTCCAAATGGACGATGACCCCAAGCATATTTCCAAAGTTGTGGCAAAATGGCTTCAGGACAACAAAGTAATGGCCATCACAAAGCCCTGACCTTAATCCTATAGAAAATTTGTGGCCAGAACTGAAAGAGCAAGGAGGCCTACAAACCTGACTCAGTTACACCAGCTCTGTCAGGAGGAATGGACCAAAATTCACTCAACTTATTGTGGGAAGCTTGATGAAGGCTACCCGAAATGTTTGACCCAAGTTAAACCATTTAAAGGCAATGCTACCAAATTCTAATTGAGTGTATGTACATTTCTGACCCACTGGGAATGTGATGTAAGAAATCAAATCTGAAATAAATAATTCTCTCTACTATTATTCTGACATTTCACATTCTTAAAATAGAGTGGTGATCCTAACTGACCTAAGACATGGAATTAAAAGTGTATGTAAACCTTTTTAATCTTTTTTTTGTTTGTTGATAGGTTGTGATAATGTGTAGAATATCCGATAATATAAATTCTGAGCCAATGACATGATACAACAAATCTATACTGAATACTATAGAATGATTCTCCATTGAGCATGGGTTTTAGCCCAGAACTTGGCTTAACCTCTATCTAGGATACAGGCCCTTAGAGCTTCACAGGTTTGGCATCCCTGGGGTTTTGCGTTTCTTATCAAACTTCCACCTAAAAGTGAGATTTTAAATATCCAATAGAGACAAAGCTGTCCTTGCTATGTCCTATGTAGAAGAGTGGATTCATGTCTTGGGAATGAAACACTATGAATTTTGGAAATCTGATAACCCAAGCCACAAGGTAAGAAAAACACAAAAGTAAAAATAGGCCTCTATTCCAGTATAGAGGCTCCTTGCAAGTAGCCTTCACTATAGGCTACAACTGCTACTGGTCAAGGCCTATTGTTCAGTGTGAAATATAGAATGAAAAAGACCAGATATGTTTTTGCCAAAATCTGCTTGGTGAGAGAAGAAATTTGAAATACTATACGGATGCGTCACTCGGTGATAGTCCCTTCCCTTTTTGTCTCATTTCACATTCTTAAAATAGAGTGGTGATCCTAACTGACCTAAGACAGGGAATTAAAAGTGTATGTAAACCTTTTTAATCTTTTTTTTGTTTGTTGATAGGTTGAGATAATGTGTAGAATATCCGATAATATAAATTCTGAGCCAATGACATGATACAACAAATCTATACTGAATACTATAGAATGATTCTCCATTGAGCATGGGTTTTAGCCCAGAACTTGGCTTAACCTCTATCTAGGATACAGGCCCTTAGAGCTTCACAGGTTTGGCATCCCTGGGGTTTTGCGTTTCTTATCAAACTTCCACCTAAAAGTGAGATTTTAAATATCCAATAGAGACAAAGCTGTCCTTGCTATGTCCTATGTAGAAGAGTGGATTCATGTCTTGGGAATGAAACACTATGAATTTTGGAAATCTGATAACCCAAGCCACAAGGTAAGAAAAACACAAAAGTAAAAATAGGCCTCTATTCCAGTATAGAGGCTCCTTGCAAGTAGCCTTCACTATAGGCTACAACTGCTACTGGTCAAGGCCTATTGTTCAGTGTGAAATATAGAATGAAAAAGACCAGATATGTTTTTGCCAAAATCTGCTTGGTGAGAGAAGAAATTTGAAATACTATACGGATGCGTCACTCGGTGATAGTCCCTTCCCTTTTTGTCTCATTTCACATTCTTAAAATAGAGTGGTGATCCTAACTGACCTAAGACAGGGAATTAAAAGTGTATGTAAACCTTTTTAATCTTTTTTTTGTTTGTTGATAGGTTGAGATAATGTGTAGAATATCCGATAATATAAATTCTGAGCCAATGACATGATACAACAAATCTATACTGAATACTATAGAATGATTCTCCATTGAGCATGGGTTTTAGCCCAGAACTTGGCTTAACCTCTATCTAGGATACAGGCCCTTAGAGCTTCACAGGTTTGGCATCCCTGGGGTTTTGCGTTTCTTATCAAACTTCCACCTAAAAGTGAGATTTTAAATATCCAATAGAGACAAAGCTGTCCTTGCTATGTCCTATGTAGAAGAGTGGATTCATGTCTTGGGAATGAAACACTATGAATTTTGGAAATCTGATAACCCAAGCCACAAGGTAAGAAAAACACAAAAGTAAAAATAGGCCTCTATTCCAGTATAGAGGCTCCTTGCAAGTAGCCTTCACTATAGGCTACAACTGCTACTGGTCAAGGCCTATTGTTCAGTGTGAAATATAGAATGAAAAAGACCAGATATGTTTTTGCCAAAATCTGCTTGGTGAGAGAAGAAATTTGAAATACTATACGGATGCGTCACTCGGTGATAGTCCCTTCCCTTTTTGTCTCTGCCCAAGATATCTCCAATGACAACAGTTTAGTGTTCAATAGGGGATGCAATGAGCATTCTTACGCAGTAAAATCATATTATCAGATTCCGATAATCCTAATGGCTGCCGGATTCACTCAATGGGAGAGTTCCAGATTACGCCATGCCAAACTAAGACAGCATAGTTTGAAGCTAATCTGTTTACTATTATTTAAATCAATAGATAATCAAGGTTTATTGATTCTGAAAATGAATGAAAGGGCAGTACTCTACTTCTGGAAATACCACAGTGATCAAATGCATGTTGCTTGCCTCATGTTTTTCTGCTGGTTTTTTTCTACGTTTATTTTATCAGGGAGTCATACTGAGACCAAGGTCTATTTTACAGATGAGTCCTGAATGACATAAATCACAGAAAATGCACACATCAAAATATAAATACAAAACGCAAGCAGAAGGAAACTTGACGGTCATGAATTGCACTAGAGGTACTAGAACATGGCATTTAAGAACATTTTGAAGATTGTTCCACAAATAAGGTGCCAGAAAACTAAAAGCTGATTTACTCTAACTCGGTAGAGACCAAAGGAATTTCCATCCCTGAGACCGGGTGTGGTAAAAGGGCTTTATAAATGAAAACAAAGCAATGTATCAACTTACATGACATCAAAGAGGGCCAAACAACGTTCTGGTAGAGAGTACAAAGACTGTAGCTCGTAAAAAAGACCATTGCTCTTTGATAGGGCGGCAGGGTAGCCTAGTGGTTAGAGCGTTGGATTAGTAACCATAAAGGTTGCAAGATCAAATCCCTGAGCTGACAAGGTACACATCCTTAATTCTGCTCCTGAACAAGGCAGTTAACCCACTGTTCCTAGGCTGTCATTGAAAATAAGAATTTGTTCTTAACTGACTTGCCTAGTTAAATAAATAAACTGCATCTAACAGCTTTAATTAAGTGGTAGCTGTGTTCATATAGATGATGTCGCCATAGTCTAGGACCGATAGGAGTGTTGACTGAATAATCTGTTTTCTACTATTTAGCGAGGGACAGGACCTATTGATATAGAATAAGTCCATTTTAATTCTCAGCTTCTTAACTAGCTCATCAATATGTTTTTTACCAGATAGCTTTTCATCTATCCAGATACCCAGATATTTGTAAGCATGACACGATCAGTTTGGAGACTATCCAAAGTACATACGGTATGCTTAAATCATCAGACTTCTTTTTATGCGCTCTAGAGAACAACATACAGTGCCTTCAGAATGTAGTTACATCTTGATAAATTACAGCCTTATTCTTTGATTAAATAGTTTATTTTCCTCATCAATCTACACACAATTAGACTGACAATGCAAAACATGATTTTAGACGTTTTTGCTAATTTATTTAAAAAAATAAACAGCTGAAATATCACATTTACAAAAGGATTAAGACCGTTTACTCTGTACTTTGCTGAAGCACATTTGGATGTGATTGCAGCCTCGACTATTCTTGGCTATGACGCTACAAGCTTGGCACACCTATATCTGGGGAGTTTCTCCAATTATTCTCTGCAGATCCTCTCAAACTCTATCAGGTTGGATGGGGAGCTTTACTGCATAGCTATTTTCAGGTCTCTCCAGAGATGTTAGATCGGGTTAAAGTCAGGCTCGATCAGGTTACCATCCAGAAGGCGAGGCCAGTAAAGGTGCATCAAAGCTGAGACTGGGAGACTGAAAAACAGCGTCTATCTTAAGGCCATCAGACTGTTAAACAGCCATCACTAACACAGAGAGGCTGCTTCCTACATACAGACTCAAAATCATTGGCCACTTTAATAAATGGATCACTAGTCACTTTAATAATTACACTTTAATAATGTTTGCATATTTTGCATTACTCATCTCATTTATACCACCTATTGGATCTTGCCTATGCCACTCGATCATCGCTCATCCATATATTTATATGTACATTTTCTTATTCCATCCCTTTTGATTTGTGTGTATTAGGTAGTTGTTGTGGAATTGTTTGATGACTTGTTAGATATTACTGCTCTGTCGGAACTAGAAGCACAAGCATTTCGCTAAACTCACATTAACATCTGCTAACCATGTGTATGTGACCAATAAAATTTTATTTCATTTTCTTTGAGTCAGTTTAACTTGCTTTGGCCTAGGCCTGATTTCTCCTCTGAATTAGCTCAGATAATTATGCAGAAAACAAAGTGATCAATCTATCTTTGACTCTAAATTGTTTAAAAGGGGCATGTTTATCTGTCAGATGAATAAATATGGAGGATACATTTTGGAGAGCCAATTCAGGGTCAGGGATACATGAGAGGAGAGCAGGTCATGTAAAAACCCTTGATCAGAAAACTTTTTAAATGCATCTTCTTAATTAAACAAGGATTAGTATTTAGCTGTTTCTCTGTAATACATACTATGGGACAATGATCACTGAAATCACATGCAAATACTCCACTAAACAAATATTTATGTGGGTTATTTATGTGGGCTATCAATCAATGAAGAGTTAACAGGGTTTTTCACCTTTAGACATGTGGGTTTTTAGATCATTTGAGTCAGATAAAAATCAATGCATATATTCTTAAATTGATATGAGGCCGGAGATAGCCAATCCAGAATCAAATTCCCTAAAATTACCAACTCTGAGGACAGAAAAGATGTTAAACACTCAGATATAGCACCGATAGCATCCACCATGGCAGCAGGGGGGTGGTAAATCCCAGCAACAAATACATGTGTATACTGGTTTATGGACACATCTACAACCAGGAGCTCAAATGTCTTGGGAACAAAAATATTTAAAGATTGGCACGTCATGAAATATGATTTTACATATATGGCCACTCCTCCCCTTTCTGTAATCGGTCACATCTAAATACATTTGAATCACTTACTTTGTCTTTGTCAGAGACAGAACCATTTAACCATGTTTCTGAGATGTTAGGACACGATTCCTGTACCCAAATGTCAATAATGTCATTATTTTCACATTTAAGTGCATTAGCCTAAGCCCTCTACAATATTTAAAGTCAAAGGGGGTATTAAGTTCATTCTCAGAAGAGCTAAGAGGCATAGGGTCATCTGCAGTTACAGTACCAGTCAAAAGTTTGGACACACCTACTCATACAATGATTTTTCATTATTTTTTTACTATTTTCTACATTACATAAATGAAATAACACATATGGAATCCTGTAGTAACATTTTTTTTAAAGTGTTAAACAAATCAAAATATATTTTAGATTTGAGATTCTTAAAAAAAATACAGAAGATAACTTTAACAAGACACACCTGTTAGTTGAAGCATTCCAGGTGACTACCTCATGAAGCTGGTTGAGAGAATGCCAAGTGTGTGCTAAGCTGTCATCAAGGCAAAGGGTGGCTACTTTGAAGAATCTCCCCCAAGTAGCTGGATGCAGAGGTGTGAACTAGAAGAGCAGTGTTGGCAGAGCTCAGTCCACCCAGTTGAAGCTCCCGCCAAAGGAGTGGAGCTGCTGCATGGGACCAGAGTCACTGCCACTGCTCAATTCTGGGTGAGCACAGGAGGTCTTGGTTTGGCTCTTGTTGCAGGGTTGGGTATGCCATGGGGGGCAGGAGTGTCCCAGGCCTGTCCTTGGGATGGAAGTAGGGAGGGTAACCAAAACCAGCCTGGGAGGTAGGCTGTGGGGGGAATTAAGGATGGTGGTGTGGAGGGCAGTGTGGTTGGCGAAGCTCCAAACTCTCAGCATAATGTAGGCTGAAAATGTGAATGATACATGGTGTGGACTGCATCATGTGGTGCACTCCCCTCAACAGTGTTTTGTCAGACTCTTTGTTAGCTAAACAATAAAGCATATCTATTTTGTGATATTATTTCTGGTTTGAGAGGGGGACACAAAGGATTTTAGAACAATTAACTCCAATGTAAGATGAATGGGTTAATAATAGCTGTTAAATGGGGAATCGTTCTCCATTCAGCCTTTCTAATAAAGGTTTTAATTCATTCAGTCACCAATGCTGGAACCCTCAAACAACATGCCAAGTGTAATAACGTCAAGACATGTCAGCCAGGATTATACCTTTAGTGACAACATATTGCAACACAGTAATCGCCATTGTGCTTTTTTACCGTATTCATTCTCAGGACTCAACAATGGTGGCAGAAATTGGATCACAGTCATGGCAATAACCAAGGGCAATTAGATTTGATTTGGGAAAGAAGAGATGCTGGGAATGGGTAAGAGAATGACACTGTACACTTTGGAAGGGTATAGTGGATAGATCAAGGAGTCATAATACTACCTGTGTGTCTCCGTGGACAGCTCCTGCATCACACAACTAGCTTATCTCTCCTTTCTCATCATGTCAGCTTGCAAGGTGGACATACTGTAAGAATACCACAGTATGAGTCATAATACCAATAAAACCTAGAGGTCAAACAGGGAAATCGTTCCAATCGTTTTTCCACCATTCATTTTTCCCATGTGTGATTTTAGAATCACTTACAATATGTAGGTTTACTCTGGCGTGACGTTTTCATAACCTTATACGCTAATTAGCTGCAAATGTGGCCATCATAAACAACTAGAAATGCCATGATGATCTGGACGAGACTGCCGAATCGAGGCAAAGGTAAGAATCTAATGTTAGATAAATGTAGTAATGAATAAATTGACTACAGATAGATTACTATCTGTTTTATCTGGTATAAAAGGTATCCGCTAGAGATGCAGAAGCTTGCAGGGATTTGTAGTTTTACATGATGTGTACTTTCATGTTAATTAGCATTTTCAAATCTGAGAGTAAATAGAACTGAATATATTGATAAAAGTCACCTTGTCCGAGAGAGATTAACATGGTTATCAAAACATCACACCAGGGTAAACCTAGACAAAACATAGCCCTTATTTTAAGTGTGTCTGAAAATCCCCTATGGGAAAAATGAATGGTGGAAAAACAATTAGAACCATTTCCCTGTTTGACCATTTCCCTGTTCTATGGCCATACAAGGGCCATTGTCTAGTTATGGCTTCATGTTGTGTCCTTGAGATGGCTCTTGTGTGTTAGAAATGTTGGAGTAGAACTAGTGTGAAAGTAGAAATAGTGTGATTATTGGTCACTGCCATTGCTTGGATAAGACAATGCAATGACGGTCAACATATAAGTTAAAAAAGATTGTCGTGAGAGAAGTAGTCCTTATGCTGTCATCTGCTGGCCAAGTTTGGGTGGTTATCTGTGATTGTGGACCAAAGTATACAAAACATTAGGACCACCTGCTCTTTCCATGACATAGACTTGACCAGGTGAATCCATTTGAAAGCTATGAGGGGGTGAGACAGGTTAAATGAGGATTTTTAAGCCTTGAGACAATTGACATTTGGATTGTGTATGTGTGCCATTCAGATGGTGAATGGACAAGATAAAAGACTGAAATGCCTTTGAACGGGGTATGTCAGTAGGTGTCAGGTGCAAGAACTGCAATGCAGCTGGGTTTTTCATACTCAACAGTTTCCCTTGTGTATCAAGAATGGTCCACCACCCAAAGGACATCCACCCAACTTGACACCCAACTGTGGGAAGCATTGGAGTAAACATGGGCCAGCATTCCTGTGGAATGCTTTTGACACCTTGTAGAGTCCATGCCCCAATGAAGTGAGGTTGGTCTGTGTGCAAACGGGGTTCAACTCAATATTAGGAAGGTGTTCCTAATGTTTTGTGCACTCAGTGGATGTTCCTCTTATTATTTGGAAATACCCAAAAATTCAAATCTGATCATAAAAAAATAAACAAAATGCCTGTTCCAAATCATATACTTTTATTACCTTTCAGTAAGACCCTATTTAGTATTTTAAACTGGGTCTTTCGAGCCCTGAATGTTGATTGGCTGACAGCCATGGTATATCAGAATGTATACCAGAGGTATGACAAAACAAGTATTTTTACTGCTCTAATTACATTGGTAACCAGTTTATAATAGCAATAAGGCACCTCTGGGGTTCGTGGTATATGACCAATATACCAAGGCTAAGGAATGTGTCCAGGCATTCCGTGATGCGTCGTGCCTAAGAACAGCCCTTAGCCGTGGTATATTGGTCATATACCACACCCCACCATGTCTTATTGCTTAATTATATAACATACTATAGAACATACTGATGGCTTGAAATCAAAAGGGCCTAGTCCATTCCTGATTTACAGCAGATGGGGAGCCCCTCACAGAGAGACAGTGCATGGCATTGCATGACTTGAGTAACACTACCCTGGTCTCACTCAGGTTACGACCCTCTCATGGGGCCAAGACTTGTGTCACTAATAAAGGGACACGATAGAGCGTTACATTCCAGGAAGAAGAGTAGTGAAACTCTGGCCCAGAGCCAGCCAGACAGCACAAATGTGCCTCACATAAAATGCCTGTGTTGTGGAACACAGCCCAGCTTGTCTGAGCTCTTCATTTGCTCCCAGAAAACATGTGTTGCAGGGTTACCATCTGCTGATGACTGATAGAAGAGAGGCCAATGAGTCTCGGTCTTGTGGCTGATTTACTTGTGGCTGACTACTACTGTGTGTGCTCGGCCAAATAGGCTAGTCTTTTCTGTTTACATGGTGTCTGCTTCCTGGAACAATCTTGTATAATTGTTTTTGTGCTCATTTATATGTAGATGAAAAAATATATATATATATTATTTTTTATTTTGCATAAATTGAGTCTAGGTCATTCAATAATCTTACATGGAAATATATCTGAAAATCAATTGTATTTAGGTTAGGTATAGGTTTTTCCAGGACACCGACAATGCTGTTTATGGTATGAGAAAGCATGTTCTACCTCTTCGTTCATAGAAGATTGTTGTCGTTCTTTCCTGATTCTGCTTGGGCATGATCGCTCTTTGACAATATTGCATAAAATTAAGTTCCGACTACTTTATGTGTAACTAATATTATTAGTTGAGAGATGAGGGTTCTATTTACAGCATGTCATGTGTATAATACTGTTATTGATTACTCTGTTTTAAGCCTTTTTAAGCCTCTACATTTTTCTTCATATTCTTCATTATTCATTATTCATAATTTCGTCAAATAATTTCTACAATCCTTTTCACCATAGAAAACGTGAAATATACTTATTTACATTTTTCTAGAGAGTAGGGGAAATGAGTGGAAGTGCCTGAAAAACAAACGAGAAGGAACTGGGACAGGAAATATAGTGTTGAAATAACAGCTGTTCCCTTTCCTCCTTTCTGGCTTCCTGTTAGGGGCCAATGCTTTGCACACTCCTCTGAGCCCATGAACTCACCGTGATCAACTCTCCTCAATAGCAATTAAATCTGAGCCTTTTTTCACCGATCCTAGATCAGCACTCCTACTCTAAGACACTTTATGAACGCAGGCCCTGGACTTTTCCGTTTCTGATAGTGGAAGTAAAAACACTAACTGAAAACAGTTCACTATAAGGGGTAATTTGGGTTTCCAGTTTTAACATACCTGGCAACCCATTGCTGTTTGTTGCCAAGTTAGGTCACCCCTTCCCATGTAGCCTAGGCCACAGCATACAACCAAATGTGTTATTATGGTAGAGTCTGAGGTGACTGATGTTGGCTCTCTGATGTTGGCTCTCTGAGCATCAGCACTCAATTATATCTCAGATCTGCTCTGGCATAAAACAGGCTTTTTTACTGACTGACCATGTGTAAATTATGTGGATACAGATTTCAGGGCCGTTGTTATCTGGTTATATTGGCCATCACATAGTAACCTCACAACAACAACAAAAAATGCTCACCACCTTCTTGCATTGTCTGGAGTTTGCTGCCTAGAACACTTGAACATTTGCCAAAGTCTCGCCAAAGTTTTCCATGGCTCTGCAACCACTAGAGCAAACGGTAAAGTGAGCAAAAAAATATAGTAGCTACAGTACAATGGATCTTTGCAGGGCAGTCCACAAAGAAAAGTGACTGCAAAGTCCTTGCTAAATACGCACCCGCCACCCGGCTCTAGAATTTCATAATTTCCTCATGTGGATGAACACAATCCTGAGATTACAGTTTTTAACAATCACTTTGGCACTAATTTCAGAACCTTGTGGTCATTTTTCAAAAATCTAGACACAAAACTCAAAACGGTCATCACTTGTAACACAGGCTGTCCAATGCTCAAAACATTGCATTGTGCATTCATATCGTTAAAGAAACTTTGCACTTGCAGAATCATTGGTTCAAATAACTTATTTATCATGAAATACCATAGGAACATTCATTTAGATCACCCACACACAAGATACCGATAGTTTCACTGTGTAGTTGTTCGTACAATCATTAAATATTGTAGTACAAAATATATGATACATGTTTCATTATGCTACTACACGTAAATACATCACCGTAAAAGGACTATCTAGTACCCAGTACTAGATAGGTGTACGTAATAAAGTGGCTGGTGAGGGTACAGTAATATCAAATCTGAAAACATGGACTGGAAAAGTGGTACATGGGACCATAGAAACAGTGTTTGATAAAGAATGATGATGAAATATTACATCCATAGATAATGTAGTCCAACTGGTTCATGTTCCACGGTAATTGGTGTCAATGGATCTCGTTATCCTGAAACTTTCATGATCTAAACATGGAATATTGTTTGTCAGTTTCCATAAAACTATGCATTAAGAGTAATGCAACAGTTACTTATCATTTTGATCAGTTGTATCAATTGATAGTTAGATCATTGTAATGAAATGAATAGACAGTCATCTCAGATGTTATATGTGAATTGTATTTTGAAATAGTAATACTTTGATGTTAAGTTGTGTCATTATGAAAAGGTGATTTTTGTTCAATGAACAAATGATCTTAACTTTATGTGTATTGTATCCAAGCAATTGGAAAAAGTGTTACAGAGTTTTGAAATGTGCATTTTGATCATTGGTTGTGAGTTTTGTGTCGAGAGTTTTGAAAAATGACATTAAGGTTCTGAAATTGGTGCCAAAGTGATTGTAAAAAACTGTAATGCTTCACATGTTATTATGACACATTTTTCTATCAACTATTTCATATTTCCCACCCCAGTTGTCAGATCTTTCCTCTAGCACACAGTAGATCTAGGATATAATAGCACGAACATTTGCATATGAATGATTGATATTCAATTAAAGTAGTGTGTGTGTGTGTGTGTGTGTGTGTGTGTGTGTGTGTGTGTGTGTGTGTGTGTGTGTGTGTGTGTGTGTGTGTGTGTGTGTGTGTGTGTGTGTGTGTGTGTGTGTGTGTGTGTGTGTGTGTGTGTGTGTGTGTGTGTGTGTGTGTGTGTGTGTGTACGTGCGTGGGCGTGTGTGCATGAATGTGAAATTGACAATATTTACTATACACTTGTTCAATCCTATGTATGTTTCTCTCACTCGGTATAACACACAATACAAAGACATCCATTCATTCTAGTCTCTCTCCCATTCTTATCAAATATATGTGACTGATTATTGTGTGGGTACAGCATGGAGTAGCCTAATGTTATTTATTATGCCTTTATGTGAGCGCAAAAAAACATAGCAAGATATGAGAAGCGTTGCTTCTTTAAACTTTTATCTTGGATGGACTTACACAAAATCAAAGGCCATCCGCAGTAAGAGGGGTTTAAAAACCGGATCCTACAAAAACACTTCGACCTAATTCTGATGTGACCATATCCGATTGTTTCCCTCTCTCAGGCTTTGACGAGCAGCCACGGATTTGCTCGAATTCACGCGAAACGCTTTAGTGAAGATGAAGAAATGGATTTTATTAAACTGCTCGGGATTGTTTTCGCTGTTTTCTGCCAACCAGGATTCACCCAATTTGAACTCAATGGTGAGTGTTTACAGGGAAAAAATGTCAAACTTGTCAAAGCCCATTGTCAAAAAAGTAACGGTATGATTAACCAAAGTTATTTAATGCATGAAAATATTGCGCCCTGTTGATTGTGCGGGAAAAACATGTTTCTTTAGTGCCTAACGAAAGAAAGATTTTGGACGACTAAAATGTTTAAATAGAAACTTCAAACGTCGCTCAAAGTCGGGGGCTTTAGTAGGCTACATGGAAAAAACAGTAACTGCGAAATTTCACTTCAATAGGCCTTTACATTACCCAGGGCAGGCTTTTGTTTTGGTTTGTGTGCCGGAAAAAATATGATTCGTTTTGAGATGGGGTATTGTGCTCCCAAGTAGGCTACAGATTTACAAGACCAATGTGGTATTCAATGGCCTAAAGGAGGTGCAAAAATCAACGCGCAAAATCAAGGTGGGCCATATTACTTGAAAGCTTAATCACTGTGATTCGCAACAAGATTAATAAAGGCCCTAATAATAAAGAAAATAAGAGAGTAATAATCAATAAATAATAACATGCAGCCAATTCATAGTGTTACATGCCAGTGCTTATGAAAAACAGTAAAGCATTTCTTAAGTTTATGGCAATAGGCCAACATATAATCAAGAGCTCTTGCACATAGGCCTATTATCATGTAATTCATGTAGGCTAATATGTGTGCCATATGTCCTCACATCTTGCATAACAACTTGCAATATTATTCCAATGAATATATATTAACATTCTGATTTGCCAATCGTGATTAGCCATGCTTAGATTTGCAATTTTGCAATTGAATTAGCAATTTGATTTGCATTCTTGATTTTCAATTTCTTATTTTCCAATGTGATGCACTGTAGGCCAGAGGATCTGTCGACGTGGCACAGAGCGACCCTGCTACAGGATCAACTACTTCCAGGACCCACGGCGGAGGGTGACCTTCAATGATGCCAGCCAGGCCTGCAGAACGGATGGGGGGGAGATCCTCAGTATCGAGACTGACAATGAGCAGCACCTGGTAGAGAGGTTCATCCAGCAGTTGCAGGCCACTGATGGGGACTTCTGGATCGGGCTGCACAGAAGCCCACGCCACCGGGTGACTACCATAGGCTGCCCTTCGCAGTACTACTGGCTGGATGGCAGCAAGGCCAGATTCAGGTGTCCTTGTGTTTTACTTTGGTTTCAAGTCTAGGAGATCCCTGTAGCAAAAAGTCTAGGAGATCCCTGCAGCTGTTGCCATGCACACCACAGGAAAATAAAGGGCCATAGCGATACCTCACATGACTCACAATAGTCTGAGAGACATCAAAGAGCATCGTGGATTAACATATCTTCATGCTTTGAGGGTCATTGCTATTTTATCTGTAAAATGTTAATAACCATGAATGTTGTGGTATCGGCAGTGTTGAAGGAGCTATTCTGAAAATATAGTTTACCAAGGTACTAATTACTTCACACTGGCAGAAATTAAGCTACACTAAAGCTATCCTTAAAAAAACATAGTTTACTTTGAAAAAGTAGTTCACTACATCCAAAATACTTAGTGAAAAATTATCATATGTAAATCTGAAGTGTCACAAGATGACAAATTGCAATAACAGATCACTGTAGTCAGATTTGAACAGAATGTGTAATTTATCCTAAATCACAAAATAAATCTTTCAAGTGAGAATTAGGCAGGCCTGAGGCCAAAAAAGAAAGGAAATGATTGCCGATTTCACCCAAATATTATTTTATTTAGCAAAAAATAATAGTGTATTGTTCCAGTAGCTAGCTACGCCACTACATGGCAAAAAAAATAATTAACGAATGAAAACTCTTCTTTGATTTGAATTTAGTTCAAATGCCACCATACTAATGCAAAATGTAGTTAAATTACTAGCAGAACTACATGTAGTTCACTACTCCCCAAAAGCGGGTATCAGTAGGATGAGCGTCCATTTTTAGAAGCATGATGGTGAATTTCTGATAGGGTTGTTGACCTATGGAAAAACGCTCGTTGCAGAAACTGGCATTGGGACGAGCCATCGTGTGGAAACGAGATGTGTGTGGTGCTGTACCACCAGCCTTCTGCCCCCCCTGACGAAGGCGGGCGCTTCATGTTCCAGTGGAACGATGAAAACTGCAACACCAAGAACAATTTCGTCTGCAAGTACTCTGAAGGTGAACTGTACCCTGGACACGTTCTGAATAGGCAAACGCTGTGGAACATTGCAGATAGAAATGTCATGAATAGAGCTGACATGATTCATTATTCTACATGTCAGAAAGTTATGTTTGTTCTACATCATGTTTTTCCATCTGAACATTCCACAACATTGTGCCCTTCTGAACATGGCCCCGGTGTCCTTGATAGTGTCCATATTTAGACATGAACAGATTAAACCAGGGTTGTGTTCAATAGACAGCAAACGGAAAGGAAATGTACCGAAAAAGGGAGGGACTACCTAAATTTGTCCAATAATAATCTCTCGTTTCCGTTGACGAAATGTCTTGTTACGGTTTGCAACAGTGTGCACTAATGAATATGACCCATGTTACATTTATCCAATCTCAATCCTGTAGTTTATCTCTGCTGAAGGAGATCATATTGTATGGTATGATTTTGATTGAATACCAGCCTATCAACAAGGAACCTTGGAAAAAGATCATTCAGAATCAATATAGTCCATATTAATTTGCAGCTGATGATTGTCTCTTTCTTTCTCTTACAGAAAAGTTGCCAGTGTTTACTGTGGCGTGGAATTCAGTATACACAGGTAAACCCACTCCTGCAGCAAAAAAAAACACAAAACAGATGGTTGGTGCATATGTTACGGTAAATGTGTAAAATCTGGAAATCTATACATTTTCACACATTTAGCCTACCATTGTGACGGTCTGATTTGACACATTTACTGTAACACATAGACCAGTGATTGAGTTCATTCAATATAGGCAAAGGTCTGCATAAAAAAAGAGATCTAATGGTTATTTTTGTCCAACAATTTAGTGAATTACCTTCTTTAATGTTCAGCAATTAGGCCTGGCTGTGTCCTACAGTAAGTGATGATTTCACTAAGTTACGCTTACATAAAAGTGCTATTTATAAACATTGTTTTGACATTTTTAACAGAAACATTTAGATTTTGTTAAGGTCAAATATGTGAATCCTTGGGATGAGTCATTTGTTGATACTGAGATCAACAGCTCGAACATGATTACGACATCACCAGTCTCAATCACCGAAGTGTCTATGTATAGGATGACATCTAGTGGTCAAGATTTATGAATCGCAATATAATAGAATAGAAGAGGGTAAAATAGAAAAACTTTATCAGAGTCCCGTTCAATTCATCCTCTTCCCAGTTAATAGAGGCAATGCATTAGGCTACAGTACAGTACTATAGCCTACAGTAGGCTATAGTACAATTATAGATTACCAGTGATGCTGCTTGAAACCTTAGGAGTTTATTTCCAGTATGCTGCTAATTTGCATATTAGTCATACTATACTAGTCTACCCATTTCTGCATCACACATGCTCATTCTTTCATCTCAGATGAAGACAAATGTTATCTTATTTTTAGTCTACATATTTATTTGGGCTATATGATGTTTTTGGATATCATATGAACTTACAGTGTTTGTCTATTTACACGTTTTGCTACAGTGTCTGTCTATTTACAAGTTTTGTTCATGATCTGTTTTCCAGTTGCCCCAATTATATCTCTAATGCCAAACCTCCCGTCAGCTACAGTGAGTGATGAGAAAACAAAAATAGGAATGTCTGAATCATCAGGTAAAAAATCTGCACTCTTCAGGTCTATCGAGTTTGATCCTTGTTCATTGTGTCCCAAATGCAATAAGTAATCACCTCATTTATTTTCCAACGTTTTTTCCAAAAGTATTCATAGTTGAGGTGCCAACTTACTGCCATTAGCCTGGTCCCAGATGATTGCACAAACAGATCTGGGACCAGGCTAGAATACCATTATCTTACCTCTGGTGTTCTTTTTCTCCCTGCAGTAACTCTTTTGGATAATGCCTTATATGTCTCCTACATTCTATTTGCCACTATCCCCGTTCTACTGCTGCTGCTTGTGGCTACAGGAGTCTTCTGCTATAAACGGGCAGCCAAAAGGTAATACTTGTTTGCTTCATTAAATAATAACATGCAATAATACATTTTGTACGATAGGCACCTTTCAAGGGCACCTAACATTATTTTAATGTGTGTAAAACATCTCTAAGTTCAAAAAATGACATAAGATTGGCAAAACAGAGGAAGCTCACAAGAGGGCTTGCGAAACATAATCAACGTCAGACATCACAGAGCATAAGATGGCCTTAAGAGATGTTTTGTTTTGAGGTGGTTTTGAATGCCGTATTTGAAGTAGGCAATGCTGGAGGTGTGTGTGGCTCACTACATGCCTCTGTAAATTATAGTGTGACTGTCTTTACGCAGGAGAAAGTCTCAAACAGACAGCTACCCTAAGCAAGAGCAATGGGGTACAATGTCCACAGCGGCCTGCAACATCCAAGGACCCTATGCCTACCAGGACATCACTAAGCTTCAACCAGCCGATCTGGAGAGCATGGCACCTGAATCAATCAAGAAGATGTCCTTCTGTGACTCCTCTCTTCATACCCAGTGTGATGATTACGAGAATGTTTCAAACAAGGATACAGTGACAGAGAGTGGCTTTGTGACCAATGGCATCTATGAGGCCTGCCAAGACCAGGGTCGGCACTATCTCAACGAGACTGGATGGGTGGAGAATGAGATCTATGAATAATGTTGCCGTCCTGCAGTGCCTCTCTCTTTACCACATGTCCATTGAGCCATCTGGGCATCTGACTGTTGGTGTCTCCATTAAGCTTTCATATATCCTGCTGGTGGGTTGTATGGCATCATGTGACGCGAGACAGGACGGACAGATCCTGTGTAGTATTATAAAGTGTTTGCTTTAGGGTATGCCTATTAACCATACAAAGAAGACCCATTTGAGGCTTCCTGTGTGGAGGCTGATGTCAGTGAAAAGGACAATATCTTCGGAAACTCGGATGACAGAAGTCTGACCCCACGATACCGCTGAGCAATGGTCTGCGAGAGATGATCCTCCCAATGATGTTTACCAAAGCCTCCACTGTCATGACACCAGTTTGAGCTGGCTGGATACAGTCTTTAATGTGCCTTTTCATGGCTACACCAAAGTCCAGGTTGAATAACAGTGTGTAGCATTCGTTTATTTGCCTATTCCTGTGTCTTCGTCTTATAAACTTGTATTTATCACAATGTTGTGAAGAAAATCAAGAAAATATATGTTTTGTGTACATTGTATATTCAAGTGGGGCTGACTAGAGTGTTGTGAAAAAGTAGTCTAACTAGCTAAAGCTGAGTGTTCTTGAAGGATGTCTGACAGGAAATTCCGAAAGCACATCTGGAACACGCACATCCAGGAAATCTAGCATTGACAGCAGAGGCTTTTGGGGTGCTGCTCTCAACAGTTTTCCATGTAAGGCTGTCACGATAGGTTAATTAACAAAACATGCACTTGCTGGACATGTAGGCCTATCAAATATCACACATACTGCTCTGGCTACAAATAAAGCCTATGAATGACCAGCATAAGTGTTTTTATTTTGTTAGTTTTACTTGAATGTGACTTTGTTGTGTTTTTGTGTACAAGAAGACAGAAAAATAGACAATTTCTAAGTCATAAAACCTTTGGTAAGATAGAGCTTACTTCACTGTACTATTGCAAACTCATGACTTCCATATTGTTTGTTTAACCAGCAGGTGGTGCTGTTTCATGTCATTTTTTAACTGTCTTTCCATTGGTCTCGAACTCCAGCACCTGAACTCAAATTCTATGTTGATCGCTAGATGTGCAACGGGTATGTTAAAAAAGGATAATAATTTGCTCATATTCTGTTATATTATTTTATTAGTCTTAAACCAATTGATTCGGTATAATAACCTGTATCCAAAATGTACAAACCTGAATTGCAGAACACACACCATTCCAGCATAATCCAAGTGAATGTTTGCCGTTTTATGCATAGCTGGGAAACCTGGCAAGCATCGTTGTTTGACCTTTATTTAACTAGGCAAGTCAGTTTAGGACAAATTCTTATTTACAATGACGGCCTACCCCGGCCAAACCCTAACCCGGACGCTGGGCCAATTGTGCGCCGCCCTATGGGACTCCCAATCAACGGTTGTGATACAGCCTGGAATCGAACCAGGGTTTGTGGTGACGCCTCTGGTACTAAGATGTATTTGTGGTTGCATCACTTGCATGCATAATTTGCTTTGTGCATAAACATGCATATGTTTCATAGTAAGAGCCCAGCTGCACACACAACTTTACATAACAACTTGCATGCCTAGAGTAACTTGCCAGTATAAATGTCCATAAATAATGCCCACAGTCCAGTCCCTGCACTTTGACCATGAGTAACAAAATCTGTATGTGTGCACCTGCAGGCCAAACTTCAAAGTCAACTATCCACTCAGGGCGGCGAGCTAACAGATTTCAGAATAGCAATGTAACCGGTTGACGTTAGAGGTGGGTCCGGTTGCCTTGGAAACGAATTGGCACTGAAGCGTGGAACAGCTTCAGAGGCCCGCCCCCTGTACAAATACCCCCATAGCTCTGACGTCAATGTACGTCAACGAGAGAATATGATGCCTCCTGCAAGTCAACTCGTGTACTTTAGTTAATAGAGGTAGCTAGCTGAAATATTCTAGCCGTGTTGTGTTGCAGAACGTGGCGTGGCAGCCTGTGGCACTCGTACATGTCACCTGTCTCGTTGGTCTGAAGGGTCGTTCACGTTCAAACTGGCAGGGCGACCGAGAATTGTACTTTTTGTCTATTTTGAATAGACACATTTTAGCGGGCGGTTTGTTTTCCCTCCCTCGATATCTTGTAGGCGAAAGTTGCGAGCCCTTACCTCCTCACCCCCCAAAACCACATTTAATACAGCATGGTCATGGCTGACAATCACCAAAAACCGATATTCCGGGGTCCTGTCCGAGTGGGCTTCTACGATATCGAACGTACTCTGGGAAAGGGTAATTTCGCCGTTGTAAAGCTGGCTAGACATCGTATTACCAAGACCGAGGTGAGTACTGAGCAAACTAGCTAGCTGGCTAGCATGTTAGGTAACCGTGAACTACAGTACGCCTAAACGTGTGATTCTCTTATAAAGGATACTAACCTTGCCTTTGAACTAACAAGCTAACGTTAGTTACTTATCCCCTGTTTTGCAGCGATAAATGAGCTTGCTATCTAAAGTTGTATTTACACATTTTGTAGTTAACTCATTCTGTTCACAATTGACATTGACATTTTTCGACTATTTCACACCTAGGTAACGTTAACGTTAGCTTGCTTTGTTGCAAACACGGTCGTTTTTTTGCAAAGTTTTTGACCCACACATGAAGAAAGCAATAGAGTAGTACCAACTATTATATACCTTGTTAATCAAAACTGTCCGACGGGCGAAGGAAAAATAATTTGTAGCTAGGGCTGGCACAATTGTGTATATCTACACTGCTCCAAAAAATAAAAGGAACACTAAAATAACACATCCTACATCTGAATGAATGAAATATTCTTATTAAATACTTTTTTCTTTACATAGTTGAATGTGCTGACAACAAAATCACACAAATGATCAATGGAAATCAAATTTATCAACCCATGGAGGTCTGGATTTGGAGTCACACTCAAAATTAAAGTGGAAAACCACACTACAGCCTGATCCAACTTTGATGTAATCCTAGTCCTTAAAACAAGTCAAAATGAGGCTCAGTAGTGTGTGTGGCCTCCACGTGCCTGTATGACCTCCCTACAACGCCTGGGCATGCTCCTGATGAGGTGGGTGATGGTCTCCTGAGGGATCTCCTCCCAGACCTGGACTAAAGCATCCGCCAACTCCTGGACAGTCTGTGGTGCAATGGATGGAGCGAGACATGATGTCCCAGATGTGCTCAATTGGATTCAGGTCTGGGGAAAGGGCGGTCCAGTCCATAGCATCAATGCCTTCCTCTTGCAGGAACTGCTGACACACTCCAGCCACATGAGGTATAGCATTATCTTGCATTAGGAAGAACCCAGGGCCAACCGCACCAGCATATGGTCTCACAAGGGGTCTGAGGATCTCATCTCGGTACCTAATGGCAGTCAGGCTACCTCTGGCGAGCACATGGAGGGCTGTGCGGCCCCCCAAAGAAATGCCACCCCACACCATGACTGACCCACCGCCAAACCGGTCATGCTGGAGGATGTTGCAGGCAGCAGAACGTTCTCCACGGCGTCTCCAGACTCTTATCACGTCTGTCACATGTGCTCAGTGTGAACTTGCTTTCATCTGTGAAGAGCACAGGGCGCCAGTGGCGAATTTGCCAATCTTGGTGTTCTCTGGCAAATGCCAAGCGTCCTGCACGGTGTTGGGCTGTAAGCACAACCCCCACCTGTGGACGTCGGGCCCTCATACCACCCTCATGGAGTCTGTTTCTGACCGTTTGAGCAGACACATGCACATTTGTGGCCTGCTGGAGGTCATTTTGCAGGGCTCTGGCAGTGCTCCTCCTGATCCTCCTTGCACAAAGGTGGAGGTAGCGGTCCTGCTGCTGGGTTGTTGCCCTCCTACGGCCTCTTCCACGTCTCCTGATGTACTGGCCTCTCTCCTGGTAGTGCCTCCATGCTCTGGACACCACTGACAGACACAGCAAACCTTCTTGCCACAGCTCACATTGATGTGCCATCCTGGATGAGCTGCACTACCTGAGTCACTTGTGTGGGTTGTAGACTCCGTCTCAGGCTACCACTAGAGTGAAAGCACCGCCAGCATTCAAAAGTGACCAAAACATTAGCCAGAAAGCATAGGAACTGAGAAGTGGTCTGTGGTCACCACCTGCAGAACCACTCCTTTATTGGGGGTGTCTTGCTAATTGCCTTTAATTTCCACCTGTTGTCTATTCCATTTGCACAACAGCATGGGACATTTTTTGTCAATCTGTGTTGCTTCCTAAGTGGACAGTTTGATTTCACAGAAGTGTGATTGACTTGGAGTTACATTGTGTTGTTTAAGTGTTTCCTTTATTTTTTTGAGCAGTGTAGTTTACCCAATAACACTTACTCATTTTTACAAGAAGTGCATAAAGTTGTTAATCATTGTATGAGCAGAATGGCACGGTTGGGAGGAGAAGCATCATTTCGTAATGTTCCAATCGGTCAAAACCATTTGTTTTGGAAACAGCGGTGTCACCAAAGCTGTTATTTATTCATGATATATGTCATAGCAACTTTTCTAAGATGCATATGACAATAACCGTGGCCATTTGCATGACAATTGGGCCTAATCGTTACCCAAAATTCCATAATCGTCACAGCCCTACTTATAGTATTGGTTTCCATCTGGATGTCACCAGGATATGCCAATTGGCTAACGTATCGAGGTGCCTCCCATTGTTTTGCTTCCCCAGGCAGCTGTATCACATATCGCTTGAGGTAGCTAACGTGGCCAACTTGTTCCATCCCACTTGATTATATTTTGACTAAGATAGCAGCCTACACGAGAAATAACTTGTAATATTGGTAGTCACCTTGATAGTCTACTGCTCAATGGGAGAGTTTGCCCTGCAAGCTGACAACATATCACGGGTCACAGTGCATCCTTAGTTCCTGCTTTCCGACCAATGCAGAGCACCGCTGTCCTGCAGTATGGAGAGGGGATGTAGTTTGATAGTCTCTCGTCAGTCTTTTCTCTTAAAGCAAAACATTTGGTCTAATAATGAAGGATCTAGAATAGGCCAATGTCATACCTTAAAAAAATAATAAAGACAAAAATTTGTGACACATTCATGTTTTCTTTGAGGATGTGTATGGAGCTGAGTAGAGCTACATAAACATAAATCATAAGATCTTATCATTTTGTTAAAATTGCATTTGAAGGACATGTTTGGATTGAATCACCTGACTGGCAATATCCTCAATGTCCGGAACACCATGAGCTTTCTATTCTACTGCGATTACACAGGGGGACTAGTAACCATTGTGACTGTGCTTGTTTTTAACACGGACACAGATGGGTCATCTTTCTTCATTAGCTTTGAGCTCACAGAGCTCTCGAAGGTGCAAAATTAAACTATTTCGACACTGAACCTTGGAGTCCTGTCCTGTGCTATTCCTCTGAATATAGCATATGTATCTATTTAGCTAGTCAGTGGCAATGTTTCTCAGCTAAACAAGCGAGTCACATTGGTCAGTTCAAAGACCAACATAAGCCTGGCTACGTGTTGAAACAAGCGAGGAATAACATACAATGTGACACCCTCTTCCACAGATGAATACAAATTGATGACCATTACGGAATGTAACGTGAGTCATAAGCATGCAGAGACCAGTACAGTACTTAGAATGACCCTCACTGTATTTTATGTTGTGAGGCAGCTGAAGCCACTGAACATGGGTCTACTCTGCTGCTCTCCCTCTGACCATGTTGTCCAGACTCTCCATATCCAGGATGTGTCCCAAATGTCACCCTATTCTCTATGTAGTGCACTACTTTTGGCCAGGGCCCATAGTGCGATACTTTTGAGCAGCGCCCTACTTTGTAAATGGTGTGCCATTTGGGATGAAATCCTAGCCTATCCATGTTGCGTGAAAACAGTCAGTCAGTAGGACAACGATGGGAGAACTAGGGTGTATGAACAAAATGGAAGCCAACAGAAGCAAATGGCAAGGGACCTACATGAATTTGTCCATCATCAACTCTTGTTTTCATTGCAAAACGTGTTCGACTGGTTGCTATGGTGCACAATAATCATTACACCACTGTCCATCTCCTGTTCCCTTTTTTCATTGGTCTCTTTCATTTATGATCTTGTGATCAGTCGGACCTCAGTTCACGAATGCCCCCAACCTTACTTGACCTCATTGGATATATCGGCCGTATGCATCAAATTGTGTGTGGATGGCTTGACAGAAATGGTTGCAAGAAGGTAAATGTTGAACTTTTGTTGCACAAATATCCAGATGATGCTGCATATAATTTTGCGCTATGACGCGGTAGGTGTGATCGAGGCGTCAACGTAATCTGTTTATAACGAAGAACGAGAGGAGAGTTAGTGTAGTGCTATGTATCTAATCAAGCGTTGTGTTGGGTAAGATTAGAGTGGAATGATTAAAGGCCTCCCCTCGCTTTTGTTTACTCCCTGAGCTTGGCTCGCAGACATTTGGATCTCTTCAAGTCCTGGTGATGAAATGCTGTTTATGAGAGAGAGACTTGGGATATTGCATGTTATCATGACATGGACACACTGTTAATCAACTCTCGCAAGGATGAAGAAATGGCCTGTTTTCCAGCAGCTTCTGCTAATGTTTGCCGCCCTTGCCTCTCACCCAATGTGGGTGACGGAATATAAAAGCTGTTTATGATTACCTCCAGCAAACAGTTTTTTTTGTACATAGGAGAGCATTTGAGATTTATTTTTTTTGTCTGCTTGCCTTGCAAGAACTGAGAGTGCTGTGGAATTATATTATGGAGAGAGAGGCTTACTGCTTACCACTTTTTCCCCCTTTTGTCTTTAGAATGATCTGCCTCAGTCTAAGCGACACTTAAATGTAGGCCTACAAAAAAGTATTTTATTTTCCTACATAAAAAGACCTCAAGGGAATCCTTTGAATGTTTTGTCCAGGGACTCATCACTGTGTTCCACAGGTTGCCATTAAAATAATAGACAAGAGCCAACTAGATGCTGTGAACCTGGAGAAGATCTACCGGGAGGTACAGATCATGAAAATGTTGGACCACCCGCACATCATCAAGTTGTACCAGGTAAATCGCTCCTCTTAAAAAAACAGTATACAACATACATTCCCTTTTTTATTTGGTCCTCTGGGTTTTTGTCAGTGTTGGAATTCTGTCCTCAAACTTGAGTGAAAGTAAAGATACCTTAATAGAAAATGACTCAAGCAAGTAAAAGGGAAAGTCACCTTGTAAAGTACTACTTGAGTAAAATTCTAAATATACTTAAGTATCAAAAGTAAAAGTAGGAATAATAATTAACCAAACTGTATTTTAAAAATATATATATTTTTTACAGATAGCCAGGGTCACACTCCAACACTCAGACGACATTTAACAACAAAGCATTTGTGTTTAGTGAGGACGCCAGGTCAGAGGCAATATGGATGACCAGGGATGACCAAGTGTGCAAATTGGACCCATTTTCTCTCCTGCTAAGCATTACAAATGTAACAAGTACATTTGGATGTCAAGGAAAATGTATAGAGTAAAAAGTACATAATTTTCTTTAGGAATAGAGTGAAGTGAAACTTGTCTAGAAATAGTAAAGTACACATACCCCAAAAAATGACTTAATTAAAGTATTTTTTCTGAAGTGCTTTACACCACTGTTTTTGTATAAATTTGCAATGCCTACGGTCATTCAGGATATTTTCTAATGGGTTAGCAAACATCTCCAATCTACCTGGCCTTCACAGTCCTAGACCTTCATAGATATCAGAGCTGACGTCTGACGGAGTTAATGACTAAACAACCAACCCTCTGCATCTTCAAGCAATGTGTCAAGGTGCTTGACAGAATTTCACCCAAACTGCACTGTAGGTTTCAGCCTCTCGTGTTAATAGCAGAAGGGGAAAGAAATGTTCAGCTGCCAAGCTCTCTCATCAGAGGAGGTCCTACTGGTCAACCTGAAAAGCCCACCCCAGACTTCACTTTATTACATAAGACTTTAGGTCACTTTGGTCATTGGCAATGTGAATAGCACTTCGTTATTACACAACCAAGTGGCTCAGGTCCAGACATTGATGTGTAATCATTGTGTATCATTATTTCCAACAGCTCTTCCATTCAAACGGCTTGGGTCAATTAGTAATTTCCTTTCAGGCCTCATGAACAGAGGGCAGCAGGCTCGGCATCGGCTCTCTTCTCGCTCTCTCATCCCCAAACAACCAACACCCCCCTCCTTGGGGTCTTTGCTTCACAGGATGCCCCCTCAGTGGACTCAGAGACCCAAGTTTTACACACACACAGCTCTTGCTTCGACCACTTCACTGTTTCAAATAAACTCCTCATCCCCACCTTCATCAATATATTGCCTATTTGTCCCCATCAAGCATTCACAACAACACAGATAAGTTGTAGGCTATAATGTTGTCCTTTACATGGGACAACAATCCATGTCATTCCCTCATTTGTATCATTGACAGATTATTCTGGCAGAATTTGGATGATTAGTGCCATGTGGTCGGCATGTTATGGAAGGCACTGGGGAAAGTCACATTGGTTATCCCTACAGCATCTTTGATAAAGTCATGGAGGCAGTGGCATATTGGTCAGAAAGGGTGCAGAGCAACGGGTTAGTGTGCCCAGATGGGAATTTACATGAAAGAACCACTTTGGGGGATGTGAATGTATCTGATTCATTAATGCATCTCTTTTCCTCTCTCTCAATTTAGCTCTCTTCATCCCATTGTTTTCTTTGGCTAATTCTGTACTGATAGTGCCAGCGGTGTGTGTGGGAGGACACCAGGGTATGCGTCCCAAAATGGCACCCTATTCGCTATGTAGTGCACTACTTCCCATAGGGCCCTGGTCAAAAGAAGTGCGCTTCATAGGGAACATGGTGCCATTTGGAATGTAGACCCTGGTGTCCTCCTACACACACACCGCTGGCACTCTACAGGGAATAGAGGAACCGTTCAACCATGGAACAGAACATCGTTCCTGTTCTCTCATATTTGTGTCATTTTTGTAATTCCGGAATAAAATAATGACTTTTTTGTTATTGTTGTGTGCAGCCAGTATAAGCCTTTTACTCTGCTGATCAGTGCAAGTTTGCATTCATTCATTTGTTCTTTATGATCCTTTCATCAAGACTGTTCTGCGGTTCTCAGTAGGCCCACGTCAGCCAGCCTAATACTAATTCCAGGAATCCATGCACAAGGATTGTCAGATGAATTTACATCTTAACAGCACTGAGGTCATTGCTGAAGTTGGTCTTAATATGTTTTGCTGTGTGCTTATTGCTTACTCATTGTTTCCTTCCCTCTTTCATAGGTAATGGAGACTAAGAACATGCTCTACTTGGTGACGGAGTATGCCAAGAACGGGGAGATTTTCGGTAAGTGACGCAGACGTACCAAGCAAATTTTTACCCGACGACAATGTCAAACAATTTTTGCATAAATCTCTAAATCGCAATCAGTGTAGATGAAGGGGAGGATACAGGTTAAAGAAGCAGTTTTCAGCCTTTTAAGCCAACTGAATTATGGATGTATGTGTGCCATTGAGGGTGAATTGGCAAGACAACATTAGGTGCCTTTGAACGGGGTATGATAGTGCAGTGGATCCCAAACTGGGACATGCCCGTGGGGGTGTTTTTTTACATTTTTTTAAGGAACTTACAAATTAGGTAGTGCATCATCAGTTCCTCTTGTCATGCTAGTCGTGGCATACATTAGAGAGCTATTTATAACTTCTAGATAATGTCCGGATCAACTAGTCCATGTCAGCTAATGTTTTTAGCTTTAAACCAGCAACATTTTCTCTCTGCCAACAAGAGGGGGGTGAACAGTTTGTCATGAGCAGTGCTTGTGCCCATATAAATAAATGTGGCGTGCATGAAGGAGGGGTGCGGGATGTTCCCCAATGCTGAATGCGGGGCCTGAGTGAAAAGGGAACCCCTGTGGTAGTGGGTGCCAGGAGCTGCAACGCTTCTGGGTTTTTCACGCTCAAGTTTCCTGTGTGTATCAAGTGGCCCATCACCCAAAGGACATCCAACCAACTTGACACAACTATGGGAAGCATTGGAGTCAACATGGGCCAGCATCCCTGTGGAATGCTTTCGACACCTTGTAGAGTTTATGCCCCAACAAATTGAGGCTGTTCTGAGGGCAAAAGGGGGTGCAACTCAATATTAGGAAGGTGTTCATAATATTTGGTGTACTCTCTGTATGTTCCTGATAGGCTTTTGCTTAATCAAAAGGGAAGGCTTCTTTCACTGTCTAAGGACAGGTAGTAGGACAAAGGAATGCCTCCACCTGTTGAGACAATGATGATTTTATTAAATCTTCCCTTGAGCTCCTCACCATTTGCATATCTTGCCCCTAATCCTACTTTCAGTGAAGATTGATTGTCATAGGTGAGAAGCATTGGGTTAAACCCATAGAACTAGAATTCTATGATATATGATTATGAACCACGTAGATAGTGATGATTTCCTGGTCTTGTGTTTTGACTAAACAAGGCTGGTAGTTTGTCCAAATACCCTTGTTTATGTTGTTGTGCCACTTTGATGGCACCCACTGGGGCAGGGAGAGGGCAAGAAGGAGGAGGCACAGGTTAATAGAGCTTGTCTGACCTCCATTTTCAGTTCAGGGGTCAGTCAAAACAGCCTTTCCTCAAATACCCTTCTGTATCTCTACAGAGTTGTTACAGGCTTGCCTGTCTTCTATATACCCACCAAATAAGACAGAATATAAACCTAAGAGAATATCATATGATGTAGGTAAAGATGCGAAATGTGAATGCTATTTTACCCCAAAGCACATTTTGTTTTTTTGTACAGTACATGGACCTCACAGACAGGCCTGCCCAAGGCAAGCCATTTCCCAATGGTTATGTAAAGTGATTTTTGTATTGATGAATTGTGTTGCATGATGTTTGACACATCATTGTACTGTAGGCAATGCAGTGCTGGGTACAGTGAAGGTGTGCACAAGGTGAGTGGGTTGGTTAACCTTTGCCCCTTAAAAAGTGGACAAGAAAGACAAGCAATTGGTGGGATTCTACTACTGGACTGGATCGGTTATTGATATGAAAACGCTAGATAGCCTGGCCGTGAAGAATGAATAAGAGTCTGGTCATGAAAGGAGGGCAAAACCAGAAGCCCTAGAAGTAACCTATTAGGACTTATAGAACCAATCTTGATGTACCATTGAGGTATGAGGCGCATGTTCTATCGCTAACAGACAACCCATGCTCTCTGGTCTGCTCCAATGAAAACCAGCGCTGTTGCCACCAGCCATCTTGGTTATACAAGCAGCGTTTTCTGGTTCTCATTTATTTGTTTGTGTAGAGGGAGGAAAGGGAGTGCTTACTTGACACATGAAGGATGACAGTTTTTTTTTTTTTTTATTTTTTTATACACGTGGAACAAAGTGAAGTGATGGGGGGGCACTCAGAAAAGTTGTCTGCCTTATCCGTGCCAATGTTTATCCTTCTGGAAGGTTCTCCCATCTCCACAGAGGAACTCTGGTGCTCTGTCACCTCCCTGACCAAGGCCTCCTCCCCCGATTGCTCAGTTTGACTGGGCAGCCAACTCTAGGAAGAGTCTTGGTGTTTCCAAACTTCTTCCATTTAAGAATGATGGAGACCACTGTGTTCTTGGGACTTCAATGCTGCAGAATTTTTTTGGTGCCCTTCCCCAGATCTGTGCCTCGACACAATCCTGTCTCGGAGCTCTACGGACAATTTCTTCGACCTGGCTTGGTCAACTGTGGGACCTTGTAGACAGGTGTGTGCCTTTCCAAATCATGTCCAGTCAATTGAATTTACCACAGGTGGACTCCAAGTTGTAGAAACAGCTCAAGAATGATCAATGGAAACCAGATTTACCTGAAATCATTTTCGCGTTTCATAGCAAAGGGTCTGAATACTTATATAAACAAGATATTTCAGTTTGATTTTCCGCTTTCTCATTATGGGGTATTGTGTTTAGATTGAGGAAAAACATACATTTTAATACATTTTAGAATAAGGCTGTAACGTAACACATTTTGGAAAAAGGGAAGGGGTCTGAACACTTTCCGAATGCACCATTTCTTGATTACATAAATATTCAACCCCCCCGTGGCGGGCCGGGTGCATGCACGCTGACACGGTCGCCAGTTGTACACTGTTTCCTCCGACACATTGATGTGGCTGGCTTCCGGGTTTAGCGAGCAGTGTGTCAAGAAGCAGGGTTGTATTTCGAAGACGTTTGGCTCTCGACCTTCGCCTCTCCTGAGTCCGTACGGGAGTTGCAACAATGGGACAAGACTGTAACTAGTAGCATTTGGATATCATGAAATTGGGGACCAAAAGGTGTAAAAAACTAAAAATAAAAATCCATCCCATTTTATCCATTTGAAATTAATGCTGTAAACACAACAAAATGTGGGAAAAGTACATTGGTGTGAATACTTTTTGAAGGCACTATATGTGACAGGTCTTTTTTGTTCTTACACACTCAGTTCTTAGGTGGTGTGTTTGTGTGATTTTTGCCTAGTCAGAGTAATGCATGTTTAGAGGGTCGGAGTAGGGAAATGTGGCAGTGATTCTCAAGTGGTTGATGCCTTATTTTGGATGGTCATCACGTGTTTGTGTGTGCGCAAAGCAGCGATACTGCACTAAATAAACAAACTGTGTTTGACACTCTTCTTCTCCCTGTGTCTGGGTTAAGCCAGGGTCAAGCTCAGACCTGACACTGGTGTTGATTCTAACAACAGCCATCTTGTTTTCACCACAACTGATAAAGAAGGGTGCAGAGTAGTGGCGAGTGAATGGGACAAAGTCGACTGCATTGAGACCGGGTCCACATCCCAAATGACACCTTTATTCCCCTTTAGTGCACTTCTGTTGACCAGGCACCATAGGGAAGTCCATAGGGCTCAGGACTCTTTCTGGGGCTGTATTGAAAATGTGGCGCCTGGAGGACTTGTCTTGCAATCAGCCCACGACAAGCCCATTATGATAGAAATAGACTGGGCTTGATAGTTCATCAGCGCAGCACTCCAACTGAAGGGCAGACAGTACATTTGGGTAACCTAATTTCAGAGAATTCTTAGATTGCTCTGCTGATCATGTCTAGGTATTACAGAACCATTTTGGCCCCACTTATTGTTCTTATTGCACAATGTAATATGGTTATATAATGCATATTTATATGCTTTTCGCCATCAACATCATCACTGAGATTTTCAGGCGCCAGCAAGCAGCACAATAGCTGACGTAGGTAAACAGGATTATGACGTTCTGTTTTCTTCCACTATAAACATACATTCCTTCCACTTAACATCAACCTAAAGATCCACCAAGCTACATTTGTGCAACTTGACTTAGTAGCAAGCTGTCAAGAGCGTCTGCTAAATGACTTAAATGTAAATGTAAATGTAGTGTCTGTTAGTGGCTTTGTGAAGCCACGGTTCTTTATCCAATCACCAGACCGCACTTCACCCACTTATCTGTTATCACTGCTTATAAGTCCTTTTTATAAGCCTGCTGCTCTCGGTCCGTATCCATCCAGCTTTGTCCCAGACTCGGTGTCAACTAGCTAGCTGCCTAGGAGGAGATCTCGTCTGTCTGTCCATCCCATAGAATTGGAATTACTAAGATGGACGTTCCTATACAAGTCAATGACTTACAGTTCCAGTCGGTCTATTTCTACAATCCATCCATCCCAGCCCTATGGACTTTGAGTCTGGCAGGGTGGTGGGCCAGACACAGTGAAAGCAGCCATGCCAACCTGTCTGCTGGCTTGTCAGCCTTACCCACCCACCAAGCTGCAGGAGTGGATCAAACCTGGAGAAATTGGGTCAACTACAAATAATGAGGAGGAACAGAACCGCCAAGCAGAGGAGGAGGAAGGGGGGTGGGGAGGCAAGGGGACATCAATTTGAATTTGAAAAGGGGGTTTTAAAAAAATGTAGGCCATGCATATTAAGAAGAAAACACTATAGGAGAGTAGCTGGGTTTAATTGACTAGGCCTAAACACATCTGTCTTCCTGAGAGTGTGCCACGGCGAGATTCATTTTGGCTGTCAACTTCTATTGTCTGCTGCAGAAGTTGGGTCTATAATTTTTAAAATTCTGTTACTCAGTAGATATCGAGTGTTTCTTTTGTCTGAGCTGAAAAGGCTTGGCTACACTGTTGACTCACCTAGCTGACACTAGTAGCATCGTTTTGATGGCTGATTGACCTGTGGCATGCTAGGCAGTGTTGAATTGTGTAGCGTATGCGTACGTCTTTACTTCCGTACTAAATTTCAGGAAAATAAGTTTGGAGCTGAGACATTGCAGGATTGATCGGGAGAGAGTCATTATTTCCCTTGTACAGTGGGCAGGCTGTCTGGATTGCCGGCCAGCTGAGAAATGTACGGACGCCAGGTCCTGCTCTTGCTCGGCTTTCCAATCTCTTCAAAACCGAAGCAGCTGTTAAGAGATTACACATCTACCCAAAAGAACTGGAACACGGTGCTCTTCTGAAATTTTGCCTCGTTGTTTTTAACACCCTGTCCTGGACCTGTGATTCATCATTCATCCCCCCAGTCTCTCCCACTTTCTCCCAGAATGCAGCACTTTGACTGAGTACACCTGACTGTGCTGCCATGTTGTTGGTCCTCCTCCTTGCCCCTTCTGACGTTGAAGCAGTGCATTACTCATTCATCCACTGGTGTGACGGTGGCTGCTGTGACAAGCTTGCTTTTTTGTGTCATTAGCCCTTAGCGGAAGCACTCTGGAGCGCACCAGACTCTGTTGCTTGCGTGTTAATGGAACTGCTTAGCTCTGTCAAGGTGTTGGGGATCAAGGCTAGAGAGCAAAGTCATGCCATAGATTTTCAAGTAGATTTAAGTCAAAACTGTAACTTGGCCACTCAGGAACATTCACTGTCTTCTTGGTAAGCCACTCCAGTGTAGATTTGTCTTTGTGTTGTAGGTTATTATTCTGCTGAAAGGTGAATTCCTCTCCCAGTGTCTGGTGTAAAAGCGGCTCCGTTCGGAAAGACGACTGTATCTTTGTGTCTGGGTGGTTTAATACATCATCCACAGCATAATTATGAACTTGACCATGCTTAAAGAGATATTCAATGTCTGATTTGTTATTGTTATCCATCGTCCAATCACTGCCCTTCTTTGAGGCTTTCGACAAGCTCTCTGGTCTTTTTTGTTGAATCTGTGCTTGAAATTCAATACTTGACTGATGGACCTTAAAGAGATTGTATCTATGGGGGACAGAGGAAGGAGTGGTCATTCAAAAATCATCTCAACCCCTATATTGTATTTCTCATGTCTATTTCAGTGCAATAAAAATAGTATCTAGCACAGTGAACATCACTTCTATTGTCCAATGTAAGTGTCAGCTAATTCCAGCCAAATGGGTAACCAGGATCCAAAGGCCAGACTTTCTCTAGCGAGGGATTGGTTAGGTACTATAGGGCAAGATTCCGCTGTAGGCTTACTACTCAGTATATGCAGAGAGGTTTATCACATAGCTGTGTTGCTGCAGTAGCCCACCCACCCAATCTCCGTATTCAGAGCACCTCGCCACATTCCCATGCCAAGTGATTTTTTTATTAGCGACACGCGACAAAGTGAAGCCTCAGTTAAGAGGGGAAACAATATGGAATATGGCACCCTCTCTAATCAGTGTCATGTTTTTCTAATTCCCTCTGAAGTTAACCACTCATCAGAACTACTGTACTGTCTGGCCATAATGTCACAGTTTCCTGGAACTTTAGCTGTATGCATTCTCATTTGCATAATGAACTGGATATGAGGGAATTATAATTCAGATTGATGGATTTAATGCTTGATATTTCCCTTAGGCTATTCCTAACTTTGCAGTTGCTCCATTTTTCTTTTTTTTTCACCCTCTCGTGTGAGCACAGGGTGGTTGGTGCTGTTGAGATGACTCAGACTCTTTAAAACTCTAACTCTGGTTGGTCTCCTGAAATGTTTTGTATCGTTGAAATGTCTTTAACGTAATTTTGCCCTTGTACTGTAGAGGGAAATTAGTTCCCATTCCTCTTTGTCTTTCTCCCTCCATGCTATGTGAGGGTGTGAAATACAGAGCTGCAAACATGGCTGCCTGCTGGTTGCAGGTGTGAAGATGCCATCATGACACGAGTTCCCCAGAGGCTGTTGATGAGTGATTAATTCTCTCTCCCATTATATCTGTTCATGGTTGTAATTGACGGGAGGAAGTCGTAACGAGTTTTATTTGATTTGGAATTTGCGGATGGTTACAATTCAAATTTTACGTTAGAATAATTAGCTAAATACACTCATACCATCATGGCCGCCTAGTCATCCCCAGCTTCCAGTTGGCTCATCATCCCCCCCTCTCTCTCCTGTAACTATTCCCCAGGTCATTGCTATGAATGTTAACTGGTCAAATAAATGTTAAAGGAAAAATGGTATCACAATAAAATAGAAACAATGAGGCTATACACAAGAGGTACCGGTACTGGGTCAATGGGCAATGCTTACTGGGCAATGCTCAATGGGCAATGCTTATGCTTAGTCAAGGTCATTGAGGTAATTATGTATATTTGGAAAGTAGTCAGACCCCTTGACTTTTTCCACATTTTATTATGTTACAGCCTTATTCTAAAATGAAATCATATGTTATTTTTCTCATCAATCTATACACAATATCTCATATTGACATAGCAAAAACAGGTTTTTAGACATGTTTGCAAATGTCTTTCAAATTAAACTGATCACATTTACATAAGTATTCAGACCCTTGACTCAGTACTTTATTGAAGCACCGATTACAGCCTTGAGTCTTTGGTATGACACTACAAGCTTGGCACACCTGTATTTGGGGAGTTTCTCCCATTCTTCTCTGCAGATCCTCTGTCCGGTTGGATGGGGAGCGTTGCTGCACAGCTATTTTCAGGTCTCTCCAGAGATGTTTGATTGAGTTCAAGTCCAGGCTCTGGTTGGGCCACTCAAGGACATTCAGATATTTGGCCCGAAGCCACTCCTGAGTTGTCTTGGCTGTGTGCTTAGAGTCGTTGTCCTGCTGGAAGGTGAACCTTCGCCCCAGTCTGAGGTCCTGGGCACTCTGGAGCAGGTTTTCATCAAGGATCTCTCTGTACTTTGCTCCGTTCATCTTTCCCTCGATTCTGACTATTCTCCCAGTCCCTGCTGCTGAAAAACATCCCACAGCATGATGCTGCAACCATGCTTCACCGTAGACATGGTACTAGGTTTCCTCCAGACGTGAGGCTTGGCATTCAGGCGAAGAGTTCAATCTTGGTTTCATTAGACCAGAGAATCTTGTTTCTCATGGTCAGTCATTTTTTTAGGTGCCTCTTGGCAAACTCCCAAGTGGGCTGTCATGGGACTTTTACTGAGGGACTCTACCATAAAGGCATGATTTGGTGGAGTGCAGCAGAGATGGTTGTCCTTCTGGAAAGTTCTCCACAGGGGAACTCTAGAGCTCTGTCAGGCCTTTATGACCAAGTCCCTTCTCAGTTTGGCCAGGCAGCCAGCTCTAGGAAGAGTCTTGGTGTTTCCAAACTTCTGTGTTCTTGGGGACCTTCAAAGCTGCAGCCATTTTTTTGGTACCCTTCCCCAGATCTGTGCCTTGACACAATCCTGCCTTGGAGCTCTACTTACAATTCCTTTGACCTCATGGCTTGGTTTTTGCTCTGACATGCACTGTCAACTGTGGGATCTTTATATAGACAGGTGTGTGCCTTTCCAAATCATGTCCAATCAATTTAATTTACCAAAGGTGAACTCCAATGAAGTTGTAGAAATATCTCAAGGATGATCAATGGAAACAGGATGCACCTGCGCTCCAATTTTAGTCTGTCTGAATTCTTATGTAAATAAGGTTTTTCTGTTTTTTTTTATAACTTTCTAAAAACCTGTTTTTTGCTTTGTCATTATGGTGTATTTGTGTGTGTGGATTGAGATTATTTATTTAATCCATTTTAGAATAAAGCTGTAACAAAATGTGGAGAAGTTAAGGGGTCTGAATTACATTCCAAATGCACTGGCGCTAGGGGAAAAGTGACTATGCATAGATAATAAACAAAGTAGTAGCAGAAGTGTGTGTGTGTGTAGTTAGAGTCCAGTGAATGCATATCAAGCAAGTTGTTGTAGAATTTTAAACTTTTTTTTTTTTAAACAGGGTCAATGCAAATAGTCTGGGTAGCCATTTGAGTAACTGTTCAGCAGTCATGTGGCTTTGGGGTAAAAGCTGTTAAAGGAGCCTTTTGGTCCCAGCGATATTGTGAGAGTTTGGGCGAAGTGTTTGCTGTTGGAGAATTTTTGGACTTGTCAGCATCGCTGAATACTAATTCAAGAAATATCAACAGAATCGAGACATGATGGGTCCATGATCTTTGGAGATGGATGGGGAGGTTTCTTTAACATGTATACTATTCAAACAAGATAAGCCAAGCCCCCAACATTTAAACATTTTTTAAATTTAACCTTCTATTTAATAACTAGGCAAGTCTGTTAAGAACAAATTCTTATTTACAATGACGGCCTACGCCTTATGCGACTCCCAATCACGGCCGGTTGTGATACAGCCCGGGATCGAACCAGGCTCTCTAGTGACTCCTCTAGCACTTAGATGCAGTGCCTTAGACCGCTGCATCACTCTGGAGCCCCAAAATAGATTCCAAGTGTTTGCATTTGTCTCAGGAAAATGGTCCGTGGCCCAAATTTGTTTCCACCCGTTTGTCCCTTAGAGAGGCAGCGTAGGGGTCAGAACAGAAGAGCGTCATGCAGCTCTTTGCACGACATTGCAGCACCCAGGGACATTGGAGTTAGGTCATCTTGGCTCTTTCTCACTCCCTCCCCCTCTTATGTGCTAATGCACAAACAGCAGGGCAGTTCTGAGTAACCCTCCTTCTATCCCCTCCTTGAGTTAGCTGATGAGGACATTTTCAATGTTTTCTGTGTATTACAGTAAGCTTAGGCTATAATGTGTTTGTCACTGCCCAACCCTGCCAGCTCACCTCAGCTCTCCAGCTGTAAACTGAGCGGAGCTAGCCAGGCTGGGCTAGAATGTGTTAGTCGAGCACTGTATGCGTTAGTTGGGCCTGTAGGGTCTGCGGGCTTGGCTGGCTGAGGTCTGAGGGCCTGACCCAGCACTCCTGGGTGTGGTGACTGACCACATGATTACGTCCGGGGGGGGGGGGGGGGGGTGTTTACTCTGCTGCCTCGACCCGACCACAGAATCACAGGCCAGGCTCCTTATTGTGACTCATCACTGTCCTTTCCTTTGTAGGCTGGCCGGAGGAGGGGTGGTTACTGTAAGAATAGTTGAGAGAGCTGAGGTGTTCCATGCCACTATGTGATTGTACTCTACAACCATGGCAAACCAAACCCAAATGGAATTGTACTAGACTATTACTGTTCAGGTATGAGCAGAGTGTGGATTCTGTTAGGCACACAAATGGATTTGGTCTAATGTGTAGTCTAGCAAGCCTTAGCTAGGAAGAAGACATGGAGCACACACAGGCCTACAGTACATGTTTGAGGGCTACGCATTCTAGCCACCCTTGATTTGAATGTATGCCAGCTGATGAATGTATATGACTCTAACCCTCTCCCCTCTCTAGACTACCTGGCCAAACACGGGCGACTGAGTGAGCTAGAAGCGCGGCGCAAATTCTGGCAGATCCTATCAGCGGTGGAGTTCTGCCACAATCGTAACATAGTCCACCGAGATCTGAAGGCTGAGAACCTGCTGCTGGACGGACACATGAACATCAAGATAGCAGGTAGGTGGTCAGTGCAGTGAAGCCAGACATTTTTGTGTTTTTTCCTTGACTCCATAACCTGTCATGAGAGACCAGACATTTTTCTGGTCAAGTCACATGGTCAAGAAAAACTCCTGTACTTTCTCATCGCTAGGGTTCCAAAATTCCCCCTGTTTTCCAGAAATCCTGGTTGGAGTCCTGGCAATTTTTGGAAAGTGATTTTGCAACCCTACTCTTAGTGTTTCAGGGGAACTTAAGACTAATCTAAATTGTTAGATTACTTGTTGGTTATTACTGCATTGTCGGAACTAGAAGCACAAGCATTTCGCTACACTCGCATTAACATCTGCTAACCATGTGTATGTGAGAAATGCAATTTGATTTGATTTGGAAAGACCAGTGGGATGGACTGTATGAAAATACCTTGTGGAGAGAGTTTCATGTTCACAGTTGTGAAGATCCTGTAAATCGACAGGCCTAGAAATTGTGAACCAAGTCTTTTATATATAGTGCGAACAAACTCACAACTTGTTTTGATCAGAACATTGCTGTTGGATTACATGGCCAGGAGCAATGACCTCAGCGATGGTTCAGTTCTGAAATGTCTAACGACCAGAGCAGGCCATTTGCACTGTGTTGAGGTGACTAAAGCCCCCTAGCTAGATCAGGGAAGCAGGAGCTGAAAGCTAGACCGTACTGCACAGAGCCTCGGGCTGTTGTTGCATTATCAGGAAGATGGCATTTTGAGCGGGCTGGTGAAAATGTCATCGAGCATCTGCGAGAGGGCTGGGTGAGAAGGACTGTTCTAAGATGTTTGTCAAACACGGTGACGCGCTGTGTGCATGCCCACAGAGTCCTTGCGTTCCTGCTCCAGTGGTGTGAGATCTAGGCTAGTCCGGACTGTGACTGACAGAGAGGGAGACTTAAGAAGCCTGTCTTCCCGTGTTCATTAGGGCACGCAAAGGAAAACGTTTCCAAATGTTTTTCAACTAAAAATTAAAATGAGTCCCTGTAGTCCCTCCTTGATTTTAGTCTGTTTTGTTCCGTTTGATATCTAATGAACACGACCCAGTTTGTATCTCTGTGGATGTAAGAGAAGATGATCAGTTGTGGTGGCAGGTGGTTGTTTTTACCAAAGGCAATATCGCCACCACAATGACTCCGATCCAATTGTTGGGAAAGGTACACTTTTGGGGGGAAATGGACCAGTGAAAACATTAACCTAGGATTACAAATACATCAGGCAGGCACACAAGGACATTGGGACATCCTGTGCTTTGCTTGTCTTAGATGAAGACAATGTTTTTTGTCATCTTGTTCTAGTCTCTCTGGACTAAAGAGACTCACTGCACAGAGGAACAGATAAATGTTCCCCCAGTGATATCTCACCCCTTGTTTTACCTCACCGAAGGACATTGTGTGGTTCGTGTTTTATCCTCAAAGAAGAGGATGCACTGCCGCACTAGTCTCCCTTTTTTAAAGGTCTCCTTTTGTATACCCAGAACTGCCCGGGCGGTCAGTCTCTCAGACGCTCCATAGTGCTGTCGTCGTTGATGGTCAGTCTGGGAAAGGTCACCCAAGTGCCAGGCAGCAGGGGGTGTTGCTTTTATGTTTCTACTTCAGTGTGTGTCTCTGTGTGTGTGTGTGTGTTAGATCATGCACTAATCAGGAAGCCTCTTAATCACACTTGGGGTTGAGGCTGGCATCAAATTAACTGCTTCGAAAACACTCATCATATGTGACCAGTGATTGGGTCTGCTGCTGCAGCAAACAACATTTGATCAGTGGTACACTGCTTGACACCCCCTCTCCCCCCCTTCACCCATACTATTACACTATGTCTTGTTTTATTGTTCATGGACCAAGCTGAAAGGCGACCCATTACACAGAAGCACATGTTCAAGGTGCAGGTGTGATATAATCATTAAGCCACCCTCTCATTCACCCCCCCATGCCTCTGTACCTCAAACAGGGTGATACTCAACCACACACACTGTCCACCAGCTGTATAAATCACCATAGTAAGCTGAGCTCTCTATGCACTTGTGTCCTTGTTCAAGTTGACACATTGTATTGTCCCTCATTTATAAAGGAACAGCCACTGTTGGGATCCATTTGGGACACAGACAGAGTGACTGGTGCTGGGCGCGGCGTTGCGCAGCCCACCCTCCCCACATAGCGAGCCCCTGGGCTGTTGGGAGCATTGACGTCAGCCAGCCACGATGCTCAGTATGCAGCCCGCAAAGTGGGTCAGCTCCTCTGATAAGCCCTCACTCCTTCTTTACTCTGCCTTAATGTGCCTTGCCAGGGTCCTCACTGACATAGACTAGCCGAGATATAATTATCTACAACTCCCTTTGTCTCGGGGTAATACACACCTTTAGATCCCCCGTCTTAGATATGGGCATAAAGGTATATGATTGACCGCTTCTTTTGTCTCTTGGTTCAAATGTAGCCTAAAGACTAGGCTAAATCTAGACGTACGTATACCGTGCCTTCACTTCTTTTAACATTTCACATTTTGACCTTGTGGCAAGCATCCCGCTGACCTTGATGCATTGTATTGTCAGAGCTAGACCGTTTTTCAGGTGAGGTATAAAAAAAGGGGGGGGGGAAACAAATTTCAGTTTACTTTCATCCAGTAAACTCAGATACTGTGAATTACCAGAATAGAATCCAGACTTGCATGGGATTGGATTACTTTTAATTTTAGGTGATGGTTATGAAACCTTGTTTTTAGCTAGACAAGTCAATGGCAATGCTGCACTGCTGTTGTTAAGTGTGTGTTGTGCAGTCTGTGGTACACGTCACACAGGGTTTCCGTTAGCCAAAAGTTGCTGGCTTTTGTCCACCCCCCAAAAATGAAAAAACTGTAAATAAATCTGTTGCAGGCTAAAATGGCCGAGAGGGGAAAAAATCCCATTGCAAAAGGATGCTGTTTATTCATTGATGGAGATACAAGTCAATGTAAATACATTTGACGATCATGCTTACAGTGCCTTTGCCAAAGTATTCATCCCCCTAGGCGTTTTTCCTATTACAATCTGGAATGTAAATATATTTTTATTTGGATTTCATGTGATAGACATACGCAATATTGGTGAAGTGAAATGTTAAAAAAAAAACTGAAAAGTGGTGCGTGCATATGTATTCACCCCCTTTGCTTTGAAGCCCCTAAATAAGCTCTGATGCAACCAATTACCTTCAGAAGTCACATAATTAGATTGCACACAGGCAAAACACTGTTTTAATCAATTGTTTGGTGATGTGAATATATTTAGTGTAGTTTTATCCAAAATAACTTTTTTTTTAATGTTTCACTATTTTTTTATTTGAATGAGAGAGATTCACTGTGGAGGATGATTCTCCTCTGAGGAGCCTCTACTGCTTCACACATTTTACTTTTCACTGACAACTGCAACTCAATAATCAGCTAGGCCTATTGCCATGCGCACTGCCCAAATAGGCATAAGCCCAAATAGGCATACGCCTATGAGCTTATGATTTTGAAACAATCCACAGCTATTTTTTAATGATTTTTTTTAAAGACGCTAGTGGTCCTTGAGTCCTCTGTGGCTAAGTCATGCTCTGAAGTATTTTGAAGGATTTTATTTCTTCCTGTATAAACGGGAGTAATTTATATAATTTTGGCAAATTTAGTTCAATTTACTTCCCTATTGGACCCGCTATGCCATTTCTCTCATGTCTTATTGGTTTTCGTGTCAACCTTCTTTCGTCCAGAAACTTAAGGCACAATCCTAGTTATATTAGCAACCCATTCTAGTTGTTGAGTCTTTAGACACCCCCCCCCCCCCCCCCCCCTTCTTTCTAAGTTTCTAACAGAGATTTTCGTATCTGTCACATATGGAACTGCTGTCAATTGTGCCGTTTCTGGAGTGTGTTTTCCCGCTAATTGCTTTTTGGCAACTGTTTGAAAATGAGGTTTTATTGGCTGAGTTAGTTCCATGTTTTGTTAAGATGCGTTACCATAATCTAAATGTGATTTCTGTAATTTTGAGCACTGTGGATAGACAATCTCATGGTTAATGTTTCAAATGGCCGTCAAATTAAAATCTCCCCAGTCATGTTGTCCAGCGCCACATTTTCCTAACGGAAATACTGACGTCACACGAGTGGCAGAGAGAGAGTGGGTCTCAAGTAGCACCCTATTCCCCATATAGTGCACTACTTTCAACCATTTAGTCGCACTTTGCGTCCCTTTTACATGGCTGTGCGAGTGAATTTCTTTAAATTGGTAGCATCAGTGCGAGCAGCACATTCTACATGTTCACTTCAAAACACCCTATTTTCTTTAGGAGGCTAAAGCCCATGATTTGGTCAAGCAGTAAAGTACATTTATCCTCATCATTCCTGTAATTAAAGTGTCTGCCTGCCCCTGTACCTGTTTAGCTGGGAACTGCTGTTGCTGTGTTGAGCGAGCCACTCGCTCTGCTTTCCTGGACAAATGTATAGCATTTTAAAATCCTATTGTGGGGAAAACACAGCTATCCTGTTATTTAAAATGAAAGTATATTTGTCACATGGTTTGTAAACAACATGTGTAGACTAACAGTGAAATGTTTACTTACGGGCCCTTCCCAACAATAACACGAGGAATAAATACTCATTGTGTAATGATAACTTAGCTATATACACTGGGCACTAGTACAGTAATAATAATAATATACAGAGTGGATGACAGGGGTACGAGGTAATTGAGTTAGATATGTACATATCGGTAGGGGTACAGTGACAAGGCAACAGGATAAATATAGCAGCAGCGTACGTGTTGAGTCAAGAATTAGTGCAAAAAGGGTCAATGCACATAGTCTGGGTAGCGTTAACTATTTAACTAACTATTTAGTAGTCTCTTGGCATTGGGGTAAAAGCTGTTCAAGGTCCTGTTGGTTCCAGACTTTGTGCATCAGTACTGCTTACAGTGCTGTCTTTGATAATTGGTGGCTGGAGTCTGACACCGCCTGTTAAAGAGGTCCTGGATGGCAGGGAGCTCTGCCCCAGTGACATACAGGGCCATACTCACTTCCCTCTGTGTAGTGCCTTGTGGTCGGATGCCAAGCAGTTGCCATAGCAAGAGGTGACGCAGCCAGTCAAGATGCTCTCAATGGTGCAGCTGTAGAACATTTTGAGGATATTTTCAGCCTCCTGAGGCGGAAGAGGCGTTGTCGTGCCGCCTTCACGACTGTGTTAGTGTGTGTGGACCATGATAATTCCTTAGTGATGTGGACACCGAGGAACTTGACGCTCTCAACCCATTTCCACTACAGCCCCGTTAATGTGGATGAGAGCGTGTTGGACCCGCCATTTCCTGTAGTCTGCAATCAGCTCTTTTGTCTTGCTAAAGTTGAGGGAGAGGTTGTTGTCCTGGCACCACACTGCCAGGTTACTGACCACTGTCGTGTCATCAGCTAACTTAATGATGGTGTTGGAGTCGTGCGCGGCTACGCAGCTGTCGTTTTCTCCAGACATTAAAGCAGTGACTCGCTCCTGCAGGTTAATTCTCTACAACATCCGTGGAGAATGACCTTACCTCACACAGAAAGCGGCGCCGGTCCTAATCCAGGCACTTGTCCTCGCCCATCTGGACTACTGCAACTCACTGTTGTCTGGGCTCTCCGCTTGTGCCATCAAACCTCTGCAATTTTTCCGGAATGCTGCAGCCCGCCTGGTTTTCAACTTTCCCAAGTTCTCCCATGTCACCCCGCTCCTATGCACCCTCCACTAGCTTCCAGTCAAAGCTCGCATCCACTACAAGACGATGGTGCTTGCCTATGGAGCAGCAAGTGGAATTGCCCCTCCCTAGCTTCAGGCAATGCTCAAACCCTTACACCTGAGCACTCCGTTCTGTCACCTCTGGTCTCTTGGTGTTCCCGCTCAGCCCAGTCCAAGCACCTGAAACCCTACCTCTTCAAAGAATATCTTCAATAATCCCCCTCACTACTTTGAGGAAAATTGTACTTACTATGCCTGTGATATGTGGTGTTCCCACCTAGCTATCTTAAGATGAATGCACTAAAATGTCAAATGAGTGGCCCGTGTTGAGGGTCAGCGTGACTGTGTTCTCGCCTACCCTCACCACCTGGGGACGGCCTGTCAGGAAGTCCAGGATCCAGTTGCAAAAGGTGTTCAGTCCCAGGGTCCTGAGCTTGGAGGTTACTATGGTGTTGAACGCTAAGCTATAGTCAATAAACAGCATACTTACGTAGGTGTTCCTCTTGTCTAGGTGGGAGAGGGCAGTGTGGAGTGCAATATAGAGTATGTCATCTATGGATCTATTGGGACGGTATGCGAACTGAAGTGGGCCCAGGGTGTCTGGGATGGTGGTATTGATGTGAGCCATGACCAGCCTTTTCAAAGCATTTCATGGATACAGATGTGAGTGCTACGGGGTGGGGTGATAGTCATTTAGCCAGGCTACCTTGACGTTCTTGGGACTATGGTGGTTTGTTTGCAACATATAGGTATAACCGACGGGGTCAGGGAGAGATTGAAAATGTAATTCAAGACACTTGCAAGCTGGTCAGAGCAATGCTCTGAGTATGCATCCTGGTAATCCATCTGGCTATGTGGCCATGTGAATTTTAACCTGTTTTTTTTTAAAGGGCTTACTCACATCTGCTACGGAGAGCGTGATCACAATTGTCCGGAACAGCTGATGCTCTCATGCATTGTTCAGTGTTGGTTGCCTCAAAACGAGCATGGAACGAATTTTGCTTGTCTGGTATGCTCACATCACTGAACAGCTCGCAGGTTGAGTTTCCCTTTGTACTCTGATGGTTTGCAAGCCCTGTCACATCCAACGAGCGTCAATGCCGGCAAAGTAGGATTCAATCTTAGTCCTGTATTGAAATTTTGACTGTTTGATGGATTGTCAGGGGTTGTAGCGGTATTTCTTATAAGCGTCCTTAAATGTTATCTGATGAATCTTGGAACATATTCCAGTCTGTACTAAACAGTACTGTAGCTTAGCATCCGTTTCATCGGAAAACTTCCGTATTGAGGACGTCACTGGTACTTCCTGTTCGAGTTAATCAAATGTTAGTATGGAGTCCTGCCTATGGGCTTCCCAATGGGCCCTGGTCAAAAGTAGTGCACTAAAAAGGGAATAGGGTGCCATTTGTGTTGCAGTCCAGGACACTGCTGCAGCTTTATACGGGTTGATCTTGGACATTGGCCTCTCATGGGAGGGGGGGGTGAGCGCATTTGGCCAGAGCACTGAAGAGGCTAAATCAATTTGCTGAGCTACTGAACACTGCTTTGTGCCACACAGTCCAACACGACCTGCCCCCATTACGTAAGGCAGCGTATTATTATTTGTTTATTTCGCAACGCATCTTCTTCCCTCGGCTTTATATAACGGGGATGATAAATAAATAAATAAATAAAGAGCTGAGAATACAAAATATTTTTTATTCATTGGATAAAGTTAGTTGTTTACAACAGGGTCCCTTTAACACTGTTCGGCTCCACAGATAACGATCTCTCCGTTCTCACACTCGAGGGCAACGACACTGAAGTTTATTCTAATGGGAATCTTAAACATAAGGAACAGACACGTGAGGGAGTGAGACAGAAAGGGAGCGGGAACAGAGGGGGTGGGGAGGAGGTAGTGATTTACGTAAGAGAAAAAGCTAGCAGCTTCATACTGGTAAAAGATTTGGCCACACGCTGTTGGAAGTTTAATTTTAATGAAAGGCAGAGCTTTTTTTCTTTCCGAGTTATGATTTAGATCAAGTGTAAGTTTGGAGCTCACTGCCGCGCTCTTTTTCTCTCTCTCCCTTGGAACAATCAGAACACACAGTCACTCTATGAGCTCATGTCAGTCTCCTGGGAGATGACCTCATGAAGGCCCAGCTAGCCGACCAATGGCCTCAACACACAAATATGTGCATTACATATCACATTGGCTAAAAAAACCTGCAGGTTGTTCTAATCTGCGTCCTAAATAACACCCTACTCTCTATACCAGAGGCCCTGATCAAATGTAGTGCACTATAGTGAATATGGTGCCATTTGGGACACAGTTCCCTAGAAAGGAACAGTTTTTCAAACATAGCCACTAGACTTGACTACTATACTGTTACATAGTTATTTATTAGTATTGCTACCTACCTGTATTGTTATTCTCATTTGTTATTTTTGATTTGTGGTGCATTTGTGTGATACTTTGTAGTCTGTCCTTATGTTGCACTTCTCCTAATACTCATGGTTTGTTAGATGGAAGCAGAGATACAAACTATAGATAATTTGCTTCCAGGGATAGTAGATGGTCACATTCCAAAGACAAGACTGCTTTTTCCACAGTTCCGGCCTTTCTCCTGTTATTTCATATACACTAACACTTTAGTCAATTAGTAGGCTAACTTTTGTAAAAAAAGAAATACTATATATATATATATATATATATATATATTTTTTTTTTACAAAAGTTAGCCTACTATATATATATATACATACAATCAGTGCCTTCAAAAAGTAATGTTATGTTAGACTGAATTTAAAATTAGATTTAGTGTCACTGGCATGCACACAATACCCTATAATGTCAAAGTGGAATTATGTTTAGAATAAATGTTTACAAATTAATAAAAAATGAAAAGCTGAAATACATTGAGTCTTCAACCCCTTTGTTATTGCAAGCCTGAAAGTTCAGGAGTAAAAATGTGCCTAACAAGACAAGTTGCATTGACTGAATCTAATTTTTGACTACATCCTCTCCGTACCCCACACATACAATTATCTGTAATTCCCTCATTCAATCAGTGAATTTAAAACCTCCACCACAAAGTCCAGGGAGGTTTTCCAAGAAGTGAACCTATTGGTAGTTAGGTATAAAAAAAAAAAAACTGAAATTTGCTTGAAAATCGATGGCAAGACGGGTTTAATGTCCATTGCTGGTGTTTCTTCACTGAAGCAAGTCTCCTTCTTATTGGTGTTTTTTAGTAGTGGTTTCTTTGCAGCAATTCGACCATGAAGGCCTGATTCACGCAGTCTCCTCTGAACAGTTGATGTGTCTGTTACTTGAAATTTGAAGCATTTATTTCGGCTGCAATTTCTGAGGCTGGTAACTCTAATGAACTTATCCACTGCAGCAGAGTTAACAGGGTCTTCCTTTCCTGTGGCGGTCCTCATGAGAGCCAGTTTCATCATTGCGCTTGGTTTTTTGAATGCACTTGAAGGAACTTTCCAAGTTCTTGACATTTCACGTATTGACTGACCTTCATGTCTTTAAAGTAATGATGGACTGCTGTCTCTCTTTGCTTATTTGAGCTATTCTTGTCATAATATGGACTTGGTCTTTTACCAAATAGGGCTATCTTCTCTATACCCCCCTACCATGTCACAACACAACTGATTGGCTCAAACGCATTTAAGAAGGAAAGAAATTCAAGAAATTAACTTTTAACAAGGCACGCCTGTTAGTCACCTGGAATGCATTTCAATTATCTCATGAAGCTGGTTGAGAGAATGCCAAGACGTCATCAAGGCAAAGGGTGGATACTTTGAAGAATATCAAATATATTTTGATGTAACTGTTTTTGGGGGGGTACTACATGATTCCATATGTGTTATTTCATAGTTTTGATGTGTTCACTATTATTCTACAATGTAGAAAATAGTAATAAAATAAAAAATAGACAATCCCTTTAATGAGTAGGTGTCCACATTTTTGAATGGTACTGTATGATATGTATTTTCAATAAATGTGCAGAAAATATATTTTCACTTTGTCATTATGGGGTATTGTGTGTACATGGGTGAGAAAGCAAATTAATTGAATCAGTTTTGAATTCCGTCTAACAACTCAATTTGGAATATGTCAAGGCATATGAATACTGTCTGAACACAATGCATCTCACCTTCCTATTTAAACAAGTTAAAGCCATTTTAATCCTTGATGAAAAAGCGATAGGTCTATATAGTGTTCTTTGGTCTATATAGTGTTCTTTGCCGGACAAAAACAGTTAAATCCTTGTTCCTGCTTGGAACATCTCAATTTATTCTGTCTGCTGGAACAGAATCCGAGGGTGCCTAAAATTGCTGTTTTAATGTTGGAAAATGATTAGCATGTACAGGTGCTGCTGTGCAAGGAATATTTTTCTGCCTCTTTAGCAACCACCCCCACTCTTTGCGCACACACAGTCACATTTTCTTATCTGGAGCTAGTGTTTAAAGCCCTATGCCACAGGCTACAGGTAGTCAATCTGTCTTGACTTCCTGTGCGTCAGCCACCTTCTGATCCTTTGACCAGTCTGCTCTCTCTCGCGCGCTCTCGCTCAGTACTCAGGGTTCTGAGTACTGACGCGCTCCATCTGCTACGATCCATTCCCTTCCATCCTTCCCTCACCTCTTACCACACATCACTCACTCACTTAGTCAGTCAGCCAGCTAAATGTGCCCAGGCAGAACCATCCATACCGTCTATGGGCAGAAGAACTCAACCCAGTGTATGTTTGTTTGGGTCAAGGTGAAGGTGCGTAATAAGTTAACTGTGTCATTCTCCCCTTTTTGTTAGATTTTGGCTTTGGGAACTTCTTCCAGCCCGGGGAGCCCCTGGCCACATGGTGCGGCAGCCCCCCCTACGCCGCTCCGGAGGTGTTTGAGGGACAACAGTACGAGGGCCCCCAACTGGACATCTGGGTAAGACGATGCTCTTGTCTGCATCCTAAATGGCATCCATATTCCTTCCAATAGTGCCCTATTGGCTCTTGTCCAAAGTAGTGCACTATACAAGGAATAGGGTGCCGTTTTCACACACCTGCTCTGCAATGAGTCACATACTGCCAACTAGTCCCTCGGTGATACACACAGAGTTTCCCAGAACTGACTGTACATTGTCTTTGACACTGGATCGAGTGTAATCATGGACATTTAGAAGCAATAGTGAGGCCAACCAGATTAAACAAAGACAAAGTCGGGGAAAAGTTGTGTCCCAAATGGCATCTTACTCCACACAGTGCACTACTTTTGACCAGAGCCCTATCAAAAGCAGTGCACTATTTAGGGAATAAACTGCCATTTGGGATGCAGTCACGGTGCTTAGCTGTGAGAAGGTGGGATAAAAAAATATACTGCTTTTGGTGATTGTGTCGGGGATCTGATTGTGAATCATCAACCCTAGTCAGCTGGGGCGGCAGGGTAGCCTAGTTGTTAGAGCGTTGAGCTAGTAACCGGAAGGTTGCAAGTTCAAATCCCCGAGCTGACAAGGTACAAATCTGTCGTTCTGCCCCTGAACAGGCGGTTAACCCACTGTTCCTAGGCTGTCATTGAAAATAAGAATTTGTTCTTAACTGACTTGCCTAGTTAAATAAAGGTCAAATTAAATTAAATGTTTGCTTTCCCCCTTGCAGTGATAAGTGTATGAGAATGACATCTTGTTAAAAAAACAAAACCAAACTTACTCTTTTTCAAAGGTGACCTGAAGACGTGAAATCACAAGATTTTCCCAGCCTCTTTTAATACCTCCCTAGTGAACTCGCCCTCGCATACATCTGGGTGCCTTTCTACCCTGATTGATCTAGTTATGTGAGTGTAATTGTTCACACTGCAGCCCCTGACCTAGTCTGTCCGTTCGTCTGTCTGGCTGTGCTTGTGTGCACGTGTGTTTTTGTCTCAATGTAGAGTATGGGGGTGGTGCTGTACGTGCTGGTGTGTGGCGCCCTGCCCTTCGATGGCCCCACCCTGCCTGTTCTCCGACAGCGCGTCTTGGAGGGTCGCTTCCGCATCCCTTACTTCATGACAGAAGGTGAGACTCAATAACCTAGTGCTTTACACCCCAAAAAAGTCAGAAGTGACACCACTGCTCCTATGGAAAAACAGTGTGTGGTTGTTGGAATGGGGTTTGTTTACTTGTGATGCCAGCAGAGGACATTAAAGGGGCAACCCAAGATACAACAAAGTGGTTACTCCACCACTTGTTTTAGTAAATGGCTGAGATATAAAGCTGTAGAAATACAACCTTCTCAAATCAATGGTAAAAAAATGTAAAAACAACATGCAACAATTTCAATTTTTTTACTGAGTTACATTCATATAATAAATTCAGTAGACCCTCATCTAAGGATTTCACATGACTGGGCAGGGGTGCACTTGTGTGCCAGGCCCACCCACTGGGGAGTCAGGCCCAGCCAATCAATGAGTTTTTCCCCACAAAAGGGCTTTATTATAGACTGTTATACTCCAGTTTCATCAGCTGTCCGGGTGGCTGGTCCCAGACGATCCCGCAGGTGAAGAAGCTGGATGTGAAGGTTCTGTGCTGACGTGGTTACACGCCGCCAGCAGTTAAGGCCGGTTGGACGTACTGCCAAATTCTCTAAAACAACGTTGGAGGCAGCTTATGGTAGAGAAATTGACATTAAATTCTCTGGCAACAGCTCTGGTGGACATACCTGCAATCAGCATGCCAATTGCTTGTTCCCTCAACTTGAGGTATTGTGTTGTGTGATGAAATTGCACATTTTAGAGTGGCCTTTTACTGTCCCCAGCACAAGGTGCACCTGTGTAATAACCATGCTGTTTAATCAGCTTCTTGATATGCCACACCTGTCAAGTGGATCGATTATCTTGGCAAAGGAGAAATGCTCACTGATGGGGATTGAAAACAAATTTGTGCACAAAATGTAAGATAAATAAGCTTTTTGTGCGTATGGGTAATTTCAGCTCATGAAATATGGGACCAACACTTTTACATGTTGCGTTTTTATATTTTTGTTCAGTATATGCACTGTAACCCATTTAACTGTCTGCTTGGAGCTCTTCAGAATCCCACTTGTGTCTCACCACTGCACAGGGGTCTAGCATGCAGGGAAAGCATAGACTGCTTTTGAAGTGAGGCTCAACTGCCCGGCATGGCATAAATACCTGTCCAAAACACCTGTCCAAAATGGAACCCATTTACTACTAGGGCAGGGAATTGCCAAGGACCTCACGATACGACATTATCATACTTAGGTGCCAATACGATATGTATTGCGATTCAATACTGTGATTTTATTGCAATTCAATGTTCCAAACATATTGTTCACCATACGTCTGCTGCAGAGGGACAAGAGCGAGCCATTCATAAAACATCTGAGTAGGAGTGCTGATCTAGGATCAGGTCTCCTGTCCATATACTGTGCATCTTATCCATTCTGCTCTAAAAGGCTAAACTGACCCTAGATCAGCACTACTACTCTGAGACGCTTTATGAATATGGGCACTGTTCCTAGGAGATCCTAACAGTGCTCCTTTTGGTGGTGCTCCAAATCTAGAGAAGTCATCATGTCAGGTTCGAGCTAACACTATACGCCAACCTGGTGCGACTAACTCTAATCAGAGTGAGCCAGAGTCATTGTGTTTACATAACCTGGGGAAGAGCCAGTGAAGTTCAAGCAGGGCTCTGCCAGCCTCCCCTATAGGGGTGGACTATTTAGTCCATGTTGAGAATGCAGCCCCACGGCCCGCTCCAGTCCTGTTCTCACCTTCCTCTTCATACGAGAAGAACAGAGTGCCGTTTCCTCCCCACATGTTCAGTCTCTGCTACACACACTGGCACACATACACACACACTGTACGGTACAGTACACAGCCTCTATATAAACATTTGGCAGCGCTGTACTGGTAGTACACTACTTTATTTTGCCTTCAGTACTGTACATCCCAGGACCGTACATTCTTTGACTGCCGTAATGAAGCGGCCCCAGGAGATTTGGTGTAACAGAAATCTGAGAACCCCCCCCCTGCTTTCTTTAACTGTCGAAAGGAGGTGTTAACTGTCCGGCCCTGAATATTTCCATGATGCACTGGGCTCCTGAGTGGCGCAGCAATCTAAGGCACTGCATCTCATTGCAAGAGGCATCACTACAGACACCCTGGTTCGAATCCAAACTGTATCACAACTGGCCATGATTGGGAGTACCATAGGGCGGTGCACAATTTGCCCAGTGTTGGCCAGTGTAGGCAGTCATTGTAAATAATAATTTATTCTTAACTGACTTGCCTAGTTAAATAAAGGTTAAATTAATAAAAATGTATTTTAAATGTACTCAAGAGAAGAGGGTCAATGTAGATTGCATAGTTTCTCTCTCTCATCCCTCTGTCTTGCCAGAGAAGTACTCATTCGGCAACAGGGCAGTCATGATACAGCGTGTTCGAAAAGTATTTATACCCCTTCCCTTTTTCCACATTTTGTTATGTTACAGCTTTTTTTTAAATGGAGTAAATTAAATGTTCCTCTTCAATCTACACACTGTACCCATAGTGACAAAGTAAAGACGGGTTTTTAAAAAACAAATGGCTTATTTACACAAGTATTCAGACCCTTTGCTATGAGACTCAAAATTGAGCTCAGGTGCATCCTGTTTCCATTGATCATCCTTGATGTTTCTACAATTTGAAGTCCACCTGTGCTAAATTTAATTTGTTGGACATGATTTGTAAAGGCACACACCTGTCTATATAAGGTCCCACAGTTGACAGTGCATGTCAGAGCAAAAACCAAGCCATGAGGTCGAAGGAATTGTCCGTAGAGCTCCGGGTCAAGATTGTGTCGAGGGACATTTGGGGAAGGCTACCAGAAACATTCTGCAGAATTGAAGGTCCCCAAGAACACAGTGGCCTACATCACTCTTAAATGGAAGAAGTTTGGAACCACCAAGACTCTTCCTACAGCTGGCTGCTGTAGGAAGAGCAATCGGGGGAGATTGACCTTGGTCGGGGAGGTAACCAAGAACCAGATGGTTACTCTGACAGAGCTTCAGAGTTCCTCTGTGGAGATGGGAGAACCTTCCAGAAGGACAACCATGTCTGCAGCACTCCACCAATCAGGTCATTATTGTAGAGTGAACAGACGGATGCCACTCCGCAGTAAAAGGCACATGATAGCCAGCTTGGAGTTTCTCTGGTCTGAAGAAACCAAGATGAACTCTTTGGTCTGAATGCCAAACATCACGTCTGGAGTAAACCTGGCACCATCCCTACGGTGACGCGTGGTGGCAGCATCATGCTGTGGGGATGTTTTTAAGCTGCAGGGACTTGGAGACTGGAGACTGTCCTTGCTTGAGTGGCTCAGCCAGAACCCGAACTTAAACCCAATCTAACATATTTGTAGAGACCAGAAAATAGCTGTGCAGCGACGCTCCCAATCCAACCTGAAAGGGCTTGAGAGGATCTGCAGAGAGAAACTCCAAAACTACAGGTGTGCCGAGCTTGTAACGTCATAACCAAAGAAGACTCGAGGCTGTAATCGCTGCCAAAGGTGCTTCAACAAAGTACTGAATAAAGGGCATGAATACTTACAGTTGAAGTCGGAAGTTTACATACACCTTCGCCAAATACATTTAAACTCAGTTTTTCAAAACTCCTGACATTTAATTCTTGTAAAATTCCCTGTCTTAGGTCAGTTAGGATCACCACTTTATTTTAAGAATGTGAAATGTCAGAATAATAGTAGAGCGAATTATTTATTTCATCACATTCCCAGTGGGTCAGAAGTTTACATACACTCAATTAGAATTGAGTAGGATTGCCTTTAAATTTTTTAACTTGGGTCAAACATTTCGGGTAGCCTTCCCCAAGCTTCCCACAGTAAGTTGGGTGAATTTTGGCCCATTCCTCCTGACAGTGCTGGTGTAACTGAGTCAGGTTTGTAGGCCTCCTTGCTCGCACACACATTTTCAGTTCTGCCCACAAATTTTCTATGGTATTGAGGTCAGGGCTTTGTGATGGCCACTCCAATACCTTGACTTTGTTGTCCTTTTGCCATTTTGCCACAACTTTGGAAGTATGCTTAGGGTCATTGTCCATTTGGAAGACCCATTTCCGACCAAGCTTTAACTTCCTGACTGATGTCTTGAGATTTTGTTTCAATATATCCACATAATTGTCCTGCCCCATGAAGCCATCTATTTTGTGAAGTGCACCAGTCCCTCCTGCAGCAAAGTACCCCCACAACATGATGCTTTCTCCTCCGTGCTTCACGGTTGGGATGATGTTCTTCAGCTTGCAAGCCTCCCCCTTTTCCTCCAAACATAAAGATGGTCATTATGGCCAAACAGTTCTATTTTTTTTCATCAGACCAGAGGACATTTCTCCATGTGCAGTTGCAAACCGTAGTCTGGCTTTTTTATGGCGGTTTTGGAGCAGTGGCTTCTTCCTTGTTGAGCTTCCTTTCAGGTTATGTTGATATAAGACTTGTTTTACTGTGGACATAGATACTTGTACCGGTTTCCTCCAGCATCTTTAAGGTCCTTTGCTGCTGTTCTGGGATTGATTTGCACTTTTTGCACCTAAGTACGTTAATCTCTAGGAGACAGAAACGTCTTCTTCCTGAGAGATATGATGGCTGCGTGGTCCCATGGTGTTTATACTTACATATTATTGTTTGTACAGATGAACGTGGTGCGTTTGGAACTTGCTCCCATGGATGAACCAGACTTGTGGAGGTATACCATTTTTTTCTGAGGTCTTGTCTGATTTTCTTTTGATTTTCCCATGTCAAGCAAAGAACAACTGAGTTTAAGGTAGGCCTGAAATACATCCAACAGGTACACCTCCAATTGACTCAAATTATGTCAATTAGCCTACCCGAAGCTTCTAAAGCCATGCCATCATTTTCTGGGATCTTCCCAGCTGTTTAAAGGCACATTCTTAGTGTATGTAAACTTCTGACCCACTGGAATTGTGTGTGTGTGTGTGTGTGTGTGTGTGTGTGTGTGTGTGTGTGTGTGTGTGTGTGTGTGTGTGTGTGTGTGTGTGTGTGTGTGTGTGTGTGTGTGTGTGTGTGTGTGTGTGTGTGTGTGTGTGTGTGTGTGTGTGTTTTAATACATGCATTTTATTTTATAAATGTACAAAAATGCCTATAAACCTTTTTATGCTTTTTCATAATGTGATCTTATGTGTAGATTAAGGGGGGGAACAATTTAATACATTTTAGATTAAGGCTGTAAGAAAGTGTGGAAGAAGTCGAGGGGTCTGAATACTTTAGGCACTGTAAATAAGACCGCAGAAGGCAAGATGAGTACGTTGCTCGTGCCGAAGAGCAGAGACGCATGCATGCAGGCAGACCGATGTGCGCACACACACAGATGCAAACAAACAAACGTGCACAAAACAGAACCTCAACCCAGTGGGCAGTAATTCTATTAAGACCCAGAGGTTGGTGACGTCAAGCTCATTTAGCCGCTAACTGAAGGATAAGAGGTCTCTCCATCCTCCTCCTCCGAGAGAGGGGGAATGGGAGAGGGAGATAGGGATAGAAAGGGAACAGGAGAGAGGGGGTTAGAGAAAAGAGGGAGAAAGCCTGCTGTGCATTCCTGCCTGAGCTCATCTGTTTTTCTTAGCATGAGTAGTGGAGGCACTCCTTCCCTGTGGCCGGCCCTGCTTTAATAGAACTGCTTTGTTCCCCCAACGTTTTAGCCGGAGCGCTCTCTTCACTCAAATGGGGGTATTCTTCCTTCTGTACTCTCGGTACATGGTACACTCCGTACACACAGTACCACTGTCCCGAGCTGCGTGTTGTTGTGTATGGTCTGTGTTGGGGCAATTGTGGAAAGTCAGACGTGACAGGAAAACACACTCCTCTCTGTCATCAGATGAAGTCTCAAGTGATATTGTAAGAACTGTTATTGATCTGAGTACCAGGGATTGTACATTGATTTTGTTCCCCTCTCTCTGTCTCCATCTTTATTCATTTTCCCCTCCCCTTCTCAGACTGCGAGCACCTGATCCGGCGGATGTTGGTGCTGGACCCGTCCAAGCGTCTGTCAGTGGCTCAGATCAAGGAGCACAAGTGGATGGCACTGGATGTGCTGGTGCAGAGGCCCATGCTGTACCAACAGGAGGGGGACCTGAGCGTGGGCGAATACAGTGAGCAGGTTCTGCGACTCATGCACAGCCTGGGCATCGACCAACACAAGACCATCGAGGTGAGAGATGGCCGAGAGAGGGTGCTTTGTTCCTTATATAGTTCCCTACTTTTGACCAAAGGGCCCTGGTCAAAAGTAGTACACTGTAAAGGGAATGGGGGTGCCATTTGGGACGCAGACAATATCTACGCTAGCAGCTCTAACCTTTTTGATGGCCCTATGCAAGATTTGGTTGGACGCCCCCCCCACCTCGTCGCAAAACAACACAATTTTGTGTACTTGCATACTATATGGGGCGGCAGGGTAGCCTAGTGGTTAGAGTGTTGGACTAGTAACCGGAAGGTTGCAAGTTCAAACCCCTGAGCTGACAAGGTACAAATCTGTCGTTCTGCCCCTGAACAGGCAGTTAACCCACTGTTCCTAGGCCGTCATTGAAAATAAGAATTTGTTCTTAACTGATCTTGCCTAGTTAAATAAAAGGTCAAATAAAAATAAAATAAATAAATATGCCAGTGTACATTTGTACACTAGCATTAACTAGCATACTAAATAGAATGAAGCAATGTGTTGTGCAAGTGTGAATATACTGTATCTCTAATGACACCCTATTATGAGTGTTGATGTTAGCACAGGTGTGGTCCTCTGTAGCTCAGTTGGTATAACATGGCTTTTGCAAAGCCAGGATAGTTAGTTCGATTCCCAGGGCTACATATACCTAAAAAATGTGTGTACACATAAATGTAAGTCGCTTTGGGTGACACATTCCCTCATAGATACTCTCATAGATACTCTGGACCCAGAACTATTCATATTTTCGTTTTTTAAATTTGATTTGAATGGTTGCCCCTATCACTTCCGTTGGTTGTTAGCTAATAATACAATTCTAATGATTTGGTGGGTGTGGTGGTCATGAAATTTCATCAGCCAGTGATTGTCAAGCAAATAACTGTCACGGTAATTGACCATTAATTAACAAACGGGCGGCAGCGTAGCCTAGTGGTTAGAGCGTTGGACTAGTAACCGGAAGGTTGCGAGTTCAAACCCCCGAGCTGACAAGGTACAAATCTGTTGTTCTGCCCCTGAACAGGCAGTTAACCCACTGTTCCCAGGCAGTCATTGAAAATAAGAATATGTTCTTAACTGACATGCCTGGTTAAATAAAGGTTAAAAATAAAAAATAAAACACAAACATAAAACATCTATTGGCTTCTGCACATAGCCTACAAACCACTGGTGCAGACCTTTGGAACATCTACTTTTTAAAAAGTAATAAATCCATGTAATATAGACCTTTTGGACAGGTCTCAAGAAATGTGATTATAATGAAAATTTAGACATTTTCATGGGAACAGAATAGCATATTCTGAGTTGGGCTATGTTTTTAGATATTTTAATAGATTGTACGGCTGCATTATCTGACTAATGATTTGAAAAAGTTGCTTGAAAGACATGAGACTTGCTTTGTTTTTTGCGTAGGCTGTACACACTTCATCAGTCTCTCATTCACAATTTGACAAGCACTTGATAATGCTTTGAATTTCCCAGCGGCATCCCCTTTGTGGGGCCATAATGCACGCTTTAAAAAATGCATCTTTCACTCCTGATCTGGTCTTTCTCACACATTGCGGACGCAACTGCGCTCGTCCTTATCCAATTCCGAGGTGCATATTGAAGATATTGGAAGAACTGTGCGCATTTACTTTCCGTCAGCCAACAAGATGAGTAGGCCTAAAAAACAGCAAAAGCACTAGCCTCTGTCAATCTAGTATCCCTCATAGTACAAAAGTTGACCTGTGCGAGATATAAATATTCCAAACATAGTCTAGGACAGTTATGGGATGCAATTTTCACATTATACGCGTAGAAAATCGTAGACTATAGCAGGAAAACACCATTATCAAAAGGGACCACATGATATTATGCACGTAATGCTTTTATTATAAAGGTGCATTTTTTATGGTGAACATTTTCTTCCCCAAACTTGAAACCCACGCACTACTTATGTATGCCAGTTAGGCTCTACACCCCTTGTAAAGCAGATTTAATATGCTTAATTTTAAGAAGTTATTTGACCACTAATGGTTTCTTACCTTAAGCTGGTAGTGATAATATATCATTCACAAGTAATAAGCTATTATTGTCACCCATCAGACTCTTCTTGTCATTATATATACTAAATAATATGTGTGAAATTCTTTTTGAATTTCGACTGGACCATTATTTCAAATAGACCATCATCATGCACCTGTCTCGAAACGGGCAGAAAAATACATGTCCACTCCGCACTTAAATATCGAATGGAGGACGCTTTTCCAGCGGTTCATTTTCATGCCAGCCAGGTAGGATACACTCCTGTTTTTCAAGATGAGCAACGTGCTTAATATTTGCTTATAGTAGGCCTAGCCTATAGAAAGCTGATAGGATCCGCCTCTTTTTAATAGAGGCCATCACTTTGTTTTTTTCGCACAATTGCATAGCCTTTAGAAATGTTGCGCAACATGAGCTCATGGGCTCTCATGAAGTGTTTGATTAGATTTTCGATCACATTTGCATTGATGTCAGAGTGATTTAGAGGGACAAAAGAGTGCTTAGTCCCAAGCACTTAGCAAGTTTGGTAGGCTACTAATGACCATCAGCAGCATCATACTTTGGAGAAGCCTAATTACCGTGACTAAACGGTTACGTGGAATTTGACTGCCTTGATGACTCGTGACCGCCCGATGTGGCGTAATATGGTCACCGCAACAGCCCTAGTGGGTGCTTTATATTTGTCCTATGATTCTTCTCAAGTAACCCCCTGTGGATAGGACAAGTACCCCCAGGGATCCTAGTACCCCTGTTTGGGAACCACTGATCTATACCGCTGTGAAATAAATCAATATATTTTCCATGACACACAAATATTAGATTTTCAGCTGTTTTGAAGCTGGTGTACAAAACCCGAAAGAAAGTCAAAGACGCAAAAATGAAACTTAAGAACGGGAAGCATATAAATGGTGCATAAATAACAGATCTACCGCTTCTTAGATTTGCTTTCTATTTCTATGTGAATTTGGTAGGGTTGCCCAAAAAGTTACATATTGCAGCTTTAACATTCCTGTGTCCAGTCGCTCCAGAACAAGAGTTACAACCACTTTGCTGCGATCTACTACCTGCTGGTGGAGCGTCTCAATGCCCACCGCTGCAGTTTCCCTGTGGAGCAGCGGCTTGACGTACGCCAGCGCCGGCCCAGCACCATCGCCGAGCAGACTGTCGTCAAGGTAACCCTCTCTGTCTTCGTTGCCGTTTCTTTGGCGCCACAAGACAGGTCTGTCTGTGTGGTGCATTAGTATGGCTGTCTGTGGTTGTAATGATCAAGGACATTTACATTCACACACCTGGCTGTTCATAAAACATATTTTCTCTTCCTTTCACTGCCCTGTCTTTTTTTTTCTTTTTTTCTCACTCTTATCCATTCAACTTCCTTTCTTTTATTTTTTGCTTGCTTTGTCACCTTTCACCCTCTTTCTTTGATTCTCTTTCTATCCAACTTTTTTTCCTCATCTCTTTCTCTCGTCTCCTCATCTTCCTCCCTCATTCTCTCTCGTGCTCTCTGTACCCCTCCATCTCCCCTACAGCCAAGCGAGCCAAGCGGTTGCTCCCCCCCAGGTGGGTCTCCTGCCCCATGGGGTGCGGGGTCTACTACGCTCCCCAGCGCTGTCCCAAGCCTCTGATGCCTTTAACTTCCCACAGTCGCCGCTTCTGCCCGAGCACAGCTTCATGGTCGAGGATGTGGCCACTCCTAAAGTAAGTCACGACTCCAAACAAGTCGCCCCATGTCATCTAAGGTTACAAGCTATTCTGAACCGAAGCATCCCGGCCTGTAGACACCCACTATGTGGAGTGTTATCCAGTTTTCCATCTGGATAACACTGTTGAGTTAGTGGAATTAAGCATTTTGTTATATTAAGAATTTGATATGTTAAACTACACTGCTCAAAAAAATAAAGGGAACGCTAAAATAACACATCCTAGATCTGAATGAATGAAATATTCTTATTTAATGTACTGACAACAAAATCACACAACAATTATCAATGGAAATCGAATTTATCAACCCATGGAGGTCTGGATTTGGAGTCACACTCGAAATTAAAGTGGAAAACCACACTACAGGCTGATCCAACTTTGATATAATGTCCTTAAAACAAGTCAAAATGAGGCTCCGTAGTGTGTGTGGCCTCCACGTGCCTGTATGACCTCCCTGCAACACCTGGGCATGCTCCTGATGATGTGGTGGATGGTCTCCTGAGGGATCTCCTCCCAGATCTGGACTAAAGCATCCGCCAACTCCTGGACAGTCTGTGGCGCAATGTGGCGTTGGTGGATGGAGTGAGACGAGATGTCCCAGATGTGCTCAATTGGATTCAGGTCTGGGGAACGGGCGGGCCAGTCCATAGCATCAATGCCTTCCTCTTGCAGGAACTGCTGACACACTCCAGCCACATGAAGTCCAGCATTGTCTTGCAGGGCTAGGCAACAGAAGGCTACCACACTAACTTGTATTCCCAGGGCCAACCGCACCAGCATATGGTCTCACAAGGGGTCTGAGGATCTCATCTCGGTACCTAATGGCAGTCAGGCTACCTCTTGCGAGCAAAGAAATGCCACCCCACACCATGACTGACCCATCGCCAAACTGGTCATGCTGGAGGATGTTGCAGGCAGCAGAACGTTCTCCATGGCGTCTCCAGACTCTGTCACGTCTGTCACATGTGCTCAGTGTGAACCTACTTTCATCTGTGAAGAGCACAGGGTGCCAGTGGAGAATTTGCCAATCTTGGTGTTCTCTGGCAAATGCCAAACCTCCTGCACGGTGTTGGGCTGCAAGCACAACCCCCACCTGTGGATGTCGGGCCCTCATACCACCCTTTGTGGCCTGCTGGAGGTCATTTTGCAGGGCTCTGGGCAGTGCTCCTCCTGCTCTTCCTTGCACAAAGGCGGCGGTAGCGGTCCTACTGCTGGGTTGTTGCCCTCCTACGGCCTCCTCCACGTCTCCTGATGTACTGGCCTGTCTCCTGGTAGCACCTCCATGCTCTGCACATTACGCTGACAGACACAGCAAACCTTCTTGCCACAGCTCGCATTGATGTGCCATCCTGGATGAGCTGCACTACCTGAGTGTGTTGTAGGCTCCGTCTCATGCTACCACTAGAGTGAAAGCACCGCCAGCATTCAAAACTGACCAAAACATCAGCCAGGAAGCATAGGAACTGAGGTCACCACCTGCAGAACCACTCCTTTATTGGGGGTGTCTTGCTAATTGCCTATCATTTCCACCTGTTGTCTATTCCATTTGCACAACAGCATGGGACATTTATTGTCAGTGTTGCTTCCTAAGTGGACAGTTTGATTTCACAGAAGTGTGATTGACTTGGAGTTACATTGTGTTGTTTAAGTGTTCCCTTTTATTTTTTTTGAGCAGTGTATGTACAGTGTACATTTGGGAAGTTCGAAGAAAACCATAAAGGAGTGTCATCAAATGGATTGGCATTTTAGACTCATGCTTCAATTCTGATATACAAATTATAAACATTATGTTTGCACAGAAATACACACGGTCAGTGTCATGTGGGAACAGATCTGGGTTGTGCACATCGTTCGTGTTGCAATTTGTTTTGCTACATCAATTTTTTTTATATATTTTTTTTTGCATTGGACAAACTCGGGGAGTACCTCTGTTTGAAAAGATTTCAGAACATTTTCTCCTAACTGAACACAACCCCATGGAGCACTGATTGCAACAGGACTGATCCTCCCCCAAGGCCACCCCAACCCCGACTGGCCACTGCTGTTGAGTTATCCAAGAGGGGACCCTTGTCTGTTTTGTTTGGTTTAGCCCACTCATCCTTTCTCCCTCCCTCCCCAGGGACCTCTTTGTTCAAGACCGTCCCAAACTCCCCATAGCCAGGCAGTGAGAGAAGGGAGCGGTTGCCAGTTTGGCACTCAATAGAACAACAACACAAAATCAGCAGAGGAGTGACATAGTCCAGCCCCAGTCCCCTCTTACCCCCTTTTATACCTTGTGTGGGAGTTTCTAGCTAGTTCCAACTGAGGTTGCATCCTAAATGGCATCCTACTCACTATTTAGTAGTGCACTGCTTTTGACCAGGGAATATGGTGCCATTATAGTGCACTGCCTTTGAGGCTCTGAGTGATGGATGGTGGTGTTTACGTCACAGTTTTGTTATGAAAGAGCTCTGACTCACATTTCACTGAGAACGGGGATCCACGGTAGAGTACATAAGCTGGGAACATGTCTGGGTGTTAACCTCGTTCAAATCCCCTGGCCTATCCTGTCCTATTCTGACCCCTCCTGACCGGCACCTGCTGCTAGTGCTACTTGGATGGCCCCCTTTTCCTCTGCTGCGTCCCAAATGGCACTCTATTCCCTTTTATAATGCACTACTTTTGATTAGGGCTCATAGATTCCCTGTGCACTATATAAGGAGCAGGGTGCTATTTGGGACACAGTCTGTGCACCGTTCCACAGCCTGGTTGTCAGAGGGATGTGTTCTACCCTGTGAGCAGCTCCCCAGAGCCTTTAAGGCTGAGGCACTGGGCTGGCTGGTTCTAACAGTAACCGCACAGCAGGCAAGGCACAGCTGTCCCTCGCCAGCTTACATAAGCCACTCCACTCAGCCCTGTCCGTCCCCTCTGTCTGTCTCACTCGCTGGGGCCACACATCTGACTTGACAGCTGCCCAATTCTCTACAGCTCAGGCACAGTTAGACTTCTTTCTCACACACACACACACACACACACACTATGACCACATGCACACTTAGCATTGGCCCATGTGACATCCGCTGTACTCTTGCCCCTGCAGGTCTGGACCCAGACTCTCTCTCCCTACTCCCTCTCTCCTAAGTTTGTCTTTATCTGTGCCAGACTGTGACCTTTTCTTCCAGCCTGGCCAGGCTTTAGCATTCGACTTCATTTCTGACGTCAGCACGTTGCGTTGAACAACCTACCATTCCCCTGCTTGCTGCTGGGTTTTGAAAAACTGCCTTAAACACAGACCCTATACTAGTTTTATTTGAACCACTTCGTTATTTATCACTTTTACAACAAAACAATTGGCCTTTTTATTTTTATATTAACCCTCGTAAAAAAATGACTTGATAGAGATTAAATCAAAGCACCGCTCAAGTGTTATCTTGGTGAGTGAACATGGCAGGCCCACTCAAGAACAAGGAACTAGAATAATCTCAGTAGCAGGAGCACCAGCAGGACACATGTCCAGGATGCTGTCTGTTGAGGCTGTTCCCTCTGCCCTCCCTCACTCCCGATGAGCCCCTGCTTGCTCTAGGCACTGTAGGTACTAGGAATGAATCCCAAATGGCACCTATTTCGTGCTCTACTTTTGGTCAAACTAGTGTACTAAATAGGGTATAGTGTGCCGTAATAGCCTGGTGTGGCCTGGGTTTGAGCAGCCAGCCCCTCTCCCTCCCCAGTGTGTTGAGTAACAGGCAGCATTCCTGGCCCAGCACGCTTCAGGAAACTGGGATCAGGAATTGTACAAAGCAGTTCTGACTGGAGGAGCCCAGGGTTCTGGTTTCCCCGGCAACTCATTCAGTTGATCCGTGTCAGCGAGGGGTGTGTGTGAGAGAGACAGACAGAGCGTGTGTGTGTGAGTGCGAGAGAGAGACGCTGTGTGAGCAAGAGACATTGTGTGTGTGTGTGTGTGTTTGATGAGCGAGTGTGATTGTGTCTCAGTGTGCCTGTGTCTGTGGGAGAGTCTCTCGCTGTGCTTTCGGCCAAAGCACACTTCCTGTGCATGCATTCCAGACTCCCACCCCTCTCCCCCTCTCACAGTGTCTGAGCAACGGGGGGAAAGGGAGGGCGGGATAGAAATGGCAGACACATTTTGTTTACCCATCCATTCCCCAATCCTTGCAGTAGATTGTGTTTCTGTAGCTCCAGAGCTGTCCACTCCAATAACAAGTAAAGAGCACCCTCTGGATGTGTACATTAGGGGGAACCTGCCTGGTCATGTAACCGAGAGAGGTGCCATGTCCTGATGAATGGTTTCCCCCTCTTAGGCCGTGCGTGTAAGCGTGTGTGACAGAGGAGGTCCCATTCACGTCAGAGTGAAGCGTAACAAGAGGCGTTAAGGAGAGACACTCTCGCATGATGAGTAACCTTGCTGGGAACTCGTGTTAGCTCCCTAGAGATAATGCCCTGAGAGTCTGGGTTAGAAACCCAGTTCGATCCCCAACTCTAGCGAGTATGAATGAAAATTTGCTCTTTTGCTGACACTTGAGCATCAATGTGGAAAGGGAAATGATGATTACTGTGCACTGTCTTTGAAATACATTTCATAAACACATTTAGTCAAATGAATTAAGCTAAATTAATTGCTCTAGCAAGTAACTCCCCATGCCTCACCCTGTCTTCGCCTTTAGGTGAATGGCTGTATGCTGGACCCCCTGCCCCCCACAGTGCTGCGCAAGTCCAGCGTGTCGTCACCCAGTAACATGATGGAGACGTCCATCGACGAGGGCATAGAGACGGAGGAGCCCGACGCCGAGGACGACCCCGCCCACTTCTTCTCCGCCTTCCAGACGGCCCGCTTCGGCCAGCGCCGACACACCCTGTCCGAGGTTACTAATGAGCTGGGCCCCGTCATCAACCAAGGTAAGATCTGAACCAAGGTTCTGGGACATTAGAGAATCTTATACGCCATTGGCTAGATAGGGGACCTAGGGCTGTGTTCATACGATGGGTTGTTGATCTGCTAAGCCAGCAAGTATTGTGTTTGTGAATGGTGAAAATGTGCGCTTCCAGTGGAAATTGTTATTTTAAAGGCACCACATTTATTGATAGGTGGATGGATGAGTGGATGGCTGGTTTAATTTTTTATTAGCGAAGGCCAGAGGGGTACACACTACAAAGCAGGATCAATGCGTTAACTTTGATAAACAACCAGAAATTACAATAAATTTTCTGGTTCATTTAAGAAAGCTAAACTTAGTGTATTATGGTTGTTGAGGCAATTAGACCATGCCCATTTCATGCCTATCTTCTTTAAAATGTTTTATTTCAGAATATTCTGGAAAGTTAACTGGCTAAGTCATTGATCTTGCTTTGTAGAGTACTCCTCTGGAATCTTTCCTGACCGGCAACCTTACCCGGAAAACGGGCTGTGACAACTATGGAGTTTTGGGTAACGATTAGTTGTCATGCAAATGGCCGCGGTTATATTCATAATTATCATTTTGTTGAAAATGTTGAGCTCGTAATGTAATGCATCTGAATGGATCGTTTAAAATTACCTAATGAATACAACACTGCTTTAGTGACACCCTTGTCTCTAACTATTGCTTTGAACTTTTGGAAATGAAGCGTCTCCTCCCGACCATGCCGTTCTGCTCGTAAAATGATTGTTTAACTTTACCTACCTACTTAAAAACTCCAATTGGGTAAACTATATCTACTTAAATGTAAAGTTGATTCCCTTATCATAACATGAATGTATGAAAACAACAGTTAGTTGTTCATAGTTAACGGTTACACGTTTATATGATAATTGTGCCAACTCTACCCTGAAAAACCTGTGACCCAATTAGAGCCATATCCAATCCATCAGTAGTACTGTCAATGAACCCTTGCTTTCCTGTATTTCTGTGAACCAACAGATAAACTGTTCACCATGGGCCACAACCCGTCCCTGGGCAGTGTGGACTCTGACATGGGCTACGACATGGGCTCCTTGCACAGTGACCTGGGTCTGCTGGAGGACGAGGTGGTCCTGGCCAACACCCACAGCTCGGGGTCCCACGTGACCCAGGGCCCCTTCATGAGCCAGCGGCCCCCCAACCCCACCATGCAGGCCCTGAGCTCCCAGAAGAGGGAGGCCCACAACCGTTCTCCCATCAGCTTCAGGGAGGGCCGCCGCGCCTCCGACACCTCCCTCACACAAGGTGAGATCCACTGGTTGTCTCTTTACCCATCTCGATCTTCGTGTATCTTTCTCTCCTTCTTTCCAGCTTCATTCTCACCCCTGCACATTTTCAAGCTGAAAATTCTCTCGTTCTCTTATTTTCTTCTCTCTCTTTGATGATTCATTTTGTGAATCAGACTGTGCTTTGAAGGTTTGGCCTACATAGCTCTGAATTTTTCATCCCGTTGCAGAAGCACCGTGTAAAGTAACTCAATTAATAGAGACCTTAAAATGTATTAGTAGATGTGTTGTCCCCCCCCCCCCCCCCCCCAGCTGCCTCTTCAGTCTGCACACACACACACCCAGCAGGAGCTTAGAGTCACCAGAGCCCCAGTTCTTTCTAATGGCTGTTTGAAACGTCAGTGAATCAGCGGCTGGGTTCTGCCTTTCCCGCTGCAGGGGGAGACGTGGAGGAGCGTCTCAAATCTTTATATAGCCTTATCATTAGGATGAGTCAGGTCCCATGGTTCACGCCGTCAGGAACAGTCACCCAGCCTTTTAGGAGCCAGAGATGCACACCACCAATACACACATGTACATACTCTCTCCCTGCAGGTGGTAGAGGAAGTAGGCTAGAAGTGATAGCTATGTAATTTCAGTCGGATAAATACAAGGGAACCGGGTTATAACGATTAGTTTAAAATCCCCTGACTCCTAACTCTGTTGTCAGGTCTGGTTGCGTTCCGGCAGCATCTCCAGAACCTGGCACGGACCAAAGGCATCCTGGAGCTGAACAAACAGATGTACGAGCAGATGGGCTCCGGGGAGGAGGGGCTCCATGCAAACCTGCAGAACCTGCTGGACCCCACGCTGCAGGTCAGTCAGTACTGTCTCCAAAGTGTCAGGAGAGGATGGAACAGACAGACAGCGAGATAGTTAGCAACAATGACAAAAAGCTACAAAATGGGGATTCCGCTCGTTGTCTTGATTTTTTTTAAATGTATTTTATATAACCTTTATTTAACTAGGCAAGTAATTTAAGAACAAATTCTAATTTACAATGACTGCCTACCAAAAGGCCTCTTGCTGGGACGGGGGCTGGGATTAGAATGGCTGATGTTTTACATGCTCCTAACCAACTGTGGATCCTTATCTCTCCCATGTGGTCATTCTCTCTTTCTCCCCTTACCCATCTGTCTATCGCCTCCTTTGAATTTCATGCTGTCACAGTTACCAGCCCTTTCAAGCTTAACATCCTTATCATTTATCGCCCTCCAGGTCCCCTCGGAGAGTTCATCAATGAGCTTGATGCCTTGATAAGCTCCTTTCCTGAGGACGGCTCACCTCTCACAGTTCTGGGCGACTTTAACCTCCCCACGTCTACCTTTGACTCATTCCTCTCTGCCTCCTTCTTTCCACTCCCCTCCTCTTTTGACCTCACCCTCTCACCTTCCCCCCCTACTCACAAGGCAGGCAATACGCTCGACCTCATCTTTACTAGATGCTGTTCTTCCACTAACCTCATTGCAACTCCCCTCCAAGTCTCCGACCACTACCTTGTATCCTTTTCCCTCTCGCTCTCATCCAACACTTCCCACACTGCCCCTACTCGGATGGTATCGCGCCGTCCCAACCTTCGCTCTCTCTCCCCCGCTACTCTCTCCTCTTCCATCCTATCATCTCTTCCCTCTGCTCAAACCTTCTCCAACCTATCTCCTGATTCTGCCTCCTCAACCCTCCTCTCCTCCCTTTCTGCATCCTTTGACTCTCTATGTCCCCTATCTTCCAGGCCGGCTCGGTCCTCCCCTCCCGCTCCGTGGCTTGACGACTCATTGCGAGCTCACAGAACAGGGCTCCGGAAGGCCGAGCGGAAATGGAGGAAAACTCGCCTCCCTGCGGACCTGGCATCCTTTCACTCCCTCCTCTCTACATTTTCCTCCTCTGTCTCTGCTGCTAAAGCCACTTTCTACCACTCTAAATTCCAAGCATCTGCCTCTAACCCTAGGAAGCTCTTTGCCACCTTCTCCTCCCTCCTGAATCCTCCCCCCCCCCTCCTCCCTCTCTGCAGATGACTTCGTCAACCATTTTGAAAAGAAGATCGACGACATCCGATCCTCGTTTGCTAAGTCAAACAACACCGCTGGTTCTGCTCACACTGCCCTACCCTGTGCTCTGACCTCTTTCTCCCCTCTCTCTCCAGATGAAATCTCGCGTCTTGTGACGGCCGGCCGCCCAACAACCTGCCCGCTCGACCCTATCCCCTCCTCTCTTCTCCAGACCATTTCCGGAGACCTTCTCCCTTACCTCACCTCGCTCATCAACTTATCCCTGACCGCTGGCTACGTCCCTTCCGTCTTCAAGAGAGCGAGAGTTGCACCCCTTCTGAAAAAACCTACACTCAATCCCTCCGATGTCAACAACTACAGACCAGTATCCCTTCTTTCTTTTCTCTCCAAAACTCTTGAACGTGCCGTCCTTGGTCAGCTCTCCCGCTATCTCTCTCAGAATGACCTTCTTGATCCAAATCAGTCAGGTTTCAAGACTAGTCATTCAACTGAGACTGCTCTTCTCTGTATCACGGAGGCGCTCCGCACCGCTAAAGCTAACTCTCTCTCCTCTGCTCTCATCCTTCTAGACCTATCGGCTGCCTTCGATACTGTGAACCATCAGATCCTCCTCTCCACCCTCTCCGAGTTGGGCATCTCCGGCGCGGCCCACGCTTGGATTGCGTCCTACCTGACAGGTCGCTCCTACCAGGTGGCGGTGCGAGAATCTGTCTCCTCACCACGCGCTCTCACCACTGGTGTCCCCCAGGGCTCTGTTCTAGGCCCTCTCCTATTCTCGATATACACCAAGTCACTTGGCTCTGTCATAACCTCACATGGTCTCTCCTATCATTGCTATGCAGACGACACACAATTAATCTTCTCCTTTCCCCCTTCTGATGACCAGGTGGCGAATCGCATCTCTGCATGTCTGGCAGACATATCAGTGTGGATGACGGATCACCACCTCAAGCTGAACTTCGGCAAGACGGAGCTGCTCTTCCTCCCGGGGAAGGACTGCCCGTTCCATGATCTCGCCATCACGGTTGACAACTCCATTGTGTCCTCCTCCCAGAGCGCTAAGAACCTTGGCGTGATCCTGGACAACAAACTGTCGTTCTCAACTAACATCAAGGCAGTGGCCCGTTCCTGTAGGTTCATGCTCTACAACATCCGCAGAGTACGACCCTGCCTCACACAGGAAGCGGCGCAGGTCCTAATCCAGGCACTTGTCATCTCCCGTCTGGATTACTGCAACTCGCTGTTGGCTGGGCTCCCTGCCTGTGCCATTAAACCCCTACAACTCATCCAGAACGCCGCAGCCCGTCTAGTGTTCAACCTTCCCAAGTTCTCTCACGTCATCCCGCTCCTCCGCTCTCTCCACTGGCTTCCAGTTGAAGCTCGCATCCGCTACAAGACCATGGTGCTTGCCTACGGAGCTGTGAGGGGAACGGCACCTCAGTACCTCCAGGCTCTGATCAGGCCCTACACCCAAATAAGGGCACTGCGTTCATCCACCTCTGGCCTGCTCGCCTCCCTACCACTGAGGAAGTACAGTTCCCGCTCAGCTCAGTCAAAACTGTTCGCTGCTCTGGCTCCCCAATGGTGGAACAAACTCCCTCACGACACCAGGACAGCGGAGTCAATCACCACCTTCCGGAGACACCTGAAACCCCACCTCTTTAAGGAATACCTAGGATAGGATAAAGTAATCCTTCTCACCCCCCCCCCCCCTTAAAATATTTAGATGCACTATTGTAAAGTGGTTGTTCCACTGGATGTCATAAGGTGAATGCACCAATTTGTAAGTCGCTCTGGATAAGAGCGTCTGCTAAATGACTTAAATGTAAATGTAAATGTTAGTTTCTTATTTTTTTTACTTATTTTTAAAAGAATGTTGCTGCTACTGTTTCAAATGGCTGAAAATAACTTATAGATATCAGAACAGCGATTGCTCACAACAAACTGGTAGAAGCTTTTTCCTTTAATGAGTCCGACGTGAAAGATTGCTTTCCTGCGAACAGGCCCAAATCTCTGTCATTTGCGCGAAGAGAAGACCCAGATCTCTGTAATTTGCGTGAAGAGAAGACTGAGAAAAGGGGGGTGGAGGTCGGGCTTCCTTCTGAGAATTTGTAGGCGAGCGAGGAAACCCCGCTGCCATCCGTTCTATTGGCAAACATGCAGTCATTGGAAAATAAAATCGATGACATACGAGCAAACTACCAACGGGACATTAAACTGTAATAGCTTATGTTTCACTGAGTCGTGGTTGAACAACGACATGAACAACATACAGCTAGCGGGTTTTACACTGTATCGGCAGGATATAACAGACTTGTCTCTGGTAAGACATGGGGTGGCGGTCTATGTATATTTTTAAACAGCTGGTTCACGATATCTAAGGAACTCTCAAGGTAGAGTATCTCATGATAAGCAGTAGACCACACTATCTGTATATTTCATAGCTGTCCACATACCACCACAAACCGATGCTGGCACTAAGACCACACTCAATGAGCTGTATACCGCCATAAGCAAACAGGAAAATGCTCATCCAGAGGTGGCACACCTAGTGGCCCGGGAACTTTAATGCAGGGAAACTTATATCCATTTTACCAAATTTCCACCAGCATGTTAAATGTGCAACTGAAGGGGCTAAGAAACTATAAACCACCTTTACTCCACACCCAGAGACGTGTACAAAGCTCGCCCTCCGTTTGGCAAATCTGACCATAATTCTATCCTCCTGATTCCTTTCAAAAATGAAAGCAGGAAGCACCAGTGACTCGGTCAATAAAAAAAAAGTGGTCAGATAAAGCAGATGCTAAACTACAGGACTATTTTACTTGCACAGACTGGAATATGTTCTGGAATTCTTCTGAGGAGTACACCACATCAGTTCCTGGCTTCATCAAGTGCATTGATGATGATGTCCCCACAGTACATACCCAACCTGAAGCCATGGATTACATGCAACATCCGCACTGAGCTAAAGGGTAGAGCTTCCGCTTTCAAGGAGCAGGACTCTAACCCGGAAGTTTATAAGAAATGCCCTCCGGCTATAACCATCAATACAGGACTAAGATCCAATCGTACTACACCGGCTCCAATGCTCGTCGGATGTGGCAGGGCTTGCCAACTATTAGACTACAAAGGGAAGCACAGCCGAGAGCTGCCCAGTGACACGAGCCTACCAGACGAGCTAAATTACTTCTATACTCGCTTCGAGGCCAGTAACACTGAAACATGTATGAGGGCATCGGCTGTTCTGGACAACTGTGTGATCACGCTCTCTGCAGCCGATGTAAGACCTTTATAACAGGTCAACATTCACAAGGCTGAATGGATTATCAGGATGTGTACTCTGAGCATGCGCTGACCAACTGGCAAGTGTCTTCACTGACATTTTTAACCTCTCCCTATCTGAGTCTGTAATACCAACATGTTTCAAGCAGACCACCATAGTCCCTGTGCCCAAGAACACCTGCCTAAACTACTACCGACCCGTAGCACTCACGTCTGTAGTCATGAAGTGCTTCGAAAGGCTGGTCATGAATCATATCAACACCATTATCCCTAAAATCCTAGACCCACTCAATTTGCATACCGCCCTAACAGATCCACAGATGATGCAATCTCTATTGCACTCCACACGGCCCTTTCCCACCTGGACAAAAATAACACCTATGTGAGAATGCTATTCATTGACTACAGCTCAGCGTTCAACACCATAGTGCCCTCAAAGCTCATCACTAAGCTAAGGACCCTGGGATTCAACACTTCCCTCTGCAACTGGATCCTGGACTTCCTGACGTGCCACCCCCAGGTGGTCAGAGTAGGTAACAACACATCCGCCACGCTGATCCTCAACACAGGAGCCCCTCAGGGGTGCGTGCTCAGTCCTCTCCTGTACTCCCTGTTCACTCATGACTGCACGGCCAGGCACGACTCCAACACCATTATAAAGTTTGCCGATTACACAACAGACAGCTTTAGGGAAGTCAGAGACCTTACCATGTTGCACTGGCACCACCTCTCTCTCTCTCTCTCTCTCTCTCAACGTGATCAAGTCAAAGTAGATGATTGTGGACTACAGGAAAAAGAGGACCGAGCACACCCCCATTCCCATCGAGGCTGTAGTGAAGCAGGTTTGAGAGCTTCAAGTTCCTTGTCCACATCACCAACGAACTAAAATAGTCCAAACACACCAAGACCGTTGTGAAGAGGGCACAGCCACCTTTTCCCCCTCAGACTGAAAAGATTTGTCATGGATCCTCAGATCCTCAAAAGGTTATACAGCTGCACCATCGAGAGTATCCTGACTGGTTGCATCACTGCCTGGTATGGTAACTGCTCGGCCTCCGACTGCAAGGCACTACAGAGGGTAGTACTTACGGCCCAGTACGTCACTGGGGCCAAGCTTCCTGCCATCCAAGACCTCTATACCAAGCGGTGTCAGAGGACAGCCCTAAGAATTGTCAAAGACCAGCCACCCTAGTCAGACTCTGCTACAGCATGGCAAGCCGTACCGGAGTGCCAAGACTAGGTCCAAGAGGCTTCTAAACCGCTTCTACCCCCAAGCCATAAGACTTCTAAACATCTAATCAAATGGCTACCCAGACTATTTATCCCCCCCCACACACATCTACATATTACTGCAATTACCTCGACTAACTGGTGCCCCCACACATTGACTCTGTACCGGTACCCCTGTATATAGCCCGCTAATTGTTATTTCACTGCTGCTCATTTAATTGTTACTTTTTTGTGTTTTTAATTATTTATTTAACAGCATTGTTGGTTAGGGCTTGTAAGTAAGCATTTCACTTTTTAAGGTGAATACCTGTTGTATTCGGCGCATGTGACAAATTATATTTGATAAAAAATATGACAACACGTCTCTCGTCGTGATAACACCTACATGAAGAGAGACCTAAGACATGAACATAGCATGGCAGCAACACATAACACAGCATGGTAGCAACACAACATGACAACATGGTAGCAGCGCAAAACATGATACAAACATTACTTGATACCATGTCTTGTTTTGACCCCACCCAGCAGCACCTCTCCTGACCTCACCAGTGATCTGTTAGCCAGCCAGCCGGTGAATCACAGACGAGGCTGGTTATATAATGTTCCGTCCGGACGAAGAGGTAGCCAATTGTCCCCTTGTTGACAGTCAGTCAACCCCTGGTGCTGCACATAGTGAATGCAGCCATTGTTGTTGAGGTAATATGAGAAAGAGGGAGAGTGACTGAACTGATTCACCGTTGGCTGCTGCTTGTAAACAGGAAACAACGAGTCAATTCAATGGCCCCGACAGAGTGTGATCAATCTGCGAATCAGTGCATCCATTTCCCTTGCCCTAGAACAGTGGTTGCTGCGTGTAAACACAAGGCCTGTGTGGTTGGTTGGTTGGTTGGTTGGTTGGTTGGTTGGTTGGTTGGTTGGTTGGTTGGTTGGTTGGTTGGTTGGTTGGTTGGTTGGTTGGTTGGTTGGTTGGGCAAAAATAGTGCACTCTACAGGGATTGGGAATAGGGTCCCATTTGAGACACAGCACTGGTGGTCTAAGGGCTGATTGGCAGCATGTCTTGTCTACAAGGTCCCTATAGTTGCTTACTACACAATTACTATACACAGTCCGCAACAATACATTGGCCCTGTATACAAGAGTGGCAATAACTTTACTCAGTGGAGCTTTGTGTGTGTGTGTATGTGTATGCGCCTCCGCTTCAGGGTTTCCTTACCGGGAAGATTTTAATTTACCGGCCATCAGAGATTTATCGGACCCATATGCATGCATAAGGTGCATAACCCATTAAGGCGTCCACCCACGGTGCTCAGAATGACAGTAATCATATTTAGATTATGGTAAGTCTTCTTAACGTAACATGCAACTGCTGTAATGAAGCCAATAAAACGTCATTTTAAACATTTGTCAAAATGCAATTTGTGGGATCACACCATTCTAAACAGCGCACCTGATGTGAGCGGTTCCATATGTGACTATATAACCAGGTTTTTACATCCAACCTTTGTGTTAAGTACGTGTAGGATAAAAGCGTGCAGATAGCGCTGTTAGCTAGAGTGCACGTGCCAGTACCAGAGTGGGCATTCTCGCTATATAATGTAAACTTTTGCGTAAGAAAACCATCAGGAAAGTTAAATACAATGGAAACGTATTTTTTTATTTGATACATGGGAATTGAACCGCAAAAGGGATCACGTAAAGCGTTTTATTTGCAACAAGTCAATTTGATGGAAACCGTGAGAAAATGCGCATATTTTTTAATATTTGCATGAGTCTGTCGCCATTTGGATGGAAGACGTGCTAATGATAAATCTCTAAACTTAGAAAGAAGGGGAATCTAAAGTTGCATCAACTAGGATGGGGTACTAATATGACTAGGATTGTGCTTATAACAGGTCAACATTCAGTCTTTATAAAAAATATATATATGGTCAGAATTTGCCTATGCTTACTTTGAAGCAAGGTAAGACTCAATGATGTAAAACATTCAAAATGCAAACTGCCTCCAGTTCACATTGCAAAGTGATGCACTGATAGCCTGCCTACCATTGCCTATGCACTTGAATGGCGAATGAAAGGCATGCTTCAATTACCATTTGAGAAATAAAAATAGTAGCTCTTGGCCTCCCGAGTGGCTCAGCAGTCTTAAGGCACTTTAGTTTGGCCGGGGGGGGGGCTTTACTTGGCTCCTCGCTCTCTGGCGACTCCTTGTGGCAGGCGCCTGCAGGCTGACTATGGTTGTCTGTTGAACGGTGTTTCCTCCGACACATTGGTGGGCTGGCTTCCAGGTTAAGCGAGCGGATGTTAAAAGCGCCGTTTGGCGGGTCGAGTTTCGGAGGACGCATGACTACCTTTGCCTCTCTGAGCCCGTTGGGGAGTTGCAGCATTGAGACAAGATCGTAATCATAAAATTGGGGAGGAAAACAGGTAGAAATTAAACAATCTAATTATGGTGATCAAAACTGTTTTTAATATGCGATTGCATTTAGAATTGTTGCGAAATGACTGGACTAAAAGCAGGTTTCACTCCAGCAGTAACAAGCTGAGGAGCTACAGCAGCTCTAGCACTGTCTGACAAGTGATATTTAGCTGAAAATAGGCCCTGTATGCTGTGCTCGTGTGATAAATAAGACCTGACAACTAACAACAATACAAATGCCCAAATTTATTTCCACAAAATTAGTATGACTGTCAAATTTCCATCAATTACTAACAAGGATTGTTTTGTCTCCCGGTCAATTTGGCCACCGACAATTTTATTTAACTGCTTTACGTATTTATTTTGCCAAAAGCTGGCAATTACTGGCAAACGGAAACCCTGCTCTGTGTTTGTGTGTGCGTAGGCGGTCTGTAACCCAGTGTGATTGTGAGTGTAACCTCTGAACTCTTGTGTGTTTTCAGGGTGAGGCATCTAAGCACGAGGATAACTTAGCTTTATACCATGGCGGTGCCCAGCCTCTACTGTCCCGAAGACAGAGCCTGGAGACACAATATCTCGCACACAGACTACAGGTACCAAAACACGACTCAAATCTAGCTTGTATTTATCAAAATATTTATTAGGGGAGTAATCAATTACAATAGAAAATGGCTAATAATTTGTTAGTTTGTATGCATTACTGTACGATTTTATATACATTTCATTGTAATTTTATATTTGTCAATGTTTATGGATGGCACATTTGAGACTGGTCACCCTCTGCAACCACAGATAAAATTATTGAATCCCTCTTATTTCCCACTCTGTCCCTTACAGAAAGCTAGTGTTATGGCTAATGTGAGTCCTGCTAGCTGCCAGCTCTTCTGTAAGGAGAATCCTCGGAGTCTAGAGCAACAGCTGCAGGAGCATAGGTACATTATTTGACTATTCATACTTATCAAACAGATCCCTCCGCCATCTTATTTTCCTGGTTGTCGCTGTAACCTATATCACTATATCTTCAGGTTGCACCAGAAGAGGATGTACCTCCAGAAGCAGACCCATCTCCAAGCCTACTTCAACCAGATGCAGATAGTGGAAGGTTCCTATCCAGGGGACCCAGGGGCAATACACAATCCACAGCAGCAGGGGGCCATGGCTGGGGCCCATCAGCAGCAGGGCAGCTCCCAGGCCTCCCCTCCCTACACCCAGGCCCTCAGTCCCTTCATTGAGCCCAGTGCCAACCTGGTCTACGACCACTACCTGGCCCAGCAGTACCCTCACTCTCACCTCAGCCCAGTTTTAATGCCCCCTGCCCTGGCTGGCCAGCTGCAGAACCAGCACCCCGAGGCCCTGGGATACAGCTACCAGCTGTGTGACCAGCAGGGCCAATTCCACACTCCGCAAGAGGCACTTTATCCAGAGCAATACGAGTTCCACCTGGACCCCGGGCAGCCGCACCGGCCTGGCCCAGGAGAGGCCCCTGTTGCCGGTTATGAGGGGCTGGCGTTACCCACCGAGCTCCAGGACTCCTTTCTGGACAGCGAGATGATGGAGACTGTAGACTCCCAGCATGGCTTCCTACTGGTGAACTGAAGCCGGTAGAACTGTGGGGAGAAAGCAGTATTACCGACAGTTGAAAATCTACACAGCATCATGTCGTAGATGTCATGGAGTGGAGTTGGGGGTCAAGGTACAGGGGAAGTGTTTTTTTTTGTATCAATGAATACTATTTTTTTTAGTTGTGGTGAACCAACCTCAGAACCTTTCTACCAAAATCCTCCCGATCTCTGTTCCCATCAGCCCTATGCAAGGACCCAGGCCTGGAGGCTGCCTGGGTGATGGGGGTGTGCCAGCATGGATGGCTGGCTGGGTATGTGTGGATGGATGTTGCCATGATGGGGGGTGTCACATGTGAAGTGATATCGCTCCGCAGGAACACAACTGCCTCAAAGCTGACTGCAGCCGTAGCGGCCCCGTCGAGAACAAGTGCTGGACGATGCAAGAAAACTTAGCACAGTCTGGTTGTTTTTGGAAGACGTGCACAACGGAATTTGGCTTACCGAAAGCACAAACCAAACGACAAAGATGCTATTTTGTATTGAAGTAGGCCAAGAACTCAAAAACACATTGAGTGTTTTGAAGTAGTAAAAATAATAAACGAACAAGACAAAGTAATGAATTAATGTGCACTTGATAAGTGCAGTGTTAGTCAATATTTTATTGTAGCAATATTGAATCAACAGGCTTTTTCCTAACCAGAAAGTCATACTTTAATGTGTGGTGTTTTTGGGGAGAATTCCAGTATGATGACTCACAGCCAACATATCCACAGTGACCGCTCATCACTGCGTAGACCATGATGAGATAATCCCCCCCACTAATACCATCGCAGCAGATAACAAAATGAATTGTATAAATTGGCTAGATATTTCCAACAAACTACACAAATCAGTTTGAGGCCCTTTGCTTCACTAGGAGCTAAAAGGAATACAGTGCCTTGCAAAAGTATTCATCCCCCTTGGCGTTTTTCCTATTTTGTTGCATTACAACCTGTAATTTAAATGGATTTTTATTTGGTTTTCATGTAATGGATATACACAATAGTCCAAATTGGTGAAGTGAAAAAAATTACTTGTTTCAAAATATAAAATGTCAAATCTGAAGTGGTGTGTGCATATGTATTCACCCCCTTTGCTATGAAGCTCCTAAATAAGATCTGGTGCAACCATTTACCTTCAGAAGTCACATAAATAAAGTCCACCTGTGTGCAATCTAACTAATTAATTGTCACATGATCTCAGTATATATACACCTGTTCTGAAAGGCCCCAGAGTCTGCAACACCACTAAGCAAGGGGCATCACCAAGCAAGCAGCACCATGAAGACCAAGGAGCTCTCCAAACAGGTCAGGGACAAAGTTGTGGAGAAGTACCGATTAGGGTTAGGTTATAATTGTTTTAATCTGAAACTTAACATCCCACGGAGCACCACTAAATCCGTTATTTAAAAAAAATGTAACGAATATGGCACCACAACAAACCTGCCAAGAGAGGGCCGCCCACCAAAACTCAGACCAGGCAAGGAGGGCATTAATCAGAGAGGCAACAAAGAGACCAAAGATAACCCTGAAGGAGCTGCGAAGCTCCACAGCAGAGATTGGAATATCTGTCCATAGAACCACTTTAAGCCATACACTCCAGAGCTGGGCTTTACGAAAGAGTGGCCAGAAAAAAAGCCATTGCTTAAAGAAAATAATAAGCAAACACATTTGGTGTTTGCCATTAGGCATGTGGGAGACTCCCCAAACATATGGATGAAGGTACTCTGGTCAGAGGAGACTAAAATTTAGCTTTTGGGCCATCAAGGAAAATGCTATGTCTGGCGCAAAACCAACACCTCCCGTCACCCCGAGAACACCATCCCCACAGTGAAGCATGGTGGTGGCAGCATCATGCTGGGGGGATGTTTTTCATCGACGGGGACTAGGAAAGTGGTCTGAATTGAAGGAATGATGGATGGTGCTAAATACAGGGAAATTATTGAGGGGAAACCTGTTTTTGTTTCAGTCTTCCAGAGATATGAGACTGGGACGGAGGTTCACCTTCCAGCAGGACAATGAACCTAAGCATACTGCTAAAGCAACACTCGAGTGGTTTAAGGGGAAATATTTAAATGTCTTGGAATGGTCTAGTCAAAACCCAGACCTCAATCCATTGAGAATCTGTGGTAAAGTATTTCTGTACACCCACGGAACCCATCCAACTTGAAGGAGCTGGAGCAGTTTTGCCTTGAAGAATGGACAAAACTAGTGGCTAGATGTGCCAAGCTTATAGAGACATACCGCAAGAGACTTGTAGCTGCAAATGGTGACATTACAAAGTATTGACTTTGGGGGGGTGAAGTCATGCACGCCCAAGTTTTGTCTCTCTTGCTTATTTCACAAAACAATATTTTGCATCTTCAAAGTGGTAAGCATGTTGTGTAAATCAAATGATACAACCACCCCAAAAAATCTACTTTTAATTCCAGGTTGTAAAGGCAACAAAATAGGAAAAATGCCAAGGAGGGTGAATACTTTTGCAAGCCACTGTAAGTCGAGTCCAATCAAATCCAGTTTGCTGCGCTATTGTTGTTAGGTGAGTTTTATCTCCAAATTGTGACCTTATACCTCCTGTTGTATGCAACCGATGTGGGGTCTAACGGTGGGTTTACTGGCTTTCTGAAGTAATGTTTCTCTAACCTGAAGGTTGCTGTAAAAAATAAGGGGGAAAAAGACGTTAGTAACCCGACACTGGATTAATTTTGTCAAGTTTCACCATGGCTCTCTTACAACAAGCTTCGAATGAACAAAACTTTTGAATCTACTTGAAGCATACAGATTTCTGACGAAGACATAACTCTACTTTTCATTCAATGGGATGAAAAACCGAAGTGTTCGAGGTCAGAGACAAAATCTGCATCTCAAATGGCACCCTCTTCCCTCCATAGTACAATGCTTTTGAACTGAGCCCTATTGGCTCTGGTCAAAGTAGTGCACTATATAGGTAATAGGGTGCCATTTTGGACGTAGCCATAGACTGCAGGATTGTCTGTGGAAGTTGAATTACTGGAGCACTTTTACGAGGCGATAAAGGAAATGTAGCTAGAGTGAGAGATGTGGTGACGGTGGTAGTCAGAATGGTGTTTAGCCTCGTCTGCTTCCCCGGGAGACTAAAACAAAAGTGAGGGACCCATTCGCTGTCTTATCTCAATAAGTGGACACGAAACATTTGGTTCTTACAAAGAAAGACCAGCGAGAATAACACTATTGGTTGTTCATTGTGCTTTGTACAAATTAGGGGTTTAGAGACTCTTTAGTGCTCTCAAGATGAAAAAAATATTGTGTTGAGCGTGAATAGTGTTCAGTGTGCCTTTTTTAAACTTTGTTTTCAATTAAGATAAGAATATTTGAGCTTTTCTGGTTTTAATTCCGTTCTGTTTTTATTTTGGGGTATCCTTTCCGGAAATAAGTAGTCCCAGGTTTTACAAAGGTACAAAACCAAAGTCCCCTCAGAAGTTTCCCTGTACAACCCCACCATGTGGAGTTAGGAGCTTCTTGGTTTTAGCTTCTTGACAGTGCTTTTTTTGGTCAATCAGTATATGCCATTTAAAAAGTATTATAGCAATATTTAAGTAATAGTTGAAAATATACAGAAAATAATGAAGATTAGTAGTGGATGTGTTTCAGTATCATAATTGCACCTCCTGCTGACACACCTGTTTAGAAAATCCAATTTTATATTTACCTTCATTGATGTTGACCACACATAAGCTAACTTGCTGTTGAGATTAAAAAGGTTTTATCGAACGATTTGTGTGAGTATCTTGATCTACTTTTTTCCCCCAAATAATCTGACTACGTACTCTTGGGTTGAATCCAATGATGAATACATTTACGTCCATGGTTGAATTATAGGCACTGTCATTCTCCAAAACATAGCTCACTATTTGAGATTCCATTATAACAGCCCAAATAGGGACATCAACGGATCCTCAATTGTACCAGTATGACTCGTAGCCCTTTAATCATAAACAGTTGAGTCACAGTACATGAGCCTGAATTCATTTCAGGAACTAAATCCAAGGTCTCACAAAGGCCATCCATTATCAGTTATCAGCACTTTATTACCTGTTCAACATCCAAATTGATTGGTAATGTGGCATGCGTTTTGTAAAAACTCTCAAATAGATGGGTATGTGGCATCATTACTGTGTTGATAAATATGTTCAGGGTTCTTATTCACACCATTGACTCAGTCCTAGTTATGTGAGTAATCAATGGCATAGTTGGACCAGAGTTAATGGTCTAAACTTTATGGATTGAAATGTCTGCCCTCACAAGCACAGCACATTTGTCATCTAGATGTGGTGTAAATCGGGGCCTGTATTCATAAAGCTGCTGATCTAGGATCATGTCCCCCCCATCCATATAATATTCACATGATCTTAAAGGCCAAACTGATCCTGGATCAGCACTCCTACTCAGACACTATGAATATGGCCCAGGAATGGGTATGAATAGATAGAGCATCTCAGACAGTGAAATGTTCCACTTTTCCTAAAGGCCTCTACATGACTATAGCCTATATCCCTCTTAGTTCTCTTGTCTGGAATTCAATCAGGATCCCCTACAGGAGTTCTACTCATAACTGAACTAGTTCCCATTCCCATTGGTGTCGGTCTAGGTTGCTAACTGGATTGTTGTTAACACAAACACGGCCCAAGCGTCATTGCTTTGGAGGTTATTTGATTAGTTCAAGCATTGCTCCCATTTCTCAGCAGATGCCCTTGCTATAAGTTATCTGGGTATGGATCAGAAAATTATGCTCCCCGGGAGCTGAAATGAGTGAACCAAGAGATGCCATGTCCTCCCATTAGTGCACTCAACTCTACTGTATCCTATTCATACCAGTGCATTAGTGAGTCTGCCGAACTATGACTGAGGACCTCCCCCCATAAGTGGATGATGAGATCACTTGGTCTTCAACCTAGCTGCCTCCTTATTCCCAGTACAGATTGAGCTAATGTCCCAGTCAAAGCTTAGTCCTTGTCCTTTAGAACTTGAGCAGGAATACAGTTAATCAAATCAGGCCTGTAATCCCATTCAGACAAGTCACAGCTTCAGGTAACACTAACATAAAGTGTCTTGATAGGGCGTTGGGCCAGCACAGCTTCAATGCACATTGGCATAGATTCTACAAGTGTTTGGAACTCTATTGGAGGGATGCAACAAAAAAATTCCATGTTGAGATTGGTGGAAAATGCGGTCTCGGGTACCGTTCCAGGATCTCCCATAAGTGTTCAGTTGGGTTGATCTGGTAACTGAGACAGCCATGGCATATGGTTTACACAGTTTGTCAAACCATTCAGTGACCACTCGTGCCCTGTGGATGGGTGCATCGTTATCCTATGAGGGCATAGCCATGGTAGCCAAAATAATGGCCTGCCCAGCATATTTATACATGATCCTAAGCATGATGGGATGTTAATTGCCTAATGAACTCCGGAACCACACCTGTGTGAAAGCACCTGCTTTCAATATACATACGTACAAAATTGAGCAGACAGCCATGCAATCTCCATAGACAAACATTGGCAGTAGAATGGTCTTACTGAGGAGCTAAGTGACTTTCAATGTGGCACCGCCATAGGATGCCACCTTTCCAACAAGTCCGTTTGTCAAATTTCTGCCCTGATAGAGCTGTTCCGTGTCAACTGTAAGGGTTGTTATTGTGAAGTGGAAATGTCTAGGAACAACAACGGCTCAACCGCGAAGTGGTAGCCTACCCAGAAAGGGACTGCTGAGTGCTGAAGTGCGTAGTGAGTAAAAATTGTTTGTCCTCTGTTGCAACACTCACTCAAGCACTGTTTGTCGGTAGCTTCATGAAATGGGTTTCCATGGCCAAACATCCGCACACAAGCCTAAGATCACCCTGTGCAATGTCAAGCGTCGGCTGGAGTGGTGTAAAGCTTGCCGTCGTTGGAATCTGGAGCAGTGGAAACAAGGTTCTCTGGATTGTTGAATCACTCAACATCTAGTAGTCCGATTGACGAATCTGGGTTTGGCTGATGCCAGGAGAACGCTACCTGCCTGAATGCACAATGCCAACTAAAGTTTGGTGGAAGAGGAATAATGGCCTGGGGCTGTTTTTTATGGTTTGGGCTAGGCCCCTTAGTTACAGTGAAGGGAAATCTTAACGTTACAGCATACAACATTCTAAACAAATCTGTGCTTCCAACTTTGTAGCAACAGTTTGGAGAAGGCCTTTTTCTGTTTCAGCATGACAATGCCCCTGTGCACAAAGCGAGGTCCATACAGAAATGTTTTGGAAGAACTTGACTGGCCTGCAGAGAGCCCTGACCTCAAACCCATTGGACACCTTTGGGATGAATTAGAATGCCGACAGCGAGCCAGGCCTAATCGCCCTAACATCAGTGCACAACCACACTGATGCTCTTGTGGCTGAATGGAAGCAAGCCTTCCTAGAAAAGTGTTTCCACTTGTTTGTTCCCACATTTTTAGACTTGTATAATCAGAATGGCAAGAAGATAACACAGGACACATGTTGGCACCAGATATAAATGGGGATTTTCAATATTATTTCTTCCAAATCAGAATTCTACCTTCTGTTCACGCTGGTAAAACGCAAATCAATGGTTGCCATGGCGATGGGTGAATGACAACAGCGTACTTCTGCTCTCCAGCTGAGCTCAGAGTACTCATCAGTTTAACCCTCTGGGGTCAGTTGAAGCTACACAGAACAAAGGCAGCTAGTCCTGGGCCATATTCATTAGGCACCAAACAAAAGCAAAGACTGAAACGGAAAGACTAACTGGACATTTTAGTTTTCCGTTGCAAAACATACCATTTTCTGCCACACGCCATAATGAACACAACCCTGATGGAGGATGGACAGGGCTGACAATGAAAAAAGAGGCAAACCACATGAAGGTACCGGTCTAGCCTGACACATCCCTTTAGCCTGGCCTACTCGTGTGTTATAGTGACAGACGTGACTATGCAAGGTTGTTATTTCTAGGTCATGTGCAGGCCGGGATTAGGGTCTCTGACCTTCTGGTGACCAGGTAAAGTAGAACAACACTAAGACTGACGGAGACCTACACTGACTGCTGCCCATCAGTTACGCAAGATCCTTCTTACATGGAATGAGCATATGCTCGGCCATGACTTATGTAATAATGATAAGAAAACACGTCATGCCTATTGATCAGGGTGCCCTTAATTTGATACAGTTGTAGGATTAAATATTACGCAGTCAATATTGTATGGTTTATTCACACAGTTAACTATAAGATATTGAATTTGTCCATCAGTGCCCTCACAGAAACAGAGGCAAGACACTTCTACTTGTGATGGTCGAGTGGGCGGGATAGACGAACCTACTCAAAATAGTGTGTGAGAGAGAAAGGACATATTGAGGGCAAGTTGACTTTAGGAAAATGAAAAAAAAGCTTGTTTCCCTGCGTCTTCTATGTTTCGTCTTTTGTTACTGAGAGAAAACAACCGGAGGGCATCTCTTCCCCCCCACTGAGCTGAAGTACCTTTGCTGAATCCTGTCATGAATGACTTTATCTAGTTTCAGAAGAGACAGCTGCATTGTTTTAGTTTCAAAGTTTGCAGCAGTTCTGTTTGACGGCTTCAAATATTAGTATCTAAGAGATAATAAAATCCATAACTCCTCAATTCAGAAGCTCTGGTGTTCCTATAAGAATTATGGCTAATAATATTAAATCAAACATACTTTTAAAAAGGTTCTGTTTAATTGTTACTTAGGCTACAATCACTAAATCCAGACATAAATCTACTTTTGGCAATCCAATGCAGAGGATTATTCCATCAACCTCCCAAACTGAACAACGTCCAGATGTGACATCTTAGCTCCAGGCTCCCTATCATGCCATTAAACCACCAACACTCTCTGTCCTCGCGTACAGTACTGTTATGCTACCATGTGACGTAAAGACTAACCTTTGCATAACGTAACAGCGACGAGCTATAAATCGGGGGTGGCCCGCGGCTTGGGTTGGTTATGTATGCTGTTTGGAGATTGAGAGATTTAAAAAGCGCTCCCATTCTAACGGATGCTCTCTCATGCGATAGCTCTGTTTAGTGTTTGAATGCCCGAGTGCTCTTTATGTAACAGAAAGGGTGTTTGTGATGTGCTGCCAAGGTCTTCACTTGTGTAGCCCTTCAGTGTGACAACCAAGTGAAAGTGGTAAATAAAGAACAATCTACCTAAAAAAATGAATTCTCCCTCTGCTAACTGCTGCATATGAAGGACAACATGAAACATCATTCATTCACTATGCTGCTGCAAGAGGGCCAAGTCAAAACTATTAAAATAAAATAAAAATCACAGTCCTCAATAGACAATAGCATTTGTACAACTCCTATGTCCACTCCTTTCATCCAGGCCATGCTGTTGCACAAATGTGAAAGTCCTCTCTGCAGTGGATTGAATTCCAGAATCATATCAATTCACCTTTTCTCATTTGACGTCATCTAAGTGAAGTTGTAATAATACATAAACCCCCTTTCGTCCCTAAATTGACATTGAGGTGCTCTTCATTACAACCATTTTGCAACAGATTCTTAGTGGACAAGTTCAGGTATTGTAGAGTTTGCTTCCTAATGAGGGCCAGTTCAGCATCAGCAAAGAACATTCCGACAGATGTATGATCCATCCAGAACAAATATGATTCTGTCATCATGTAGAATACAAACCATGTCACTTTAATTTATTATATTTCTAGCTGCAAAATGTTATTTATTTAACTCGGCAAGTCGGTTAAGAACAAATTCTTATTTACAATGACGTCCTACTCTGCCAATGCTGGGCCAATTGTGCACCGCCCAAAAACAGCTGGAAGTGATGCAGACTGGATTCGAACTAGGTACTAGCAGTGACGCCTCTTGCACTGCCTTAGACCACTGTGCCACTAGGGAGCCCCAATATTCTGGGGCACTTTTCCCAGACAAAGATTAAAAGACTAGTTTTGGTCTATGAAACACTTTCAAAGGAGAACCACTATTTATCATGTGTTTTAGGGCAATAGGCCCAAAGGGATAGTTTAACCAAATTACAAAATGACATTGAGTCCAGCCCAAGATAAGGAAACCAATCTATAGCGCTGAAGAGCTGCACAACAGGGCGGTAGAAATTTTAAGGCAATGTCCCCGCATTAGCAGAGACTCGATTCACGGTAAATGCTGCATATGTCGGCTCAATTGGAAATTACCTTTACATTTTGATCATGCTATAGAACGCTGAACTTCAGCAGTAAGGTTTGAATCCATCCCCTCGTAAGTGGTCCATCGACAAAACCAATGTGTAATTTTGTAACGTGGATGAACTTTCATTTGTGTCCAGGAAACCAAAACCAGCCCCTGAACGATTCCCCTGTGAACAGGGCCTACCCACTGGACAGACGTCATTTCAACATCTAGTTTTGATTTACATTTGGTTGAGATGTTAAGATGCCAACTAATGTGAAATCAACAAAAACATTCACCGTGTCATTGGATTTACTTAAAGTTGGGTGAAAAAGATTTCCAAATTGCCTTTAAATTGATGACTTTTTGCTAATCCAATCAGTTTTCCACATTGATTCAAAGTCTGATGTAATTTTTTTGGTTGAAATAACGTGGAAACAACATTGATGCAGCCAGTTTTTGCCCAGCCTACATCACAGATTTTCCCACTTACCTCTCTGATCAGCAGCAGAGACAGGGTTGACATGAGGTGTAAGTAACGTTAGGCTATAGCTCTGGTATATATTATATATATATATTTCATCTTCAGAGCAGCTGCCATTCCATAATGCTCAAACATGAGCAAGAACATCTGAAAACAATTGAACATAATGGGTCTCCATGAATGGGCTGGAGATAGCTGGGCTGATCACTGAGAGAGCTGTGCAAACACACTTTGAAGCACTGACACATGTGGATAGATAGGCCACCAGGTCTCCACATGGCCCAGGCATGGATGGACATCTGGGGAGAGAAGGGAAGCAGCTGGCTTGACCCTTACTGCTGTTAAGAGGGCCAGCAGCCCATCTGGTCATCCATCTTAACCAATAGACCAGAGGGTGATTCAATTCCAGGCCTGCTGGTTTTCATTATTTCCTTCTAATCAGGGACTGATTCAGGCCTGGTGGTGAGTGAACTACCTGGCCAATCAATTACATGATTTCATTAATTGATAAATTCATTAACCATTAGCCCTTGAGGCCCATAACTGAATAGCTCTGCATTGAATGTCAGATTAGAACTTGTTATTGAGTTGGTTACTTTGTTATTGAACGTTAGATTTGAACTTGTTGTTGAGCTCTACTATATACAGTATCTGGTTGCATGAGACAGCAGCAATTGCCACTATTATACAAACACTGTCTGCGTCCCAAATGGCACCCTATTCCCTAAAGTGCACCACTTTTGACCTGGGTCCACAGGACTCTGGGTGATTCTACAGAAGTGGGTCGCCGCTAGTTAACACATATAACCGGTCAATTCAGAAGAATGCCGAAAAAACATGTTCTGGGGTGTGTTGTAATATGGAGGACCAGCAAGCCAGCCTATTCCCTATAATGTAAACAGAAATACTGATGCTGTCATCAAGGCAAAGGGTAGCTACTTTATTAAAGAATCTCAAATATAAAATATTGTTTGATTTGTTTAACACTTTTTTGGTTACTACATGATTCCATATGTGTTATTTCATAGTTTTGACGTCTTCACTATTATTATTCTACAATATAGAAAATAGTAAATAATAAAGGAAAACCCTTTAATGGGTATGTGTGTCCAAACTTTCGACTGGTATATATATATTTTAAGACCGCATGATTGGGTGAGACAGAATTCAATCTGGCAGGGCCCGTGCTGTGGCTTCGCCTCTGATTGTATAACATGTGTAGATCTCATGTTCTCCTTTGAGATCAATCATAGCCTACCACCCCCTCTCCCACATCCCCCTTTTTTCTCCCACATCTCCCTAGTTGTAATGTCTTAACTATTATTCTACAATGTAGAATTCTAAACATAAAGAAAAACCCTTCAATGAGTAGGTGTGTCCAAACATTTCTCTGGTACTGTACAAACTTTCCTAACGCTAAAATGTGCCTAAATAATCTACAATATCAGAGTATTTTTTTATTTTATCTAACAGTTAGTGATGCAATATGCATATATTTAGATGGCTTTCTTTCATTGATCCTTATTTTCTGAACCTATTCTCATAATGTATTCTAGTCTGTCGACAAAATTCCAATGAAAGGTACACCGTATTTAAAGGGATAAATACATGTACTTAAAACCCTATTGAGGAAATCTGTTGGCCAGCAAGTATTTTTTTTTTTAGTGGTTGAATTAAATGTATTCAGTAGACGCAAGGGAACCATGCCTGCAAAGCCTGGTACACTCCTGCATAAGGTAAGTCTGAATACCAACTACTGAGAAGTGCGTAGGAAAGGCATTGATTTTTTAAAGTCGAAATCGGGCCCCTGCTGAAAACCCTTCCACTTGTTGGCCAAAAGATTTTCTCTCGTAGAGTTTCCATTCAATAGGGTTTTCAGTACATTTATCTAAAGCCATCCCTTTAAATGTGGTGTACCTTTAATTAGAATATATGAAGAGAACGGTTCAGAATATTAGGGATAAATTAAAGAAAGCTATGTAAATACATGCATATTCGTCTCCTTTCGCCGCCAATTGGTAGGTTAAAAAATACTCTGATCTTCTATGTTATTTAGGTTTAGGAAAGTATTGATGAATAATACAAAAACAGGTTTGGAGAGCCTTAAAGCACAAAATATATTGGTGAATCAAAGACAGTGGTTTGACTCATCCTGAAAGTTGCCATATTCAATTGTTCAATACATGAAAAGTGTCAAATTAGGGTTGAATATTAGTCCTAGAAATCTACCCTAATAATCCTCACTAATTATGGAACTGTGGTGACAATAGTCGTGAACTGTGCGCCAGGCTCCAGGTTTAAACTGCTATGTACAGTGCATTCAGAAAGTATTCAGACCCCTTCCCCTTTTCCACATTTTGTTACGTTACAACCTTATTCTAAAATGGATTAAATCCAAATTTGTCCTCAATTCATACACAATACCCCATAATGACAAAGAGAAAACAGCTTTTTAGAATTTAAAACAGAAATACCTTATTTACATAAGTGTTCAGACACTTTGCTGTGAGACTCAGAATTGAGCTCAGGTGCATCCTGTTTCCATTGATCATCTTTGAGATGTTTCTACAACTTGATTGGAGTTATAAGGTCCCACAGTTGACAGTGCATGTCAGAGCAAAAACCAAGACATGAGGTCGAAGGAATCTTCCGTAGAGCGCCGAGACCGGATTGTTTTGAGCCACAGATCTGGGGAAGGGTACCAAAACATTTCTGCAGCATTGAAGGTCCCCAAGAACACAGTGGCCACCATCATTCTTAAATGGAAGAAGTATGGAACTACGAAGGCTCTTCCTAGAGCTGACTGCCCAGCCAAACTGAGCAATCGGGTGAGAAGGGCCTTGGTCAGGGAGGTGACCAAGAACCCAATGGTCACTCTGACAGAGCTCCAGAGTTCCTCTGTGGAGATGGGAGAACCTTCCAGAATGCAACACTCTACCAATCAGGCCTTTATGGTAGAGTGGCCAGACGTAAGCCACTCCTCAGACAAAATACACATGACAGCCTGCTTGGAGTTGCCAAAAGGCACATAAAGGACTCTCAGTCCATGAGAAATACGATTCTCTGGTCTAATGAAACCAAGATTGATCGCTTTGGCCTGAAATGCCAGGTGTCTTATCTGGAGGAAACCTGGCACCATCCATACAGTGAAGCATGGTGGTGGCAGAATCATGCTGTGGGGGTGTTTTTCAGCAGCAGGGACTGTCCGACTAGTCAGAATCGAGGGAAAGATCAATGGAGCAAAGTACAGAGAGATCTTTGATAACCTGCTGCAGAGCGCATTCAGGACCTCAGACTGGGGCGAAGGTTCACCTTCCAACAGAACAACAACTACAAGCACACAGCCAAGACAATGCAGGAGTGGATTCGGGACAAGTCTCCGAATGTCCTTGAGATGCCCAGCCAGAGAGTGAATGGACAAGACAAAAGTGGGCAAGACAGAAGTCTATAGCTTGGGTCTCCAAATTTAATTGCAAGTTATAAGGCCAGCAATCCATAAACTTCACTGTGGAAAGGTGATATGTTGGTTAGATATGCTTCAGTTTGCTGCCACATCTGATTTCACTTCTCCGGTGACAAAATAGATCTAAATCAATTGTCATTTATATTTACAATCCCCTTATCCAAAACAGTTTACCTAGAAGCTCTTATGCATTTTTTAATTACAGTGCATGGAGAATGGTGTTTCTATCGAAGAAAAAAAAGTAGAGGTTGTGCCACTTTCAACGGTGGCTCAACTTTAGTTATGTTGCGCACAAAGATCTTGGAATGATGAGGGAATTAAGTCTAAATCCGAATACAGCGTATCTGTAGTCACCTCCGCCACACCTTCATTCGCATGCTTAAGTACAGTCAGAACACGCTTAGAGGGAAGTGCATACCAAATTAATTACACCCACCCGTGCTAAACTTAGGTCAGAATTAAGAGCTTTAGCGTGCCAGGTTAAACTTCTCTGTCTTGGTCCCGTGGCTATCATATAAGAGCATGAAGCAAGCCAGTACGCATACTCTGTGTGACAGAGCAGAGCCACCCCCCACCCCCCAGTACTAAATATATCACAAAAGATACAAAATATCAGCATATGAATGAATTGTGGTTTATTTGGTAGCATTTCATAGTGTGACTGATTTTAATAATTGCATTTACTGTACAAAGTTAGAGGTGCACTATTTGATTCCCCCTACAGTACCCCGGGCTTCAAGCGGGGAGTTCGGAGGTCAACCTACCCCGCCCCATCTCAAACTTCTGAGTAGGAGACCTTCCCAAGCAGTAGCCTGCCTAGCTCACAAACTAGAATCAGGGTGCCCACTCCAATAAGGTTAATTGACTAAGTCTCACAAGGAGACATATTGTGACGTGCAAATGAGCGATAGAAAACCGATTGCGCAAATGTCACCATTCAGAATTGTGCGAGCTCCCCCCGGCAAGATGTGGCCCTGGCCGGTGACATTGCTGCCCATGTTACCGATACCTAAATCCGCCACTGGAGTAGTCTTTAATCTTGCTCATTACAGTGCTGCTGTGCAACAATTTCGCGGACAACCTTAAAGGCTAGTAAAAATCTGTAAATTCCTTGGATGTGCAGACAACTAAACAGCTACAACACTAAAATGCAAAAGGTTATATTGTAAAGTTTCTAGAGTAAAAGAACATCAGTAAACCACATTTTTATTACTTTATTCAGTTAAAGATAAAGTACAGCATCACAATTGAGAAGATTTCAATAAAAACCAAAGTGGGGTCTTCATAATATGGGAAACTAGTTTATTTTATGTAAGAGGCCGATGGGAAATGGGGAGGGAGACAATGAGGGAAAGAGTTGACCGTAATTTACCAAATCATTCACACTCCCTCTTCCCATCCTATAAAACATTATGCAACCACCTACACAGAGCCCTGCTATTCTTAGTGCTCCTGTCATTTTAGCTGTAGTGGTCAGCCTTGTTTAACTGACTGACAACCCGTGAGGAATGATGCCTTGTCTTTAGAGAACAGAAAACATTTTGACATAAAATAGGACAATCAAGAGTTAAACCTTATGAAAACCAAAAAAAAGCCATTGCTCATCAGTAATTGGCACAACAATTAAGAGCAAGAGAGATTGTGGACAAATTCTCCCACTGTTCCTCCCTGCGTCATACAAACAGACTTGTGGATACCATTTGTCTCGGTGTGCAGTTTGAACGAAGTTGCCAACTAGCATTAGTTCACTTTGGCTCATAAAACTACCTTCATAGTGGACAGACAAATAAAATAAAAAAGGAAAAAAATGGTATCCCCAAGTTCATCTAACTCTGGGGAAATAGATACAGGGCATCATCGCCAAAATCAAAGTATCCCACAATGTTCTCGAACAAATTAAACCGTAATTCATTGTAGACACACAGGACAGAAAGAGAGGATGGGGTGCTGCACAACAGCTTTTCTGAATACATGAGAAATGTCCCAGGAGAGGAAGCAGCACATGTAAACAAATCTGTGGGTGCCTTAGCCTTGCGGTTCTTCACAAGCAAATAAAACAGCCTTCCTCACCATCTGCTGCAGCAATAGCATGTGTCTAGCACTTGGACAAGCAACCAAGAGATTGCTTGCGTGTTCTGGGTGCTTCGTATAGAGAAATGTGTCAGCGAAAGGGGCCGTGTTAATAGTAACGTTACAGTCAACGGCCATGTATGTACGGGGAGGAATGTGTGGGTCAAACCAGAAATGTTACTTATGCACAGTGGTCAGCATACTGTGCTTAAATGCACGTTTCATCACACTTGGAGAAGCAAAAGATTTACAGCGAGGGTAAATTAGAAGCCTGCGCTTTTCTTGGACATTTTATTTTCAGAGTAAAAAAAAAAGAAAAAAAGAATAGATGTTAATAGACACCATTAATTCACCATTTGCTCTTGAACATCAATAAATACATTGTGAAAAGTTTGTCGTGCCATCTTGGGTTTTTGTTTCCACTGGATAGCCAAGCTTGGGTTGGTTTATGCCAGGGCCAGAACTACGGGGAAAAACACAAGGAATCAGAAGAATGACAAGATGGACTAACGTTCACATTAGGCAACACATTCAGCAGGGCATAACATTGTACATAATATAGAAACAGCCTAACAAACATGCTTCTTTGACATGTAGCACAAGGACTTACGGCAGCTCTATTAAGGACATTTATCAGCAATGTGCCACAACGTGCCAAACTGAACGTGGCCCTATGAGGAGACTTCATAGAAGAAAATGGACAGTGTACTATCCTTACCACGTATAGCTTCCTGGGCAAAGTACTTAACATCCATATCGGTGTCTGTGGCTAGTTTCTCCAGGACTGGTTTCACCTCAGTCTGCAGGGCACTGAGAAAAACAAAACTTTTCAGACAAAGCACACATTCTCCCCACACTCCCATGCCATAATAGATTAGCTGAGTGCTAGAACTAAGCATGGACATCTGGGTCATGTTCAGTAGACGCAAAACATTCTGCGACGGAATAAACAGGCATCCTTACTGGACCAGTTCAAGCAAGAGCCTCCTCCGTTTCAAAATATTTTCTCCCATTTTGTGCCTACTGAGAACGAACCTGATGTAGACTGTACAATTCATTGGAGATGGTTGTTCAGGTATGCCTGAACGAGGGCTTTGTGGTGGATGAGGAGGACCTACTTGCTGTCCAGGACAGGACCGATCTTCTGGAGGGACTTGGCCACATTGAAGCGCACATTGGCCACCTGGTCGTTGGACATCTTGAGGACCACGGGCAGCATATGCTTAGTGGTGATGTCCTGGCCACAGGCTTCAGACAGTGACTGGGGTGGATGGCACGGAAACCAACAACGCATAAACAAATGATTGTTAGTCACTCGTCTAAGTCACTCTGGATAAGAGCATCTGATAACTGCCTAGAATATCAGGATGTAAAATAAGTCATGATAAAACAGTATGATTTACTTTTAAAACAAATGTTTTACAAAAATGGCTTGGTTTAAATCCATCTCAGGGTTAATGACATGAGCCCTATCCTACAAATCAGGTTTGAAAGGTAAGCGAGGTAACTTTGGTCAACTGAGTTTAACGCAGGATAACCGGTCATACGAAAGTCTCACCTTTTAGCCAGGTACATTTCTATGCAAAGAATCCTTCATAAATAACCTGCTAGCCCAAGGCAGGCGGCTAACTCAAAGCTAACTCCACTTACCCCGAATGAAATGAAAGAGCCTCGAGGCGAGGACCACTGAAATCAGATTCCCTCCCTTTCGCAAAGATTGGGTCATCCGCTTAATTTGAGGAAGACCGATTCAATATTTTATTAATCAAATGTGTTAATAGTAATAAAATACACATCACACATTTGGAAGTTCACGCACAGTAAAAGTTTTGTATGACTTAATACAATCATTTTATTGATCGTTTGTGCATTGTGCTTTTCAATGCACTATTGATGCGTAATAAAATACCCACTTCTAATATCCTATTTTACACCACAGCCTGCAAAATTTGCAAGATCTTCTTTCCTGTTGATTTTGGCAAAAGTGAAAATGTGGCATTGACTCGCCCATGGATTGATGGTTCAGCGTCAACTCAATGAATAGTTTGGCGTTCAACTACCCATGTGCGACATGCACGTGAAGGTACAAGCCACTATCTGGCGGCAGCTACATGATCAATATCCACCTTGGTAATATGGCTAGCTTTATTAAAACCTGAGTAGATCTAGCTTCCATCCTAGTATAAGCCTATGGTTGTGTGTGGTATGAAGGTCAGGAGGACTCACATTGATGCAGAAGAGCGTGGTCATCCGGTGCAGGTAGTTGGGGTCATTTGCCATACCCAGCACCTTGGGCACGATGGTGTTCTGGGCCCACTCGGCTCCAAACTTTTCCACCAGCTTCATCAAGTTACAGGTGGCTGCCTCGCGGATAGCGTATACTGTCGACAACACAAACATGCTTAGACTTTGGCCTGTAGATAGAAATTAGGACTCGTAGTATATTTGTTGTAGTTGTCAGAAAAAAACTATTGTTTGGTAAAGGAAAGCCCTGACACTAATATTAATTGAACCTATTGACTCGCATTTCTCAATTGAAATGGCAATCTAACCAAAAATAAAAATGTGTACAAAACTCAATTACACAGATCAAAGTTAAATTTAGACATAAACTCTACAAGAGTAGGCAGTCAGTACAATACTCAGTAAAAACAGCAAATACCCAGCCCTTTGCCAGGATTCTTGCTTCTTTTGAGCACTTTCCATTCCAGTTTGGCAGCCATCTTTGGATTATTGTCAGTTTGTTTGCCTTGTAACAATATTGGCAAAAATCCCATTTGCATGGAAAACATGCCCATCAGTAATCATGGCTAAAGAGGCTAGTGACTACAGAACTGCTCAAAACACTCAATTGTGCCCAGAATACAGTGACTTGACATCTGGGTACACACAAGCCTGACAATCAATACTAGCTGTTGGACAAAGAGCGGGAGACCAGGGGGCCTGGGTACAACACATTTCTAAACCACTGACTAACTGAACCCTATTTGACCCCTAATACATCCATAAACAAGACTGCTAGAGAACCACATTGGGGTTAGAAGAACCATACCAATAGCCTGTGGAGCCACAATGGGATATTAAAACCTGTCTTACCAACATCTTACTAAAACTACATACTGTGTGCTAATCATACTACTTTGAACGTACCGTTTAGTATAAAATGTATGCGATAGGCCAAAAGAGATGCAATCTTGCTGTTGAAGGCTTTATGTACAGGTTGACTGATAATGATTCTGAACGGTCAGATCGCAGCATCTCGTCATTGTTGCTGACTAAGACGGGAATCATAGGTGGCTCTCGGTCCAGCTCGTTGTGTTGATACCATGTCTTGTTGAGCCGTTTTGACAGATGTTATGCAGTACTTCCCCTATATTCAATTAGCATAGATTTGAAAAGCAAACAACCCCCCCCCCACCACTCCAAATTTACCAGGTACTCACTGATATGCATAAAGGGATAAACCTGCAAGAAAGTGGTCAAATACATTATAGTACCAGTCCAAAGTTTGGACACCTACTCATTCAAGGGTTCTTTATTTTTACTATTTTCTACATTGTAGAATAACAGTGAAGACATTAAAACTATGAAATAACATAATGAATCATGTAGTAACCCCCCCCCCAAACAAATAGAGAATAAGAGAAAAAGAGTTGAATGAATCAAAATATATTTTACATTTGAGATTTTTCAAAGTAGCCACCCTTGGCATTCTCTCAACCAGCTTCACCTAACCTAGAATGCTTTTCCAAAAGTCTTGATGGAGTTCCCACATATGCTGAGCACATGTTGGCTGCTTTTCCTTCACTCTGCGGTCCATCTCAATTGGGTTGAGGTCTTGTGACTGGAGGCCAGGTCATCTGATGCAGCACTCCACTCTCCTTTTTGGTCAAATAGCCCTTACACAGCCTGGGGGTGTGTTGGATCATTGCCCTGTTGAAAAACAAATAGTCCACTAAGCGCAAACCAGATGGGATGGCATATCGCTGCAGAACGCTATGGTAGCCATGAATTCCAAATAAATCATTGACAATGGCACCAGCAAAGAACCCCGACACACCACCTCCATGCTTCACGGTGGGAACCACATATGCGGAGATCTGTTCACCTACTCTGCATCTCACAAAGACACGGCGGATGGAACCAAGAATCTCAAACTTGGACGCATCAGACCAAATGATAGATTTCCACCGGTCTAATGTCCATTGTTTGTGTTTCTTGGCCGAAGAAAGTCTCTTCTTCTTATTGGTGTCCTTTAGAAGTGGTTTGTTTGCAGCAATGAAGGCCTGATTCACACAGTCTCCTCTGAACAGCTGCTGTTGGGATGAGTCTGTTATTTGAACTCTGAAGAATTTATTTGGTCTGCAATTTCTGAGGCTGGTAACTTATGAACTTATCCTCTGCGGAAGAGGTAACTCTGGGTCTTCCTTTCCTGTGGCGGTCCTCATGAGAGTTATCATAGCACTTGATGTTTTTGCAACTGCAACTTAAAAGTTCTTGAAATTTTCCAGATTGACTGACCTTCATGTCTTAAAGTAATGATGGACTGTCATTTCTCTTTGCTTATTTGAGCTGTTCTTGCCATAATATGGACATTGTCTTTTATCAAATCTTCTGTATTCCCCCACCCCACCTTGTCACAACACAACCGATTGTGGAATTCCTTAATGCATTTGAGCCAAACTAACAAGGCACACCTGTTAATTGAAATGCATTCCAGGTGACTACCTCATGAAGCTGGTTGAGAGAATGCCAAGAGTGTGCAAAGCTGTCATCAAGGCAAAGGGTGGCTACTTTGAAGAATCTAAAATATATTTTGAGGAACACTTTTGCGCTTACTACATGATTCCACGTGTATCATTTCATAGTAGATGCCTTCACTATTATTCTACAACATAGAAAATATAAAAAAATAAACATCCTTGAATGAGTAGGTGTCCAAACTTGACTGGTGTGTGTGTGCATTTTTATTTTTCCAGGTAATATACCACATCTATCTGAAATTGGTATTTGAGGAACTCAGATAGCACTACTGGGCATAAGCAATTGCAAAAACTTGACATTTTCTCTCAGCCCCATGGCAAAATGTGTTGAACTGCAGAGAATTCGCTTGAAAACAAATAATCTCTGCTGTCAAAGAAAGCATAACATGTCGGTCAGAGACAACACTACGTGCCCTCCACGTTAACTTTGCCACCGCTGCTGAAAAAAACTCAAAGGGAAACTCATGTCTAAGCTAATATGGCAAACAATAGTTAGCAAGCTAACCAACAACTGTAACAATGTTTGAGAGAGACACGTGCTCATTGTGTAAATGTATTTATGTTTCAATAAACATTTGGAGACTCAATACAATTGTCAACAACTACATGTTGTCAACAGTCTAAGCCAGGGTCCCCGCCAGATTTGACCCATAGTTGGGCAAGCAATGGTTGTTGCTAAATGACCAACCAGTCCTAAGAACAATAGAAAAAGGGATCAGGTAAAAAAAAAAAAAATCAATTCTTCTGACATTAAAGGCAGAGCGAAATGACGTAGCCAACAAGGTCTCCATATCACATGCAAAGCTACCCAGCGCATTCAAAAGACCAAAAATACGTAAACTGCAAGATGTGCCTATTTTCAGAGTGGGGTTGTTACAATACCAACATTTCACTAACAATGTGATAACAGGCCAACTATCACCGGTAAGCCACTTTACCCTCCCCCCAGGATGCCTGTTCCCTGTTCTGCACAAAAACCTGTCCCTGATAGTCACATCTCTGCTCAATACAACATTGAATCTAACTTGACAGAAAAGGCTACTGTAGAAAATAGTGATTTGCTCATATCCAAATGCCTTCCTGTTACGGTGTATTACAGTATGGTTTGTATACTAATTGGCACCCGATTCCCTATATAGTGCACTACTTTTTATTACAGCCCTATGGGTATTGGACTACCGAGAGGCGCAGCAGTCTAAGGCCCTGCATCTCAGTGCAAGAGGCATCACTACAGACCCTGGTTCGATTCCAGGCTGTATCACAACTGACTTGCCTAGTCAAACTTTTAAAAGAAAGTATTGCACAATATAGGGGATATGGTGCCATTTGGGATGCAGCCCATTGCACTAGTTTTCCCATTCTATCCAGCTCAGCTACAGAAGGCAGCATGCAATTAAGGAGAGAGAATTTGGCCTCCCAGTCTAAGTCACTGGGTTGTCATCAGACCTTTGTAATTGGCACAGCCGTGAGGCTTAGAGAGCTGCAGCCTGACGCATCTCCGCCCCCCCAAACCACATAGGCCGCAGGGGAGGAGGGAAGCAGTGAGAGCTTAGAGAGCAGCATGGGACACAATCCATCAGGGACGTGATCCCCACCTCTGTCCAATGGAGGAGGACACTACTGACTAAGCACACAGAGGACAAATGCATTGAAAAGTGGTGTGTATGGGGGAGGGGTCTTACCGTGGTCAATGAGCCATGCCATGCAGAGGGTGTTCAACTTCTCATCAAAGAACTCCACTCCCTGGAGAAGAGCGATTAGGAGAGAATACTTTTCTAAACCATTTCCATATCCAAACATTACAGTGCAAGCAACATTGAATTGGGTTCCAATTCACCAAAACATTTAGTTCTACTCAGAAAGCAAAAATAAAGCTAGCTGAATTACTTTGCATAGCTCTTTTTTTTTTATTTTTTTAAATTTCATGGATGATATTAGTGACAAGCACCTGCCCACCATAAATTGTGGCACATATGCATGGCACGAGGCAGATGTAGGACACAGACAGATGTGTGATTGGGTGGAAAGGAGGATGTGACAGACAGGTCTTCTGAGGTGGGACTGCAGGGGGCTCTGATCAAAAGTAGTGCACTATATGGGGAAAATGGTGCAAGGGCTCTAGTTAAAAGTAGAGCACTATGAAGGGAATAGGGAGCCATTTGGGGGCGCAGCCGATGACTCACCAGCTGTCCGGCCAACAGGGGCATATACTCGATAATTGCCAGGCGGACCCTCCACTTTGCGTCCTCGGCCAGCTCCACGATAGCAGGCAGCAGCGACTGGGAGAGCTGGCGGATGCCGATCACCTCGTTGACACAGTCCAGGTTGGAGATGATGTTGAGGCGCACCTCAGGGCACTGCAGGGCAAGAGAGGGGGATCTCTTGTTTAAGTTGTGGGGACAATTACATTTCATATGTCTGTCTTCCTTTAAGAATTAAAGCCATTTTATTTCAAGTGGTCTTAAAAAGTGACAAAAGTCATTGTGACCGCTATTGCATCCCCATCTGCTTATAATGATGCCAATCTTGGCTACAATCTCGACATGATGTTAGCAAAAAAGGCTAAACGAATTGCCAAAGACCTTCTGCCAGTCCCTTGATTCCTAGCCTCAGAAAGCGCAGACAGATTTCACATCAAGCTTTCTGTGACCCTAATAGGAGACGACAGAGATAGCAGCCAGCTGAGAGACTAAATATATGTAGTAGAAATATTGAAGAACAGATATACATTTTTTTATATCCGTGAGTCATTCGGGGTGTTTCGCACCTCGGTTGTCCGTTCTGACTGTAATCCTTTATGACATAAACCCTGTCAAGTCAGCTTTGGCTGCGAGGCAACTAGAACATCTTTTAATAGGAAGGCTGTCTGTGCAATTTCCCTCATCTACCAAAACCTTCCACTCTGGTATTAATAAACCACCAGAGATACGTAAATGTGTCGGCTAATGCCGACATCTTACTTCAACAGGATTTTAGCTGCGATACATGTTACATTTAGGAAGGATATGTCAGAAAGAAACCACACGTCACTGAAAACCGCATCAAATAGCCTAGCACCACTAGAACAAATGTCACCAGGGAAAAAGGTTCAAACCCTATAAGGGTCATCCCTAGGTTTTTACTCCGGTAGGGAGCCAGCCAGGTACATCTCATCCTGAACAAGGTCAATAGCATTACAGGATATTAAAGAGGGCGATCAGATCAGACAAGACACGGGAGACATTTCTCCAAGTCCAGGGAGCCCCCCACCCTCAACCATTTGGTACTTAATGAATAGAACGAGTAGGAACAGTAGTGACTGGTGTTACCTCATCCTTGAGCTGGGCCAGGAACAGAGGCAGCAGGTGCTCCACTGTGTTGTCTTTGCCCAGGATGGTGGACAGGCCCATGATGACAGAGGCCAGGGCAGACTTCACGTGCTGGCTGGTGTCAGACACCAGTTCCTGTCAGAGGAGAAAGAGTCAGACATTGCAGTGCACAGTGACAGCAAATATGGTATTTTCAAATAGAGGGGAAGAAACTAGACTCTGTGTTGAAATGAATTATCAGTTAATGCAAGCTGACCCAGCACAGTTGTCCTGTATGGCTCAGTTGCTTGAGTATGACGCTTGCAACACCAGTAGGAAAATGTATGCACTACAGTAAGTTGCTCTGGATAAGAGCATCTGCTAAATAACTCAAATGTAAACGCAATTTTTTGGGCGTTGGGGATGTTCATGGAAGAGACGTTTTTCGCCCAAAAATATATTTTCTAAATAAAAGGGTGTCATTTAAACTCGGGAACCAACCAGTGAGCTCTTACACTTCGACAGAATAGGAATGATGGTGGTTTGGAAGTAATTTAGAATACAACAGTGCCCCCTGCTGTCCAAAGGCTAATACTGAGCGCAACTCCTCATCTAGCCATAGACCCCAACCTACAAAAGCATAATATCCTCATGGCTCACGTATAGAAAGTACAGTCAAAAACTCAGTTTAACATCTCAGTAGATACTAAAGCTAAAAATTGATTTGTGGGTGTAAAAATATCTGCTACTTCCGCATTTGCACATCTGAACACAAGAAATCGATTGACATGCGTTATTGTCGAGACTTTTTTGGGCCCCTTCGTGGGTGAGTGAGAAATCGACAGGTCAAAGAAACCTGCATACATAAGTTAGCAGGATAAAAAAAGGGATAAAAGTGAAGTGGCTTCTTTCGCTTTTTTTTTTTTACCTTGACACAGGACAAAATGTGAGTCATGATGATGGTCTCTCTGCTGTCTTCTGGAAGGTTCTCGCAAAACTCTGAGGACAGAAATGGTGATTGTAAATACCGTGGTCTATTAGACAGTAAAAGCTTCTCATTCAAACCATTATTTCAACATAGGCTTTATGACTGGCAGATAGCATCCAGACACTCACCCTTGATCTTTTTGGCGGCAGCGGATCGGACCTCAGCCTCGCAGTCCTTGAGCAGGTTCTGGAAGGCTGGAACGAGGTCGTTCTTGGTGATCTCTGGGCCCACTGCTTTCTGGAGCTGTGGAGTCAGTGACAAGACATTTAACACCCACCACTAAACCTTCACGTGAGACTCCATAACCAACACACTTGACTGATGGGATTCAAATTGGTAACGCACAGTCTACGAAATCCATGGTAGCAAAGGGGAAAGTGCACAAAACGATTTGCCATTGCCAGGCTTTAATTTGTGTGGATGTTTCCTGCCAACTGTTAAATTGGTTAACATCTACCTCAAACTATGGGCATGGCAATTAACCTCCAGCAGAGCTCTCCAGCTACGGCTCTGACAATCCCACTTTTAACCTTGCACTGATTTGCTGATCAACACACGAATCTAATGGGATTTGGGGTTGGGAACATATACTACCAAAGTTCATGGTGGCAAGGGAGAAAGTGGTAGAAGTCCTTTCAGTAAGTGTGGTGCACAAAAAAAACATATGCTGAGCTTTAATTTGAGAGAGGTTGCCTGAAAGCTTTTATATTGATTGACTGAACTTCTATAACATTATGGAAGTGGCAATATGGCCCATTTTATACTAAATGACAAGAGAAGGTCATATGGGTTAGAAATCAATGGATTAGTGTGGTGAATGTAAGTGGTAAAGAAAACAAAAATAACGTTCTACGCTGGGGGACTATGAACATTACAGGCCCCATAAATGTCCACTACTCTCCCTTGGATTGTATTACTTAAGTTCAATACAGTAATCCCACTGAAAATATAACTCTTCCTAGACAAACATTTGAGCAATTGCATCTGCCAAATCTCTCAATTTAGCACAACATGTTTACTGATGGTCACTTTAAAACTGCCTATATGTGAAGGACTGAATATCAGCCCCCCCACCCATTACATCCGTTCCAGGTTCGGTAAAGGAGAACATATTTTTGATCCATTATGGCTACATGCAACACATCAATGTTTCCACATGCTCACCTCAGAGAACTTGTCAGCCACCATGTAGCGGACCCTCCAGGACTTATCCTCGGCGGCCTGGCGCAGGGTGGGCATCACCAGGGTCTCCAGGTCCTCCTGGGGCAGCAGCGAGGCGATGCTCACACAGGCTTCCACGGCCAGCAGGCGCACTGAGTCCTACAGGCGGGGGGGGGGGGCATGGGATTATTGCTGATTCTGTACCAATTTAATCAAATACTGTCGCAACACCATAGAAATGCATAGAGGGAACACGCGATTCCCCCACGGGCCGGTTGTCATGGTGTAACTGCTGAGGTGTTGTGTTAACAATAGCTAGACCCGGTTTTGAGTCCCAGTTGGGGTGACCTATTGAAGTCGCTGTAATATGACTGTTCTAAGCCCATTCAATATTCATCCATCCCCATTCAAAAACATCTAATTTGTATGGCCATGTTAATTCCACTGGCAACAAGCCAGTCGATTTTAGCAAATGGCTGGAAGAATTTCACGCACTTCCCACCGCAATGCTACAGGACACCCCGTGTGCGTGTTTTCAGTACATGCATGTACCTGCTCATCAGAGGCCAGTGCAGTGAAGAGGGAGATTATGTCACTCTTGACATAGTCCAGCTCCAGAACCTTGGCGAATTCCCCAAGCTTGGAGGCTGCAGCGCGGCGCACCATGGGAGTGTCATCTGAGCACAGAGTGCGGAAATGCCTGTGGAGAGAGCACCCCGCCAACCGTCAGACCATAAATCCATTGGATTGGCTCTACAGAAGAGTGTAGTTAATCATCCCAATTTGATGGACTTGGGCCTGCAAGGCTAGTATGTGACTACCGAAGGTGGGTGCATTGGACCCCTGATATGAGAAATATTTAAATCCCATTGGGATCTTAGTTAATCAGGTCTAAGCTATATCCCGCCTGATATAGCTACTCACTGGCGTATTTCAGCCTTGACAGTGCTAGACACACGGGGGTAGCAGACGCTGAACAGGCCACAGGCGGAGGTGCGGGAGGTGAACCAGTCACCACTGGCCAGCCTCTTCACCAGAGGCTCAAAGTGCAGCTCCAGGTCCACAGGAGAGTGCTCCTGAGAGATCTTACGCAGAGACTCTACCGCCTTGTCTCGCACAACCGTTTCCTCCACGGTAGCCAGGCTCTCCAGCGGCGGCTGCAAAGAAAGATACAGGGACATAAATGTGCGTATGTGTAGCTGACTGGATAAGTAAAAAAATAAAGTGTTGTCGTATCTGTTGAATATCGTATGCATTATATGCTCACTGACAGATTTGGTTTGCAACAGATACGTACCAGCAGACAGTGAACATATTCAGGGCCTCCCACCAGCATGGTGAAGTTGCCCAGCTGCTCAGCCAAGGCAAGAAGCACCTCATCCTCATCATAGATGGTGTCTACAAGAGGTCAGGTGTGAAACATAATTATGGGGAGGGCGACAACTCATGTTTGCTGTAACTTGGGTCTTCATTTTAGGACATAGTGCATTCGGAAAGTATTCAGACCTTCCCTTTTTTCACATTTTGTTACGTTACAGCCTTATTCTAAAATGGATTAACTTGTGTTTCTCAATCTACACACAATACCCCATAATGACAAAGCAAAAAAAAAAGTTGAGAAATTTTTGCAAGTTCATAAAAATGAAATATCACTTTCACATAAGTATTCAGATCCTTTACTCTGTACTTTGTTGAAGGACCTTTGGCAGCTATTAGAGGCTAGAGTATTATTGGAAATGACGCTACAAGCTTGGCACACTTGTATTTGGGGAGTTCCTCCCATTCCTCTCTGCAGATCCTCTCAAGCAGTTCGGTGGGGAGCGTCACTGCAAGGGTTCAAGTCTGAGCTCTGGCTGGGCCACTCAAGGACCTTCAGAGACTTATCCCGAAGCCAATCTTGCATTGTCTTGGCTGTGTGCTTAGGGTTGTTGTCCTGTTGGAAGGTGAACCTTCTCCCCAGTCAGAGGTCCTGAGATGGTTTTCATCAAGGATCACTATTTACTTTGCTCCGGTCATCTTTCCCTCGATCCTGACTAGTCTCCCAGTCCCTTCCACTAAAAAACATCCCCACAGCATGATGCTGTCACCACCATGCTTCACTGTAGGGATGGTGTCATGTTTACTCCAGACATGACACTTGGCATCTTGACACAAATCAGTCTTGGTTTCATCAGACCAAAGAATCTTATTTTGACAAACTCCATGCGGGCTATCATGTGCCTTTTGCTGAGAAGTGGCTTACGCATGGTCACTATCTTAAAGGCCTGATATTGGTAGTGCTGCAGAGATGGTGGTCCTTCTTGATTGTTCTCCCATCTCCACAGAGGAGCTCTAGCAAAGTGACCATCGGGTTCTTGTTCATCTCCCTGACAAAGGCCCTTCTCCCCCGATTGCCCAGTTTGGCTGGGTGGCCAGCTCTAAGAAGAGTCTTGGTGTTTCCAAATGTATTTCATTGAATAATGACGGAGGCCACTGTGTTCTTTGCGACCTTCAATGCTGCAGAAATGTTTTGGTACCCTTCCCCAGATCTGTGCCTCAACACAATCCTGCCTCAGAGCTCTATGGACAATTCTGTCAACCTGAAGGCTTGGTTTTTGCTCTGGCATGCACTGTGGGAACTTAAACAGGTGTGTGCCTCCCCAAATCCTTTTCAATCAATTAACCATAGGTGGACTCCAATCAAGTTGTAGAAACAGCTCAAAGATGATCAATGGAAACATGATGCACCTGAGCTCAATTTCTCATCTCAGAGAAAGGGGTCTGAATACTTGTGAAAAGGTATTTATTTTAAAAGTTCAAACATTTCTAAAAACCTGTTTTCGCTTTGTCATTATAGGGTATGGGGTGTAAAATTGATGAGAAACATTATGTATTTAATCCATTTTAGAATAAGGCTGTAACATAAAATGTGGAAAAAGTCAAGGGGTCTGAGTACTTTGAATCCACTGTACCTGTGAGGAAGGGGAGGAGTTCAGTGCGGGTCCTCTCCACTCCCAGGGCCAGTGCAATGGTAGACAGCTTCTTGATGCTGTTCAGTCGCAGCTTGGAACATAGACAATACCAGGTAATGTTATTACATGAAACTTACACAAGAGATGCCACCATTATCTATAAAACAATCTTAGCGTTTCAGTAAGGCTAACTAAAAATACTATTTCAGACGTGGGCATATTCCCATGTAGATGCCTTCCTATGAACATACAACCTATAACTAGAGTATAGAAAATCGGTGTTTTTGAAAGAGACACCAAAGCAAGATGCAGATAGTACATAACTTATCATGTCAGTCGTTTACCTAGATATCTAGTTTGTTACAATAATGATAGTCTCACTCACAAACATTACCAGGGTGGAACTGGATGACCGACGGGTACAACAAGGAAGGAAGCTATATAGTTAACGTTAGCAGCTATAGACATTACATAGTTTGATATTTCAGTAACAAAATAAAGTAGCTAGGTGCCTCTGCAAGTTAACATGCGAATTTGACCACCTAGTTAGATTACGTTTATGAACTAGTTAAGGTAGTTAGCTGCTAACTAGCATAGTGATAGTATCCCAGCAAACTAACGTTAGCTAACGTTAACCAAGTGACCTAACACCAGTTAGTTATACACGGCAGTAACTAAATACGACATGTAGCTATTCCGGTTGATATTTATCACACCAAGAAACACCCTAACGTTAGCTATCTAGTTAGCCAGACTGGGTGCGCCAGGCAGACTTTACGAACAGGCCAAGGCAAAGGGCCTCGGGATGTAAGATACGGTTAGCTAGCTATCCTATTTCAAATTGGAAATGTTTAAGTAAAACAAACCACACCAATATAATACCTCGTATAAACAGAGCATATGTGATTACCTGCACATCCTCATTACGAAGCTCGTCAATGAGCACGGCGATGGGGTAGAGAGAATCATCTCCATCGGCTCCTGCCATTTTAGATTTGTGTTGCAGTAAGCCAAAAGCGAATCACTAGGACTCTGCTTTCTCTATGGCGTTTTATGGTTGTCACAAGTTACCACAGTCACTAAGTAATAAACCCCGCCCATTTCTACCATTTATCTCCTTAAAATCTGGTTTTAAACCAGACCACAATTTTAAGGCTAACCCCAACCTTAGATTGAGCAAAATATATATATTTTTTTACGATATAGCCAATTGACTGTGTTAACTAATGGAAACCGACTATTTTTGGAAGGCGCGAGTGTATGATACCGGTAGTTGATGTTCTCGCTGGATTTGAAAGTTCACCAAAAAAGCCCCAGAGCTTGTGTAGGGATCTGAGAATAATGATCTAATACGTCAACTAAAAACCAACAAAATGCTCAGTCTTATTAAAATATAAAACTGAGCATTTTTTTTTTTTTTTTTAGTTTACGTATTATTGAGTATATTCAGAGTGGACAAGGCCAGAGGGATAACTTGGTCCGAAATCTGTTTTCCCCAGCAGGTTACGTTTGTCTTTTTCGCTTACCTAGCTAGGAGTATTTGTAAGGAGGTCAATGAGCGAGTCTTGAATATATCCCAACAGCGGGTGTCATTAATACCCATAACACCTAGCGGTCAAACAAGGAAATGGTTCCAATATCTTTTCCACCATACATTTTTTACCAGAGGGGATTTTAGAAACACTTAAAATAATGGCTGTGTTTCGTGTAGGATAATCATGTAAGGGTGACTTTTATCAATAATTCAGCTCCATTTAATCTCGGATTCGAAAATGCATAGATTTGTAGTTTTGCATGTCTACTTTAATGCTAATTTGAAAGCCCCTGCACGTCATGTGTAGTTGCCAACTTTACTAACAGGTATTGTGTAAATGTAAAACTTGCCAAAGACGGTTCACAGAATTTAAATTTAAATACATTTAGCCAATTTATTAATTACTGCATTTAGCTAACATTAGATAGTTCATCCAGAGATTCTTAGCTTTTCCTCAATTTGGCAGTATCGTCCAGATCATGGCATCTGTAGTTCTGTATGATAGCTACATTAGCAATTCATTTGTTGGGTGTAAATACAGGCCAATATATTAATACGTCACCTGTTCTAAGAGATTTACAGTGCATCAATCTACACACAATACCCCATAATGACAAAGCAAAAACTTTTCTTTCACATGTATAAAAAAACAACAGAAATACCTTATCTACAAAAGCATTCAGACCCTTTGCTATGAGACTCAAAATTGAGCTCATGTGCATCCTGTTTCCATTGATCATCCTTGAGCTGTTTCTACAACTTGATTAGAGTCCACCTGTGGTAAATTTAATTGATTGGACAAGAGTTGGAAAGGCACACACATGTCTGTAAAAGGCACATGACAGCCCGCTTGGGGTTTGCTAAAAGGCACATAAAGACTCTCAGACCATGAGAAACAAGATTTTCTGGTCTGATGAACTTTGACCATGAAGGCCCAGTGTCACGTCTGGAGGAAACCTGGCACCATCCCTACGGTGAAGCATGGTGGTGGCAGCATCATACTGTAGGGATGTTTTTCAGCGATGGACTGGGAGGCTAGTCAGGATTTGAGGGAAAGATGAATGGATTAAAGTACTTGATGATAACCTGCTCAGAACTTCAGACTGGGGCAAAAGTTTACCTTCCAACAGGACAATGACCCTAAGCACACAGCCAAGACAACGCAGGAGTGGCTTCGGGACAAGTCTCTGAATGTTCTTGAGTCGCCCAGCCAGACCCCGGACTTGAACCTGGTCAAACATCTCTGGAGAGACATGAAAATAGCTGTGCAGCAATGCTCCCCATCCAACCTAACAGAGCTTGAGGATCTGCAGAGAAGAATGGGAGAAACTCCCCAAATACAGGTGTGCCATGCTTGTAGAATCATACTCAGGAAGGTTCAAGGCTGTAATCGCTGCCAAAGGTGCTTCAACAAAGTACTAAGTAAAAGGTCTGAATAGTTATGTAAATGTGATCAGTTAAAAAAATTTTTTTTATACATTTGCCAAAAATTTGAAACTTGCTTTTTCATTATGCGGTATTGTGTGTAGATTGAATTAATATATATATAAGAATAAGAATAAGAAAAACGATTGGCACTATTTCCCTGTTTGACAGCTAGGTTTTTGGGGTATTATGACTCATACTGGTATTTTATTTGGTTAACACATTTTTTGTGCTTATTTGCTACATAATGCTTTGGGTGTTGTAAGTGTTGACATAAGTAGGATATCCTGGCAACTTTGAGAACACAGCTGTGCACATCTGCCCTCATTGGCTGGAATGGTGCCACATGCTCTTGCCTCCTGACTGCCTTCCATTTAAGAGATATTTACTTTTAATTGATAGAAGCCACTTGACTATCCTGTCACTACAACAGATAAGTTATGTTTTTCACTTGTAGAACATATTTAGTCCTTACCAGAAATAAATGAGCTCTGGTTCATTCGGCCATCCCTATGGGGAAATATGGTTTTGGAATTAACACTGAAAAATAAAGTCTGAGGTTAACACAGGCATATATTTTACATTGTTTTATGAGATAATAGCAGTCAGTTAAAATGACTTATGAAGTATGTGTTTTTATTGTTACATCTCCTAGAACAAAACGTTTAAGATCGAAGACTGTTTACCAAATACCTTATTTAAGGCGTTTATCCCAAAATCCTACAAAAACGCCATTAATTTTCCTCATAGGATTTGTCCAAAGTAAGAGTGCCTAAAAAAGGATCCATGACGACTCCATTACTATTTCTCTTTGGGGTTAAATTTTCAGTTTTCACCCCACCCAGTAGGTGGCGGCAACACACAATGAAAGCATGTAGTCCCCCGTAAAATTTTCACCGAAGAAGTTTACCAAAATGGCAGCGCAGCAACAACCCAGTGGACCGATTCCACAAGTTGGAATGCAGCAAGCTGCTACACTTCAACAACAGCAGTTGAGTCAACAGCAAGATTTCGACCCAGTTCATCGATTCAAAATGCTTATTCCACAATTAAAAGAGAGCCTCCAGGTACTCCACGTTTTGTTTACATGAGCTGGAAACAATGGCTAGTCAGTCTGGTCTCTTCACTGCCACACAGAGGGGGATAAGTGCATTTTCGAACAACCTTTACTTGTCGATCCTTCGAGTAATCAATCAATGTGTACGCTGCCATCTGTCTTTCAAATCTTCTCATTGATTGAGTCAGGTGAGTGTCATTCAACCAGTGGTTAATTTGGGAGGTGGGGGTCCTTCGTTCTGGGGCGTGCGGGGGGCACTCAGCCAAGGATGTAGTCAGCTGACTAGCTCAAGATAACTCAAGCCCACCTTTAGAATTCAATCGATCCGTCATATTTTATTTAACTGGGCTAGTCAATTAAGAACAAATACTTATTTACAATGACTGCCTACCCCGGCCAAACCCTAACCACGTTGGCCTTTTGTGCGCCGCACTATGGGTTGTGATACAGCGTTCCAATACATCCATTGGTGTCATGAAAAGGGCTAGCAGCTAATGTTAGATTCAGCTCAGATCTCCGACAATGCATTCAACGCCATTGGTGATCGCTATGCGCCTAATCCATGTTAACAACCCTGGTTTTAAAATGGTCCATCTGTCAGTTGAGGAATAAATGTAGGTAGAATAGAAAGCTGTGATCCTGCTCTGTTAAGTGGCAATTAAACTGCTGGGCATGCATATTTTTCTCCCAGTGCCACTCGAAATTTGAAAGCTCACAGAGGAATATTATTTGCTCCCATAGAATGGGACAAGAACCAATTGAATAGGTAAATCCTTCTAGGGAAAGGGGGATACCTAGTCAGTTGAACAACTGAAATGCAATCCTATTGGATTATCTGGTGTTGATTACTTTTTGTATTTAACTAGGCTAGTCAGTTAAGAACAAATTCTTATTTACAATGACTGCCTACCCAGGCCAAACCCGGACCATGCTGGGCCAATTGTGCGCCGCCCTATGGGACTCCCAATCACGGCCGGATGTGATACAGCCCGGATTCAAACCAGCGACGTCACTTGCACTGAGATGCAGTGCCTTAGACCTCTGTGCGTCTGGTGCGCAGGAAATATTAAATGTCTGTTGATTACTCGTGTTGTTGGCTGAGGAAATATTAAATGTGGACAACATTTTTTCATTATATTCAAAATTAACATTACCAAAGGTGCAAGAGCCCCACCTGGCTCTAATTTGAATCATAAGTGCAGGGTCTAGGAACTGGCCCAATTCAACCACTGCATTCAATATTTCTGAGTCACTCATGACATACAGAACTTTGGGGTGGAGACTCGCATGTCTCAATGAGAGAAGATTTTAAATGTACAAGATGGCGGTGTACACATTCTTGATTACTTCATGGAGCAAAAAAAAAAAAAAACTTTAATAAGAGGATTTTTTAAATTAACCATCTGCAACTAGCAATGAGTTGTCTTCCATGTCAGGAATTTAGGAAGTATCGACAAGTAAAGGTTGGTCAAATTGTCTGTGCTACGCTTTATACTACCTAAATAATCATAGCCATCTGGAACAGTAGTAATGATCTGACTAGGGAATATTTTTTATGACTACCTTTTAAGTTGAACTGCAAATAGTGGTCAGAGACAGGGGGGGGGGATAATGCTTTTTAATGGAATAGGTTTGCACAGTAACAATATTATGCTTATAGCTATGTACAGGTATTGCAAAATGTAACTACATCAAATATAGGATAACTAAGCATTATTTTCTGTCTAGAATGTCATGAAGATTGCCTCTTTAAATTTGGGACATAATACATCAATTGACAATGGCATGTAAGTACCCTTTTCCCTTACTCAATGGCACACACACAGCATATGTGTTTTTTTCTGGAGCTGGAGATGCACAACTTTCCTAATGCCTTTGTATTTCAGAAAGAGCAGCGATGCCAGTGTACAGCGGTTTGACAAGAGTCTGGAAGAGTTTTATGCCCTGTGCGATCAGCTGGAGCTCTGCTTAGTGAGGCACACACAAAATGAAATTGTTCACCACCTCTTATTACACGTCTTTCTATTTGGCTTTTAGAGTACCGAGCATCATTCACCATAACATACAGTATAGTTTATACATTGATAAAGCTGGCAGCCTGGTTATCTGCTTACTATTACTCTTGTTTCCCCCATAGCGGCTTGCCTACGAGTGCTTATCCCAGAGCATTGACAGTGCCAAGCACTCTCCTAACTTGGTCCCAACAGCCACCAAGCCTGACACCGTACAGACAGAGTCCCTGTCCTACTCACAGTACCTCAGCATGATCAAGTCACAGATCTCCTGCGCCAAAGACATTCACAACGCTCTATTGGAGTGCTCCAAGAAAATTGCAGGAAAGGGCCAGCAGCAAGGAATCCTGTAGAAATGGGCATTCCACTATACTATCACATGGTTGTTCTTTTTCTAAAGTTTTGTATTTTTTTGTATTGATTGATAAGGACATACAGTTTAATTGTTTAACGGATGCCCCTCTTCAATTTTCTTCCCCCCAAAATCAGAAAAGTAGCAAACAAAATGTCCTCAAGCATCAAGTAATGAGATTCACAACTTTCTTGGATTATGGAAAAGGTATTGTGCCTCAGATCCGGCCAGTCATGTTTTCAACAACACTATCCCACTGTTGACACCAATGGAGTCTTGACGAGGTCACTAGGCGTTGAACTAAGGTTGCTATAGTATTTTTACAATCTGGTCTTTATTTTGTTCCTCGCGCTTCTTTAAAAAAAATCAAAATCAATTGAATTAACACTTACAACTGCAATCCGCAAAGATGAAACGACCACGTCCGTTTGCGATATTACAACAACGAAGTTATTGACAAACACCTTTTTCCCCCTTGGACATAATGCGGGACAGAAGAGCACAACATCAATATGTACTGTTTTTTTTACCATGCTGCTCCACGCTTCTGAGCTCGGCCACATAACGAGGTGGCACTCTTTCCCGCTACTGTAGCCCAAATGATCAGACTCATTCATTTCTCTCTCGAGTCGGGATGGTGCTATGCCAGAACGCGGGCCGTTGTCAGCATGCTAGGCTAGCTAATGCTATAGCAGCCCATTGGATTCCATTAAAACACGACTGCTAGCGTTGGGAGGAATTCAACAACACGACCGAAGTGTTGTTGAAACCAATGAGTTGATATACCTTTAGCTAACCTAGCACGACGACAAGGGGCAGTTAAATACACAATTAGCTATATTTCAATTATGCTTGATTCGCCATTCATATTTTCGGGATATTTAAGAGTACAGCGAAACATTCCATCTCTGGATTGAGGAACATTTCCCCAACCGTATAGCGTGCCGGGCTCGGGTGGTCATTCTGGCACTTGCACCGTTCAGAATTCATGAGCGAAAACTAACGAGTTGGATCATTTTGACTACCGCTACTACGGCTTTAATAAAGTTTGTATGCTCTAATGTGTAAATAAGTGTTTTGTTACAAGTAGAACACATTACCAAATGACCACCAGAGAGGGGTGACCAAGTCATGAGTACCAATGCTGTCCAAGAGCAACTACTAGTCAACCAAATTGCAAAACCTTTGTGGCAGAGTAGCTTTGTCTTAATTATAATAAACACATTTCACTCACCTAATTTGTCTCTTACTTTTACATACATTTAGACCCCTTGACCTTTTCCACGTTTTGTTACGTTACAGCCTTATTCTAACATGCGGGGGAACTGCATTTAATCCAATTTACACACCCCATAATGACGAAGCGAAAACAGGTTTTTAGACATTTATTAAAAATGAGAAAAAAAAACTTATTGAGCTCAGGTGCACCCTGGAGACCACCTGTGGTAAATTCGCTTGATTGGACATGATTTGGAATGGCACACACGTGTCTATATAAGGTCCCACAGTTGACAGTGCATGTCAGAGCAAAAACCAAGCCATAAGATTGAAGGAATTGTCTGTAGACCTCTGAGACAGGATCGTGTTGAGGCACAGATCTGGGGAAGGGTACTTTCAGACCACGAGAAGCAAGATTGAACTCTTTGAGACTTGAGGCTGTAATCGCTGCCTGCCAAAGGTGCTTCAACAGAGTTAAAGGGTATAAATACTTAGGTACATGTGGTGTTTGAGTTATTTTATTTGCAAAAATGTCAAACCTGTTTTAGCTTTGTTATTATTGGAAATGGTGTGTAGATGGGGGACAATCAATTAGCACAAGGCTGTAACGCAACAATGTGGAAAAAGTTAAGGGGTCTGAATACCTAACGAACGCACTGTAACTCAGTGAAATCTTTGAAATTGTTGCGTTTTATATTGTTGTTCAGTATGTCTCTCACAGAACAAATGAAGATGTTTGAGGTAAGGTAGCATCGGACAGCCACATTTTGACGATATATGAAAGAACGGCCTTGTTAGACTAGAGGTAAATAGTCAAACAGCCTCGTCTCATTTCCTTCATCTGCCCAGAGGTGATGGAACTGGTCAGGGGAAAGCAAATATTCGGTAGGCATCAATGAGCCAGCTTTTGAATCTCTTACCTATTATGTATCGTCAGTTAGATCAGTGCAACTTGAGGAGAGGAAGCCACTTCACACATTCCTTCTGAATCCTAACAGCCAGATGATATTACTGACCTTGCTAATTTCTGCAGCCCTGTTAAGATGGGACATTTACTTTGTTACATAAACACAGAGTTATGCCACTTTGTCCTGTGAAACCTTGAGGCAAAGAGGCCACCCCTCTGACCTAACTGCTCTTCTCCTTCCCCTGCCTCTTAATTTATAATTGAGAAGCCTGCATATATGGACATTTGTTGAGTTAACGTCTTAGGTGATTCCATAATATATTTTCACACTTGATATAGCTGCAAGGAGACAACAAGTTAAACTAAATCAGGAGCACATGATGCGAGAGTGTGCTGGGTTCATAACATCTGAGTCACTGACAAGTCTGTTCCAAAAATACCCTGTTAGATGTATCTGTCACACAGGCACAGTCAGCAGTGCTCCTATAGTGATAAACATACTGCTTGATGACAAATCAGATACACACTCAGTTTTAATAGATTACGCTACCATTTGCTTTTGAAATGAAATATTTAATTTTCAAATTGAGGATCTTATGAGTTCAATCTATAAGAATCCCATGATAAGAATATTTTAGAATGAACCGGACACTTTCATCCCAACCATAAGTTCTGTGTTTTATGTTATAAATTAATAACATGGTGAAAAACAAGATAACCCCATGTCAAATAATATAAAAAGGGTATTTTTTTTACAAAGATTACAGCAGGTAAAATACATTAATAAAACAATGGCCACTACACATAAAAAGCACAAGTTTGACGTCTAAGTGCACTTATGGACTTCAAATGTCTAACTGCATAAATATATACGTTTGTTTCATTTTGATGCAATCTATACAATGTGAACATGACATTTCCAAAAGCAGAAGGATAATATTTCTGAGATAACATTGCTGTTGATCTGATGCCCAATGATATAACATGTGACAAATTATGTCTGCTCAATGTCATGATTCTGAAATCATATATCACATATAATTGCTAGTAGCTTATGTGTGCCTGTCTTAATGCTACTTCCACAGGAGTCCTGAGCTTTCTGGAAGAGGCTTGTATGGATCTACTCTGACAAAATAAGTGCCTGACTTGACAAGTGTTCTTTACTTCACTTGTTAGCGTGAAAATGAAAGGCTAAAAAGCATATCAACAACTGGGTCATTGACTGATTTTCTGTGAGACAAAATACCTGGAAACCAAGCTTGTCTTGGAGACAGGTAAAAGCATCAAAGAGTTGTTGCCTGACATAGCTTTATTTGCTAGACATTTCTACTGCTTCACCATGCCTGATCCTTTGACTTTGAGATCGTCGATGTGTATTTTCCTTCCTTCAGGTTTTGGTTTTACTTTGTCCCTGAGGGGGGAAATTAGAAAGCAGACATAAATCATTCATCCATCAACCCACATTTCAATAAACCATTGATCAACTGTAGTATAATACTTGACACTTCAATCATAACCGAAATGTTCACTGATGTAGCATCCAGAAATGGTTTGTTTTGGTTTACGGCCACTCCTCGAGCGGATCTGTCCCACGTGTCATTATATGACCCAGGACACATGATGACTGACCTATGTCCCTGGTCGGGGCCGGTGGCGGCAGTGAGGGCTGCCCGATGCACCACCCTAGGCTTGGGGGCCTCCAGAAGGGACTTGGGGGCAAATGGTCGGAATTTAAACACCTCTTGCTGCCACTCTTCGTCAAAGGACTGCGCCTCGGCTATGAGGGGAAAGGGCAGAGGTTAGGGGTCAGGAACAGTTTAGGTATCACTCTGTGGGATGCTGTGATTAACCTGGCAAGGGGCAGTTCCTTGGAATTTGAATACCTTATTTTCTCTGAGATAGGAACATAACGGAATGTCTCAGACTATATAAACCCCAAACAGAGCTGGGATAGGAAAATCCTCTAACAGTAAATTCTGTATTTTTTATGACTATTCATCGAACACTGATGATAACCTATATGCCTTAAAATAATAATCAAAGCATCATAAAAAACAATTAATAAATTGGTAACACTTTAATTAAAGACCGCAAGTATTATGTGTTATTCTTATAAGCATGTATGCACATTTGTGATGTTTTTCAGGCTTATAATATGATATGTCCCTTTATATAGGACATTTTCAACAGACTCAAGTAATGATCATTATGATATGATAATAAGACATAAGGGGGTGACACATTCTTTCAACATGTCTTACAGTGCATTAGAACCACATCATAATGCATAATCACCTGCAAGGTTAAAGTAAAGTATTACCCTTTGTTTTTTGGGGGGGGATGCTGACCCCCTTACACTACAACTGACTTACATTCATCCAGATTCTGGAAGTCCTGGTTGAGCTCCCGTTCCCCCGTCCTCTTGTTGTGTTTTTTCTCCACCACGTGTCCTCGGTCCTGGATGTGGTGTCCAATGGACATCTTCTCCAGACCACTCTCTGAGTCCTTCAGGGACTGCCGAGTCTCCTTAATCTAGACACGGGGACAGCCAATCAGAATGAGTTACCAAAGAGGCGATGGACAATAATGACTGAGAAAGCCAGTATCAGGAAACTCTTGCTGTGTCAGACATTCAGTTGAAGTCAGAAGTTTACATACACCTTAGCCAAATACATTTAAACTCAGTTTCACAATTCCTGACATGTAATCCTAGTAAAAATTCTCTGTCTTAGGTCAATTAGGATCAAAACTTTATTTTAATAATGTGAAATGTCAGAATAATAGTAGAGAGAATGATTTATTCCAGCTTTTATTAATTTCATCACATTCCCAGTGGATCAGAAGTTTACATACACTCAATTAGTATTTGGTAGCATTGCCTTTGAATTGTTTAACTTGTGTCAAATGTTTCTGGTAGCCTTCCACAAGCTTCCCACAATTATTTCGGTGAATTTTGGCCTATTCCTCCTGACAGAGCTGGTGTAACTGAGTCAGGTTTGTAGGCTCCTTGCTCACACACGCCTTTTCAGTTCTGCCCACAAATGTCCTATGGGATTGAGGTCAGGGCTTTGTGATGGCCACTCCAATACCTTGACTTTGCTGTCCTTAAGCCATTTTGCCACAACTTTGGAAGTATCATTGGGGTCATTGTCCATTTGGAAGACCTATTTGCGACCAAGCTTAACTTCCTGACTGATGTCTTGAGATGTTGCTTCAATATATCCACATAATTGTCCTGCCTCATGATGCCATCTATTTTGTGAAGTGCACCAGTCCCTCCTGCAGTAAAGCACCTCCACAACATGATGCTGCCACCCCTGTGCTTAACGGTTGGGATGGTGTTCTTCGGCTTTCAATCCTCCCCCCCTTTCCTCCAAACATAACAATGGTCATTATGGCCAAACAGTTCTATTTTTGTGTTATCAGACCAGAGGAAATTTCTCCAAAAAGTATGATCTTTGTCCCCATGTGCAGTTGCAAACTGTAATCTGGCTTTTTTTTGGGCGGTTTTGGAGCAGTGGCTTCTTCTTTGTTAAGCGGCATTTCAGGTTATGTCGATATAGGACTTGTTTTACTGTGGATATAGTTACTTTTGTACCCGTTTCCTCCAGCATCTTCATAAGGTCCTTTGCTGTTGTTCTGGGATTGATTTGCACTTTTCGCACCAAAGTACGTTCATCTCTAGGAGACAGAATGGGTCTCCTTCCTGAGCGGTATGACGGCTGCGTTGTCCCATGGTGTTTATACTTGCATACTATTGTTTGTACAGATGAACGTGGTATCTTCAGGCATTTGGAAAGAATCTCCCAAAACCCTATACACTGATTATGAACACCTGTTCTGAATGTGAAAGACAAAATATTTAAGTGCCTTTGAATGGGGTATGTTAGTAGGTGCCAGGCGCACCAGTTTTAATGTTTCAAGAACTGCAACGCTGCTGCTTTTCACACTCAACAGTTTCCCTTTGTGTATCAAGAATGGTCCACCACCCAAAGGACATCCAGCCAACTTGACAACTGTGGGAAGCATTGGAGTCAACATGGGCCACCATCTTGTAGAGTCCATGCCCCGACGAAAGAGCATCTGCTAAATGACTCAAATGTAAAATGTTTTACATACAGATACATACTTATATTACTGTCAACAAATGTAGAATTTGCCCTGTTTTTTATAAACAAAATATTTCTTACATTTGCTTGTGTAAAACCTAGCAGTACTACTTATTTCTCTGAGAGAAATATAAAGCATTTTGCTAAAAGAATTGATTTGTCTCTAAAATGAAACCATCAAGTGATAGATAGAGTTTAAATAAATACTGTGCATGTCTGTCATTGAACATCCCCATGCAATGATTAGATAGCGAAAAGAAATACACCAATCTCTTTCATAATTTCTTTAAACAATAAAAGCTAATGAATGGATGTATAGCATTTTGGAATTAAACTCTTCTTATACTCTCTATATGACTCTGAGGGCTTGCTGTTCTTGTAAACAACTTCCTTAGTGTTCAGTGCAGTATCAGCTTGGAGAGCCCTCCCCCAGCCACTCAGCAGTATCTCTGGCCATACTTGAGTGTACATACCCCGCCAGGGGCGCGCCGTGTCTGGGAGGAGGCCTGAAACACTTTGGGGGGTTCGTCTCCAACCTTGGAATAGGTCTTCACTGAGGAAGAGCTGAATGAGTGGGCGTTGGTGTTGCCGTTCGAGTCTGTGGACAGGTTCTCCTGGAAAAAAACCCACACACTAAATCAGCTGGGCTTGACCATCTGGACCCTCTATTTCTGAAACTATCCGCCCCTATTACCAGCCTGTTCAACCTCTCTTTCATATCGTCTGAGATCCCCAAGGATTAGAAAGCTGCCGCAGTCATCCCCCTCTTCAAAGGGGGAGACACCCTGGACCCAAACTGTTACAGACCTATATCCATCCTGCCCTGCCTATCTAAGGTCTTCGAAAGCCAAGTCAACAAACAGGTCACTGACCATCTCGAATCCCACCGTACCTTCTCCGCCGTGCAATCTGGTTTCCGAGCCGGTCACGGGTGCACCTCAGCCACACTCAAGGTACTAAACAATGTCATTAACCGCCATCGATAAAAGACAGTACTGTGCAGCCGTCTTCATCGACCTTGCCAAGGCTTTCGACTCGGTCAATCACCATATTCTTATCGGCAGACTCAGTAGCCTCGGTTTTTCGGATGACTGCCTTGCCTGGTTCACCAATTACTTTGCAGACAGAGTTCAGTGTGTCAAATCGGAGGGCATGCTGTCTGGTCCTCTGGCAGTCTCTATGGGGGTGCCACAGGGTTCAATCCTCGGGCCGACTCTTTTTTTCTGTATATATCAATGATGTTGCTCTTGCTGCGGGCGATTCCCTGATCCACCTCTACGCAGACGACACCATTCTATATACTTCCGGCCCGTCCTTGGACACTGTGCTATCTAACCTCCAAACGAGCTTCAATGCCATACAACACTCCTTCCGTGGCCTCCAACTGCTCTTAAACGCTAGTAAAACCAAATGCATGCTTTTCAACCGTTCGCTGCCTGCACCCGCACGCCTGACCAGCATCACCACCCTGGATGGTTCCAACCTTGAATATGTGGACATCTATAAGTACCTAGGTGTCTGGCTAGACTGTAAACTCTCCTTCCAGACTCATATCAAACATCTCCAATCGAAAATCAAATCAAGAGTCGGCTTTCTATTCCGCAACAAAGCCTCCTTCACTCACGCCGCCAAACTTACCCTAGTAAAACTGACTATCCTACCGATCCTCGACTTCGGCGATGTCATCTACAAAATTGCTTCCAACACTCTACTCAGCAAACTGGATGCAGTTTATCACAGTGCCATCCGTTTTGTCACTAAAGCACCTTATACCACCCACCACTGCGACTTGCATGCTCTATTCGGCTGGCCCTCGCTACATATTCGTCGCCAGACCCACTGGCTCCAGGTCATCTACAAGTCCATGCTAGGTAAAGCGCCACCTTATCTCAGTTCACTGGTCACGATGGCAACACCCATCCATAGCACGCGCTCCAGCAGGTGTATCTCACTGATCATCCCTAAAGCAAACACCTCATTTGGCCACCTTTCGTTCCAGTTCTCTGCTGCCTGTGACTGGAACGAATTGCAAAAATCGCTGAAGTTGGAGACTTTTATCTCCCTCACCAACTTCAAACATCTGCTATCTGAGCAGCTAACCAATCGCTGCAGCTGTACATAGTCTATCGGTAAATGGCCCACCCATTTTTACCTACCTCATCCCCATACTGTTTTATTTATTTACTTTTCTGCTCTTTTGCACACCAATATCTCTACCTGTACATGACCATCTGATCATTTATCACACCAGTGTTAATCTGCAAAATTGTAATTATTCGCCTACCTCCTCATGCCTTTTGCACACAATGTATATAGACTCCCCCCTTTTTTTTCCTACTGTGTTATTGACTTGTTAATCGTTTACTCCATGTGTAACTCTGTGTTGTCTGCTCACACTGCTATGTTTTATCTTGGCCAGGTTTCAGTTGCAAATGAGAACTTGTTCTCAACTAGCCTACCTGGTTAAATAAAGGTGAAATAAAAAATAAAAAAAGATTGACGTGAGTATAAAGCCATGTAGAACACACGTGCTAAAACACTAATGAACAAAGTCTGTCATAAAAATATAATTAATTCATTCATACTATTACCCTTCTAGTAATTCTATTTGTATGGGCTGTGTGGGGTCTGAGAAGAGACACAACGTGACTCACAAAGTTTCTGTGCATGTCCTCCATCCTGTTCCTCACGCCAAACATCATGCTGTCCAACATACTGAATGGATTCTTCGACTCCATGTCCTGCAGAGGGAACAAGAACAATGGGCCATTCAAAACTAACTTTAAGGTCCATACCACCATTACAATAGACATCCATATACCATACAACATAAAATCTCCCTCCACGCTGTACCATCATAGGGGCAAAACTTCCACTAGTCGAATTTCCACTTATTTTCCCATTGACATCAATGCATGACTGGGTGAATGCTTGACTTATGCTAAAGTAAGGATTCACACCATAGCTTAACAATTATACTCATAATCTAGTTTGTTAAAATCTATTTAGATATGTAGGCTAACTTCACTCATCACTATATTGGACATCTTTCATCAATCAGAGATACACGGAGTGTGATTCCTTTGTCCGCCTGGAGCGTGTACACATTTTGACGTCATCAGAGTGTGCAGTTGAACACTGTATGCTGTTATTTTTTACTAAAACATAACCAATACTCGTTAAATATACAGTACCAGTCACGCCTACTCATTCAAGGGTTTTTCTTTATTTTTACTATTTTCTACATTGTAGAATAGTGGTGGCATCAAAACTATAAAATAACACAAATGGAATCACCCAAAAAGTTTTGAACAAATCAAAATATATTTTATATTCTTCAAAGTAGCCACCCTTTGCCTTGATGACAGGTTTGCACAATCTTGGCATTCTCTCAACCAGCTTCATGTGGAATGTTTTTCAACAGTCTAGAAGGATTTCCCACATGTGACGCGTTTCAGGACACTAGGCGTATAACGCGAGTCACGACTTCACAGGAGAGCCATTTGAACGTTTTTTATTTTGATCAAAATGCGTTTTTTGGCAGAAAGGCCTTCTGGAACGTGAACGTTCATGTGCCTTAATAACAAACTTATATGTCTGTAAAAATGAATAAAATTGTTAAATGACGAGCCTTGTTGGTTAAGCCACAAGAAAGTGAGCAACCTTCCCACAAGCCATGATTGGCTGAGATAATGAGTGGGCTGGACATGCCGAGAGAGGAGTTTGGATTGGTCTGCCATATAGAGGGCTTCTGTCTATTTGAGCTGGTCAGTCTGTGTTGGTAATCCTGTTGAACGCTGTTTTTTAAAAGTTTTTTTAAATGTTGCTCTCCACTTTCTGGAGGATCGAGTTTTGAAATCAGTGGAATTAGAGTATGATAGCTAAAGAGATGGAGAAAACACCGGCCTCCGGATTACATCTTCAAACTAAGGGCAACCATGGCATCCGTGACAGGGAAACACGTCCATCATGCATGATGATGTATACAGACTATTAAGATAGCTAGCTACATTTTCAGATATTACACAAAAGTGGTTTCATTTCAAGCTAAAGTGTACTGTTAGCTAGCTAACGTTACGTGTATGACGATATTATTCGTATCCCAGAGCCATTTGCTTTGCTAGTTAGAGCCTAATGTTAGCTAGCTAACATTGAACCTGGTTGGTTAGCTCCCAGCAGATTTGCGCAGGGTAGTGTTTAACTAGCTAAAGTTAGCTGGCTGGCTCGTTAGCTAACGTAACGTGTGTGATCTTACATGTTGTTTACCTAGCTAGCTAGCTAGCTACATGTCTTAAGCTAAAGTGTACTGTTACCTAGCTAACGTTAGCTGGCTGGCTCCCTAGCTAACGTTACGTGTATGACGTTATTACACCTGTTGAATATGGCCAGTGTCAGTAAATGTTGGCAAAAAAGCGTAATGAAATTGTTGCCAGCAGAGCTGGTTAGGCTGTTTCTATGTTATCCAGAGGTAAACAAATCTTCGGCCAGAGCGTTAGGTGTGCGCTATGAACGCTCCGAGAGCGAAACGAGATGGGTGGGGCTAAAGCTTAAGATGGTGTGAACGATGCTGAATGGGTGTAGACAAAAAGCTCTAGATACCAAAACATTCAAAGACCATTTCCTCAAAAGTGAGTTAACAAATTTATCAACTTTCAAAGCAGTACTACTTTCCCATTGTTCCTCAAAATGCAGTGTATGATATACCATGTTGTAGCTGAGTCTCTACTTTTATCCAATGTAAAAAACACAATTTTACATTTTGCTACATAAGACCAAATCCAGGTGGTGAGTTACATATCTTGAGCACTTGTTGGCTGCTTTTCCTTCACTCTGCGGTCCAACTCATCCCAAAACATCTCAATTGGGTTGAGGTCGGGTGATTGTGCAGGCCAGCTCATCTGATGCAGCACTCCATCACTCTCCTTCTTGGTTAAATAGCCCTTACATAGCCTGGAGGTGTGTTTCGGGTCATTGTCCTGTTGAAAAACAAATGATAGTCCCACTAAGCGCAAACCAGATGGGATGGCGTATCGCTGCAGAATTCTGTGATAGCCATTCTGGTTAAGTGTACCTTGAATTCTAAATAAATCACAGATAGTGTCACCAGCAAAGGACCCCCACACCATCACACCTCCTCCTCCATGCTTCATAGTGGGAACCACATATGTGGAGATCTGTTCACCTACTCTGCCTCTCCATCTCAGTGGATAGATATGTTTTGGTAACGTGCATTAGTTGGGCATATGCAACCTTTGTGATTTGGAGAAAAAAAACATCACAACCGCAAAAATCACACTGATAAGTTAGCATAGCTTTAGGCTGAGTCCGTTAGGGCACCCTATAGTGCAGAACTTTTTACCAGGGCCAATAGGGCTTTAAATCAACATCCTGTGCATGTCATTGCGTAAATAGAGCTTTTTGACTGTTTTACAATACTCGATCCAACCACATGATCCTAGTCTCTCTTGTAGTGGAGTGTAAGTTACATTAACTAACCACAGGCCTCCTAGGACTGCTAGAGTGAGCTAAATCACGAGGCTGAGCCACCATGGGTACCAGCCAGCCAGCAGAGTTGATCTGGCCCGCTGTGGGTGCCAGCTGGCTGGGGTAATATTTGACCCAACACCATCAACAGGAGGGGTCAACCAGCTCGTAAAACAACCAGGATGTGTGTGCATGACCACACGCACACTAATACTGGTAGATACAATCGCATGCACACACACATGTAACCTAGTAAGCCTACACATACACTTGGTATTGGGTGCATACATGCATACTCCCACATCTTACCAATTATGGCATGGCACATATGCACTGTGAATGTGATGTGGCCTTTGCTCAGATTCACAATATATCAAATCAAATGTATTTATAAAGCCCTTCTTACATCAGCTAATATCTCAAAGTGCTGTACAGAAACCCAGCCTAAAACCCCAAACAGCAAGCAATGCAGGTGTAGAAGCACGGTGGCTTGGAAAAACTCCCTAGAAAGGCCAGAACCTAGGAAGAAACCTAGAGGGAACTAGGCTATGAGGAGTGGCCAGTCCTCTTTGGCTGTGCCGGGTGGAGATTATAACAGAACATGGCCAAGATGTTAAAATGTTCATAGATGATCAGCAGGGTCAAATAATAATAATATAACAAATAATATAACAAATATTACGTTATTACCATAACTCCAGCTAGATTCAAACTTGCTGTGTGTGTCTATAAAGATATAGTGTAGGTGAGGGGGGTTAGTACTTGCCAATGGTCAGCTTATGGCTGAAACAAGGAATGGTGCTGCATTATAGCATTTGAGTAGTCTTAAGGACTAACCGTGCTATCAACACAGCCGAAAGGCGAAAGCGACTGGCTTATCCTCTGAAAAGCAGTACAATACAGAATGAACATAGAGTGCAGAGCAGCAGCAACACAGACATAAGCACACACATATACACACGCACGCACTCACAAAGAAGCCTGAGAAAGCAAGGCACCACTGAGACAGGAAGGCTCATATACAAAATAGTGTCCGTCTTTACACATGTATTCAGTTTGTTCTCAGTATGTAGTCTATAGTCTCTTTAGATTTGTTTTCTTGTTATATTACACTGTGAATCTGAACCTTAGCCCTTCCCACATTTACATGGGGCCTAGAACCTGCTGAATGTGCAAATTGGGAGAAAGACTATTTCAGTCCTAGCCGTTGCTCCCCTGACTCTCTACTTCAGGGTGTTTATAACCCCTGGAGGCCTGGGCAGGCATCCTAAACATCCCAACCCAAGCCAGGGGCACCGTATGTGGATACAGACACCAGAGAGAGAGGGAGAAAGGTTTGGCTGGAGCTCAGCCTGGAGGGTGTTGAGAGAGCTATGCTCTCCATGTAATTGGGACCCGTTGCCATGGATTACAGGGGGTTTAACACTGAACACATATCCTCGTTCTGAAAACAAAACTGCATGGACCCAACGGGTGGGCAGATGGGCGGGGGCGGAGAGTCTGGGTCTATCTCGGTTGCTCGCTCAGCTCTTTTCCAAAGGTCAGGGTGATGTAAAACGCTCCTCGCTGCCCCTGATAGGCCTGTACGTAGCACGACGGGCCAATTATATCTCTGAATAGCATGTATAAACGAATAAATGCCCGTTACACTCGCATATCGGGCATATTTTTAGATGGCCGCAGAGGTTGATCGTGTAAAATGTAAAGTATTGACTCACAGGGGCTGTAATACATTATTTTGGGGGCGGCTGTGCTACTGCTCGATTTTTTAAAAACTCATGGTCCCCTTTCCCCCCCTCCCAGCCTGTCATGGCATCGCGTCTTACTCTATTCCCCCCTCTCGCTGGTTAAAGCAGAGCTATGAGTCACACTGAGGCCAGGGCATAGGGCTTTAATTTCAGCTCTCAGGGAATGGAGGGACAGGCGAGCTGTGAAGGCATGGGTTCTAGGAACTGTTAGAAACCCCTGGGGAGGCTAAAGATGCTACCCTAATAAAAAAATAAAAAACTGGTCAGCAGATTAATGATATAGAGAGTAGGAGTAACTTTAGTGACAAAGTGCCCATTTCCTTTTATAAATCAAAACACATGATAAAGTTTTTTTTATTATGACAGGTATATAAAAAGCTGAAATGTGATCTTGGCTTTAATTAACCCAGTGAAATTAAATGAACCGAAATAAAACAATTTGATATTTTCTTTAATGAGTGATTAAAGTGAAGCGAAATAAAACAAACTCCTCTGAATCCAAGGTATCTTATGAAAGATTATATTAACTAAGCAAGTAGTTGAGTGTGATGGAAGGGAACGAAATGTGATATTCCCAAACAGCCAAACGACCTTTGAGAGGAAAGACTAAACATATTCACAGTCTGGGGGGATCGAATGCTCAGCAAACTGGCAAAAGAAACAGCAGCTTTACTTCAACGATGCTGTGAATGTCTGTGTGCGTGTGCTGATGTGTGTGTGCTCCTGTGTGCACGTATCTGATATAGGGTGCGGATTCACTAAAGCATGCGTGATACTTGAGATCGGTAGCGGAGCAATAATATCTTTCATAGCTGCTAACCCTTCTGCAGTGGGTGCCAGAGCACGCTTGCCAAGCAGATGGAAGAGCAAAAGGAACAACCCAAAACAACATCCACCCAGGGCCGGATTAATGCAGGGGCTTACCGGTGCTGAAACCACTGGGCCCAGGCCCGTGCGGGGCCCGGTGTGGAAGCAATTTTTATATATATATATATATATATAATACAAAAATTACAAACAAATATTATCTATACTGTATACAGTGCCTTCGGAAAATATTCTCAACCCTTTATCCAGAGTGTTACATTACAGCCTTATTCTAAAATTGATTCAACCGTTTTTTCAATCTACACTCAATACCCCATAATGGCAAAGCAAAAACAGGTTTTTAGAAATTGCTGGCAATTTATTAAAAAATTGAAATATTACATTTACATAAGTATTCTGACCCTTTCCTCAGCAGCAGTTACAGCATTGAGTCTTGAGCTTGGCACTCCCATGCTTCTCTGCAGATCCTCTCAAGCTCGGTCAAGTTGAATGAGGAGCGTCGCTGCACATATATTTTCAGGTCCCTCCAGAGATGTTCGATCGGGTTCAAGTTCAGGCTTTGGCTGGGCCACTCAAGGACATTCAGACTCCTGCGTTGTCTTGGCTGTGTGCTTAGGGCGTAGTCCTGTTGGAAGGTGAACCGTAGTCCCAGGCTGAGGTCCTGAGCACTCTGGAGCAGGTTTTCATTAAGGATTTCTCTGTACTTCGTTCATCTTTGCCACGATCCTGACTAGTTTCCCATTCTCTGCCGCTGAAAAACATCCCCACAGCATGATGCTGCCACCACCATGCTTCAACGTAGGGATGGTGCCAGATGTAAAGGCTTGGCATTCAGGCCAGAGAGTTTAATCTTGGTTTCACCAGACCAGAGAATCTTGTTTCTCATGGTCTGAGAGTCTTTAGGTGCCTTTTGGCAAATTCCAAGCAGGCTGTCATGTGTCTTTTACTGAAGAGTGGCTTCCGTCTGGTCACTCTACCATAAAGGCCTGATTGTTGGAGTGCTACAGAGATGGTTGTCCTTCTGGAAGGTTCTCCCATCTCCAAAAAATAACTCTAGAGCTCTGACAGAGTGACCCGTCTCCCCTGATTGCTTAGTTTGGCCGGGCGGCCAGCTCTAGGAAGTCTTGGTGGTTCTTTCTTCCATTTATTAAGAATGATTGAGGCCACTGTGTTCTTGGGGACCTTCAATGCTACAGAAATGTTTTGGTACCCTTCCCCAGGTCTGTGCCTCGACATAATCCTGTCTCTGCGCTCTACGGACAATTCTTTCAACCTCATGGCTTGGTTTTTGCTCTGACATGCACTGTCAACATATATACAGTTGTGTGCCTTTCCAAATCATATCCAATCAATTGCATTTACCACAGGTGGCCTCCAATCAAGTTGTAGAAACATCTCAAGGATGATCAACGGAAGCAGGATGCACCTGAGCTCAATTTAGAGTCTAATAGCAAAGAGTCTGAATACTTATGTCAATAAGGTATTTCTAAAAACCTGTTTTTTTTTCTTTGTCAATATGGGGTATTGTGTGTAGATTGATGAGGGAAAACATTTATTTGATTCATTTTAGAATAAGGCTGTAACGTAACAAAATGTGGAAAAAGTCAAGGGGTCTGAATACTCTCCGAATGCACTGTATACTTTGCATCCCTCGTTTACTCAAGTGTTTCCTTTACTTTGTCAGTTACAGGTTTGCCTACAGCCGGGAAGACCGCAGTTTGGGCAGCATGCACGGCAAATATATTGCTTGTTGCAATGTGGCTATAGACGTATAATCCATAGAAGGGTTTTGTAACCTCTTACCCTGGCAATTTGACTGTTAAACTCATGGGTACACTAGCAATGGATGCCAGTTCTGACTTGAATGGGAACTGCCATCTATGGATTATATTTCTATGGATGGTTGCAGCTGTTGCTTTGCCTTTTGCAGATTTTAAAATACAATCGCGGGAAAAATGTATAGTTTGGAAAGAAATTCCTACTGCTGAAAAGAGAAGACTAATCAGTCTGTAGAACCAATAGAAACTATTTTTTATTTTAAAAAAGCAAAGCCCTGCATCCACCAGTATCTTTTCAAAAATCCCTACAACAGCCCACTGCTACAGAACTAGCCACCGCTGTGCACAGTGCACCACACGCTCTTACCAACAACACCTTCAACTGTGAGCTAGCTTGCTACAGTAGCGCTCTTTAAAGCTCTCTAAAACTGTGTCTACCTCCCAAATGGCACCCTATTCCCAATGTAGTGCTCTACTAATGACCTATGTAGGCTGGTGAACGTTGAAAGTAATTACCAGGGATAAATATACTGAGCACACGGGGAGGGGTGCAGGATTAGTGAAAGGACACAGGGACTAAGTTTAGCATCTCGGGGCTTCTAAAGCAGGGCAGCTGCCTGGTAATCATGAGACCTTTATACTGGGAGAGAAGGTGTCTTTAGGGGAAATGGGAGCAAAGGCCCATTAGACAGATCTCGGTCATGACCATTAGACACCAAATGGAAGAAAACGGACTGAAAAAGGGAGAGACAACTGGAACTTGTTCAATAAGAAACACTCATTTTCAGAATCTGTTGCAAAATGTTTTAGAACATTTTCATGTCCGAATGAATATGACCATTAGACCATCGATCAATCCTCAAAAAGGGCTTTAGTTTTTGAGCAGTGGCGGTCGGTGCCGTTTAAGGTTGCAAAGGGAGGGTATATTACTGGAAACTTTCTAAGTTTACCAGTATACTACCAGAATTTTGGTATCATTCAAGGAGGTTATCTAATATTTCACAAGATGTCTAGTGGCCCTTTTGGGTACTTCAGATTTTTACAGGTTTTTCATTATCTCTTGCTCTCTTTCTGGTCTTATCACATGTCAAATATACCAAATAATTAAATAACATGATTTTCAAATAAAACATTTAATGACAAAGCTGTAAACATTAATATAAACCATCAACTTAGTTAATAACATTGGTGTTAATGAGGGTTTCAGCCTGAAATATCCTTTGTATTTGTTTTAGTTTATTTTATTTTATCAGTATGCATTTGTTGGTAATGTTTTTGCATCAAATTGGTGGCAGCAGTTGTGAAAAAAGTAAATATTGGAAGAGTTGCATAGATATTTGAAAATAATGCCATTGTTGATTAGATGCTTTTTTCATTAATTAGGCTATTTTCTCTTGAACATATGGTTTACCTACTAGAAACTCATGGACAATATGGAAATAGAAAAAAATGAATACTATATATGACAAGTTATTCAAGTATAATTGACCAAAGTTACAATAGATTGCCATAGATGTTCTGTTAATGACCAAAATTACTGAAGATTCCGGTAACTTTGGTAAACTACAGGTCGCTTTGCAACCCTAGCACTGTTTAAGATTATAGCATAATATAAATAATGACAATAATATTCATACGAGTCATTCGTATGAATGGAATATGAATGACTATCATTCATATTCCATTCACCCAGCTCAATGTAACATTGATAGGTTTGGCTAGTAGCCTACTACATGTTTCTGAAATTTGCCCTATACCCATCATAAGGTTCCTACAACCCAGCCTAAAACTGTAAGTTTGCAACTACGCTATAAAGGTTTGAGAGACAAATTTGAGTAAACAAGGTGACAAACAGTGATGCATTCAATACTGCCTTGCACACTCTTGCCTGCATCTAGCTGATCTGGGGTGTGTAATCATTAGTCCAAACAGTTGCACCTCCCGAGGTGCTAACCTGTTGCACCCTCTATAACCACTGTGAATATTATTTGACCCGGCTGGTCATCTATGAGTGTTTGAACATCTTGAAGAACAATCTGGCCTTAATGACCATGTACTCTTATAATCTTCACCTGGCACTGCCAGCAGAGGACTGGTCACCCCTCAGAGCCTGGATTCTCTCTAGGTTCTTCCTTGATTCCAACCTTTCTAGGGAGTTATCTCTATCCACCATGTGCTTCTACAACTGCATTGCTTGCTTTCTGGGGTTTTAGGCTCAGTTTCTGTATAAGCACTTTGTGACAACTGCTGATGTAAGAAGGGCTTCATTAATACATGTGATTGATTGATTCTTTTTTGCAACTAAAACAAGAGTTTCTATTGGACAAATTTAGGTAAATCCCTCTCTGTTTTGTTCTGTTTCCATTTAAGAATCGTTTTGCAACAGAATTGGCGCAATGAATACACCTTTAATCACCCACACACACAGTTCACTTTCATAGCAGCAACACACAGCATCACTTGCTCTCACCTTTCCCCTTCACTTGTGAACACCAGTGCACAACAAAACAGGTGTCTGTGACAAGGCGCAAAAACCTCTAAGACAAACATTTATACCATAACCGCTACACAGCCTACATTGTTGTCACCATATTAATGCTATTGTCACCTCCTGAGTGGCGCAGTGGTCTAAGACACTGCATCGCAGTGCTAGCTGTGCCACTAGAGATTCTGGTTTCGAGTCCAGGCTCTGTTGCAGCCGGCCGCGACTGGGAGGCCCATGGGGCAGCACACAATTGGCCCAGCGTCGTCCGGGTTAGGGAGGGTTTGGCCGGCAGGGATATCTTGTCTCATCGCGCACTAGAGACTCCTGTGGCAGGCTGGTACAGTGCACGCTGGCACGGTTGCCAGGTGTACGATGTTTCCTCCGACACATTGGTGCGCCTGGCTTCCGGGTTGGATGGGCATTGTGTGGTTGTGTTGTGTTTAAGAGGACGCATGGCTCTCGACGTTCGCCTCTCCCGAGTCCGTATTGGAGTTGCAGCGATGAGACAAGACTAACTACTACCAATTGGATATCACGAAATTGGGGAGAAAAAAGGGGTGGAAAATACAACAACAAAAAAAATATAATAATGCTATTGTCAACAAACTAGAAATAATTCATTAGTAAACCCACAATCCAATCCATGTGTATAATCAGGCAGTAGTGTACAGCAAGCAGATTAGCAGTTACACCAGCGGGCCCTGTTGACAATACATCAATAAAACAGAAAGCTTACCTTGACTTGGAAGAGTTGCAGTGTTGGATAGCCTTAGCCAGCTAGCTAACATAAATAACATTCCACTCTGTTCGTTTGAGTCAGGTTGTTCAGTAGGCTAAATTAGCTGCATTAGCTAAGTGAAATGTAAACTAAGAAGAAGAAAAAGGTACAATGACATAAACTCTCTCTCTCACTCTGCTGCTTCTCCTTCATTTTTGATGAAGTTAATTTGTTCAAAACTGTTCAGCTATTATCTTTCTCACTTGGAGTCAACTACTCACCACACTCCCTATACTGCATTGCTAGCTAGCTGTAGCTTATGCTTTCATTACTAGATTTGTTATCTGATCCTTTGATTGTCTGGACAACATGTCAGTTCATACTTTAAGAGCTCTGATAGGTTGGAGGACGTCCTCCGGAAGTCATTATAATTACTACGTCTATAGAAGGGGGTGAGAACCATGAGCCTCCTAGGTTTTGTATTGAAGTCAATGTACCCAGAGAAGGATGGAAAATAGCTGTCCTCCGGCTACACCATCGTGCTATCCTCTAGAAGTTCTACATTGAGGCCAATGTAGACCTTCATTACAAAACAGTATGCTTCTAATCAGTTATTTGGTGACGTGAATATATTTAGTATAGTTTTATCTAAAAATGATAACTTAAATGTATAACTATTTTTTTTCTCCTGAAATTCACTGAGTAGGGTGGTCTTCCCCGTCCTGCTCTGAGGAGCCTCCAATGTACCCCTACTCGATGTAAAACAACACAACCATGTTTTGTCACATCTCTTATCTCTCCCATTTATGAAATGTGTACAAATATTTTACCTCAAATGTGGTTAAATTGTTAGATATTGTGACACCCCCCCTAAACTAAGAAAAAAATGCAGAATATGCCTGGCTGGAGGGGGGAGGGCCACATAAGCTTATGTAACCCAATATTGCAAGCTCTGATATTGAGAAGATTTTGAATACAAGTAGTCACTTGTCTGCACTACATACACAGACAGCATTAGCATATCTTAATTAGCATATTGGAAATATAGACCTGTAAATACAGAGATACAATAGAAGGAAATAGCAAATACAGTACCTTCAGAATGTATTCACACCCCTTCACTTCTTTACATATTTTGTTGTGTTACAGCTTGAATTAAAAACTTATTAAATATAGATGTTTTTGTCACTGCCCTACACACAATACCCCATAATGTCAAAGTGGAATAATGTTTTTCGAAATAAGTTCAGGAGTAAACATTTGCTTAACCAGTCACATAAGTTGCATATGGACTACCTCAAAGACCAGGGAAGTTTTCCAATGCCTTGCAAAGAAGGTACCTATTGGTAGATGGGTAAAAATGTAAAAAGCAGACATTGAATATCCCTTTGAGAATGGCGAAATTATTAATTCCACTTTGGATGGTATATCAAGACACGCAGTCACTACAAAGATACAGGCATCCTTCCTAACTCAGTTGCCAGAGAGGAAGGAAACCGCTCAGGGATTTCACCAGGAGGCCAAAGACTTTAAAACGGTTTAATAGATGTGATAGGAGAAAACTGAGGATGGATCAACAACATTGTAGTAACTCCACAATACTAACCGAATTGAAAGAGTGAAAAGAATGAAGCCTGTACAGAGTAAAAAATATTCCAAAACATGCATTCTGTTTGCAACAAGGCACTAAAGTAATACTACAAAAACATGTGGCAAAGAAATTAAGTGTCATTAAGGGGCAAATCCAATAAAACAAATTATGAAGTATCACTCTCCATATTTTCAAGCATAGTGGTGGCTGCATCATGTTATGAGTATGCTTGCAATCGTTAAGGACTGGGGAGTTTTTCAGGATAAAAAATAAACAGAATGGAGCTATGCACAGGCAAAATCCTAGAGGAAACCCTGGTTCAGTCTGCTTTCCACCAGACACTGGAAAATTAATTCACCTTTCAGCAGGACAACAACCTAAAACACGAGATCTACACTAGAATTGCTTACCAAGACGACAGTGAATGTTCCTGAGTGGCCAACTTACAGTTCTGACTTAAATCTGCTTGAAAATCTATGGCAATACTTGAAAGTAGTTATCTAGCAATGATCAACAACCAATTTGACAGGGCTTAAAGAATTTTGAAAAGAATAATGGTCAAATATTGTACAATCCATGTGTGCAAAGCTCTTAGAGACTTACACAGAAATGCTCACAGCAGTAATCACTGCCAAAGGTGATTCTAACATGTATTGACTCAGGGGTGTGAATACTTATGTAAATGAGATATTTCTGTATTTCATTTTGAATAAATGTGCAAATATTACTAAAACATGTTTTCACTTTGTCATTATGGGGCAGTGTGTAGATATGTGAGAGAAAACAAATATATCTAATCAATTTTGAATTCAGGCTCTAACACAACAAAATATGGAATAAGTAAAGGGGCATGAATTCTTTCTGAAGGCACAGTATGAATATTCATGATTTTTGCTATCTGATTAATAGACAACTTTGCTGTCATTCAGTGCTGCATAGTTCTGCCTGACAGAAATGCATACACTAACTAACACGTTTATGTTGTGGCTATTGTAATATCATCGGCTCTAAGAAAAACAATTGGGCTCAGACACTGAAACCTCTCATTGTGGATTGTATTTGTTCAGCCCCTACTCTTGCAATACAACCTGTCACTCATTGTCAAGAAATTCCATCAACTTAGTGGGCCTTCACATGACATAGGAATGGCAGCTCTCCAATGTCAATGCCATCCCAAATCTCCCAGTCTGCCCTGGAGACGCCATACATGTTGACATGGTGAGATTATAGGTATGGGGAGGATGTAACAAGCTCATAAGGGAGGTGTTCACCACATTGAACCAAAACAACCTGACACTCATTGACGAGAAAGGCCATCAACTTACTGGGCTTTCACATATGATAGGATTTGCACCTCTTCAATGTCAATGCCATCCTGAATCTCCCAGTCCTCGATAGGTCCCCACCACCAACAGTCCTCCCATCTGGCAGTTACCACAGACAGAGACACCATGGAATTGGACTGTCACATGTCAGTAGGCCGTTCAATAGCCAAAATGCCACCTGGAAAGTGCTGTCGTGCATTGCCATCATATGTACCTATTTTGCGATGGCTAGCCAGCCCATGTGATACCGGAACTGGACTTGCATGTAAAGAATAAGCTTTCATGTTGGGGTGACTCATGCATTGGTCTGGGAAACTGTGCAATAATCCCAACATCCCTTTAAGGACATATGCCATCTAGGGCAAACAAGAGGCCCCTTAGGATGGTCAAACTGAAACAAAGATGTTATATGTCAGGGCTGCCCAACCCTCTTCCTGGAGATCTACCATCCTGTAGGTTCAGTCTAACCCTAATTTGCTGCTCAACAAGACCTTAACTAGCTGAATCAGATATGCTAAATTAGGGTTGGACTGAAAACCTACAGGGCAGTAGATCTCCAGGAAGAGGGTTGGGCAGCCCTGCTGTATGTGATCGTGTATGGTGGCTGGGGATTGACTGTGAGATAGTGGTCTTTGTGCACCATGCTTGACCAGCACCACCTCCTCTGCAAACCCTTTACAGTCCATCAAAGCCCAGGGATCATCTTTAAAATGTACAGTATGTATGTCTGGAGCTGTAACACTTCTTCCTGAGGTCGCCATCACTGGTTCTGTCACCCTCATCTCCCGCTGGTCCTGTCCCAGACTGTATTCGCAGCCAACTATCCACAGTTAATATCGTCCAAATTATCATCCTACCCGACTTCCAGAAGAATATTAAGGAATTTTTAGGATGTGAACTGCAGGAATTGTGACAAATTAAAAACTAAATTAAGCGTTGGAAAGGTCTATGGGCAGGTCTGTTTGTGACAGCCCTTTCAGACTCTCCTTCAGAACCCGACAACTAACCATTTCACTACTGAAGTATCCCCAGAATCATTCAGGCTGAGATAACATTCCAATTAGTCAAAGGGTCCTGTTGGCTTCAGGGTTGGGCTCAATTTGAATTGAAGTCAGTCGATTCAGGAAGTGATTTGAATAAAAAATTCTAAAATGTTAAAACCTTTTACATTAATAGCTTTTTCTTTTCAGTTTGTTGAGAAGTCATTGAAAATAGATGCCCTTTTCTCAATAATTGAATTGGAATTTCAGTTTACTTTCTTGAATTGACCGCCTTCAATTCAAATTGAGCCCAACCCTGGTTGGCATGCAAGCTTCACTCCCAGAGAGTCTGCACCCAACTGTTGTAGAATTGGAAACTGATCACCACACAGCCCCAATATCCTGCCCATCATAAAGATAGATAGCTTGCCTAGAAAGATAGCTTGCCTAGAATGGCTAGTTACCTATGCAAGCTGGTCAGGCCCCAGAACTACAAACACTATTGGCTACTTTGTCTCCTCACCCTGTTAGGACACACTCATGTCCTGGTCACCTCAAAGACTTTAAGTGTGCAAGGTTGATTCAGTTTCAGTGGGGAAAGAGGAAAAAGGTTAGCACTGTACATATACGCTACTAGAATGACTGAATGTTGTATTACAGGTTGCTTTCCTGTTACTTGGTTATGCTATTATGTGCTTTGTGTCGTCAAAGGTTTGTGATGATATTTTTCAGAATTGCCCACTGTAAGTGTGTGAATGAGATGAACACACATTGAAAAGCTATTTGGATCTGGTATTCAAACAAGAGGCAGTGGCAGTGCCACCCATAGTTCTAGATATCCAAGATGAAAAATTTTTAAAGACAGAAAAACACATTCAATTTAAAATTAACAAGGGCAAATTATATACAGGCGAAGGTGTTTAAATGTAATCATGTTGACCATATTGGATTCCGAATAAAATGGATTTACACCAAATCAGTCTTTATGGGCATGAGTGTTGTATACAATTATGGAAAACATCTAATCTAATTCCGATGTCGGAGCCCACTTGCTTTACTTAGAGCAGATTACACTTGCCACAACATCAGAAAACATGTGTAACTGTATGTACTTTTGTCAGACAGGATGATACACTGAATGAGAGCACATTTGAGATGGAAAGTTAGAATTTAAGCACGTAGCAAAAAGTAAAGCTTACATTCATCATAAATATTTATAGCTGACATTTCCAACCTATTGTATCTCTGTGTTTACAGGTTTATATTACCAAGATGCATTACAATATCCTAATGCTGTTTGTGTATGTATGTATGCCAGACGACTGACTACTTGTATTTTAAAATGTTGCGATATCAGAGCTTGCAATATTGGGTTACATGAGCTTATGTGGCCCATTTCCCCTACAGCCAGGCATTATTCTGTACTTTTTGAATTTAGGGGGTGTGTCAAAATATCGATCAATTTAACTACTTTTGCAGAAAAGTATTTGGATACAACCATCCATTTCATAAATGGGAGACATTAGGGATGTGAAAAAACATGGTTGTGCTTTGTTCTACCTCGGGTAGGGGTATCTTTAAAAAATGTGGTGGCCTTCCCACCAGCCTACATGTTCTATTTGCCTTCTGATAGAAAATGCATATAACTGCATTGCAAAGCTGAGCTAATAGGCTAGTGTTTAAATGTAATGAAACTGTAATTCAGTACTGTTGAAATTTACAGAGAAAATTAACCACACACTGAATCCTAACTTTGCACATGGTTAACTTTGCAATCATGCATTAATGTCAAAAATGTTATGTACAAGGATCTCAAGTCAGGATTCAGGTCTATGAGAAAACAGAACTATATTGTGATAAACTCATAACCAATGCTGTCATGAGAAATGTGTACAGTGTGTCCTTCCTGATTTGCTGCATGTAACCATGGGCCAAACAGCTATGAAAACAAACATGTCTGTTTTGACGTGTCTTTTCAACAGCTCGGGCAGCAGGGTCCTCAAGAGGGCCATTGGTGTGTTTGAGTGAGAAAGCACTGTGTCAGAGGAACAATGCTCTAAATATACCCTCCTCAGGCCAAAGATAGCTGGCCAGAGAGGCGAGGGGTTGCCCTTCTACAACCCACCACACTCTCCAGTGCCCCAGCAGAGCAGCAGCAGAGGTTCAATAAGCACTATAGCATCGCTGGCCTGACCTGGCAGCAGGGGGGGGATCCGGTTACACGTCCATGGCCATTTTCCATCACGGCCCCGGTAAACCTAAGCCCTTTTCTTTTTTATCTCTTTCGGCTGGTCAGCGTTCTTGTTTGTTTGAAAGCTGGACGCTGAAATGAGGGAGGTGGGTGGAGGGGGGCGAGTTGTGGTGCAGGTGTTTGGGTTCCTTCACTCACTGACACAGATAAAGGAGGAAAGTATGTAGGTCAGTACCAGGAACTGACCAACTCCTGGGCTAAGGATATGATTTCACACCTTCACCAAGAGAGTACAAGTGAATGGGGAGAATCTACAATGTACTGGGAGGTATGGTCGCCAGTTTCTGTTTCTCAAGCCAAGAGAACATAGAGTGCCTTGCGAAAGTATTCGGCCCCCTTGAACTTTGCGACCTTTTGCCACATTTCAGGCTTCAAACATAAAGATATAAAACTGTATTTGTTTGTGAAGAATCAACAACAAGTGGGACACAATCATGAAGTGGAACGACATTTATTGGATATTTCAAACTTTTTTAACAAATCAAAAACTGAAAAATTGGCCGTGCAAAATTATTCAGCCCCCTTAAGTTAATACTTTGTAGCGCCACCTTTTGCTGCGATTACAGCTGTAAGTCGCTTGGGGTATGTCTCTATCGGTTTTGCACATCGAGAGACTGACATTTTTTCCCATTCCTCCTTGCAAAACAGCTCGAGCTCAGTGAGGTTGGATGGAGAGCATTTGTGAACAGCAGTTTTCAGTTCTTTCCACAGATTCTCGGAATGGGAAAAAATGTCAGTCTCTCGATGTGCAAAACCGATAGAGACATACCCCAAGCGACTTACAGCTGTAATCGCAGCAAAAGGTGGCGCTACAAAGTATTAACTTAAGGGGGCTGAATAATTTTGCACGCCCAATTTTTCAGTTTTTGATTTGTTAAAAAAAGTTTGAAATATCCAATAAATGTCGTTCCACTTCATGATTGTGTCCCACTTGTTGTTGATTCTTCACAAAAAAATACAGTTTTATATCTTTATGTTTGAAGCCTGAAATGTGGCAAAAGGTCGCAAAGTTCAAGGGGGCCGAATACTTTCGCAAGGCACTGTAGCCTGGTCCCAGATCTGTTTGTGCAGACAAATGTTTGGCATTATAAAGAGTTGACATAATAGCACAAACAGATAAGGAGCACAAATCCAAAGGGAAATGCTCTCCAAGTAAGAAGACCGGCTTAATGATAGGGTATGAACTAGAGGCACTGAAGCAGTCACCTGTTTGAGTTTCAAGCCAACAACCCTCTCCTGACCTGACATATCCTAGTCAGGATCTGTATGTGCTTTAGCCAATATCGATACTCCCAGGCTACTCGTGTCATGCACATTGAGCATAGAAAATGCACTTTACAAATGTATTATTATTATTATTATGTGTGGGACCTAACCTGGTTCACCAGAACAACACATTGGCCCTAGTTACCCTACCCCAGTCAGTGTGTCACAGTCAAAGCAGTAGTCCTCACCCTGTGGTCCTCCCGTGGCACCATGCTAGTGTTGAGTTGGCCCCTGGATACGTGGCCCCTTTCTCGCCCGCCAGTCAGACTGGGCATGAAGTCCCGACCGAAGGGCTCTGAGAAACTCCGCATCATCTGTTGTACACGGGTATTGTGTGCCTGGAATGGATCCCTGTGGAGAAGACAAAGAAGAAGAGAGGGAATTAGCCTCAACATTCCCAGAGATGCTGGTTCTGTAATTCTTTGCAGAATTGATGACTGTGCTGATGAGTGAAAAACAAATGGTCCTACCTTGACGAGCTGTAGATTGGAAAAAGGGAAAGTGGGGGGAGATAAAGGAAGGAAGGAAACTTCTTAACACCAGGCATTCACCATTTCATAATATACTGTCTGTCATACAACCAAATTCACAATTAATATGAGTAGGCATAGTTGTATTAGTTATCAATTCGTGGAACACCTCCCCAAACACATAAATGAAGGAGGCAGTGTTGCTCTGCCTTATTTTTTAGGTCAAATCAGTGATTGGCATTTTTCTGTGTGAAAATAGTACAAATAGTCATAGCTTGATGTGGGGTGGGTGGGAACAACCGGAGGGTTTTGGGTGTTCGGAGCGGCTTCACTTCTGTGTAGAATATATGTTTTAAAAAAGAAAATTCTACTAATAAAAATAGTAATAGCAAGAACATGCAACTGGGCATTGCAAGTGGAGGGCTGGTTTGTGGACTGAAGATGGGGGTTGTAATGTAACATTTATCATATTTTATTGCAGGCCTAAGATATGTCAAGGATCTAGGCCAGGTGATTAATAGATATTTCATTCTCTCACTTATCCTGGGGAATGGGTCACAGTATCTATTCACCAATGAAAAACATGAAGCAATGTTTTGCTGACAACGGTAACTCTATGCCTTGAGTAGTAAGTACCATGCTATTACTGTAGCCTACATGTTAACCAGTAGATATTGAAAGAAATTAAACATTGATGTCGGTGTGCCTTAGTTGTCATTTAAATGATTTAGAATATAACTCTATATATACACATGGGGCATAAGTCTTCAAGGTGCAGGGCAGAGCAGAGGCAGGTTGCCATGCAGAAAGTGATAGCTGTTCAGCAGTCCAATGGCCTGGAGATATAAACAGTTTTTCAGTCTGGAACTGCTTATATAAGGAAATAGGCTATGCTGATAACAAAGCATTGGAATTGGGCACACAATTCCCCATAATAATATCTTCAACCTATTGATTGTGAATGCAGCTCTTAAAATATAACATTATAGATAATAGCCTACATAGTGTCATTGTAGAGACGGGGTGGGTAGCATACAGTCGTTCTTGTCTAATTTCTGAGACAATGTGTCATGTTCAAAGTGGTGTTGACTTTTGACTGCTATTTGAAATAAACATTATTTTTCGAGAAAAATCTTCAGACAGTCTAATGAATGAGTGGCAGAATATAATAAAGATACTACTTACGAGAAGAAAGGGTCCTCGTCAAATTCCCTGAGAAGACTGTTAAACATTTCCACGGGTGTTGGGACGGGGAAAGTGAAGTATGAAATATCTCTTTTCTGTCTCCTGCTATGAAGCGGCTCCAACGACCGGGTGTGTGAACGTTACAGTCCCCCCGCGCTCGGTGTCAATGAAGTTACCATCGTAACTTGCCACATTTTAGAACGTTGGGTTGATGAACAATCAGCCACATGACCTCCGACGAACACTGCGATTGGCTGGCTATTCAAAGCTCGAGCGGCTCTATCAGCACAACGCAATGTTGTCAGTAGCTGTCGTTACAACGGAGCGAGCTCCATAAATTTAACTAGGCAAGTCAGTTAAGAACGAATTCTTATTTTCAAAGAACAGTGGGTTAACTGCCTGTTCAGGGGCAAAACGACAGATTTGTACCTTGTCAGTTTAGGGATTTGAACTTGCAACCTTCCGGTTACTATAGTCCAAAGCCCTAACCACTAGGCTACCCTGCAGCCGATTGACTGCATTGTTTGAATGGAATATTAGCATATTGGCAGTTATTGAAAGTTGTATAATGGAATAAACCCTCTCTAAGATTGTCTGGCTGGCTAGCAAGCTAACGCACCTACAGTGCTGATACATTCTCCACATTCACTATTTTACACAATCACTACTGGCATACTATAACGCTATTGATAATAGCCTACACTACTGACTCATTTTAGACAAGGGGTGGGTACAGTCGTTCTTGTCCTTTATCTTTATCGTTTATATGTGTCATGATCAAAGTGGTGTTGACTTTTGACTGATATTTAAAATAAATATTATTTTTCTAGAAACATATTCAGACAGTCGAATGAACGAGTGGCAGAATACAATATTGATACCACTTACGAGAAGAAAGGGTCCTCGTCAAATACCCCGAGAAGACTGTTAAACATTTCCACGGGTGTTGGAAAGTGAAGTATGAAATATCCATTTTCTGTTTCGAGCTATGAAGCGGCTCCTACGACCCGGTGTGTGACAGCCCCTGGTTGCTATCGAAACTTGCTACATTTTAGAACATTGGGCAAGTACAAATATATCCTCCAAACACCGGCTTCGAGGCGGGCATTATAATTTAAATGGTCTATATTTGAGCTGCTTTTGAAAGCAAAAGCCGAATTGAAAACATTATTGGAATTTTTGAACTCGATTTTCATAATAGCTAGCTATGACTGATGGTTTGGTTAGCTAAACTAGCATGTCGGTTTGTTTGGTTACCAAGGCAACTACTGTAGCTATCTACTATAAACTTGCTAGCAACTTCAGTGGATGTTGAACACATTTCTACCTGCAAATGAACACATTTCTAGCAGTAAATGTGTTGAATTATAGCCATGGTATAAAAGGGACAATCAACTAGGGGCAACAGAGCCACTCACAACCCATCATTGAAGCAAGCCGTGGGACAGGCCAAATGGGCCACAGATACACACATCCATGTCCACAATGCTGAAACTGACCTAGAAGAGAGGAAAGAGAGAGAGAGAGAAAAAATACAAAAATAATACTATAATTTGTGTGTGTATGAAAATGTGTAGATATGTGAATGAACTCCTCAATGCCCCCACCCGCTCCCCCGGCACAGTTGTGAGCTATAATTTTAATGACATTTTTTGTTTATTTATTTTTTACTTTTTTTTTTTATTTTTTAAAGTTAAACACCACAAACTCATGTCGGGAAAAGAAAAAAGGCGAAACTAATTTACGTCCGTTCTGATAAAAACCTTAGGGCATCTAGCCTCGGGGGATGCCTTGCTTGACCACACCCTCCCTCCTTGCTTCTGGCCTGTCCTGCCTCTTCCACCAATCCAATTGTTTCTTATGGACAGAAAAGAGCAGAGGCTCTGAGCTGTCTGATCAGGTCCATTGTCTACTACTACTTGCGACTAGCACGTCGTGGGACACACCTTCCACCTCGTTCATTATTTTCCGCGGAACGCATAGCGTTCAGACAAAAATGATTTATGCTACTAAAATCAGTGAAATGTACGCTAAAACTGACAACGGAGCGAAGGCAGAAATCTCAACTAGTGTAAACCGATGTGAACTGGCTAGCTAGTTAGCGGGGTGCGCGCTAATAGCGTTTCAGTCGGTGATGGCACTCGTTCTAAGACCTTGTAGTAGTTGATCCCCTTGCTCTGCAATGGCCGCGGCTTTTGTGGATCGATGGGTAACGATGCTTCGAGGGTAGCTGTTGTCGATCTGTGCAGAGCTCAGGTAGGGGCGAGGAGAGGGACGGAAGTTAAACTGTTACACTAGCAAGCAAGTCGCAGCAATGAAAAACGTGAAGGGAGGGATAATTCTGTCAGGGGTGAAATTTTCGGCCCAACACCGGCAAACTAAACCGAGTAAAATTATCTTTATCTAACATTCCACTCCTTGACATTGCTAAAGAGTCTGGCCTTTCGGCAATCTCAACATTCAATATGCAGCTGGATTTACAGAACAGTCGCTGATATTCGGAAACAATATATTGTTATGCAACGTGTGCGCTAATTTGGCACAATATAGAATTCGAATTGTAAGAACAAACTACCATTACGACCTGCTGCTGTAATTCAATGCAAGATCATGTTGTTTGAGGTAGCTAGAGAGTATCCGTAATGAGAGACAAATGATGAGGAAATACTAGCCAACAATCAAGCAAGCTTTAGTTGCATCTCATTAATGACAGGAAAGAAATGCAAAACTGGCAGCTGTCGTCCACAGGGGGGTCACTGTTCCAACGCTACAGAAGTTGGCTGATCGGCATGTCCAGCCCCAAAACACTTGTGGGTATCATGGAGCAAAACGGAGAACACAACCGTGTTGGTGAGAGTCAACTTTCCATAGAAGGGTCATTGGCTCCTTATTTTTTTTGTGGAGCTTTACCTGTAGGCCAAACCTTTGATACGATTTTCGAGATGTCTCATGGTCTGACAAACACCGCTCTAGCGCTGTCACTTTTCACAGCATATGTGGAAGTGTGACATCGGCGGACGCGGTGGATTGAGAAGCATCCAATGCAAAAAAACATCTCTCTATCTTAAATGTACAGATTTTTATGGGGCTGTTTATTATTGTGCTAATTAGGTTTCAGCGCCGCGCGGACATCGACTCTAGGGGGTTAAATAGGTTTAGGCACTACTTTTTATTGCACATTTAATTCAACTAACGAATTTGGGGATGTTCAACTTCAATTCATTGGCACAAAACGGGCAGGCATAGCACAGGTGGTGGTCGCCTAAATGCACTCTAGTAGGCTAGGTCTTATAGGCTAGCATTCAAATGGTGTGTTTATAGCCCAGCCTATGAATTAACTTCTAATTTAGACATATCTATCTCCACTGTTCCATTCTTGTGCATTCATGCATGATGCATCTCTCTCTTCCGTGTATAGCCCAATGTGTGTCCCAGAAGTAGCAATATAGTTTGGTCACTTATTATTTTCTACATTGTAGAATAATAGTGAAGACATCAAAACTATGAAATAACACATGGAGTAATCAAAAAATATTTTAAATTCTTCAAAGTAGCCACCCTTCGCCTTGACAGCTTCATAAGGAAATAAAAGGTAGTCACCTGGAATGCATTCCAATTAACAGGTGTGCCCTGTTAAAAGTTCATTTGTGGAATCAGTTGTGTTGTGGCAAGGTAGTGTTAGTATACAGAACATAGCTCTGTTTGGGAAAAATACAAAGTCCATATTATGGCAAAAACTGATCAAATAAGCAAAGAGAAATGAGTCCATCATTACTTTAAAACAATAATGTCACTCAATCCGGATAATTTCAAGAACTTTGAAAGTTTCTTCAAGTGCAGTCACAAAAACCATCAAGCATTATGATGAAAATGGCTCTCATGAGGACCGCCACAGGAAAGGAAGACCCATGAGTCTGAGTCCAAATTTGAGCTTTTTGGTTTCAACCGCCATGTCTTTATGAGATGCAAAGTAGGTGAACGGATGATCTCCGCATGTGTAGTTCCCACCGTGAAGCGTGGGGGTGCTTTGCTGGTGACACTGTCAGAGATTTATTTAGAATTCAAGGCACATTTAACCTGCATGGCTACCACAGCATTCTGCAGCGATACGCCATCCCATCTGGTTTGCGCTTAGTAGGACTATCATTTGTTTTTCAACAGGACAATGACCCAAAACACACCTCCAGGCTGTGTAAGGGCTATTTGACCAAGAAGGAGAGTGATGGAGTGCGGCTTCAGATGACCTGGCCTCCACAATCACCCAATCTCAACGCAATTGAGATGTTTTGGGATGAGTTGGACCGCAGAGTGAAGGAAAAGCAGCCAACAAGTGCTCAGCATATGCGGGAAATCCTTCAAGACTGTTGGAAAAGCATTTCAGGTGAAGCTGGTTGAGAGAATGCCAAGAGTGTGCAAAGCTGTCATCAAGGAAAAGGGTGGCTACTTTCAAGAATATAAAATATATTTTGATTTGTTTAACACTTTTGGTTACTCCATGATTCCAAATGTGTTCTTCCATATTTTTTTCCCATCATGTGGAAAATAGTAAAATAAAGAAAAAGCCTTGAATGAGTCGGTGTGTCCAAACTTTTGACTGGTACTGTATATATATACTTGAGGAAAGTACCTTGCTCTTGCTTGATGGATATAAAATAGGATACAGATTTACAATAAACTGTGTGATGTGAACACATTGGTTGGTGGTAAAATTGCAATAAACGTGAATCCTCTGTTCTCTCCGCGCCCAATGTTTATGTTTACGGGTGTGTCCATAGATGGCCAGAATGAATTTACGAACAATGAAATGTATTACATCAGAATGCCCAATGCTAGAATGTTCCCAATAGATCTACTGGGTATTAGATAGAATGTGGTAACCAATTAGTTGTATAACGATTCAAACACACCGACAGTGTTATTGCGCAAAATAGTACTCAACATCATGTGGCCATGTGTGCAACAAAAGTTCAGCATTCACCTTCTGCTACCATTTATGTCAAGCCGTCTATGCATACAGTTTGAGGCGCTTACGTGCGATAAATCCAACGTATGCACCACACCAAACGCACTGCTTCTGCAACGCAATGCTGCAAGGTAAACTTTTAATTAGAAATTAATGTAATTCTGGTGTACCAAAATGCAATGACGGTGTGATCGAAGTTTATACCCTCAGACACCTTAATGCATACTTTAAAATTATATTATGGGAGCTAAACAATTTTTTTTAAACTTGTCCCTTCAATATTTTTTTTAGAGAGTACTAATGTTACTGTCTTCACTACAACAAAAACATACTTCAATTAATGTAATTTTGTCCTTGAAACATTTCATTGAAATATTGTAGAATTCCATTAATCCCCATGGAGGACTGCTCCTATTAGGGAATGCCAATAGGCCGACCTTAGCCTCATAGCCTCTCAATGGCCAATTCATAGCTTCAGCAATCCAGGGTTTGGTTACCTAGGCTACCCTATTGGCTCAGAGCACAAACGTAACCTTTTTAAAAAGCAATAATCTTGTCTGCTTATTTTAGTCAATTCTAAAACTAACATATAAGCAAATCATTAAGTAAGTGTAAAACAGTAGTGGAGAGGGTAGTAAAGTTTTAAGTTCCTCTGCGTACACATCACAGACAAACTGAATTGGTCCACTCACACAGACAGCATCGTGAAGAAGGCGCAGCAGCGCCTCTTCAACCTCAGGAGGCTGAAGAAATTTGTCTTGTCACCAAAAGCACTCACAAACTTCTACAGATGCACAATCGAGAGCATCCTGTCGGGCTGTATCACCGCCTGGTACGGCAACTGCTCCGCCCACAACCGTAAGGCTCTCCAGAGGGTAGTGAGGTCTGCACAACGCATCACCGGGGGCAAACTACCTGCCCTCCAGGACACCTACACCACCCGATGTCACAGGAAGGCCATAAAGATCATCAAGGACAACAACCACCCGAGCCACTGCCTCAGTACAGGTGCATCAAAGCTGGGACCGAGAGACTGAAAAACAGCTTCTATCTCAAGGCCATCAGACTGTTAAACAGCCAACACTAACATTGAGTGGCTGCTGCCAACAACTCCAGCCACTTTAATAATGGGAATTGATGGGAAATGATGTAAAATATATCACTAGCCACTTTACTTTAAACAATGCTACCTAATATAATGTTTACATACCCTACATTATTCATCTCATATGTATAGTATATACTGTACTCTATATCATCTACTGCATCCTTATGTAATACATGTATCACTAGCCACTAACTATGCCACTTTGTTTACATACTCATCTCATATGTATATACTGCACTCAATACCATCTAATGTATCTTGCCTATGCCGCTCTGTACCATCACTCATTCATATATCTTTATGTACATATTCTTTATCCCCTTACACTTGTGTCTATAAGGTAGTAGATTTGGAATTGTTAGCTAGATTACTTGTTGGTTATTACTGCATTGTCGGAACTAGAAGCACAAGCATTTCGCTACACTCGCACTAACATCTGCTAACCATGTGTATGTGACAAATCAAATTTGATTTGATTTTATATGGTATCGACACTGAGGCTACTCTCTGATCCCATGTACAGTACCATCTCCTGTTATTGAGCAAGGTACTTAACCCCTCACAAAGTAGAATATCTGTTAAGCAACTATATTAAACATACATGGTCAACCCTCAGTCTAGAGAGCTACTGGGTGTGCAGGCTTTTGATAAAGCCCTGCTCAAACACATCAGACTGTTTTATCAAGGTCCGGTTGAGCAGCTAATTTCTAAAATGTGGTTCGTTAGAGAGGGACAGGAATAAAAGCCTGCACACCGATTAGCTCTCCTGGAAGATGGTTGACCACCCATGATGTAAAACGTTGCAACATTCCTTATTACGTGAATACCGACTAGGACTGTGTAGGTCTAATACATTTTTATACATACAGTATATCACAAAAGTGAGTACACCCCTCACATTTTTGTAAATATTTGAGTATATCTTTTCATGTGACAACACTGAAGAAATGACACTTTGCTACAATGTAAAGTAGTGAGTGTACAGTTTGTATAACAGTGTAAATTTGCTGTCCCCTTAAAATAACTCAACACACAGCCATTCATGTCTAAACCACTGGCAACAAAAGTTGCCTACTTCACCGCTTCTATCAATGTTTGAACATTTTCTGATCAGTCTAATTTGCACAGGGTGAGGTGAGGGTTATCGAATCAGGAGCAAATCATCTGATCATCTCGAGCTCATTGATGAGAGAATGTTGAAAACGGTGGAGCATTGCAAATGTAAGGAAGTCATCCATGAAGTAAAAAGGCCAAACAAACTTTTCATTACAGAAAGTAATCTCAAAGCCCATAATAAGCAAACAAGCAACACATTAACATTTCAATGATGAGGATGGAGATTTAATGTCTCTAGTTTATCTGGTAACCGAGCTCCTCTTCTGGAGGCAAATTATGAAACAAACTATAAAAGTAAAATAAAACCCCCTACATTAAACCATGTGCTTCTAATGATTAATAAGCCATGTAGTCAAGTGTTTGTCAGAAGGACTACTGTAGCGCTCATCACACAAAAATCTGAATCCTCCTGCTTGTAGTTGACAAAAATCACCCTTTGTCTAAATGTTTAGTAACAGCTGACTGTAAGAACACCAGGCTCTCTGGGAGTGGGTTTTGCTACCCGACACTAGCATGTGGCTGACTGATGTAAGGAGGACCATCTGCTGAGAGTGACAGACCCTTGAAGCTCACCATCAACATACAACACACACACATGAGCGAGCGCAGTCACACACACACACACACACACACACACACACACACACACACACACACACACACACACACACACACACACACACACACACACACACACACACACACACACACACACACACACACACACACACACACACACACACACAGAAAATAGACACAGACGTGTAAAATCATACGTGCTCGAGCATACATATGACAGAGAACACACCCACTTGTACTCATGATGCATACAAAAACACAAATACAAGGCCATATAAATAATGATTCATTCAGAAAAAAAGAAAATGGGAACATTTCCAAATAATTTGCCTTTAAAACCTGAGGTATGTTCACGCTCACAGTGACATTTCACTAGTACACGGGCAGCCTGGGAGTACGAGAGCTAACCACGATCCTCCATCTCTTTCCAAGTCTACCATCTGCCCCAGCCCACAAATAGAGCGGCAGTCTGGACCTGGCCATCCCTCAGCCACCCCACTGCCCAGACAGAAATACAGAACGCTGGGCTCTATTTGTGTACTGTGACTCACCTGACTCTCACAGGCGGATAGGTCAGCATTATAAGTCATCAAAGCTCTATTAAGAACAATGAAAATAGATCTGACACATCTGAGGAAGCTGGACAGCCATCTTATTGTCATAACACATCTCCTGAAGTTTGCTGACGACACAACAGTGGTAGGCCTGATTACCAACAATGACGAGAACTCCTACAGGGAAGAGATGAGGGTCATGGTGCCAGGAAAACAATCTTTAATTCGATGTCAACACTATGAAGGAGCTGATTGTGAACTTCAGGACACAGCAGAGAGAGCATGCCCCCATCCTCATCGACAGGGAGAAGAGAGGGTGGAGAGGGTGAAAAGCTTCAAGTTCCTCGGCACATCACTGACAATCTGAAATGGTCCATGCACACAGACAACATGTTGAAGGCACAATAGTGCCACTTCAACCTCAGGAGGCTGAAGACATTTGGCTTGGCCCCTAATACCCTGACTACACCACTCGTGTCATGTGCGCGAGCTTTGCAAAATAAATTCAGAAATCTATTTTATTAAATTATTGCACCCACTGCTCGTGCGCGCCAACGAGCGTCTGTGTTGCCAAGGGCTAAAATAGAAGTCAGTTCAGTTTGTGACGCAGATCGCCTAGCTCCTCATTGGTTTATAGAAGCAGGTATCCACGTTCCATTTCCTCATAGGTTATGAGGTGACTTGAAAGACAAAGGTGACTGAAAGACAAACGAGGTCGGTGGCGTTAATGCACCTAATTTATGAAAGTTGCCAATCGCAATATAAAGTCCAGAGAAGAAAAGGGGAGGAGAGATGACTAGAAACTATTCGGTTTACCGTTTTATGTGTGGATTAATTTTCAAGAGTGGAAGACCTTGCGCATTTCAGGTAAAATAACAACTCAATGTTTATAATCCCAGGACAAATTAGCTAGCAACAGCAAGCTAAGCTAAATAGGACAAATTAGCTAGCAATTGCCATAAATGTTTAATGCTTTCGACCGGTCCCCAAATTTAATGTGATTGGTTCAGAGTTTGTTTTGATATTTTAACCTGTGTGTGGTGATTTCGTGTGTGTGTGGGAGGGGGGTAAAAATACACTTATGCATGATGGCGCACGCGTGCAGCCGGTTTGGGTTCTGTGTAAGACCCTCACAAATGTCTACAGAAGCACTATTGAGAGCATCCTGTAGGGCTGTATCACCGCCAAACTTGGACGACGCTGGGCCAATTGTGCGCCACCCTATGGAACTCCAAATCACGGCCAGTTGTGATACAACCTGGATTCGAACCTGGGTGTCTGTAGTGATGCCTCAAGCACTGAGATGCAGTGCCTGCGCAACTCGGGAGACCCAGAATGTAGGAACCAAAAAAGTGTTAAACATATCAAAATATATTTTATATTTGAGATTCTTCAAAGTAGCCACCCTTTGCCTTGACAGCATTGCACACTCTTGGCATTCTCTCAACCAGCTTCACCTGGAATGCTTTTCCAACCGTCTTGAAGGAGTTCCCACAAATGCTGAGCACTTGTTGGCTTCTTTTCCTTCACTTTGCGCTCCAACTCATCTCTATTGGGTTGAGGTTGGGTGATTGTGGAGGTCAGGTCATCTAATGAAGCACTCCATCACACTCCTCTTTGGTCAAATAGTCTTTACACAGCCAGGAGGTGTGTTGGGTCATTGTCCTGTTGAAAAACAATTGATAGTCCCACTAAGCGCAAACCAGATGGTATGGCGTATCGTTGCAGAATGCTGTGGTAGCCATGCTGGTTACCAACTGGTGCCCTTTGCGAGGTATTGGAAAACTTCCGTTGCCTTTGTGGTGGTTTTAAATTCACTGTTCGACTGAGGAACCTTACAGATAATTGTATGTGTGCGGTACAGAGATGAGGTAGTCATTCAAAAAGTATGTTAAACACTATTATTGCACACAAAGTCCATGCAACTCATTATGTGAATTGTTAAGCAAACTGGGGTATTATGTATAGGCCATTGACAACAAAATCTCAATTTAATCCATTTTAAATTAAAAGTGTAACACAAAATGTGGAAAAAGTAAAGGGGTGTGAATACTTTCTGAAGGCGCTGTAGCCTGAGAAACATCAGGTTCAAATAGTCTATTAAATAGGAATCAGTCTACTAATCAAGGCTTTTCTTCACCGGGGAGAAGAAATATTTAGAATATTTATTTATTTATTCAAATTGAACTCAAACACAATTGATCAACGTTTGATACAGCCAACAGACATTTTCTATGTATCATTTCAACTAATTTGGGATAAACAAATCAACTAAATATGAATCTTCTGAAAAAGACAGAAGTTTCCTGACAGTCCAGTGAATGAGAGGTTCAATAGACATTTATAAAGGTTTATGTTTAGGAACAGGGAGTTGTTCCTGACTGTATGACCTGACAAGGATAGACTAACTAGAGCCAGGTCATGCGGTCAGGAAAAACTCCTGTCCCTACTCATGGTGAGGACAGGTGGATTTAGTCCAGGACCAAAGTTTCCTCAGTTCAGACGATTCTATTGGTCCGGGGAGCTGCTGGTCCAATCAGGGCACAGGACTTCCCATGAGCCTCTCCTGGCGGAGGGACATCAGCCTGTTGAGCCACAGCTCCTCGGCCTTCTCCTTGTCCAGGAACAACTAGAGGAGAACACAGAAAGGAGCAAAGGACACTGGTTAGACACATATGGGTAGATAACAGAACACACAAACAACCAGACATGAAAGTTATAGGGGTGAGTGACAGGGTCTGGAGAAAAGTGTGTGTGCATTTCTGCATGTGAAAGAATCTGAGGGGAGATGTGTGGTTGAGAAAGCGAGGGATGAGTGGGTGCAACAATCAGATAACCTCTAGAAAGGTGTACATGTGTCTGTGTGTGCTTGCGTGCATGTGTCTGCAATGGGGGGGCATGGGCGTCTGCAATGATCCTGACTGAGCTCACTCTGGTGTGGTGCTCCGTCATACAGTGCCACCTCTTCCCGGCGCTCGGTGTGCTTTTTCACACAGGATGTGTCAAAGTGAAGGCCCCCCCCGCAACTGGTCTGGGCAGCACACCTGCCACAATGGTCATGAGCCTGACACACGGGCCCTACTGAACTAACCCAGCATTGACCCCAACCTGGCACATGGCCATAACTTGACCACGAGTCAGCCACAGACCTGTGTTGATTGAAAGGTGCTTCCTTTAGCTTGCCTGACATGGTCCTACGTGGCTCAGTTGGTATGAACATGGCGTTAGCAACAGCAGGGTCGTGGGTCCGAATCCCTATGAGGGCTACCCATGCAAAAATTATAAGCACTCACTGCTGTAAGTCAATTTGGATGAGTGAGTGTACCAAACATTAGGAACACCTGCTTTTTCAATGACAGACTGACCAGGTGAATGCTATGATCCTTTATTGATGTCACTTGTTAAATCCACTTCAAAACAGTGTAGATGAAGAGGAGATGGGTTAAAGAAGGATTTTTAGGCTTTGAGACAATTGAGACATGGATGTGTGTGCCATTCAGAGGGTGAATGACAAAATACTTAAGTGCCTTTGAATGGGTTATGGTAGTAGGTGCCAGGCGCACTAGTTTGTGTCAAGAACTCAATGCTGCTGGGTTTTTCACACTCAACAGTTTCCCTTGTGTAATCAAGAATGGTCCACAAAGGATTCCAGCCAACTTGACAAAACTGTGGGAAGCATTGGAGTCAACATGGACCAGCAACTCGTGTATATGTGGCTTGCACAGCGTAACCAATGGAATAATCCCAAAAGTGCAAACCCCACTCACCAGGAACTTCGGACAGGCTCAATTGAACGCTCAAAGTATTTAAAAAATAAATCACTTTTTTGAACCCAGGTCAGATTAGCCATGATGGGATACTACTGGGGCTGCATGGCTGTGGTGAGTGACAGAAGTACCCTCACCGGACAGTTTATTAGGTACGCCACCCTGTCAATGGACCCGTCCTGCCCGGTACAGGTTGTAGAATCCATGGCGCAAAGAATTCAGGCTATTCGAGGCCAAGGGGGGTTTGGGTGTACCTAATAAACTGTCCAGAGATGTGTGTGTCTAGTATATGTATTATGTATGGATTATTGTCTAGAATGGATAATTTATTTTCCCCATTGAGTATCATGTGCAGTACACTAAGAAGTAGGAACACAAAAATCCAGTATCTTTTCCAAAATTCCCTGGTTATCCAAAATCTTTGTTAGAATTTTGAAACCCTACCAAGAGGCCTACATTCTCTGCCTTGATAAGAACATTTGTCAAGGGAACCATATGATTACAACCTGGTCACACAATTCACTTAAGGCAAATGTAAGTGCAGGTTTCTATTTTTTGTTTTCTACAATTTGGAGGTTAAAGACACCCTAAAGATCCACAGCAGCCTTTCACAGAGCACGGGCCCGCCTGACAAAGAAAAACCCCTTCAAAAGACAGATCACCTCCATCTCTTCATATCCATTGTCTCTGTGTGTATATAATGACGTTTGATTTATCCAACGTGAGTCTGATAGCTTAGGAGAGCTAAATATGCAGTTTCTGGTGTGTAATGGCCTTGTAAATCACTAATTTCTCACCTTAAACACGACGACGCAGACACACACACACGGCCTAAACCACAGTATGGGGTGTACACCGTTCGCTGTGTGTTATCTAGGGTTCGACACGATGACTAGATCAGCCCCCCCCACTCCCATGGCCCAGGTTCTGGGGAGTCGCAGCAGTAACGAGTTTGAGATGACAGTATCTACAGTAGGGGTAATGGGGAATCATTATTCCTGATTGGCTCTCCCCCGCCTGGGGCATATTGCTGCCATAGATCAGGCTGTCGTGAGCTTGATCTGTATGTGTCAGGGCTAACTCACTTTCCCCCGCGGCGAGATAAATGACTCCACACAGCTCTTCCAAGGAGGGGTGGGGGGGTAGGGTCTAAAGTTAGGCTTAATTTCCTATTCTAAGGCCTGACTCTGTGTGGATGGAAATGTTTGATCGTCATGGGGTAGGTGTGTGTGTGTGTGTGTGTGTGTGTGTGTGTGTGTGTGTGTGTGTGTGTGTGTGTGTGTGTGTGTGTGTGTGTGTGTGTGTGTGTGTGTGTGTGTGTGTGTGTGTGTGTGTGAAAGATTCTGAGGGGACATGTGTGGGTGATAAGTGAGCCCAACACCGTGAGACAATCTCTGCAATACTCCAGTAACCTTTCATATTCCTCTGTGTGTGTGTGTGTGTGTGTGTGTGCATGTGTGTGTCCCAATCAGAAAAGAGTGTGTTTGTGTGATAGGGGAGAACTTACACTGGGGTGTGCTAGCGTGTCGCTGTCGTTGTAGCGGATTGTGGTAGGTAGAGAGCTCACGTCTGTTAGGAGCAGAGGTGGGTCGTCCGGTTCCTGCTCGACTTTCACTGATTCGGTCTAAAAACACATACAGAATGCCAGTTGATCTAACATTACACAAGGGCTGCAAACTTCCCAGGTTCTCCAGATATCCTGGTTAGGTGATTCTACACTTCCTGCTTATTCCCTCCTAATTCCAGGAATCGTCTAGTCGGCATTTCTGGAAAACCTAGGCATTTTGGGAAAGTAACCAGAATTTTGGAATTCTACATCACACCAAGTCAGATTACACATATCAATCACATGGTATAGTAGTGTAATATCCCATTTATTCATCACCTCAAATTGTCTGACAAGAACGACAAATGTGCTGCTTGCACAAACAAGCTAGAACACCACTAGTGCAGAGCAATGACAAATCCAGCAGATGCAGTGTTCGTGTTTGGCCAGAAGATGGCAGTGGGAGTATAGGTCTGAAGTACTAACTGGGTCTTCTGAGCTGTGTGTGTGTGAGCGCAACTTTGTTTAACACATTCACTGCCTGCAGCTGGGAGGGACACCGTTTTTCTTTGGTGTGAATAAATAAAAACCAAAACTGAGGAGAGTGTATGTGCATGCATGTGGAGCCTGATGGAAAGGGTTTAGAGCTTGACTTACACCCTGTATCCTCATTATTTTATTAGGGCCTCTATTTGAAGATGCCGGGTGTACATCGGTGGCTAATTGAGTGCTAACTGGAGAGGGCTGCAGGTGTTTGGCCCCTGGGAGCCTCCGGTTAGGGACTGTGCTTCTGAGCTGAGGACCCTTAACTTCAAGAAGTATCTCAATTACATTTAAACTTTGGTCATTTAGCACACGCTCTTATCCAGAGCGACTTACAATCAGTGCATTCAACTACACTATCGCCTCCCTTTGCCTATCACACCACTTACACGGGCCAGGTAGAGCCGTGATGAGTGAACGAGAGAGAGAGATAAAGAAAGAAAGAGCAACAGCACAGAGTGGTAGACACAGGTCCCGGTCCCAGTGCCTGGTGTAATCTATCAACCAGCTCCACTTGGACTGTCACCTTTAGTCCTAACCCTCCCAGGATCGGCAATGATTGCCAACAAATCTAATATCCTCCACGTTTTCTCAGGCAGGAGCATTTCAATAATGACTTCTGTGCTTCTGCCGCTGTGTCTGTGGAGACAGAGAGAGAGTGCGAGGGACAGAGGCCCGCCGCAGTGGCTTTTGTGGTGGCCGAGCAGATAAAAAAAAAAAACAGTCCCGGCAGGCCCCCTCTCTCCTCCTGAACAAACGGATGGAGCAAACGGCATTGAATGGGAATGGTTTAATTTGGGTCCGGGAGCCGCCCTCGGACAGATGGAATAAAAACTGGAGGGGGGAGGAAAAAAATCTAATAAGAGAGTGAAAGAAGTGAAGGAGAAAGAGAAAACGCACCTTGACACTGTCTCGGGATGATTTGAAAGCCTGGGGAACAAAGGATTCGCTCTCAATGGCCTCAATGTCCTTTATCCTTCGCACTTGCTCCACCAGCGACGTCCCCTCTGGAAACAGAAACACAGAAAGAGAGCGAGAGAGAGAGAGGAGGAAGAAGTTAGCAGTGTTAGGGGGGGAGAGGTCACACACACTGGGATTTGTTAGTCACCCTCGAGTCACGTTGACACAGCAGGGACATCAGGGGAAGTGAACCAATTACATTTAGGATGCTTGACTCCAGGTTGATGTCCAGGTTCTCTGGTAGTAATGCTCTTTGGCACCTGCTAAGAAATCTCTGATGTGACCAAATCTCTGTATTATTTTAAAGGAGAGATTAGATAGGGGGTCTTGACAGGGGTCAGGGCTGGGGCCTACCTCCATGAAACAAGACAAACAAACAAACAACAGAGAAGGTTGATCTGTCCCAAATGGCACCCTATTGCCTATATTGTGCACTAATTTGACCAGAGCCCTATGTGCCAAAATTAGTGCATTTGGGATGTACGTGAGGATCACAGTATATTTAGGAAAACTATAAGTGTGATATATTGGATGATCAGTCATTGCCTCAAAAGCCCTGTCTATGAAATTAAGAGTAGTTTCATTTCACCAGGCTCATCCCTCAGCTGTTTACCAAAACAGAGGTGGGGTATCCGCTATGTTATTGTTTCAACTGTTGATTCCCCTTTAAGCAAATCTCAGTGAGCACAGCCGATTCTCTTACAATGAAACTATTTAAAATGTGAAAAAATCTAAATAAATCAAAATGTTACGCATCAAATTAAAAAGACATAGGCGGAAGGCACATTTTTGATTTATGAACGTGTGTCTGGAAAGGTAGGAGCTGTAAGAGTCTGAACAACACTTTTCTTCTTTCGCCTGTCAATCTCTCCACCAATCAGTCAATATTCATCCATCGCTTACCTATCCTTTCATCCTCCCCTGCACAATTCCATCTATCTAGCTGTCAATCTGAGAGACACTCCTGTCTGAGTTCCATGTAGAAGAGAGAGGTGCACAGAGAGAGACCTCCAGTGAGTCTGCATATACTTCAATAACAGAAGCTGTGACTACAGTACCTGGTAGGGAAATGAAAGAGTTTCAATTCACAGGTGTGGGCTGTAATGGCTCACAATGAAAAACACAGATGCGTAAAATTGAGTGCGCACAAGAACACACACACATACACGGACAAATACACACACTCACACCGAAGATGCACCATTTTGAGCTAATGACAGGAATTAAAATGCATCCATTAACTGTCACAGAGAAATTGTCACAACAGATCTTTCTGGGGAGCGTGTTTAATGAATAGATTCATATTTCATTTGGTAAATGTGAGCGGCACAGTAACACACACACACTTCTCAATTTTTGCCTCAGTTCACACTGCAGGCACGCACGCGTGCACACACAGTGAGGTAAAAGTAACAAAATAGGAGGACATAATGTTGTTCAAACAAACTTTTTTTCCATTTATATTTACTGGGATAATTGGACAACTGACTGACAACTGGAATTAAGCCTCCCATCCATGAAAGTATGTCTTGTTACGTGACGAGAAGAAGAGAAAGAAAAATAGATGTGGCGTCTCCAAAAGTAGTTATTATCCTTGAATGTGCAGCAAGAGGGAGAACGGGAGCGCCGGCCCAATATCCTCCTGAAGACTGTGGCCTGTCCTTCACATGACAGCCACAGCATCATCAGGAGTATTGTGCGCATATGTGTGTGTCCAAGTTTGAAGGAGAGACAAATCCGTCAACTGGTCACCATGAATCCCGTTTATTCAATCAGTGATCGATGAATTCACCCTTTGCACTCTGAGGTAAGAGTCTTAATAAAGGACACACACACACACACACACACACACACACACACACACACACACACACACACACACACACACACACACACACACACACACACACACACACACACACACACACACACACACACACACACACACACACACACACACACACAGTAGCCCCCTCCCACCCTATCTGCCCAGATATATCAATGACAGCCCGTCGAGCAGGTGACAGAGTGGATGGACGAGGCCCACGGAATCCATTAAAGCCTCATACTTTTTGACAAACACATTATTGGTAGATAAAATGACTTCCATATGCGGTTTGACAGATGTCAGTGGGGAAAGATATGTATTTCATCGAAAAATTAAAAATAATGGACTTTGAGAGAGAAGGCCGGGACCAGATACAGACCAGACAAAAATCAATACCCGCGCAGGCCGAGCAGCGGAGTGGAGAGCAGAGGGGTCAAAGTTAATATTGAATATTGACACATTATCCGGCTAATTAATTTAGCGGCATGACTCAATTGTCCCCACATTACTGGCAGGGCTCGTCTGTCGGCGATGAGAGAAAGACAGAGAGAAGCGAGAGGGGGACATAAAGAGACAGGAAAAGACTAGAAAGAATGCCTTCAATGTACAGCACGTTAACGACAGCTCAATATTTTCATTCAACTGCAGTATGATTCTCCATACAGTTATCCATCCAAAAATGGCTGTAAACAGTGAAGTAGGCCTTTAAATGGTTTTATGACCATTATGAGTGACCTGTTGGGGGTGTCAAACCAGAATGATCAATACACTAGACTATATTGAGAGTCCTTACATTTTTCATCCTTGTCTTCACTGGTTATAATGAGCTTAATAATGGTTAGTGATTGATCTGCCTCTTAGGCTGTGTGTGTATGTGCATGTGTGTGTGTTAAGTGTGTGGGACGGGCAGAAAACACTTGCAAACTCATTACCAAAATTAGTCCAACAGCATCCTGATGAGCAACCTGGAATCAATAGTGTATTGTGCCCTCAAAATAGCTGTTTGTCTACTTCATTGATTAAGAAGGTGGAGAGGAGAGAAAATCAGTAACACCAATGAAAGAAAGCAGATTTCCTGAGCCATCCGGGACAGAAAGTGTGTGTGTGTGTGTGTGTGTCAGCGAGGGAAAGAGAGAGAGAGGGAGAGCAAGATGTCGTTTCTGCTGCAGTGACAGAATCCAAACAGAGGATAGCGCTGTTTTACTCCAGATTTTTACAGTGCCAGACCGTTGTCAATCAGTAACAGCGAGAGCAGAATATATTGCTGCTAATGATTAATTCCAGTAATTGAGCGCATACCTCGCAAGCTAAATTACGACGGCACTCATTTTGCCCGAGCAAATAAATAAGAGAAACGAACTGTGCGCTGTGTAGAGGTCGGTCACAAATTAAAAGTACATTCAAAAAGGTGCTTTGGAGTTATATTTGCGGTAAGACAAGCAAAGACCACCCTAATGGTGACATTAAAATAAGAAATAAAAAATGTGAGTGGGTTAAAACGGCAAACAAATGTGACTACTGTTGACATGGCGGATGTAGTTGGACAGAGTAGAGCTGGCTTCGGTTGGGATGGCTGGCGCTACTACAGGGAATGATCCTACGTGGTCCTGTCGGTCCAGAGCAAGACCCCTGTTGTTTCATAAAATAACACTGCATTAACACAAACACCATTAAAGAAATTGCATGTGCAGTACATACGGCAAAAGACAGCAGACAGAAACACACAACCTCCCTCATCAGTGTCCCGGCTCCAGTGAGTACCAGAGTCCCCCCCCCCTCTTATCACTGCAGTAAAATATGTAATTCAATGCTCAATTTAGGGGAATCGCCTCGCATTCCATTTTTTGTTGTTGCTCGCTAATTGATAGAAATTAAGGCATTAATCAAGCCACTAGCCATCAGTCAAGCTGCGAAAGATGAATGCAAACTTTCATAATAACCACCTTCCCCATTTTAGGGCTCATTATCATACATTTTTAATGCAATTATGCTATTCTTTTACACTGAGCTCATAAATTACCCGCTCTTTTGTTGCCGGCTTGGCCTAGTAAAATCTAAAGTAATGCTTTGTAGTCTGATCTTTAAGGCAATTACTGGCTTCTTCAGTCTTTCATCTCCCTGCATTTCCAATAACCCTCGCCTCCAATGATTTATCCCTGCCACAACACACACACATGCAGATGTACACACACAGTCATGCACATGCACACAGAGAGACATACACAGATACTGTACACACACTTTTACTCACCTCTGTTTACCATCTTCCTTACCGGTACGCCAGGGTAACAGAGCAACCGGAGCAGCTATGTTCCTATTGGTGGATCCCCTGTGGGTCTTGGCCTACCTGTGCGTTGCTCTTGTTGTTTGCGTAACCTCGCGCTAAGCTAAGTACACTGAACACACGGTTCACTTGGCATCAAACGGTTCGTTTTATTCAGCGCTAGGGGGCATTGAGATAGCTATACACTGAAATACTGTAGCACTTCCTTAGGCATCAAAGTGTTCCTTCTTGAGGCCTAAACATGTTGTTTAATACATGACTGGGTCTGGGATTACATCCAAACCAAATTGGATGAACACTGATCTTCTCAGTCCGAAAACATCCAAGTTATCACTAACCCAAAAATCCACGTTCAACCCAAATGTCCGATTAATGAAATAAAGTAACAGTGGAGCAAAACCAGGCCAACTGTACAATTTTCATATATCTGCCCGAACTCCGAGTTTATGCATGAAGATACATATCAATTCAATAGAATCTTAAAATCCATTAACCAGCATTCACCCTTAAAAGACACATTTTTTATCTATCCATCTGGCCCTGTCTGTTTGGGAGTGTCCCCCAAAGTGAACCCCCAGTGATTTAGCTTAGCTCTTCATCAGTGTAAACCAAAGCCATTGTGTGTGTGTGTGTGTGTGCTAGTAATGTGTGTGTACACACGCACACGTGAGTGCTACCTGCAGGTATTTATCTCCTCACAGATGACTCAGTAAATCTTAAAACACATTCTTAGCCAGCCCATCGCTGCCCAGAGAAAAAGAAAAAAACAGAAACAAAGGCTGGGTTATTAAAAATGTGTCTGGCCCGGTGGTCAGGTAATAGTTCTGGACTGCATTGATTACGGCGCGCTGACAGCTTCTGATGCTAGCCCTGAAAATGCATCAAGTGCGTAATGAGGAGCTATTAGGCCCATCGATTTGCTGATTTCAATTGATAGCTACCAGGCCAAAGCGGCACGTCAATATTTGCATAACTAATACCCTGCTGCCTGTCTGCTGCTCCCGGCCTTGACAAATGAGATCTCAATGAGGGGAGGAGAGGGAGTTGGATAGAGAAAGCGAGAGAGAGAGCAAGGGAAAAAAGGCAGTGGTAAGCAAGAGAAATGGGAGAGAAACAGAAAGAGTAACACAAAGAAAATAACATCAGATGGGTAAATAACAGCAGATAAAAACCAGTGCAAGTTGACTCAACCCATCATTATATGAACCACATAGAGATGATTTGACTATCATTGCATTCCAAGAACCATCATTGGCAAAAGAGGGGTATGTGTGCAAGCTGTCCCATAATAGTGATAGAGAGGGATCACCCATACACTTGATAACCCAACTCAGGGGGGAGAAATAATAAGACAGTGACTGTTCCACTGGATGTCATAAGGTGAATGCACCAATTTGTAAGTCGCTCTGGATAAGAGCGTCTGCTAAATGACTTAAATGTAAATGTGTTGAGCTGTACTGTGATCGGATTTGTTTGTGTTGTTATATGCTCTTATGTGATGTGTACTGTTTCGCTGTGTTGTCTGACAAGTTGTCTTACGCTGCCGAGCTGTGCTGTTACGTTGAACTGTTGTGTTGTGACAAAGCATGCTGCCGTGGGGTGCTGTTGTGTGATGTTACATTCTGCTCTGTGATGTGTTATGTTGAAGTGTTGTGATCTACAGTGCTGCTGTGCTATGCATGCTAACACATCATGCTGGCCCCTGTGGCTGGGGGTTTTGGGGGTTCACACCAGGGAGACACAGTGGCAGCCTGGGCCAGATGTCCAAGGGAGGGAGGGGACCGCCCAGTACCACAGCAGGTGGCCCGAGCTGTTCTAATGATGCTGCCACAGCCGCATCGCAGGGTCCCCATGGGACCACACACACACAGCTCCTTATCAACCAAGCATCCCCTCCTCCTCAAAACATACACGTCCCATCAATACGTAAGCGACGCGTGCCGAGCTCCCATGATCCTAACATCCTTATCACTGTGTCAATTGCCCTGGGTGGACCCTCTCCTTGATCACTGTCATTTTCAGTGTGACCCCTGAAGTCGCTTGTCACAACACTAATGTCCCACATACACCAATCATGACCACTGACCTCTGTGTAAATCTGGGAGCCCCACTAGCAACTCAGGGGATCCCTCTATACTAAACCCAATGCTCACTCTAAATGCTCACCTATCACAATACTTTAAACTGAACAGCAACAGAAAGACTATGACAGCCCTCTCCTGAGCCCTGAGTTTAACCTGAAGCACAAATGTGTTTAAATGACATTGCTATTAATACAATCTCATCTTTTCAAATGTTTTTTTATGTGTAGCCTACATTTTCAGTAGGGTTTAAGATGGATGGATGTACAGATGGTTGAAGGTTGGAAGGATAGACAGACGGAGAGATAGATGAAGGTTGGATGGATGATCTCCGGCCCAGAATAGTTCCTGAGTACGTGACCCCATATTGACAGCCAGTGTCCTAGTCAGAGTAGCTGAGGACAGACACCTTGTGCGTCCTGGCCTCGCCGATGTCTCCTAGAGAGATAAGCATCATCTCCACTCTTCACTCAATAAAGGGACCAATAATGAATGAATTACCCTAACACAGAGCCTAATGACAGGCAGACACCGCCGCCACACGCCCAGCACCTCCTATCTCCTCCAACATCTCTATTTCTAATTTCCCATCATCCCTCTCTCTCCTCAATCAACCCCTATAATCAGTGGGGTGACACTCCACACCTGTCTGCAGTCTGTTATGGCTATAGACCTTGGGATCAGATAGATAAAGAATGATGCCATGTCACGCACACACACATTTTCACACTCACTCTTTTGCATTGAAAAAAAGAATTAATATTAAAGGCGTCTCCATTCAAGTCAATGGTGGCATGATGGGTGTACTGGCAGCCATTTTGAGGGTACCCATGCCAGGAAGTTAAAGCAGGAACTGTACCCTTCAATCTGTGCTGTGATTTGTCGAGTTAGTATTATTTGAATGAACATTCTATATTACTATGGGAATCCAGCATCAGTTGATAAAACATTGCTAAATACCGTGGAAATTATTGCACTACAATACCAGGCAGCCATTGTGAGTGTACCCATGAGTTTATCAGTCAATTGCCACAGTCAGAGATTCCAAGTCCATTCTTTTCAATTCTTATCTCTATGCTTTTTTGGGTAAATTAATAGAGTGGAGGACATTTGATAACGCAACACCTATTATTTGTTTCAATGTGAATTCCCCATTAGCTGTGACTTTAGCGATAGCTTCTCTTTCTGGGACCCACACAAAACACAACAATCAAACATACAGTCGTGGCCAAAAGTTTTGAGAATGACACAAATATTAATTTCCACAAAGTTTGCTGCTTCAGTGTCTTTAGATATTTTTGTCAGATGTTACTATGGAATACTGAAGTATAATTACAAGCATTTCATAAGTGTCAAAGGCTTTTATTGACAATTACATGAAGTTGATGCAAAGAGTCAATATTTGCAGTGTTGACCCTTCTTTTTCTTGACCTCTGCAATCCACCCTGGCATGCTGTCAATTAACTTCTGGGCCACATCCTGACTGATGGCAGCCCATTCTTGCATAATCAATGCTAGGAGTTTGTCAGAATTTGTGGGTTTTTGTTTGTCCACCCCCCTCTTGAGGATTGACCACAAGTTCTCAATGGGATTAATGTCTGGGGAGTTTCCTGGCCATGGACCCAAAATATTGATGTTTTGTTCCCCGAGCCCCTTATCACTTTTGCCTTATGGCATCATGCTGGAAAAGGCATTGTTCATCACCAAACTGTTCCTGGATGGTTGGGAGAAGTTGCTCTCTGAGGATGTGTTGGTACCATGCTGTGTTCTTAGGCAAAATTGTGAGTGAGCCCACTCCCTTTGCTAAGAAGCAACTCCACACATGAATGGTCTCAGGAGGCTTTACTGTTAGCATGACACAGGACTGATGGTAGCGCTCACCTTGTCTTCTCCGGACAAGCTTTTTTCCAGATGCCCCAAACAATCGGAAAGGGGATTCATCAGAGAAGATGACTTTACCCCAGTCCTCAGAAGTCCAATCCCTGTACCTTTTGCAGAATATCAGTCTTTCCCATATTTTTTGTTCTGGAGAGAAGTGGCTTCTTTGCTGCCCTTCTTGACACCAGGCCATCCCCCAAAAGTCTTTGCCTCACTGTGCGTGCAGATGACTCACACCTGCCTGCTGCCATTCCTGAGCAAGCTCTGTACTGGTGTTGCCTCGATCCCCCAGCTGAATCAACTTTAGGAGATGGTCCTGGTGCTTGCTGGACTTTCTTGGGTGCCCTGAAGCCTTCTTCACAACAAATTAACTGCTCTCCTTGAAGTTCTTGATGATCCGATAAATGGTTGATTTAGGTGCAATCTTACTGGCAGCAATATCCTTGCCTGTGAAGCCGTTTTTGTGCAAAGCAATGATGACGGCACACGTTTCCTTGCAGTTAACCATGGTTGACAGAGGAAGAACAATGATTCCAAGCACCACCCTCCCGTTGAAGCTTCCAGTCTGTTATTCGAACTCAATCAGCATGACAGAGTGATCTCCAGCCTTGTCCTCATCAACACTCACACCTGTGTTAACGAGAGATTCACTGACATGTCAGCTAGTCCTTTTGTGGCAGGGCTGAAATGCAGTGGAAATGATTTTTGGGGATTCAGTTCATTTGCATGGCAAAGATGGACTTTGCAATTAATTGCAATTAATCTGATCACTCTTCATAACATTCTGGGGTATATGCAAATTGCCATCATACAAACTGAGGCTGCAGACTTTGTGAAAATTAATATTTGTGTCATTCTCAAAACTTTTGGCCATGACTGTACACATAGGCAGAAACAGCACAAGGAGACAGACAGCAATACCTATATTTATCAGGTTATTAAAGATGTCAAATACAAATTCAAAATGTCCTATTTCCACAACACATTCAAATGGCAGTGCTAGAGTCACAAGAGACCGCATTACAGTGCTCCCAGGCTGCGTCTCAAATGACACCATGCCCTATATTGTACTTCTTAGGACCAGAGCCCTATGGATAGTGCAATAAATACAAATAGGTTGTTATTTAAGACGCAGCCCTAATACTTGAGCCATAAGCCTTCTATTTACCATGAAAGGAAGAGGGATTTCAGATCTGTCCACTTACCCTGCCCAGTGCACTGTCAAGCTGGGTGGGTGTTTAGATGGGGGGGGGGGGAATATGTGGGCGAGGGGTGCAGACTGCACTATGGGTTAACTAGAGACAGGTGTGTGTGTGTCCGTGTGTTTGTGTGACTCCCTGTCTGTGTGTGTCTGTAAGGTGAGGGTGTCAGCAGACAGCCAGTGTCTGTGCTGTATCACGGCGTGCCACTAAAATGTGAAGCTTTCACAGGCTGAACCGTGACGTCTTCAAGACCAGACCCTCTCTGTGTGTATGAGTGTGTTTTAGTGCATGTGCATTATGAGGGAGTGCAATACTAAAATATTATTTTATTGTAATGTTCAAACATGATTATCTTGCTTAATGGCTGATTCAAATGCATGTTTCAACCGCAGTCCAGCTTTAATCGAAACATGGAGTAATACCCTTTATGAGAAATAATTTACAATTTACCAGTATATTTAATTGATAAAGTTATTTGAACACTATGAGTGTGTAAGTGTACACTGCTAGCGTGTGAGTATGTGTGTATGCAAGTGTGTGTGTGTGTGAGAGAGAGTGAGTGAGTGATTTGGAGGGGGTGCAGTGCTCTTCACTCTCATCCTGGTCTGGTCAGCATGTCTGCTCAGCATGTCTTAAGAACAGATCCGGTAATTAAAGAAACACCTGGACAACTAATTACTTAATTGGAGCACGGTCTTTAAAATGAAAATGATGTAATCAAGAATCCAGGAAAACAACATACACACACAAACAACACTGGTGACCTACAGCCTTGTTGACATCTAACTCCCCCCACCCCATAATTGATTTCCTTTCTCTATTTTCACCCGTTTTCCTCCCTATCTCCCTCTTCAAACCTGAGGCGGCTCTGGCTGGTTCTATGTAGCCAGATTCAGGATCTGCTTTGGACCATCTCAACTAGCGAAAGGTCATGGCCATGATGAGGGGTGTGTGTGGGTCCTGGGTGGGGGGCTGGTAATTAAACATGTGCCACTCCCTCCCAACCCCTCTTAGCCTAATAAACTTAAGACGGTTAATTGATTACCTTACCGGCATCACCCTGCACTTTACCTTAATGAAGTAGGACTTACGACAGAAACACAGAAAAACACTGACCTCATGACGCATTCAAGCAACTGGGCTTTAGGAATGATAAGTTCCTTTTTCAGTGGTAAAAAGGGTCCATTTTCAAATGACAATTCAATTGTCATTCGAAGCAAGTACGTGTCCCACTAGACCAAACTGTTACCTGAACAACCTAACCGGATTGTGAACCTAAGCCTATTGTGAATATAGATGATACTCAACTAACTACTGTGCCTGTGTGATTGTTTGTGTGCGTGCAAGTCGTTTGTAAATCATTTTCATTTCAGATTTTAAAATAAATAAATAAGTTTAAAATATTAAACTCTTCAATATCTAAAGTGAAACAACCTCTGGATGGAATGGCAAACATAAAACTGAGGTTCCCTTCTCGCTGCTTTCGATGAGAAAACTGACAGAACACATCATATTAGCCCAGTCACTCATTCACACCCTCCCTCCCTAGCCAGGTCTGGGGGTGGACCCGGGCCCTGGCCCTGCGAAGTCCTGGCTGTGAACCTTCCCCTCTACATGTCACCCAGTGTCACCCTATCCCAGCCGTAGTGGTCTGCTCTACCACCCCCAGTCCTAGTCCCCCACAGCCCCTTCTGTCTTGTCTGGGACCACCGGTTACATCTTGATGAGGTGCGAATGAGCCCCCCGCCCACACACACCCCACACACTTTAACCCTGTCCCAGGAAACCCCTTTCCCACCTTGAAAACTGACCGGAGCAATGGCATCTACCCGCATTTACAAACACTCTTATACAGGGTAGAAAAACAAGACCCGCCTCCAGGCTCGTCTATGAACTCTGTCTGACAATTAAAACTTTAGAGGGCCACATGGCTGGCTGCCACCCAGGGAGATTTCCTGCAGCAGCAGTGTGTGTGTGTGTGTTTGTGAGAGAGCCTGGCCATCCTGCGCCTGCATACTTCTCAATGTGAGTGTGACCCTGTCCAGACACAGACAGGCCCTACCACTCCATCGTCTAGGGGTCCATATAACGGCACACACAATACACACAGTGCCTCCAGAAAGTATTCACACCCCTTGAATTTTTCCTTTTTTTTGTGTCACAGCCTGAATTTAAAATGGATTAAATTGAGATTGTGTCTCACTGGCCTACACACACTGTCCCATAATGTCATAGTGGAATTATGTTTTTAGATTATTTTTTTTTTACAAATGAATTCAAAATGAAAAGATTACATGTCTTAACAGCCCCTTTGTTATGGAAAGCCTATATAATTTCAGGTGTAAAAATGTGCTTAACAAGTCACATAATAAGTTGCATGGATTCACTCTATGTGCAATAATAGTGCTAAACATGATTTTTGAATGACTACTTCATCTCTGTACCCCACACATGCAATTATCTTTTTAAGGTCCCTCAGTCGAGCAACGACTTTCAAACACAGATTCAACCACAAGGACCAGGGAGGTTTTCCAATGCCTCACAAAGAAGGGTAGATGGGTCAACATCTATTGGTAGATGGGTCTACATTTTTAAAAAGCAGACCGTGAATATCCCTTTTACCATGGAGTTATTAATTACACTTTGGTGTATCAATACACCTAGTCACTACAAAGATACAGGCATCGTTCCTAACCGCTCTGGGTACTCACCATGATGCCAATGGTGACTTTAAAACAGTTAGAGTTTAACGGCTGTTTAGGAGAAAACTGAGGATGGATCGACAACATTTTAGTTACTCCACAATACTAACCGAAAGGACAGAGTGAAAAGAAGGAAGCCTGTACAGAATAAAAATATTCCAAAACATGCATCCTGTTTGCATTAAGGCACTAAAGAAAACTGCAAAAAACACAGCAAAGATATGAACTTCATGTCCTGAATACAAATCGTTATGTTTGGGTCAAATCCAACAACAAGTCACTGAGTACCACTCTTCATATAGTATCACTCTTCACATGGTGGTGGCTGCATAATTTTTTGTTTATCTATTATTTTGTTAATGTCATGGGTATGCCTGTCATCGGCAAGGACTATGGAGTTTTTTTTAGGATAAAAAGAAACAGAATAGAGCTAAGCACAGGCAAAATCCTAGAGGAAAACCTAGCTCAGTTTGCTTTCCAACAGATACTGGGAGACAAATGCACCTTTAAGCAGGACAATAATCTAAAACACAAGGCCAAATATACACTGGAGTTGCTTACCAAGTTGACATTGAATGTTATGGCTTGAGAATCTATGGCAAGACTTGAAAATATATGCCATTTAGCAGACGCTTTTATCCAAAGCGACTTACAGTCATGTGTGCATACATTCTACGTATGGGTGGTCCCGGGGATCGAACCCACTACCCTGGCGTTACAAGCGCCATGCTCTACCAACTGAGCTACAGAAGGACCACATTCTTATTTTCAAATGGCTGTCTAGCGAGTTTGAAGAATGAAAAAAAATAGAATAATGTGCAAATATTGTACAATCCAGGTGTGCAAAGCTCTGACCCAGAAAGATTCACCACATGTCTTGACTCAGGAGTGTGAATACTTATGTAAATTAGATTTTTGTATTTCATTTTCAATAAATTAGATGTTTCCCTGTCATTGGGTACTGTGTGTAAACCTTTATTTTTCCAAGAAATCCTGTTGAAGTCAAAAGACCTTAATTACAAGGGAGACCTAGCCAATTATTTCAAATTCTTATGAAATATAATGTACTTGTAGACTTTTACTGGGCAGCAACTAAATATGGAATACCAATGACAATTGATTATTATCATATTAATTACATTATACAAATCAGATTTATTTAATTGAGAGGATATCACTTTCAATGTCTGAATGATAGCAACAAAGACGAATACATTTCATAAAACAGTGACAGAAATGCGGTATCAACATCAATATGTTCTTCTTGTGATTTTGGTGACATATGAAGGAAGGTTCATCACTCCACAGACAACGGGGTAATTGATAAGGGTGACCCGTAAAACGATTAGTTATCAACACGGGTGAAAGGGTGCTGTCAATCATCCATCCACTTGAGCTGTGCTGTGCACAGCAGAGGCACGCGCGCAACATCTGGATAATGTGGGCTAATAGGACACTACTAAAGGTATTGGCGGGCTGCTTCCATTTTTGCTTCATAGGGCAAGTTAAACATTTCGGTTGATACCCCTCCATGCACTGACGTTTGGTTGAGTCCCCGGGTGTCCCACACTGAGAAAGCCGTGTGGCATTACATTATCCGACAACAACAGGGGTCGACCCGGGGTTATTAGAATTTGCCACGCGGATCCACTTTTCCCCTTAACCTCAGAGGGAAGGATGGAGGGGGTAGAAAGGGGCCTCACTTAATCACACACCATGGCTTTTCAAAGAGTGAAAAAAAAATCTACTTTAAATTTGCGGTGATGAAAAATCAATAAAGCAGTAATTGCTTGGCTTATCACTGAGCGCGGGAACAAATTGGGAGAAGGCTGGCGTCCGCGCACATTTGGCTGCAGCAGCGCGGGAGTTTCTGGGGTTCACTGGGCCAGCTGAGGGAAAAGGTCTCGCGTGATAATTAAATCTTCTCACACTGATTTTCTGCCAAATGTATTTCCCCAGGGTCCATAACTCTGATTAACTGCTTACAAGCCAGGCATAACTAATAATTTCAATGCGGGGTTGCCCAACAGCAAAACTGAATGGGGAGGGGGAAGAAAATAAAAGGACGTTGAATCGACTGGTGGACACCAATTCGACTCCAAATCAAACATCATTAAGTAGAGACAAAAATGTCGGTGGAATAAGTAGTCTAATAGTCCTACATGGACGACGATATTGTAAAGTCAGTTGTTTCTGCAAAGTCAGCATTTACAACGTTTACATCTACTGTAGCCTATAAATGCGTAAATTATTGGCCACTCCAAATAAGGAAGTATTCATTCACCTTTTTAATCCAAGAATCAAACAAACGCCATACCGGGGTGAACTGTCAGTGTAATATTCCTCAACATGGTCAAGACCTTATTGTATTGATATTGAACATATAAACAACCAAATAAGGTGATCCATCGCAAAGCACTGCCGCTAAACGACAAGTGATGAGTCCACCCCAGGATCGATAGCAGGTCAATACAAACCAGATTTTCTTACATCAAAATCACTGTGAATGGTATTCTGTCAAAGCCACAATAGAAATTACAGGATGCTTTCTCGGAGCATCAAGAAGATACCCTAGAAATTACGGGAAGAAGAGCCTCATAGGAAAATGTATCCACCATGTATAGCCTACAGTAGCAACATGGCATTAGGCCAAATGACAAGTGCATGACAATTCGTTGACGTTATTCACCGTGTCTCATCATCAGCGCATCTCCCACATTACACTTGATGCAGAGAGATAATCGACACAGGAACACCGATGTTTACCAGGTGCTGAATATCTCTGCTTGTCCTTCAAGTGCTGCTGCAGCAGGATCCTCCTGCCCGCCCAGTAATTAAAACATTTAAAGCAGCAAGAGCCCCAGTGCTCCCCGGGTGTGATAGGGGGGTCAGACGCCTGTAGATTCTAATTTGCGCCCCATTTGTATTCATGACAGGGCGCATGCTAAATATTTAACAGCAGTCCGGTAGGAGTTTGTATTGTTAGGCTTTCGAGGTCAAATAATTTGATTTGCAGGAAGATTACATTAAAGCGTCCAACGTCCGTCCAATCTCACTCTCACTTTCCTCTCATTTCCTGATTTTTAAAATTTGTATTACAACCAAAGATACAAATTGAGGCACATGAAGATTAGGAGTTTGTTATCCAGCAGCCTAATTATTATTTTTAATTAGAATACGGAGCCCATAATTTATTATAAAACGTGATAGCGCATGTGGCCCGTATGCACGCCCACTTTTACGTGCGGTGTAATAAAAGGGGTAGGTTAGCGAAAACATTAGGATGTTACACATGATTAAAATGGGGCAGAATCACACCGTTTGACTTCAACGAAAATATGTATTCAAACATTGCAAATGAATGCAGATAGATTGGCCTACTACCAGAGACGAAGGCAAGGCTAACCACTAACCAGCACTCTAATTCAAGCTAGGTGTAACGTTAGAACACTAAATGTACGACCGTTTGTCCATGTGGGTACTATGTTCTCCTCTCCAGTAGAAGGTGAAAAGAAAAGGCATCTCTGTTGGTTTGGCCATTTTCTCTCCCAGTCACTCCCTTGTTACTTCGCTTTTTTCTGTTCTACGGCCAGGCCAGAGATGAAGACCATACATTTGCCTCTTTAGCATGGGGCTGGTGATTGACAACAGAGCTAGTTATATGGTGATGATGTGTTAATGGCCGCAGCAGGGTCGGGAGAAGGGGAGCAACCCCTCTGAATATTTAATCGCCATCTAACTCCAGAACACAGACACACACAGATAGGTACACACCCCAACCAGTGACCCATCGTACACACCGCATAATTAAACAAACAGTTATTTCGTTTTAATGCCAAAAGAGCAAGCCCATAGTATATATTCCTTCTAATGAGATGGGTTAAAAAGCTATTGAACTTCTCATTAAAATATATGATCTTCCAATCTGCCAGCGGTTTGTGATGATAGGGACAGAAGTTCATATGACTCAAATACCTTACCGTTATACCAGCATATGAGATATAAACCACAGGAAAACAACACTAGCCTTTATAACATCCTGCAGTCACACACAGGATTCACAATGCCTTTGAACAGGCATGGCTGTGCGTGGGAATGGCTGAGGTTATTAAGCATTTGACACTCATTTCCATATTGACTGCATGATGTTATAGCCTCTGTCACCTGCTCCTCTGAACAACTGCACATGTGAAAAGAAGGGGAATTAACAGTCTAATGAGCCCCGGTTTTGATCTCTCTCTGCCACACACATGCACACGCTACACCTGATTCATCTGCACCTTTTCAAATCTTCACCAAGGAGGGCTAGTGGTGGGGAAATACTGTGGAAAGATCTGATCGCTCTCATTATGAAACATACATTCACTTTTTTGAGTGTGAGCACTGGGTTTGACGACCACAGCCATTACATCTGACAGAGTCAGACTGGCCTGAACCCTGGTATTAGTGTGTAGCATCACACTCCATAGCTAAAACCAAAAGTCAGGGCAGCAATACATACAGCAGACATATACTATATGGCCAAAAGTATGTGGACACACCTTAAAATGAGTGGATTCTGCTATTTCAGCCACACCCGTTGCTGACAGGTGTATACAATTGAGCACATAGCCATGCAATCTCCATAGACAAACATTGGCTGTAGAATGGACCGTACTGAAAAGTTCAGTGACTTTCAACGTGCCACCATCATAGGATGTCACCTTTCCAACAAGTCAGTTCATCAAATTTCAGCCCTGCTAGAGCTGCCCTGGTCAACTGTAAGTGCTGTTATTGTGAAGTGGAAACGTCTAGGAGCAACAACAGCTCAGGCACAAAGTGGTAGGACACACAAGCTCACACAACGGGACCGCCGAGTGCTGAAGCGCGTATCGTGCAAAAATCGTCTGTCCTTGGTTGCAACACTCACAACCGAGTTCCAAACTGTCTTTTGAAGCAACATCAGCACAAGAACTGTACGTCGGGAGCTTTATGAAATGGGTTTTAATGGCCGAAACTAAGATCACCATGTGCAATGCCAAGCGTCGGCTGGAGTCGTGTAAAGCTCGCCCCCATTGGACACTGGAGCAGTGGAAACGCGTTCTCTGGAGTGATGAATCATGCTTCACCATTTGGCAGTCTGACAGACCAATCTGGGTTTGGCGGATGCCAGGAGAACGCTACCTGCCCCAGTGCCAACTGTAAAGTTTGGTGGAGGAGGACTAATGGTCTGGGGATGTTTTTTATGGATCGAGCTAAACCCCTTAGTTCCAGTGAAGGGAAATCTTAATTCTACAGCATAATGACATTCTAGACAATTCTGTGCTTCCAACTTTGTGGCAACGGTTTGGGGAAGGCCCTTTCCTGTTTCAGAATGAAAATGGCCTTGTGCACAAAGCAAGGTCCATACAGAAATGGTTTGTCGAAATCGGTGTGGAATAACTTGACCGGCCTGCACTGAGCCCTGATCTAAACCCCATCGAACACCTTTGGGATGAATTGGAACGTCAACTGAGAGCCAGGCCTAATCGCCCCAACATCAGTGCACAACCTTACTAATGCTTTTGTGGCTGAATGGAAGCAAGTCCCAGCAACAATGTTCCAACTTCTAGTGGAAAGCCTTCCCAGAAGAGTGGAGGCCGTTGATAGCAGCAAACGGGGGACAAACTCCACATCAATGCCCATGAATTTGGAATGAGATGTTCAACGAGCAGATGTCCACATACTTTTGGCCATGTAGTGTACATAGCTAGTGGTTGTCTCTTCCAAAGTTACATTTTCCAACTCCACTATTTCACTTAAACAGACAAGAGACACAAAAATAACAGCACTTTCAAGTTGAGAATGCTTTGTTAAGTATTGATCTGGATGCCTTCTTGAAAAAACCCACTTTGCTCAGAAGCAGTCAGTGTGTACTGCGGTATAATAATAGTGTGCATATCACAGCATCCACATGAATCAAGAATGGTTTTGATTAGTACCACTACTGTCGGACTTGTAAATCTATTTGTGTAGTGTAGGTGGCTGTTCTCGTCATCTCGTTTGGTGTCATTTTGTTCTTCTTAACGGTTCAAGCAGTAACGTTCTTGTCGGGGCTGATCTGTAGGAGCTCCTGCGGGAGTGCATGGAAGACCCCGGTGACACAGCATTTAATAAGCGCTGGGCCCACATCTTCCATTCAGTTGGCCATTGAGAAGCTGGGCTGGGTGCCGGACGTCAGTGGGCGGGGCCTACCATGTGACGCCAGCTCTCGGTCTTCGTGGTCAGAGCCAAAGCAGCTGTTGGGTTGGCGGAGGCGTTTTGATGAGCTGTTTTTGCACCCGACTATTTCGGTCCGGTCTCCCAAAGAGGACCAGGAATAAAAAAAAACAAAGCCTCGCAGCGCTATGTGGGCACAGCGTGTTACTTAATAAAACAGGAACAGTTTGAGAGAGGAATGAAGTGGCTTTGAGCTGGGGGGTGGGGGAAGGAGTCAATTGATTTGAAAAAAGGCGGGATTACAGCGTGAACTCTGCTTAAGAAACCTACTTGACTGGGAGCTCAGCACCGTAGCCTGGAGCCACACACTTACTCAAAACTTTGCCAATGTCTCCACTGAGAGAGGGAGAGAGAGAGAGATGGGGAAGGAGAGGGAGGAGAGGGACGGCGCAGCAAGAGAAATGAAAAATAGAATGAGAAAATGAAAGACCAAAAAATGAGCGAAACAGAGAGAGCGATTTAATTTATGTCCTCGCTGCTAACAGAGGAAAGACCAGAGTAGGTTTGTAGGGCTAATTAATTTCTGATGGCCGGGCTTTCATTTGGCTAAAAGGTCACCAAACTTTAAAGGTCATGCACAGTTTCCCACTCTGTTACCAAACCCCTTGAATTACTCTCCAGGATGGATGTGGTGCAACACATAGCCAAGTAAAGACACTAGTAACATGTCATGTACCACAACTCAACAATAATAACACTGAACGTCTTCAGCAATCTGGAAGTTTTCAGTATGTGTGTGTGGTGTAAAGCCATGAAATGCCTTGTTTCTGAAAGACATTGTATAGGTAGGTATGTACGAAATCAAATTAATTCAATTCTAGCTATGTCCGCACACGTACATGGATGGAAGCACAAACACGCACGTACACAAAGCCATCACCACCTGCACCCTGACATTTTGTCATTCATTTCAGGCCAACACCAGGACAGGACTGACTTATTTTCATTATCCCATGTGAAGCCTTTTTTTTGTTTTTTACCGCAAGCACTTTTTGTTGCTCCATAGCAAATTTCTCCTGACTTTACTTGAAAATGTCTGTTGAAATGCTGTCTGCTTCCCAAATGGCACCTCATTCCCTATGTCAGGGGTTCTCAAACTTTTTGGGGCCGGGGACCCCTTCTGTGATAGAAAATTCATCAGGGAACCATGAATGACCATTGACCATGAAGGCCTGATTCATGCAGTCTCTTCTGGACAGTTGATGTTGAGATGTGTCTGTTACTCAAACTCTGTGAAGCATTTATTTGTGCTGCAATCTGAGGTGCAGTTCACTGTAATGAACTTATCCTCTGCAGCAGAGGTAACTCTGGGTCTTCCTTTCCTGTGGTAGTTCTCATGATAACCAGTTTCTTCATAGTGCTTGATGGTTTTTGCAACTGCACTTGAAGAAACTTTCAACGATTGAAGAAATTTTCCATATTGACTGACCTTCATGTCTTAAAAGTATTGATGGACTGTCATTTCTCCTTGCTTATTTAAGCTGTTCTTGCCATAATATGGTCTTGGTATTTTACCAAATAGGGCTATCTTCTGTATACCACCCGTACTTTGTCACAACACAACTGATTGGATCAAAAACCTTAAGGACAGAAATTCCACAAATTAGCTTTTAACAAGGCACAGGTCATCTCATGAAGCTGGTCGAGAGAATGCCAAGACTGTGCAAAACTGTCATCTAGACAAAGGGTGGCTACTTTGAAGAATATAAAATAAAAGTTTTATTTTTATTTTACACTTTTTTGGTTACTACATGATTCCATACGTGTTATTTCATAGTTTTGATGTCCACTATTATTCTACAATGTAGAAAATAGTAAAAATAAAGAGAAACCCTGGAATGAGTAGGCGTGTCCAAACTTTTGACTGGTACTGTATATACACAGTATATATAATGAGATTTGGCAGCGGACCCCCTTGCAGCAGTACACACACTGTGTAAGAATGGGAGGAATCGAGGAGGGAGGTACAGGCTGAAACGACAAATGTACTGCCTGTGTAACCTAGCACTTTTCTACTATCCATATCTACTAATGTATGTTATTGTATGTATATTTCAGCTGTCACAACAGTTCGTGCTATATGCTGTGAAAAGGGGGAGCTGGAGTGTTTAACCATGTCCAATGTGAGTTTAGGTTGTTTTAAGTAACAGGTTCTTATCACAAATGTATGGCAAATCTCATTTGTAGCCTTCAGAAAGTATTCACACCCCTCGACTTTTCAACATTTTGTGGTGTTACAGTCTGAATCTAACATGGATTCAATTGAGATGTTATGTTACTGGCCTACACACAATATTCCATAAAGTCAAAGTTGAATTTAGTTTTTTGAAAATTTTACAAATGAATTACAAATGAAAAGCTGAAATGTCTTGAGTCAATAAGTATTCAAACCCTTTGTTATGGCAAGCCTAAATAAATTCAGGAAACCGTTCAAGGTAACCGCTCAGGGCTTCACCATGAGGCCAATTGTGATTTTAAAACAGTTACACAGTTTAATGTCTGTGATAGGAGAAAACTGAAGATGGATCAACAACATTGTGGTTACTCCACAATACTAACCTAATTGACAGAGTGAAAAGAAGGAAGCCTGTACAGACTACAAATATATATTTTTAAATGCATCTTATTTGCAACAAGGCACTAAAGTATTGCTGGAAAAAATTTGGCAAAGCAATTCCCTTTTTGTCCTGAATACAAAGTGTTGTATTGGATTTGCCACAAACATATTACTCCTTCCTACTCTCCATATTTTCAAGCATAGTGGTGGTTGCATCATGTTATGGGCAATGTTCCCTCAAATTCTCTGGGTGCACTGAGCAAATGTTTGGTCTAGTGAGCGGAAACCTGAACTTTGCAAGAATTTTGTGCAAATTCTGTGCAACTCCCAGCGCATTTATAGTGATCACTGAGGTTGTACCCTTACAGTTTTAGACAGTACATAAAAGGCTTGTGTGGCTATTTGAGCATAATGTAAGCCTACCAACAAAACCAATGGAGCAAATCCCATAACATTTTCAACTGGATATAGCTTTTGATTTCTATGATATATCCTCCGGTAGCTTATATGAGGTGTTCAATGCAGGCCTACATTGTATTCAACTTTTAAAAATGTTTTTACATTATGAAGGGCTTGACATGAATTAATGATTTTATATGGATGTCATAAGGTGAATGCACCAATTTGTAAGTCGCTCTGGATAAGAGCGTCTGCTAAATGACTTAAATGTAATGTAAATGTATACTTGGTCTGTAACACCATGGGCCAAATAGGTGAGTGTAAATTGCATTGTGTTGTATGATGCAAGAAACCACTTTACAAAATAAAATGTATCATTATTACCATACAGAGACTTAGACGATGTAGGCGTCCCTTCTGCCTATTGGCTTATTTGCATATTCAAGCCTGTCTCGAAATAGACTGTTTTTTTTTTTGACTGTTTTTTTCAAAGACTAATTGAAATGTAGCCTACACGTTTTGTGCTCTTGTAGGAAGCAGTAACTACCCATTGCGGTACTATACTTATCTATAACTATATCTATAACTGGGCTAATAACTTGCTAACTAGCAAAGAATAACAACAAATGTGCACTTGCGACGCTCTGATCTGAACTGATCTAAAAAAGCGTGTTCACGGTGATTTTGTATTTATTTTATTAAACCTTTATTTAATTAGGCAAGTCAGTTAAGAACAAATTCTTATTTACAATGACGGCTTACCAAAAGGCAAAAGGCCTCCTGCAGGGACGGGGGCTGGGATTAAAAATAAAAACATACAGTAGGACAACACACACATCACAACAAGACAGACACCACAACACTACATAAAGAGAGACATAAGACAGCACAACGTGGCAGCATGGTGTTTTCCTAGATGAAACCTGGTTCAGTTTGCTTTCCACCAGACAATGGAAGATGAATTCACCTTTCAGCAGGTCAATAACCTATAAGACAAGGCCAAATCTACACTGGAGTTACTTACCAAGAAGACAGTGAAAGTTCCCGAGTGGCCAAGTTACAGTTTTGACTTAAATCTGCTTGAAAATATAAGGCAAGCCCTGAAAATGGTTGTCTAGCACATTTACATTTAAGTCATTTAGCAGACGCTCTTATCCAGAGCGACTTACAAATTGGTGCATTCACCTTATGACATCCAGTGGAACAGCCACTTCACAATAGTGCATCTAAATCTTTTAAGGGGGGGGGGGGGGGTGAGAAGGATTACTTTATCCTATCCTAGGTATTCCTTAAAGAGGTGGGGTTTCAGGTGTCTCCGGAAGGTGGTGATTGACTCCGCTGTCCTGGCGTCGTGAGGGAGTTTGTTCCACCATTGGGGGGGCCAGAGCAGCGAACAGTTTTGACTGGGCTGAGCGGGAACTGTACTTCCTCAGTGGTAGGGAGGCGAGCAGGCCAGAGGTGGATGAACGCAGTGCCCTTGTTTGGGTGTAGGGCCTGATCAGAGCCTGGAGGTACTGAGGTGCCGTTCCCCTCCCAGCTCCGTAGGCAAGCACCATGGTCTTGTAGCGGATGGAGCTTCAACTGGAAGCCAGTGGAGAGAGAGGAGGAGCGGGGTGACGTGAGAGAACTTGGGAAGGTTGAACACCAGACGGGCTGCGGCGTTCTGGATGAGTTGTAGGGGTTTAATGGCACAGGCAGGGAGCCCAGCCAACAGCGAGTTGCAGTAATCCAGACGGGAGATGACAAGTGCCTGGATTAGGACCTGCGCCGCTTCCTGTGTGAGGCAGGGTCGTACTCTGCGGATGTTGTAGAGCATGAACCTACAGGAACGGGCCACCGCCTTGATGTTGGTTGAGAACGACAGGGTGTTGTCCAGGATCACACCAAGGTTCTTAGCGCTCTGGGAGGAGGACACAGTGGAGTTGTCAACCGTGATGGCGAGATCATGGAACGGGCAGTCCTTCCCCGGGAGGAAGAGCAGCTCCGTCTTGCCGAGGTTCAGCTTGAGGTGGTGATCCGTCATCCACACTGATATGTCTGCCAGACATGCAGAGATGCGATTCGCCACCTGGTCATCAGAAGGGGGAAAGGAGAAGATTAATTGTGTGTCGTCTGCATAGCAATGATAGGAGAGACCATGTGAGGTTATGACAGAGCCAAGTGACTTGGTGTATAGCGAGAATAGGAGAGGGCCTAGAACAGAGCCCTGGGGGACACCAGTGGTGAGAGCGCGTGGTGAGGAGACAGATTCTCGCCACGCCACCTGGTAGGAGCGACCTGTCAGGTAGGACGCAATCCAAGCGTGGGCCGCGCCGGAGATGCCCAACTCGGAGAGGGTGGAGAGGAGGATCTGATGGTTCACAGTATCGAAGGCAGCCGATAGGTCTAGAAGGATGAGAGCAGAGGAGAGAGAGTTAGCTTTAGCAGTGCGGAGCGCCTCCGTGATACAGAGAAGAGCAGTCTCAGTTGAATGACTAGTCTTGAAACCTGACTGATTTGGATCAAGAAGGTCATTCTGAGAGAGATAGCGGGAGAGCTGGCCAAGGACGGCACGTTCAAGAGTTTTGGAGAGAAAAGAAAGAAGGGATACTGGTCTGTAGTTGTTGACATCGGAGGGATCGAGTGTAGGTTTTTTCAGAAGGGGTGCAACTCTCGCTCTCTTGAAGACGGAAGGGACGTAGCCAGCGGTCAGGGATGAGTTGATGAGCGAGGTGAGGTAAGGGAGAAGGTCTCCGGAAATGGTCTGGAGAAGAGAGGAGGGGATAGGGTCAAGCGGGCAGGTTGTTGGGCGGCCGGCCGTAACAAGATGCAAGATTTCATCTGGAGAGAGAGGGGAGAAAGAGGTCAGAGCACAGGGTAGGGCAGTGTGAGCAGAACCAGCGGTGTCGTTTGACTTAGCAAACGAGGATCGGATGTCGTCGACCTTCTTTTCAAAATGGTTGACGAAGTCATCTGCAGAGAGGGAGGAGGGGGAGGATTCAGGAGGGAGGAGAAGGTGGCAAAGAGCTTCCTAGGGTTAGAGGCAGATGCTTGGAATTTAGAGTGGTAGAAAGTGGCTTTAGCAGCAGAGACAGAAGAGGAAAATGTAGAGAGGAGGGAGTGAAAGGATGCCAGGTCCGCAGGGAGGCGAGTTTTCCTCCATTTCCGCTCGGCTGCCCGGAGCCCTGTTCTGTGAGCTCGCAATGAGTCGTCGAGCCACGGAGCGGGAGGGAGGACCGAGCCGGCCTGGAGGATAGGGGGCATAGAGAGTCAAAGGATGCAGAAAGGGAGGAGAGGAGGGTTGAGGAGGCAGAATCAGGAGATAGGTTGGAGAAGGTTTGAGCAGAGGGAAGAGATGATAGGATGGAAGAGGAGAGAGTAGCGGGGGAGAGAGAGCGAAGGTTGGGACGGCGCGATACCATCCGAGTAGGGGCAGTGTGGGAAGTGTTGGATGAGAGCGAGAGGGAAAAGGATACAAGGTAGTGGTCGGAGACTTGGAGGGGAGTTGCAATGAGGTTAGTGGAAGAACAGCATCTAGTAAAGATGAGTTCAAGCGTATTGCCTGCCTTGTGAGTTGGGGGGGAAGGTGAGTGGAAAGAAGGAGGCAGAGAGGAATGAGTCAAAGGTAGACGTGGGGAGGTTAAAGTCGCCCAGAACTGTGAGAGGTGAGCCGTCCTCAGGAAAGGAGCTTATCAAGGCATCAAGCTCATTGATGAACTCTCCGAGGGAACCTGGAGGGCGATAAATGATAAGGATGTTAAGCTTGAAAGGGCTGGTAACTGTGACAGCATGGAATTCAAAGGAGGCGATAGACAGATGGGTAAGGGGAGAAAGAGAGAATGACCACTTGGGAGAGATGAGGATCCCGGTGCCACCACCCCGCTGACCAGAAGCTCTCGGGGTGTGCGAGAACACGTGGGCGGACGAAGAGAGAGCAGTAGGAGTAGCAGTGTTATCTGTGGTGATCCATGTTTCCGTCAGTGCCAAAAAGTCGAGGGACTGGAGGGAGGCATAGGCTGAGATGAACTCTACCTTGTTGGCCGCAGATCGGCAGTTCCAGAGGCTACCGGAGACCTGGAACTCCACGTGGGTCGTGCGCGCTGGGACCACCAGATTAGGGTGGCCGCGGCCACGCGGTGTGGAGCATTTGTTTGGTCTGTGCAGAGAGGAGAGAACAGGGATAGACAGACACATAGTTGACAGGCTACAGAAGAGGCTACGCTAATGCAAAGGAGATTGGAATGACAAGTGGACTACACGTCTCGAATGTTCAGAAAGTTAAGCTTACGTAGCAAGAATCTTATTGACTAAAATGATTAAAATGATACAGTACTGCTGAAGTAGACTAGCTGGCAGTGGCTGCGTTGTTGACTTTGTTGGCTAGCTGGCAGTGGCTGCGTTGTTGACACTACACTAATCAAGTCGTTCCATTCAGTGTAATAGTTTCAACAGTGCTGCTATTCGGGGGCTAGCTGGCTAGCTAGCAGTGTTGATTACGTTACGTTGCGTTAAAAGAACGACAATAGCTGGCTAGCTAACCTAGAAAATCGCTCTAGACTACACAATTATCTTTGATACAAAGACGGCTATGTAGCTAGCTATGTAGCTAGCTACGATCAAACTAATCAAACAAATCAAACCGTTGTACTGTAATGAAATGAAATGAAAATGTGATACTATCTGTGGAGCGAAGCGTAATGCGACCGGGTTGTTGAGTGCGGAAGTTCTATTCGGTAGACGTTGGCTAGCTGTTGGCTAGCTAGCAGTGTCTCCTACGTTAAGGACGACAAATACCTGGCTAGCTAACCTGGCTAGCTAACCTCGGTAAATTAAGATAATCACTCTAAGACTACACACTCTAAACTACACAATTATCTTGGATACGAAGACAGCAGAGACAACTATGTAGCTAGCTAACACTACACTAATCAAGTCGTTCAGTTGAGTGTAATAGTTTCTACAGTGCTGCTATTCGGTAGACGGTGGACGTTTGCTAGCTGGCTAGCTGCTGGGCAGATAGCAGTGTAGACTACGTTAGGACGACGAAATACGATAATTACGCAATTATCTTTGATACAAAGACGGCTATGTAGCTAGCTAAGAAGAAATTGCTAAGATTAGACAAATCAAACCGTTGTACTATAATGAAATGTAATGAAATGTAATGAAAAAGTTATATTACCTGCGGACCGAAGTGCGTATGCGACCGCTCGCTCCAACCCGGAAGTGGAGCGAGCGGTATCAACAACCAATTAGCAAGTATCAACAACCAATTTGACAGGACTTGAAGAATTTTGAAAAGAATAATGGGCAAATGTTTCACAATCCAGGTGTGGAAAGCTCTTAGAGATTTACCTGGAAAGACTCACAGCTGTAATTGCTGCCAAAGGTGATTGTAACGTACTGGGGTTGAATACTTTCCTAATCAAGATATATTAGTGTAAAACTGTTCATTATTATTATTTATTATAATTTTTTAATATATATTTTTGTTACAAATGTTCAGATTTTTCTTCCAATTTGACAGACTATTTTGTGTAGCTCGTTGACAAAAAAATGACAATGAAATCCATTTTTATCCCACTTTGTAACAACAAAATGTGGAAAAAGTCAAGGGGTGTGAATAGTTTCTGAAGGCACTGTAAGTGAAGACTGAAGAAGTTGGCCAATTGCTCACTGTTCAGCCTGTCTGTCTTTCTGCCTGTACGCCAGCACGTCTGTCTGCTTGCCCATCTGCCTGCCCATCCGTCTGTCACCACCACTCAGCTACACAAACCCAGTATGTATTGATGTTACACAGAGCACTATGGGCAATGTTCCCTCTAAACTGTGCGCATGCGCGGGCAGTGCCACGCAGTTCCCCAGGGACTGCCCCGCAGCGCACAGAAGAAATATCAGCCCACGGAGAGAAGCACTAGATTGAACTTCAACTTTCTAGTTTTCTCCTAGTTAGTTAACACTATCAATGTATCCGTTTACTGTGGCAATAGTGATAAAATCAACGCAATATTAGCCACTTTCAACACAACATACAGGAACAAAAACTATGCAAGAGATGTTGTTATAGACTGAACGCATCGGAGTAGGATTCTATTGCGTAGAGCTCAGCCCGTACTCTACACAGACATGTGCAGCATAACCAAGTAGAGATGCAGTAGGCCTGTATGAAAATAGACCATTGTCATATTTGGATCTGTGCCATTTACTTTGAACTGGACTGTGTTTACAGCGGTGGTCGGGAGTAGATGAACTTGTTTTGAGATCAAAGCGAGAGCTGCATGTAGCCACGTGTGCACATTTTGTTCATATCCTTTGCTAGTTAGTGAGTTATTAGCCCAGTTAAAGATCATTTGTAGTCAGCAATAGGAGAGTGATTGCTTCCTACAAGAGCACAAAACGTGTACAGTTCTAGACATCTTTGAAAAGCAAGTCAGGTAAAGAGCTTTTTTTTTGTCTTAAAGGGGCAGTGTTTTATTTTGAAACAGGCTTGGATATGCTAAGTAGCCAATAGGCAGAGGGTAGCATAATTTGTCTGATTCTCTGTAATAATGGTATGGGAATAATAATGCATTTTCTTTTGTAAAGTGGTTTCATTTTCACATTTTCACATTTTCAGTCACCTCCTTGTCTGAAGTACAGGTGTATAAACAGGTTAGTGTCAAGCCCTGTATATATAAATAAATAAATAAATGTAGGCCTATATTGAACGCCACACATTGGCTGCTACTGTAGGCTGCATGATAGAACCGCTATTTCCATGTGAAAATTTTAAGGGATGCATTTTCTCCATTGTTTTTAATGGTAGGCCACTCTGGTAGGCCTACATTATGATCAAATAGCCACAATAACCTACTTGGCCACTGTTAAAACTGTAACTTACAGTGGGTACAGGGTCAGTGTTCTGAAATTTGCTCAGTGCCACATTTTTGTTTTAGGGAACATTGATTATGTGTACACGAACCACCTCCACTACTAAACTGATGACATTGACCAGGCTCACCTTCCAACTTCATCTTCTTGGCCTCCTCGTCCTTCCTCTCCTTGGCTTTCAGCACCTCATCGGTTTTAGCTGGAAGAGAAAGAAACCCTCATGAGCAGAGCAAATAGCACATTTCTTTATCTCTTGTACCAACAACATAACATTTACATTACATTGAAGTCATTTAGCAGACGCTCTTATCCAGAGCGACTTACAAATTGGACGCCAGCACACGTCGCTGAGCAGTGTATTTGTATCAAGTGTTGTTTTCTCTGTTGTTCCCTAACCCGATAAACACGATAACCTCTCTCACTTTTAATATAGAGACCTAGCTAGCTTAGTCTTATGTTGAATAACCCACCTAACTCTTTAGGTTTAATATCTCACTCTTGAATTTAATAACTGAACTCGGGCCTTAGATTTAATTGCTTATCGTTCCTCTTAAACCTATTAACCCATCTCCCCGATCTGATTTCTTATGGTCTCAGGGGCCACCCAGGCTCTGCTTTTGGCCTGCGCATTATCCCAATGAATTGTTCTCCCAGCGTAGTAATAGGAAATCAGCTCAGAAAAAGCGACTGGCTGTAGAGCAAGAGATAAATCAGATCTGGGGGGGCCTCTTGGTTTGCTAGTTTATTGAATCTAAATTGCAGCCCCCTCACCCCTCCGGCCCCCTTGTGTGGTGCCCCATGCACATCATCCATCTTGTAGGCTGATAATGGAGCCGGCCCAATTCCACCTGATGTTTGCATTATTACATTTTAGCACGCTAACGAGCTGTGGCTAATCCAGCCAGAGAAGAGGAGGAGGACGGGATTGGATGCAGCAGGCGGGGCCTGCATGGCATTTTTTTTGTATTATTCTCTCTTGGTCTTTCCGTTCCTCGATGATGATTTGAATGAAACATAGACCCGGCGTCGCTACATAGCTCTGTAGGCCCCGGGGCTCCCCGAGCTGCAATTACACATATAATCACAATTGGATTTCAACAGAGCCCACAATTCTCATCCCCTCCTTCCAGCCAAGACAGAATGAAGTGTAAATGAAGTGAAAGACTTCTGCCGTCCCCAACACTTTGTTTTATTATGACCTAATTTAATCAAAGTCCCTGTCACAGAATTGTCAGGAAGGCAACGATGAACTGGAGTCTCTAATAGACGAAGAGATATACTGCCAATATTGTTCTCTATATGCTGACAGATATTCCCCATAATCTATTCATATTGCGTATATCTGGCAGTGTGTATGCTGTTGTTTATGAGTGTACATTACCAGTGTGCTGGCTATATAACAGTGGCGTGGTAAGCTTGTATTAAGGTTTTACTAATGTTTTCCAGTAGCTCTCCTTATTGATGTAATTAAATAGGATCTGGCTCCGTTGTGAGGCCCGACTTTCATTGTTTGTGGGGGCAGGATCCCCTGGAGGCAGAGCGGAGATGAGAGATTGATAAACAGTTTGATTTTGTGCTATCGCCCCGAGCAGTATACTGGAGAGACAGAGAGAGACAGAGAGAGACAGAGAGAGAGAGAGAGAGAGAGAGAGAGAGAGAGAGAGAGAGAGAGAGAGAGAGAGAGAGAGAGAGAGAGAGAGAGAGAGAGAGAGAGAGAGAGAGAGAGAGAGAAACAGGGAGAAAGTGTGCAGAGCAGAAGGATAAGAGAACCAAGTAAAGGGCTGGAGGGGGGAAACAGAAACAGAAAATAAATGACAAATCACTCTTCACTGTCTCACTTCTTTCAGTCTTTTTTCACCTCTTTTATCTGTCTCACTCCGTGGCTAGTGGTGATGGAAGGGAGGTGGTAGCTTGGCGGGATTAGGGAAGTTAGAAGCCATTTGGAGCTAAGTCATTGTGCTAAAGAGGCAGAACGTCAGTCACATCAGACTGTGGCTGTTGAGTTAAGCAGCCGTGGCACTAGTGTGACAGCCGTTTTGTCTACGGCAATTACTAAACAAAAACAGCAGCCGAGGAGTCACAGGGAGAGGGCACAACTTATGGCGTGCATCGGTGTGTGTAAACACACTAGCACGCGGGCGCAAACACACCCCTAGTCCATCCATATGCAGTCACACAAAGACCTGTTCGCTCTACTTCCACATACTGTATGCACTCACAAACAAACACAGTACAGCCACATTCATTTCAAATTAGTTCTCGAGTACAGTGTTCTCCTCTCCCCTCTCTGTTTTGGAAAAGTTTAAACTCATTAAGTGTAGTGTTATTGCAGACTCAATTTTACACCGCTCACTCATCAACTAGTAAGATAGCAATAAAGCCCAATGGCCCCTCGGAGACGTTAATGCTTTGAAATAAATGATATACTGCAACAGAAACGTAATTAATTTACAGGCCGTATTGATAGCCCTGCCATTCTCGGCACTATCTTTTTTAATCTCGGCTAACATCTTCATTATTGGGGGGAAATCGCCCCAGTGAAGGAACCGAGTCATCACTGATGAATTGCCTGAGAGCGATGCGGCAGCCCACTCAAATTTTGTGTCTCGGCGCATCAATTTCTCTTAAGCATTTCATTATGGCGAACAATAAACAGCGTTGGCTATGACATATTTTTAACGGTGTAATAAGTAGAGGAAGTGGATTCTAGGTATATGAGAGGGGGATTCAAATCACATCTGTTCTTATTCTGGTTTATGCGAGGAAGACACGTGTGTGTGATAGAGAAGCATGTTTGTTGTATGCACGTATTAGAGACAGACACACAGGAAAATAGGTTTTGTGTGTGTGAGGTTGGAGGTTACCGTTATTATACTCTTTTGACCTCACCCTCTCACCTTCCCCCCCTACTCACAAGGCAGGCAATACACTCGACCTCATCTTTACTAGATGCTGTTCTTCCACTAACCTCATTGCAACTCCCCTCCAAGTCTCCGACCACTACCTTGTATCCTTTTCCCTCTCGCTCTCATCCAACACTTCCCACACTGCCCCTACTCGGATGGTATCGCGCCGTCCCAACCTTCGCTCCCTCTCCCCCGCTACTCTCTCCTCTTCCATCCTATCATCTCTTCCCTCTGCTCAAACCTTCTCCAACCTATCTCCTGATTCTGCCTCCTCAACCCTCCTCTCCTCCCTTTCTGCATCCTTTGACTCTCTATGTCCCCTATCTTCCAGGCCGGCTCGGTCCTCCCCTCCCGCTCCGTGGCTTGACGACTCAATGCGAGCTCACAGAACAGGGCTCCGGAAGGCCGAGCGGAAATGGAGGAAAACTCGCCTCCCTGCGGACCTGGCATCCTTTCACTCCCTCCTCTCTACATTTTCCTCCTCTGTCTCTGCTGCTAAAGCCACTTTCTACCACTCTAAATTCCAAGCATCTGCCTCTAACCCTAGGAAGCTCTTTGCCACATTCTCCTCCCTCCTGAATCCTCCTCCCCCCCCTCCTCCCTCTCTGCAGATGACTTCGTCAACCATTTTGAAAAGAAGATCGACGACATCCGATCCTCGTTTGCTAAGTCAAACAACACCGCTGGTTCTGCTCACACTGCCCTACCCTGTGCTCTGACCTCTTTCTCCCCTCTCTCTCCAGATGAAATCTCGCATCTTGTGACGGCCGGCCGCCCAACAACCTGCCCGCTCGACCCTATCCCCTCCTCTCTTCTCCAGACCATTTCCGGAGACCTTCTCCCTTACCTCACCTCGCTCATCAACTTATCCCTGACCGCTGGCTACGTCCCTTCCGTCTTCAAGAGAGCGAGAGTTGCACCCCTTCTGAAAAAACCTACACTCGATCCCTCCGATGTCAACAACTACAGACCAGTATCCCTTCTTTCTTTTCTCTCCAAAACTCTTGAACGTGCCGTCCTTGGTCAGCTCTCCCGCTATCTCTCTCAGAATGACCTTCTTGATCCAAATCAGTCAGGTTTCAAGACTAGTCATTCAACTGAGACTGCTCTTCTCTGTATCACGGAGGCGCTCCGCACCGCTAAAGCTAACTCTCTCTCCTCTGCTCTCATCCTTCTAGACCTATCGGCTGCCTTCGATACTGTGAACCATCAGATCCTCCTCTCCACCCTCTCCGAGTTGGGCATCTCCGGCGCGGCCCACGCTTGGATTGCGTCCTACCTGACAGGTCGCTCCTACCAGGTGGCGTGGCGAGAATCTGTCTCCTCACCACGCGCTCTCACCACTGGTGTCCCCCAGGGCTCTGTTCTAGGCCCTCTCCTATTCTCGCTATACACCAAGTCACTTGGCTCTGTCATAACCTCACATGGTCTCTCCTATCATTGCTATGCAGACGACACACAATTAATCTTCTCCTTTCCCCCTTCTGATGACCAGGTGGCGAATCGCATCTCTGCATGTCTGGCAGACATATCAGTGTGGATGACGGATCACCACCTCAAGCTGAACCTCGGCAAGACGGAGCTGCTCTTCCTCCCGGGGAAGGACTGCCCGTTCCATGATCTCGCCATCACGGTTGACAACTCCACTGTGTCCTCCTCCCAGAGCGCTAAGAACCTTGGTGTGATCCTGGACAACACCCTGTCGTTCTCAACCAACATCAAGGCGGTGGCCCGTTCCTGTAGGTTCATGCTCTACAACATCCGCAGAGTACGACCCTGCCTCACACAGGAAGCGGCGCAGGTCCTAATCCAGGCACTTGTCATCTCCCGTCTGGATTACTGCAACTCGCTGTTGGCTGGGCTCCCTGCCTGTGCCATTAAACCCCTACAACTCATCCAGAACGCCGCAGCCCGTCTGGTGTTCAACCTTCCCAAGTTCTCTCACGTCACCCCGCTCCTCCTCTCTCTCCACTGGCTTCCAGTTGAAGCTCCATCCGCTACAAGACCATGGTGCTTGCCTACGGAGCTGGGAGGGGAACGGCACCTCAGTACCTCCAGGCTCTGATCAGGCCCTACACCCAAATAAGGGCACTGCGTTCATCCACCTCTGGCCTGCTCGCCTCCCTACCACTGATGAAGTACAGTTCCCGCTCAGCTCAGTCAAAACTGTTCGCTGCTCTGGCTCCCCAATGGTGGAACAAACTCCCTCACGACGCCAGGACAGCGGAGTCAATCACCACCTTCCGGAGACACTTGAAACCCCACCTCTTTAAGGAATACCTAGGATAGGATAAAGTAATCCTTCTCACCCCCCCCCCCCTTAAAATATTTAGATGCACTATTGTAAAGTGGTTGTTCCACTGGATGTCATAAGGTGAATGCACCAATTTGTAAGTCGCTCTGGATAAGAGCGTCTGCTAAATGACTTAAATGTAAATGTAAAAATTAAGACGGTTACTCACTCTATGGACACTATGTTAACAAACCTCCTTCAATGCCATACAACACTCCTTCCTTGGCCTCCAACTGCTTTAAAATGCTAGTAAAACTAAACCGATTGGTGCCCGCACCCGCCCGTCTGACCAGCATCACCACTCTGGACGGTTCTGACTTAGAATATGTGGACAACTATAAATACCTAGGTGTCTGGTTAGACTGTAAACTCTCCTTCCAGACTCACATTAAGCATCTCCAATCCAAGATTAAATCTAGAATCGGCTTCCTATTTCCCAACAAAGCATCCTTCACTCATGCTGCCATCTATAAGTCTTTGCTAGGTAAAGCCCCGCCTTATCTCAGCTCACTGGTCACCATAGCAACATCCACCCATTTGCATGCACTCCAGCAGGTATATTTCACTGGTCATCCCCAAAGCCAACACCTGCTTTGGCCACCTTTCCTTACAGTTCTCTGCTGCCAATGACTGGAACGAATTGCAAAAATCACTCCAGCTTCTGGAGACATATCTCCCTCACTAACTTTAAGCATCAGCTGTCAGAGCAGCTGACTGATCACTGTACCTGTGCAAAGCCCATCTGTAAATAGCACACCCAACCACATCATCCCCATATTGTTACATATTTTTTTGCACCCCAGAATCTCTACTTGCACACCATCATCTGCACATCTATCACTCCAGTGTTAATGCTAAATTGTAATTACTTCGCCTCCATGGCCTATTTATTGTCTTACCTCCCTAATCTTACTACATTTGCACACACTGTACATAGATTTTTCTATTGTGTTATTGACTGTACATTTGTTTATCCCATGTGCAACTCTGTGTTGTTGTTTTTGTCTCACTGCTTTGCTTTATCTTGGCCAGGTTGCAGTTGTAAATTAGAACTGGTTGCCTACCTGGTTAAATAAACATGAAAAAAATAAAAAATAAAACTGGCAGAGAAAATCTTCCTTAGAGCATGACTCAGAGGCATAGCCCCCCCCCACCACACTCCTACTCCAAAAACACCCAACTCTACCTATTCTCCTCCATCACATCCATCCATCCCTGAGCACCAGCGCTCTCACTTTCTTTCTCTCTCCCCTTCAGCCTCAGGCCTCTCAATCAAACCAAACAACACTCATCCTGCTCCTCTGTGATTAATTACTCAAGCCAGAATATCAAAATCAAACACCCCCGTGTGAGGAAAAGGGGCTCCGCTTTAGAGCACTGCGCCCACTGAGGGCAGACAGACAGGGGGACGGGAGGCTACGCTTCCCTGCCTGCCTGTGTGCCTCACACACACACACCTCTACCCCCATCCAGCCCCCACCCCCTTAGAGAAGTCCGGTCCATGGGGGAATAACCCTTGCCCCCCTCACACCCCGCTAGTCTCCTCTGCATTTCCCTCTCGTTCGTAAGGTCACTGGTCCATCAGGCGCTCGCTCCCCTTTCAACCCAAAAGCAGGGGTTTTACTACTACTAAGTCTGTATCATAATGGCACCCTATTCCCTTCGTAGTGCACTCATTTTGATCAGGGCCCCAAAGTAGTGCACTACATTTACATTTACATTTAAGTCATTTAGCAGACGCTCTTATCCAGAGCGACTTACAAATTGGCACTACATAGGGAATAGGGTGCCTTTTAGGATGCATCATACTACTACTGCTAGTAGTGATGGCGGTGGCAGTGGAGGTCGTGGTGTAAGGAGGGGGAGAGGGAAGGGTTTTTAGACTGATCTACACTGACTAACTAATCAGATGGGAACACCATCCATCACTTTCCCTCAACAGGGCTCTCTGTTACCCCCTCTAACATCCCATTCACATCACCCAAACACCTATAGCTAAGCCACGTCGAGGCATGATCTGTGTCCGAAATGGCACCCCATGCACAATGAAGTGCACTACTTTTGACCAGGGCCCCGTGGGATCTCCTACAGGCCCCGGTCAAAAGTAGTGCACTAAATAGGGAATAGGGTGCCATTTGGGATTCACAGAGATGTTAACGAGAGAAGGGACCGGAGGAAATCAACGCAAACAATGGAGTGGACGGAGGGGAATAGATAGAGTGGATTGTGCGAGGGAGTAGCCTGGAGGAAGAGCTCATTTACACACTACAGACTCCACTCGAAGAACCTCCAGGAAATGCAAACAGAACCTCTGGTCTACTGACACAGCTCAATAAGTTTTGCGGAACAACAAAGACTAACAGTAAGCAAATAGTATCAAACCAAAATGGAAAACAGTGAGATAGAAAAACGTAGAGAAGCACTGTACTGACTGAAATAGAGATGCTAAAAAAAAGTCAGCTTCTGAGTATTACCCACTCCTCAACATGTTATGGATGTGTGGGTAGGGGTGTGTGTGTGTTAGTGATGCGTGGGTCAGCTGTTTGTTCAACCGCAATTGCTAATAACCCAGGTCTTAATTGAAAGAAAAAAAGAAAAATCAGCAGACACCAAGCCCTCCATGGAATGAGTGACACCCCCTGCCCTAGAAGACTAAATAAACCCTTACTCACCTGAAAATATGTCATACAGCGATAGAATGAAAGCTTTAATCTAGCTGACATCTGTAAAGTTTGTTGTTTCATCTCGGCTTCTCTCTCGCAGCAAAGACGTTTAGGGACAGTTCCCTTGACGTGCCATATATGAAGTCCCCGTCTTGTGACTGTCTAATTTATATAGCACCTCAATCATCACACAACATCTTTCCCAAGCATTAAGCTACTGTTCAGGACCTCCCTTCTCTTTATTTTCAACTCTCTATTTCACAGCTTTTCTCTTATTGAATGAAACTCAAACATGGTCCTTTTTCCCTCAGTGGATCGAAGTTAACTTTTTCTGCTCAAAAGCATTTGGCGTGTATTTGGCGTGCGTACAGTTGGCCCTAAAGCTTAGGCACTAACACCAGATAAAACATTATGAAAGAAAAACCTCAACGTAGCCTATAGATATGAATTGCACAAGAATTATACATTTATGGATTTTTTTATGCATTGTTTCTACTTAATTCAACACAATATTTTTATGACCCTAAACTCGCCCGCCCCGCAGATATAACCGCGGGAACTGCGGGTTATAAGTCAATCTGCGCATCACTTGTGTGTGTGTGTGTGTGTGTGTGTGTGTGTGTGTGTGTGTGTGTGTGTGTGTGTGTGTGTGTGTGTGTGTGTGTGTGTGTGTGTGTGTGTGTGTGTGTGTGTGTACTGTATGTGAATGTGTGTATGTGCGTTTACAGAATGTGTGTTTGTGTTCGTGGGTGCGTATGTGTGTGTGTGTATGGAGAGTAGAAGGGGGGTTCCTGTTATCCACCCGCCAATCAAAGTGAATCTGAATGTCAGGAGGAGAGGAAGCATGATAAATCAACCTTACGCCCAACGACAAACATAATATTAGCAGCAGCACCGCACGATTGGAGAAATGTCCCATTGAATCAGGAATGCACTTTACAGTGCGCCACAGCCAGGCAACCTGCACAATGCAGACACACATACGTACACACACACACACGCGCACACACATCCATCCATCCATCCATCCAGCCATCCACAGGCCAGGAGACGAGAGGAGAGACAGATTTAAGTGAATAGGATGAAAGGATAAAATTATCAGCCGTTAAATGAAATTGAACCCTTGCGGCCTCTCTAGGATTCCTTTAGCACTAGAATGCATGTGGCGTCAGAGTTAGGAATAATGAGGGCAAGAGGTGAAGTGTTTCTCACCAGGGCACTGCCACTATCTGCCACTAGGTGGCACAGGATACTGTGTGCCATAGTAACAGATGAGAATTACCAGAGGCCTGTGTGTGGGTGTGTACGTGCAGATGGGCTTAAGTGCATGTAGTCCTATTAAAACCAGTTCATGTACACCTTGTAAGGCATAATTTTGAACAGGGGAATCAGGCTGGTGCTTTCATTTAATTGAACAGTTGAACAATAGGTGGGTAGAGAAGCATGATAAAAATGTATTTACAATAATACACAGACAATTATGGACAAAAATACACTGAAACAGTGACTTCATGTTTTCTATAGTAAATAGAAAGTTTGAGCAAAAAACCTGGGATGTATTCATTAGTCCACACTGTAGCAACATTTTTCACAACAGCACACGTTTTGCACTAAAAAACACAAGTATTAATTGGACAAATTCAGGGAGGTCTCTCCCTGTTTCGTCCTGTTTGATTTCGTTCGGTTCCAAGTGAATACACCCCTGATAAGGGAGGGCAGAGACACCAAACCAACTACACGTGGTCCTTCTGTAGCTCAGTTGGTAGAGCATGGCGCTTGTAACGCCAGGGTAGTGGGTTCGATCCCCGGGACCACCCATACGTAGAATGTATGCACACATGACTGTAAGTCGCTTTGGATAAAAGCGTCTGCTAAATGGCATATATTATTATTATTATTATTATTACACGGCCTGCCATCCAGCCGTGGCCTCTGATCTACTATCAAGAGAATGTAATGACGGCCCATAAAATATTAACAAACAAAACAATTAGAACGAGATATCTTACCAATTCAATCAATTATTCATTGACAATCGTCTCAGAGGCTGCTTTATTCCCTGTGTTTCCTGCTATATTCTTAGAAAAAGATTCAATTACGAGGCTACACACTGGTTCTATCCCATCCTGATGATGGATCACCCTAGTGCACAACAGTTTATTTCACCTTTATTTAACCAGGTAGGCCAGTTGAGAACAGGTTCTCATCTACAACTGCCACCTGGCAAAGATAAAGCAAAGCAGTGCGACAAAGACAAAAGTTACACATAAACAGGGTTACACATAAACAAATGTTCAGTCAATTACACAATATTTTTTGTTGTTGTTAAAAATCTATATACAGTGTGTGCAAATGTAGAAGAGTAGAGAGGTAAAAGCAATAAACAGGCTATAGAGGCAAAATAATTACAATTTAGCATTAACACTGGAGTGATAGATGTGCAGATGATGATGTGCAAGTAGATATACTGGGGAGCAAAAGCGCAAAAGGTTAAGTAATAATATGGGGATGAGGTAGTTGGGTGCGCTATTTACAGATTGGCCATGTACAGTGATCGGTAAGCTGCTCTGACAGCTGATTCTTAAAGTTAGTGAGGGAGATGTAATTCTCCAGCTTCATTTTTGCAATTCGCTCCAGTCATTGGCAGCAGAGAACTGGAAGGAAAGGCGGCCAAAGGAAGTGTTGTCTTTGGGGATGACCAGTGAAATATACCTGCTGGAGCGCGTGCTACGGGTGGGTGTTGCTAACAGTAGTGCCCTACATAGAGAATAGGGTGCCTATGGGCCCCTGGTCAAAAGTTTTGTACAATATAGGGAATATGGTGCTATTTGGGACGCAGGCCGACTGTCGGACTACGGGAGGGGAAGAGGCACAATCAGAGAAATTACGTCTCACTGTGGAGGCTTGAAATAAAAGCAGAGTTCTTCAGGCTGATGAGAAATCCAATTAATTCAAAACCATTTGCGGTGATGAGGAGGAGCCGTTCGCTCTCTCTTTCACCCAAGATTTTCAACAGATGCCAATCAAGCTGCGAGTAGGAGGGGAGGAGATATGAGGGGTGCAGAGAAGCCAGTTTTCACCGATCTCGGAATCAGACAACACATTTCCAAATGAGAAAAAAAAAGAAAATAACTTTTTACGCATTTTCCGTCAGAGAGGAAACTAACTGTGTCTATGTGAGACCACAGGTGATTTTCTACTTAATAATCAGAATGAATCATGAGGTTTAAGGTCAACAGCTTGATAGAGAGACGGTAAAGGCTAGTTTTCATTTTCCACATGAGACATCTTAAGCTCTGCTTTGACTGCTTTTATTCAGGACCAGTTAAGAGTTCCAGTGGACTATGCTGCTGTTTGTTTATGGGCTGTTGGTGCTGCTCTCTGTGCCCAGAGATGAGGTGAGGATCCTGGGGTGGTGGAGGCCCCTGTCCTGGGCCACAGCAGGTCTTCACCCACCCAGCTACACCATGGACCTCCCAGGTCCCTGAGCACCCCCCCTCATCCCATGCGTGGGTTACAGAGGCGAGGGTCCTAGTCTCCTATCCTGGGGCCAGAACCTTCCACAGCAAGGCTAGGGGGCTCACTTCATGTGGGTGCAGGAGTAGGAGAGTGAAGATTCAGCACAGCAGGCCCACAACCTTCCTCTCCCAAACCAAAGAGCGAAGCTTTCCCATAATTCCTCAGGTTCACCGCTGCCATTTAGGGTACGGGGGCCAACACCTTCAGTCAGAAAAAGGGCTTCTGGGAAAGGCATGGAGGATCACAGGCCTCTCGCAGTCAGGTTGGGGTCAGGGTGAGTTGACCTTGTGGACCGTACATAGCCCTGAGGTTGAAAACATAAACACTTACTAAACAACCAACCACAGTTCAGTTGAACAGCCAACCAGAGTTCAATACCACTATACCAAACAGAGTACATAGAAGTGCCTTGACAAACACTAGAAAATATAGACAAGGTCCTGAAAGGGCTTCATGAAGAAAATACATAATGCAGATATCAGAGTGAAATATTCACGAGGGCTGGTACACTGGATGACACCTCTCCCCCTCCATCCCTCCACCCTCACCCTGACCAGGTCTCTTCGTCACTCTCCTCTGCCCTTTTCTTGCTCCCTTGGTGTATCTCTCTCTCCCCCTCTACCCCTATGCTGCTCTCCCTCTCGCCTCTCCTTCTGCTGTGCTGCTCACTCTCCTCCTGCTGTGGCAGGAGACTGCCTCTTTGAACTGGTCCACTGCTGGGATTTAGGAGGGATGGAGGGAGGGGTGGGGGGGCACACAATGCATGTCTAACATGCTGTGTTTATTTTTAAGGATGGGGTGTCTAAGTGTTCTTGAGTATTTCCGCTAAGAATGTGTGTCTGTGGTAGAGTATCAGTGTGTGTGTATGCATATTGTCATTGTGCACATGGATGGGGAAGGGTGTGCGCGCATGGTGTGTGGGTGTAGTGTGAAGTATACGAGTGTGTAGCAGGGTGTGTGTTCCTGACTCGCTGTGTGGTGAGAGTGCTGATGTGATGAATGGAGAATAATAGGCTGGGTTTCCGCGCTGACAGACAGCGCAGGATCTCATTGTGACTGAGTGGGCGAGAAGAGGGAGGCTTGCAGCTTGAGCCGGACCCCCGCACATGAAACGCAAACTCTGGGCGCTAATCGGCCGGCCGACACAAGGCGAATCAGGAGGGCGGCCACTTAGAAAGAGAAAAGAGGGAGACCCAGGCCCGGTGTAGTCTCAATAGGGCTCAGCAAGACTGTTGATATCAGATAACAAACATGGAGGACAAAGGAGGTGGACACTTGGTGGTCCTCTGGGCCTGTGTATGTGTGTGTCTGTGTGTGTGTGTCCAAAGCCCCCTCTGGAGAAGGAGAGAAATGAGGATGTGGACGTGGCCCCTGGACTACAAACAGCAAGGACAAGACGCTCCACTGAACACTACAGGCTAAAATAGAGAAGGGAGCAGAGAGACAGAACACATCATTAGAAGAGCTTTCTAACGATAGCGAGAGAGATGGGTTTTGCCCGATCAGGTATGAGAAAGAGAAATACAGCTATCTAGGTATAGTTCTTATTTTATACAGAGAGATAAAAAGAGTGAAACAATAAGAGAGAAATAATGAGAGAGCAGGGCAGAGAGAGGACTGGCCAGGGAGAGAGAGAGCGGTAGAAATGAGCCCCCCCCCCTCTAAGGCACCCAAGCAAACCCCCTTCTCTCTCCCGTCTCATCTCTTAATGCTTATTTTCACCACTTTGCTTAAAATATTGATAATCAATTAGGCCCACGTCTGTTTTGCTACAGAATCTGTGTCACGGTCTATCCCACTGTCAGAGCCAATTCGCCGCTCATTCAAAGTTCATTTTTCCCCTTGGCCGATTTCTGCCTTTGGAGGAGTCATTAACCGGGGAACATAGCCCGAGGTGCAATCACCTATTCTCTTTCATTACAGGGGAGATGGAGAAGGTGAGAGAGATTATTAGAACTTTGGAATGATCACAAAGCTTCGGAGTCGCCTGTCAGATCCCCCCTACGTGTAATTCATCTGGCCCCGGCTCCCCACTCACCCTCCTCGGCCCCCCTTTCCTCTCTCCTCCTCCCTCCTTTCCCCCGCGCCAGGGGTTTGGACGTAGACATTATTCATGAACATCTGCAGCGCGCTGAATATTCCCACTGCCTCCGCCATGATGAAAAGGGAGCTGCCCCTTTGACTTTAAAATTAACATGCCGGGCAAAAATATTACGGCCAAGCCGAGCACTTTCATTATTTTTCCTCTGCGCAGTGCGCAGAGATGGGATGGGAGGATGATATAGGTGGAAGGAGGAGTGAGGTACAATACGATACAGAGGGAGAAAAAGGAACACATCTTATATTGGAGATCTTCTAATATGGTTACAACAAAAAAAACTGTACCGACTGGAGAAAAAAATCTACAATGTCATAATTAGGGCAGTAAGCATGTTCTGTAACCATGTTGGTTCTCTGTAGCCAACCCAGCCCAGGGTTGTGTTCATTAGGCACCAAACAGAAGGAATCCAGACAATCCAAACAGGGGGTTACAACGTGCACCTGTCCAATAAGAGATGCTACTCTTCGCGTTCCATTGCAAAACTTTCAGTTGCGTGCCCTAATGAACACGACCCAGGCTGATGCAAGGAGTGTCCGTGCAGCAGGCAGACTTATGCTGTTCCCAGGTACATCTCCCCCCGGGGGTCTCCACACATGAAAGAACAGCCAGACATATAGACGGACGGACGGACAGGGAGGTGAGCCTTCTTCCTCCTCTCACACCAGTGGAGGAACTGCTGGACAGAAATCAAACTAGACACTGTGTTGTTTACCCTCACGATCACCCTCAGAAAGACTCAACAATTAAACTCATTGGAGAGCTCCCTTTGGTTTCAAAACACCTTACAGAGGTAATGACATAACGTCATAGCTGGCCAACTATGATGAGTACATCAGTCCAGTTTTTGAGCATGTAACAGCCATTCATTTCACATCGCGCAAAAGGTTTTAAGTATTTATTTGTGCGTGCCGCCTCTTGCAATTTAGCCGGCTACATTTCGGTATGTGATGTGCACCCGTCTCGCCTTGCTGCTCCTCAGCAGTGCAGTATCGGGTGTTTCCATACCGTCTAACGGGCACAACATGAGAATGCCGGTCTGAGCCTTCGCCATCATTACAGCAGCAACCAGCCTCGTTTTACAGCTCGTTAAAAAGCACCCGCTGATTTGACACGTTTGCCAAACATAAGAACAATCGGATCAAATGTACACAACTTTGGAACTAATCTAATTTGCGGGCGGCTGCTGCAAACTACGGATGGGCCTTTAAACGGCTCCATCTGGGTTGACTTCTATTTCTCTCCTCCTTCTGAGCAACAAATGGGAGTAAATAATGAATAAATGCAGTGATGCAAAACATTTTTTGTTTATAAACACACTCAAAAAGGTTAAGTCAGTGGGGTTTGACATGGACTGAATTGGGTGCTTTTTGCCTCGACTCTTGTTTATTGCAAATGGAAGACCAAGTTTACTCTGGCAGTTAGAGGCAAAATGAGGCTTGACAGCTTTGTCAGGGAATTTGAGTGGTTCAGTGGCAGGGCAGGAATCTGGATGATTCTACGTCTTTCATCTCCAAATCGCGGCCGTACACTCACCAAGCCTCCTCCACAAGAAAACAAAATTAAAACACACACACACCCCGGCCTGCCACGGTTTTTGTGGATGACAGATGATTTTCCAACCCTCGTCAAATTAGAAAAAAGCTATATAAAAAAATATATAAAAAAATATGCAGACCAGAAGTTTGGATGCTCTGGACTGACACATAGCAAACATGAAAAGAGATGTTAGAACTCTTTCTGAAAACTAGAAATAAAAACACTAACAACTCCTGCTCTCCCTTTCTTGGCCGGTGCTGTATAAGAGCTGATGCCATCCCACTCAGCATCACAGTGTTTGAGGACCGTTCTCTCTCATCCCTTATAGGTTCATTTAAAGACTATGTCTAAGACTGCAGCTCGATTAGCTTGACCCTCCTCTGAACACTGCCTCTCCCAACAGAGAGCTTCCAACCACAGGCTGAGGGCCAACCTACAGGAGTCATTCCACTACCAGACACCCCACCGGCCCACTGCTCAGACCCCACCGCTGGGCACTGGGAGCCAGGCCCAGCTTCTCCATCTCTCCCCGACTCCCACTTGCCTCTAGGAAAGGCCGGTGGAGAGAGCTGGAGCGTGAGGAAGAGAGAGAGAAAAAGAGAAAAGTCAAGGTGATTGAAAGAAAAGGAGGGGACAAAGGAAGGGATAGAAGTAGGCCTTGCCACAAAGGTATTGTAGTAACACTCAGAGCCTTGACTCCTTCTGATCTGCCATATCCGCTCAGTCGCTTTTTCAATTTAGTGAATTTGTTCCTCTGTCTCTCCCAAGCGAGGCGGATGAGGTATGAAATGAATCTTTATCCACTTTTTGTGGCCTTACCTCCAAATACACAATGTGTGTCGGTAATTAGCCACAGTGCTTCATTCCAGAGCTCTGGCAGGCTCCTCCGTGTGCCAACTTTTTGCCTTTTGTTCTCGCGCCGCACAATGCCGCCCACTCCAGCAGTCTCTGTGCTTCCCTGCTCCACACCCACACAGGGCGTTACACAATTCCCTCCAAATGTGCTTCGATTTAAAAACCCATTACTTATCCCCTGTTGTTTTGTTCAACGCAATTAAAAGAACACCCCCTTCATTTATTTGGTGGAGCAGCCTTTGCGTTCCTTGGCCTTGGCTGGCGTAGCTAGCACGAGCCATGGCCGCCTCAGCCTGTCTAATTCACAGGGTTTTGTTTGGATATAGGCTTAGTTTGGCTTTCCATTTGAAACTACTCTACTCTCTGCCTCGTTTTATTGCCCCGACTTGATCAGCTAGTAACTTAAAAAACAGGTCAATCAAGACAGATGCCAGTGGAGAACTACTGTCATGATGCAGCAAACCAGTGAATTATCCTGAACAAGGTTAAAAGGCTACTACTATACATTTCTGAAAAGCATTCCCGAACTCGAACATTTTTAAATGTCGATTTCAAAACATTCAGAGGGACAAAGTTACCTGGCCCAGGTAATGTTAATGATAGGTCTGGAGACCTTTTTGGGAGTGGGCCAGGGCAGGGTGGACAGCTGGCCTGTAATTCACGCTGAGACAATGACTCTGTAAACTACAGGCACACTCAGACACTCTCCCTCCTCCCCTTGATACTAAGCCCTTTGCTTCTAATTGAGTGGTTTGGAGTCTCTTCCCCACTTACATTAGCTCTGGAGTGAGATATGGAAACTTTTTAGGCGCGTGTGTGGGGAGGGTGTGCGTCTGTGTGCGCCTGTGTGCCTGGCTGAATGTGAGTGTGGGCCGTGTGAAAATTGTAGCGTGGAACTCAGGTCACAACGTTTCAGGAGGATTCTGGGAAAAGGGTGTGGGTACAGGGGCAATTCCCATAGCGCTCTGGTCAATAGTAGGGCACTATGTGGGGAATAGGGTGCCATTTAGGATGTAGACAGAGCGAGAGGAAGAAGACTAGCATCATTCTTGGTGACTTCTCCTGTTTAACATAGCCAGCAACGTCAGACATGTTTTTAACACCCAAGGAAAATAACACACTTTCCATGTACATTGTGATTTTAAGGGCTCAGTTGATCAGAGCATGGTGCTTGCAACAGTTCATTTCCAAGTAGGCTTACTGTTTTCTTATTTTTTATTTTTTTACAAAACCTACGCATGCACAGCAACATTCTCTTACTACTAATGCCTTCATACATTTCTAATAAACTTGAAACTTCCAGTAAACCTCTACTGAGCTAACATTTAGGCATACCCTCCTAATGCTGTACCTCAGTCCACATTTCACCTGGTAATGCACGTCATCTATACAGCAGCCACAGTAGCTGCCACTAGGCCTATAAAGCACCCTTTAACACTTAACCAGTAGCACTCAGTGTGCACACTCATTTCCCTACACTGTGTTTAATAGCCACAATTATCAAGGAACCCTGGGTTTCATTTTCAGCTGACTTGTTGAATTGTCTGTAATTGCATTATGAAATGGAGTGTTGACTTGCTGTAATTGTGAGGTAATACCACTTTAGTGATAATGAGAATGTTAGATATGACCGACTGTGCATATTAATCATTCCAGAAAAATTCAATCCGGCCCGCCTGCTAAAGGGCTTCCGTTTAATCAACTTAATTTATAAAACAACCAACTCATAAGGCAATTACACGTCTATATTTTAATCTAATGAATAATTCATTATGGACAGAATTGTTTATGCTGAAATTATTGTAGTTGCTTTTGTTAATCATCAACGGGAAACTGCACCGATGTTAGATTTGATTTATTCAGTGAAGTGGGTGGCAGAGTCAAGCAGAAGTTTTTGGGTGAACCATCGGTTCTTTCGTTTAGGTCCTGAGGCTCAGGTCCACCACCTGCACCCCACTCTCTACATCCAAAATACACACACACACACACACACACACACACACACACACACACACACACACACACACACACACACACACACACACACACACACACACACACACACACACACACACACACACACACACACACACACACACACACACACACACACACACACACACACACACACACACAACCCTCTGCATAACTGCTAGCCCTTATCGATCCCCCTTTTAAGCTCCTGAATAATAAATTCCAGCCCCACGCCCCAAAAAAGCCCAACTGTGGCGCAAAACTGGCTTAAACTGGACTAATTACATCAGCGCTGAAAGGAAATCATTGATCAACAGCATTATGGGAAATTTAACTGCCACCCCAAACTGGATCAAAGTAAATGAAGTGGCTTAGTGGGATCTCAGGGGGGCTCTGCTGGGGGAGTCCGGATTAACACCCCTGGACAGGCGCTGACGCTAACACACTCACCAGACCTGTATGAATATACAGTACACACACCAGGGACCCGGGTTGTGGCAGGTGTGAGGTTGTTATTTATTAGGATAATCACAGACTAACGTAAGTCTCTCAGATAGGTGTCTTAAACCTCTGAGTGACAGACCAATATGGGGGGGGGGGGGGGGGGGAGGGACAGAGATAGTCTTATACACCTTTCAAACCAAGATGTTTTTCCGACCAACTTTTTGCAGACTTTTCTTTATATATGAAAGGTATTTCTGGTGACAAAGTCTATATTTTTTTACTTCCGCCAACATACCTAGTCATGACTGCGGTAAAGCTGTCATAATGCTGTGCTGATAAACATTTACAATACATGTTTAACACCGGAGATCAGCATTGGCACGAGCTACGCTCTTAAGCTCTTGATGGTTGCTAGGCAGCGCCCCTTACTACTATCATCCTGGTGGTTCTAGACTTTGTGAGGCATGTCACTTCACCCATCTCTTCTCATAGCCCACCACATGCACTGTTTTCTTAACCACAACCGGATATACCCATAAAAAATTACTGTGGGGATGTCACTGAATGAAAATAAATATTGGAATAAAGTAGGCTAATGCAGTTGAAGGCATCAAATTGTTATAATACATTTGATTGAAGCAATAGCCTACCCGGGTGTGGTCAACTATTTCAGCACCGTTTCGCGCTGCTTTGAGACAAGCGTGGGGTCCTGATAAATCAATCAATGTCCGATTTCCTTTTCACCGAATCTCCGTTTGGATATTGGTAAGGCTAGGTTGCAGTAACGTTAGCTTAGTTGAGGTGAGTGCTGCTCATGATCATCTTGTCTAGTTGGCTCATGTATTAGCAGTGACTAGAACATTTTGCCAGTATGTTACGCAAGTTGATTATTTTGCTCTTCACTCGCAGTCGCTTAATAGTCGAGGCCTATTCCAGACCAAAAAGCCTGTGAAACAAAATCAATGAATATGATTTTGTTTCACTTGAATCGCCGTCTGTATATTTGGTTAATTTTCTAGCTGGGTAAATTAGTGGTGATATACAGTAGCCCATCTATGTGTTTGCTCATCTATCACAGATCAGAAACATTTAGCATGCAATAATGAAGCCTAAATCAGGAGTAGGGATATTATTTTGCTCGATCGCGTATAGACCACTCCAAAAGTCCGCTGACGTTGTGAAATATGAACGCGAGACTCAAATGCTTTTGAAAATATAGATCGCTATTCATTTATAAATCGCTTGCCTCGGGCTCTGTTTCAAAACATCACTTTTTTTTTTAGATGACAGAGTTTCCAACCAACACGTTGCCATGACACAAGTTGTGTGAGGAAAAATATTTAATTACATCCTTAGCCTACTATAACATGTGTGCTGACTTTGATCAGGGTAGCCTGAGTGTCTCTTGTCTGTGGAATGAACAAAATAACTATTAATTTCATGAGCAAGGCGCAGCCATATAAGCTGCACTGACCAGTAACATATTCAAACTCAAAATATGCCATTCTATGCTTTTGTAAATACATTGTACTAGTCTTATAATGTTTATTAGGACCTGCCTAAAACAAATTAATAAATGGATGTCTTTGTGATGGTGTATATTCAATGGGTTTATTAAATCGAAGTCCACCCATGTTGGCAAGAATGTGGTAAAATAAAATAAAAATAAATAATATATATATACACATACATACATACACACACACACACACATCCATTCAGCTGATGTTCTGAAAGAGCTGCAAAATCTGGACCCCTACAAATCAGCCGGGCTAGACAATCTGGACCCTTTCTTTCTAAAATTATCTGCCGAAATTGTTGCCACCCCTATTACTAGCCTGTTCAACCTCTTTCGTGTCGTCTGAGATTCCCAAAGATTGGAAAGCAGCTGCGGTCATCCCCCTCTTCAAAGGGGGGGACACTCTTGACCCAAACTGCTACAGACCTATATCTATCCTACCATGCCTTTCTAAGGTCTTCGGAAGCCAAGTCAACAAACAGATTACCGACCATTTCGAATCTCACCATACCTTCTCTGCTATCTGGTTTCAGAGCTGGTCATGGGTGCACCTCAGCCACGCTCAAGGTTCTAAACGATATCTTAACCGCCATCGATAAGAAACATTACTGTGCAGCCGTATTCATTGATCTGGCCAAGGCTTTCGACTCTGTCAATCACCACATCCTCATCGGCAGACTCGACAGCCTTGGTTTCTCAAATGATTGCCTCGCCTGGTTCACCAACTACTTCTCTGATAGAGTTCAGTGTGTCAAATCGGAGGGTCTGCTGTCCGGACCTCTGGCAGTCTCTATGGAGGTGCCAAAGGGTTCAATTCTTGGACCGACTCTCTTCTCTGTATACATCAATGAGGTCGCTCTTGCTGCTGGTGAGTCTCTGATCCACCTCTACGCAGACGACACCATTCTGTATACTTCCGGCCCTTCTTTGGACACTGTGTTAACAACCCTCCAGGCAAGCTTCAATGCCATAAAACTCTCCTTCCGTGGCCTCCAATTGCTCTTAAATACAAGTAAAACTAAATGCATGCTCTTCAACCGATCGCTACCTGCACCTACCCGCCTGTCCATCACTACTCTGGACGACTCTGACTTAGAATACGTGGACAACTACAAATACTTAGGTGTCTGGTTAGACTGTAAACTCTCCTTCCAGACCCATATCAAACATCTCCAATCCAAAGTTAAATCTATAATTGGCTTCCTATTTCACAACAAAGCATCCTTCACTCATGCTGCCAAACATACCCTTGTAAAACTGACCATCCTACCAATCCTCGACTTTGGCGATGTCATTTACAAAATAGCCTCCAATACCCTACTCAACAAATTGGATGCAGTCTATCACAGTGCAATCCGTTTTGTCACCAAAGCCCCATATACTACCCACCATTGCGACCTGTACGCTCTCGTTGGCTGGCCCTCGCTTCATACTCGTCGCCAAACCCACTGGCTCCATGTCATCTACAAGACCCTGCTAGGTAAAGTCCCCCCTTATCTCAGCTCGCTGGTCACCATAGCATCTCCCACCTGTAGCACACGCTCCAGCAGGTATATCTCTCTAGTCACCCCCAAAACCAATTCTTTCTTTGGCCGCCTCTCCTTCCAGTTCTCTGCTGCCAATGACTGGAACGAACTACAAAAATCTCTGAAACTGGAAACACTTATCTCCCTCACTAGCTTTAAGCACCAACTGTCAGAGCAGCTCACAGATTACTGCACCTGTACATAGCCCACCTATGATTTAGCCCAAACAACTACCTCTTTCCCAACTGTATTTCATTTATTTATTTATTTAGCTCCTTTGCACCCCATTATTTTTATTTCTACTTTGCACATTCTTCCATTGCAAAACTACCATTCCAGTGTTTTACTTGCTATATTGTATTTACTTTGCCACCATGGCCTTTTTTGCCTTTACCTCCCTTCTCACCTCATTTTCTCACATTGTATATAGACTTGTTTATACTGTATTATTGACTGTATGTTTGTTTTACTCCATGTGTAACTCTGTGTCGTTGTATCTGTCAAACTGCTTTGCTTTATCTTGGCCAGGTCGCAATTGTAAATGAGAACTTGTTCTCAACTTGCCTACCAGGTTAAATAAAGGTAAAATAAATAAATAAATAAAACATATATTTATTAATTGTATTGGTTTATTTTACCACATTCTTGCTGGGAGAAGCTATATATATACATATATATATACATATATATATATATATATATACATATATATATATATATATATATATATATATATATATATATTACACACACACACACACCATAGTCTGTCTGTAAGATGTTTTACAGTCTTAGTCTCTCAAAGCATCTCAGAGTAGGAGTGCTGATCTAGGATCAGTTTGGATAGATCATAATGGAGAAGACTTATATGGACTCTATATCAGCATTCTGAGATGCTTTGTGGATACAGGCTAGGAACTAGTTTAGACAAAGCAACCCTAAATGTTCCATCAGACCCACTCACCATTACTCACTGTACACATCCCCACTAATATTACTCCACAATACTACATTTCCATTCAACCTCATGTCCCTCCTAGGGCTTTCACCATACACCACCATGTCTATACACCTGGGCCTGTATTCATGAAGCTTCTCAGTGCAGAGTGCTGATCTAGGATCCGTTTTATAATTTAGATTTTGAGGAATAAGATTACATGGACAAGGGTGGGACCTAATACCAGATCAGAACCACCCCCCCCCCCCCCCCGGGGCACTGGGCCCTCCTGTCTGTCACAGACCTGTTGTTCAGGGGCCCATTGTGGGGGTAAATGCAGAGGCCCCTGCTGGCTGATTTGGCCACCGATTGGTGCCCCCGAGACTCCCTAAATCTGTCCCCCCTGTTCCCCCAGGAGCCTCTCCCCTGCTGGCTAGGGACTCCTTCATGCCTAATTAACGGCCCCCACACTGCCTGCCATACACACACGCAGGCACACGAGCGCACACACACAGCTCAAGACAACCACCTGAGATCAACCTGCCCAGAGCAGACAGGTGTGTGTGAGAGTGGGAGAGAAAGAGAGAGACGGAGAAAGGGAGAGAGAGAGAGACGGGGGAGAGAAAGAGAAAGAAAGAGAGAGAGGACAGAAGGAAAAAAGTTTGCACCAAATAATTACAACCTATAACTGAAAGTGAGCAGTTAATGCAAAGAAGACGAGGGTTTCTTATTGGGCATGTTCAGGTAAGTCCCTCCCTGTTTTTGGCAGTTTGCATCCTTGTAAATATACCCCTGTATTTCTCTTTACCAACTGATGCCGCAAACACCAGGGCCCAGAAACAAAAACCCACTCTCTCACCCGGCAACTATACTGTTTGCTGTGCTCACACAAAGTTACAGGAACTACACTTGCACTTACATTGTGCCTCAAATCTACTTACCGGCAAATCCCGGGTTTACATTCAAGTGACATAAGCGGCAGATATTGAGTGAATAGGTTTATATTGGCATTGTTCTAACAGAGCTTTTCTGGGGGAATTTGCAGGAATTTGTTGGCCTACTGTTTTGTCACCAGAGTGAAGAAATTGTAGGGGGAAAAATTAAGTCGTTTTGTTGGCCCCCGTGTTGGTGAGAGGGGGGTTAAGATGATTTGGAGGACTTTCTTTCTACTATCAGATCATCTAAAATGTTGAGCGATTACAACCAATAATCAGGAGGCTAGCCTATACCGAAGATGTCTGTGTTTGGAAGATAAAGAAAAGGTTTGAGACAGATACGTGAACAACAGAAGCCTTCTATGAAAGAGAGGATAGGAGGTGGAGGAGAGATTACTCCTCACACAATAATATACATTTCTCCCCATCCCTCGGATTCCAAAATGGCCCTCTCTCTCTCTTTCTCGCTCTCTCTCTATCCAGTGATCCCATTTTTCCCGGGCCAAACTGAAATGGCTAAAAACTGCCTTATCAAAGGGACTTGTACTCTAGCAGGCAAGCGGGGCCAAGTGGAGATGTTTACAAGGCGAGGGCAGAAGAGGAGGAAGAGAAAGGAGAGAGCCCAAATCCCACCGTAATTCCCCCAGCTGTAATCCACTAGGATTTAATGTGTGGGGATTATATATTTATCATAGATGCTCATCCGCTGCTTCCTCTATATCACACCCTGTGTGTCTGTGTGTGTGGGAATGGTAGAGCAGGGGGAGACTTAGGAACAGAAAACCTAGGCAGTATTATTACAGGGGCCCGGTATTTAAACCCCTTCCATCTCCCGCGCTCTCTGTTATAACCACGTCTCGGCCAATTCACGAAAACAATTCAATTCACTCTGCCTCCACCCTTTACAATCCCGAGCCCCCTTTTCGTCATCTTTCCATTTCTCTCTCCAACTCCCTGCCAAAGTTCATGCAGTCCTCTGTTTCTCTCTATTTGTGGCTTGGTGGTGCTGAGCACAGTCACATTTCCCCCCCGTGAGCCCCCTGTGGTTGGTCTCCCTGCTCTAGTCTAGATAGACAGCTGCAGGACCAGAGCCTGTATTCACTAAGTCCCAGAACAGGAGTGCTGTAGTCCCAGAATTGGAGTGCTGATCTAGGATCAGTTTTGCCTTTTAGATCACTATGAATGAGATTATGGGCAGGGGGACCTGGGCCCATATCCACAAAGCATCTCAGAGTAAGAGTCCTGATCTAAGACCTGTCCATATAATCTTATTCACATTGGGATCTATAGGTCAAAACTGATGCTAGATCAGCGCTCCTACTCTGAGACGCTTTATGAATACAGGCCCTGGACTAGAGGTTCTAGATCCCAACAGCATGTCTGCTCTATTCTGGACACTCATAGAACTAGGCTAATGAGGTAAGCATTGCAGCTGGGAAAACCATACACCGGACCTCCGCTAACCGCTAACTTCTAATCAGTAAAGCTAAGCCAATAGACCCCTATTAGGAGACAAAAGGGCGTGTGTGTGTGTGTGTGTGTGTGTGTGTGTGTGTGTGTGTGTGTGTGTGTGTGTGTGTGTGTGTGTGTGTGTGTGTGGTGTGTGGTGTGTGGTGTGTGGTGTGTGGTGTGTGTGTGTGAGCGATAGGCAAGAGAGGGTCAATTAGGGCTCCGCTTCTTTAACGCCACTTTCAACATCCTGTTTTCACCCCCGGCAATCAAAGGAGGATACGAAGCGGCTCCATACTTCAACATGAATACCCATCATGCTATGAACATGCGCTAGGCCTCCATAGATCGAACAGACCAGATCACCCATCAGTTCAACAGGCCTCCCATGTGGTTTAGTCGATCAAAACTATCTAGAGGGTTCAAGGTGTCCGTTTTTCGGACCGGTCACGTGGTCAAGAAAACCAGGAAAAGAACAGGAAAAGTCAGGAGAATGTCTTATTGGGTGTGCCACCATTCGCCATCCAGGTTTTTGTCTACCTCTTTACCATGATATTTCAGGTATGAGGCCGTCAGCGAGTAAGATTTCCATCTAGAATGAAAGATACATGTTCAAGGTACAGAGAGACCTGTTCCATCATCAAACATTGACCCCAAATATCTTACACCGCAAAAGTGTATCCTGGAACCCGCACTTTGGCTTAGACATGTTTACATAGGAGGTCGCACGCACGCACACAGAAGCAGACACACACATACACACAAAAGGCTGCGCGCCGAGTAGAACACATGCCCTGCAGATGTAGCGTGGAAAGAGACCCCGAGTTCTGTGCGAAGGAGACGTAGCGCAAAGAAATACCTGAAGAACGCAAATATGGGATGGGGGAAAAAAGAGAGAGAGGGAGATTAAACTAGCAATAATTCCTCCACAACTATTCCTTCTTTTCTGTAGTGCGAGAGAGAGAGAGATGAAAGAGCAACAACGTAATTTCTGGTATTTATTTATCCTTTAAACAGTGGGGGAACTGGGCCACTGGAACTTCAAGGCCCCTTGATTGCCACGTTGGCTAATTAGGTAGAAATATGCAATTTAGGAAAAATGGGGGGATTAATTAAATGTTTATTTCTCTTCACCCCTTCATGGGATTGGTCTGGGGATTCCATGGTGTGTGTGTGTGTGTGTGTGTGTGTGTGTGTGTGTGTGTGTGTGTGTGTGTGTGTGTGTGTGTGTGTGTGTGTGTGTGTGTGTGTGTGTGTGTGTGTGTGTGTGTGTGTGTGTGTGTGTGTGTGTGTGTAGAATTTGTAGCACGTTTCGGTGGTGCCATCAATCTCTGCATTGGGAACGTGGATTTCTCTGTCATTGGAAGAGAATTGTTGTGTCTAATTCTGGACAGCACATCCACACAGCCAAACTATCAGGGAGTTATGGAGGAGGGGAGGTGAGAGGGAAGGAGGAGAAACGAGAGAGGAAGGAAAGGGGGAAGATGGGAGAGAGGAAGGAAAAGGGGTAAATGGGAGAGAGGGAAGCATAGAGGTGGAAGGGAAATAGGGGGGGGGGAGTGAGGGAAGAAGGGAAGGAAGACGGGAGATCGAGATGAAGGGAGAGGGGGATGTAGGGAAGGAGGCAGAGGAAGGAGTTGGGTCGTTCCACAAAGTACATTTTGGATAACTTGGTAAATAAAAAAACATACAGTCATAAACAGCACATGTTCAACTTCATTAAAATGATGTTTTCCCATCTCAAGAAGTAAATATGCTTAATTGACTACAGTGAGTGCCATTAAAGTAACAGGGTTGACAGTCGCATGGTTGAACATGACAGGGTTGCCATCAGTCAACCATAAATCAGCCCGTTCGCACTCCCTCTATCCCGTTCTCGCGCACTCCCTCTCTCCAGTTCTCGCTCCCTCCAGTTGTTGCTCCCTCCCTCGCTCTCTCTTTCTCCAGGTCTCGCTCACTCTCTCTCCAGTTCTCTCGCTCCCTCCCTCTCTCTTTCTCCAGTTATGGCTCACTCTCTCTCCAGTTCTCGCTCACTCCCTCTCTCGCTCTCCAGTTCTCGCTCTCCAGTTTTCGCTCGCTCCCTCTCACTCTCTCCAGTTCTCGCTCGCTCCCCCTCTCTCTCTCTCTCTCGTTCTCGCTCGCTCTCTCTCCCCAGATCTCGCTTGCTCCCTCTCTCTCTCTCTCCCCAGTTCTCGCTCGCTCCCTCTCTCCCCAGTTCTCGCTCGCTCCCTCTCTCCTAGTTCTCGCTCGCTCCCTCTCTCCCAGTTCTCGCTCGCTCCCACTCCCCAGTTCTCGCTCCCTCTCTCTCCCCAGTTCTCGCTCCCTCTCTCTCCCCAGTTCTCGCTCTCTCTCTCTCCCCAGTTCTCGCTCCCTCTCTCTCCCCAGTTCTCGCTCCCTCTCTCTCCCCAGTTCTCGCTCCCTCTCTCTCCCCCCAGTTCTCACTCCCTCTCTCTCCCCAGTTCTCGCTCCCTCTCTCTCCCCAGTTCTCGCTCCCTTTCTCTCCCCAGTTCTCGCACCCTTTCTCTCCCCAGTTCTCGCACCCTCTCGCTCCCTGTCTCCCCAGTTCTCGCTCCCTCTCTCTCCCCAGTTCTCCCCAGTTCTCGCTCCCCAGTTCTCGCTGCCTCTCGCTCCCTGTCTCTCCCCAGTTCTCGCTCGCTTACACACAGCTCTCTCTCGCTCGCTCCCTTTCTCCCCAGTTCTCGCTCCCTCTCTCCCCAGTTCTCGCTACCTCTCTCCCCAGTTCTCGCTACCTCTCTCCCCAGTTCTCGCTACCTCTCTCCCCAGTTCTCGCTACCTCTCTCTCCCCAGTTCTCGCTCCCTCTCTCTCCCCAGTTCTCGCTCCCTCTCTCTCCCCAGTTCTCGCTCCCTCTCTCTCCCCAGTTCTCGCTCCCTCTCTCTCCCCAGTTCTCGCTCCCTCTCTCTCCCCAGTTCTCGCTCCCTCTCTCTCCCCAGTTCTCGCTCCCTCTCTCTCCCCAGTTCTCGCTCCCTCTCTCTCCCCAGTTCTCGCTCCCTCTCTCTCCCCAGTTCTCGCTCCCTCTCTCTCCCCAGTTCTCGCTCGCTCACTTTCCCACAGTTCTCTCTCGCTCGCTCCCTCTCTCTCCCCAGTTCTCGCTCGCTCGCTCCCTCTCTCTCTCTCCCCAGTTCTCGCTCGATCCCTCCCTCTCCCCAGTTCTCGCTCGCTCTCTCTCTCTCCCCAGTTCTCGCTCGCTCCCTCTCTCTCCCCAGTTCTCGCTCGCTCAGTTCCCCAGTTCTCGCTCGCTCCCTCTCTCCCCAGTTCTCTCCCCAGTTCTCGGTCACTCCCTCTCTCTCTCTCTCCCCAGTTCTCGCTCACGTCTCTCTGGTTCTTGCTCGCTTGTCTCTCTGGTTCGTCTCTCTGATTCTTTCGCTCGCTCGCTCGTCTCTCTGGTTATTTCGCTCGCTCGCCCTCTGGTTCTCTCTCGCTCGCTCGTTTCCCCTCTGGTTCTCTCCCGATCGCTCGCTCGCTCGCTCCCCCTCTGGTTCTCTCTCGCTCGCTCCCCCTCTGGTTCTCTCTCGCTCGCTCCCCCACTGGTTCTCTCTCGCTCGCTCCCCCTCTGGTTCTCTCTCGCTCGCTCCCCCTCTGGTTCTCTCTCGCTCGCTCCCCCTCTGGTTCTCTCTCGCTCGCTCCCCCTCTGGTTCTCTCTCGCTCCCTACCCCTCTGGTTCACCCTCGCTCGCTCCCTCTCCTTCTAGTTCTTTCTCGCTCCCTCCCCCTCTGGTTCTCTCTCGATCGCTCGTGCCCCCCTCTGGTTCTCTCTCGCTCGCTCGTGCCCCCCTCTGGTTCTCTCTCGCTCGCTCGTGCCCCCCTCTGGTTCTCTCTCGCTAGCTCGTGCCCCCCTCTGGTTCTCTCTCGGTCGCTCGTGCCCCCTCTGGTTCTCTCTCGCTCGCACCCCCTCTGGTTCTCTCTCGCTCGCTCGTGCCCCCCTCTGGTTCTCTCTCGCTCGCTCGTGCCCCCTCTGGTTCTTTCTCTCTCGCTCCCTCCCCCTCTTGGTTCTTTCTTTCTCTCTCGCTCGCTCCTCCTCTGGTTCTTTCTATCTCGCTCCCTCCCCTTCTGGTACTTTCTCTCTCGCTCCCTCTCCCTCTGGTTCTTTCTCTCTCGCTCCCCACCCCTCTGGTTCACCCTCGCTCGCTCGCTCCCTCCCCTTCTAATTCTTTCTCGCTCCCTCCCCCTCTGGTTCTTTCTCTCCCCCTCTGGTTCTCGCTCGCTCGCTCGCTCCCTCCCCCTCTGGTTCTCGCTCGCTCCCTCCCTCCCCCTCTGGTTCTCGCTCGCTCCCTCCCTCCCCCTCTGGTTCTCGCTTGCTCCCTCCCTCCCCCTCTGGTTCTCGCTTGCTCCCTCCCTCCCCCTCTGGTTCTTTCTCTCCCTCTCTGGTTCTCTCTCGATCGCTCGCTCCCCTTCTGGTTCTCTTTCGCTCGCTCGTGCCCCCGTGGTTCTCTCTCGCTCGCTCCCTCCCCCTCTGGGTCTCTCTCGCTCCCTCCCTCCCCCTCTGGTTCTCTCTCTCCCTCTCTGGTTCTCTCCCTCTCGCTCCCTCCCCCTCTGGTTCTTTCTCTCTCGCTCCCTCCCCTTCTGGTTCTTTCTCTCTCGCTCCCTATCCCTCTGGTTCTCTCTCTCTCGCTACCTCCCCCTCTGGTTCTCTCTCGATCGCTCGCTCCCCCTCTGGTTTCTCTCTCGATCGCTCGCTCCCTCTCTGGTTCTCTGTCGATCGCTCGCTCCCCTCTGGTTCTCTCTCGCTCGCCCCCCCCCGTGGTTCTCTCTTGCTCCCCTCCCCTCTGGTTCTTTCTCGCTCGCTCCTTCCCCCTCTGGTTCTCTCTCGCTCCCTCCCTCCCCCTCTGGTTCTCTCTCGCTCCCTCCCTCCCCCTCTGGTTCTCGCTCCCCCCATCCCCCCTCTGTTTCTTTCTCTCCCTCTCTGGTTCTCTCTCGATCGCTCGCTCCCCCTCTGGTTCTCTTTCGCTCGCTCCCACCCCCTGTGATTCTCTCTCGCTCCCTCCCCCTCTGGTTCTCGCTCGCTCGCTCTCCGGTTCTCTCTCGCTCGCTCGTTTCCCCTTTGGTTCTCTCTCGATCGCTCGTGCCCCCTCTGGTTCTCTCTCGCTCGCTCGTGCCCCCTCTGGTTCTCTCTCGCTCGCTCGTGCCCCCTCTGGTTCTCTCTCGCTCGCTCGTGCCCCCTCTGGTTCTCTCTCGCTCGCTCGTGCCCCCTCTGGTTCTCTCTCGCTAGCTCGTGCCCCCTCTGGTTCTCTCTCGGTCGCTCGTGCCCCCTCTGGTTCTCTCTCGCTCGCACCCCCCTCTGGTTCTCTCTCGCTCGCTCGTGCCCCCTCTGGTTCTCTCTCGCTCGTCTCTCTGGTTATTTTGCTCGCCGCCCTCTGGTTCTCTCTCGCTCGCTCGTTTCCCCTCTGGTTCTCTCTCTCTCGCTACCTCCCCCTCTGGTTCTTCTCTCGCTCGCTCCCCCTCTGGTTCTCTCTCGATCGCTCGCTCCCCTCTCTGGTTCTCTGTCGATCGCTCGCTCCCCCTCTGGTTCTCTCTCGCTCGCCCCCCCCCCCGTGGTTCTCTCTTGCTCCCCTCCCCTCTGGTTCTTTCTCGCTCGCTCCTTCCCCCTCTGGTTCTCTCTCGCTCCCTCCCTCCCCTCTGGTTCTCTCTCGCTCCCTCCCTCCCCTCTGGTTCTCGCTCCCCCATCCCCCCCTCTGTTTCTTTCTCTCCCTCTCTGGTTCTCTCTCGATCGCTCGCTCCCCCTCTGGTTCTCTTTCGCTCGCTCCCACCCCCCCTGTGATTCTCTCTCGCTCCCTCCCCCTCTGGTTCTCGCTCCTCGCTCTCCGGTTCTCTCTCTCGCTCGTTTCCCCTTTGGTTCTCTCTCGATCGCTCGTGCCCCCTCTGGTTCTCTCTCGCTCGCTCGTGCCCCCCTCTGGTTCTCTCTCGCTCGCTCGTGCCCCCTCTGGTTCTCTCTCGCTCGCTCGTGCCCCCTCTGGTTCTCTTCTCGCTCGTGCCCCCTCTGGTTCTCTCTCGCTAGCTCGTGCCCCCCTCTGGTTCTCTCTCGGTCGCTCGTGCCCCCCTCTGGTTCTCTCTCGCTCGCACCCCCCTCTGGTTCTCTCTCGCTCGCTCGTGCCCCCCTCTGGTTCTCTCTCGCTCGTCTCTCTGGTTATTTTGCTCGCTCGCCCTCTGGTTCTCTCTCGCTCGCTCGTTTCCCCTCTGGTTCTCTCTCGATCGCTCGTGCCCCCCTCTGGTTCTCTCTCGCTCGCTCGTGCCCCCCTCTGGTTCTCTCTCGCTCGCTCGTGCCCCCCTCTGGTTCTCTCTCGCTCGCTCGTGCCCCCTCTGGTTCTCTCTCGCTCGCTCGTGCCCCCTCTGGTTTCTCTCGGTTCTCGTGCCCCCTCTGGTTCTTCTCTCGCACCCCCTCTGGTTCTCTCTCGCTCCTCGCACCCCCTCTTGGTTCTTTCTCTCTCGCTCCCGTGCCCCCTCTGGTTCTTTCTATCTCGCTCGTGCCCCCTCTGGTTCTTTCTCTCTCGCTCCCTCCCCCTCTTGGTTCTTTCTTTCTCTCTCCCTCTCCCTCTGGTTCTTTCTCTCTCGCTCCCCACCCCTCTGGTTCACCCTCGCTCGCTCGCTCCCTCCCCTTCTAATTCTTTCTCGCTCCCTCCCCCTCTGGTTCTTTCTCTCCCCCTCTGGTTCTCGCTCGCTCGCTCCCTCCCTCCCTCCCCCTCTGGTTCTCGCTCGCTCCCTCCCTCCCCCTCTGGTTCTCGCTTGCTCCCTCCATCCCCCTCTGGTTCTCGCTTGCTCCCTCCCTCCCCCTCTGGTTCTTTCTCTCCCTCTCTGGTTCTCTCTCGATCGCTCGCTCCCCTTCTGGTTCTCTTTCGCTCGCTCGTGCCCCCGTGGTTCTCTCTCGCTCGCTCCCTCCCCCTCTGGGTCTCTCTCGCTCCCTCCCTCCCCCTCTGGGTCTCTCTCGCTCCCTCCCTCCCCCTCTGGGTCTCTCTCGCTCCCTCCCTCCCCCTCTGGTTCTCTCTCGCTCCCTCCCTCCCCCTCTGGTTCTCGCTCGCTCCCTCCCTCCCCCTCTGGTTCTTTCTCTCCCTCTCTGGTTCTCTCCCTCTCGCTCCCTCCCCCTCTGGTTCTTTCTCTCTCGCTCCCTCCCCTTCTGGTTCTTTCTCTCTCGCTCCCTATCCCTCTGGTTCTCTCTCTCTCGCTCCCTCCCCCTCTGGTTCTCTCTCTCTCGCTACCTCCTCCTCTGGTTCTCTCTCGATCGCTCGCTCCCCCTCTGGTTCTGTCTCGCTCGGCCCCCCCTGTGGTTCTTTCTCGCTCCCTCCCCCTCTGGTTCTTTCTCTACCCCTCTGGTTCTCTCTCGATCGCTCGCTCCCTCTCTGGTTCTCTCTCGATCGCTCGCTCCCTCTCTGTCGATCGCTCGCTCCCTCTCTGTCGATCGCTCGCTCCCCCTCTGGTTCTCTCTCGCTCGCCCCCCCCCCCCCCCGTGGTTCTCTCTTGCTCCCCTCCCCCTCTGGTTCTTTCTCGCTCGCTCCTTCCCCCTCTGGTTCTCTCTCGCTCGCTCCCTCCCCCTCTGGTTCTCTCTCGCTCCCTCCCTCCCCCTCTGGTTCTCGCCCCCCCTCCCTCCCCCTCTGGTTCTCGCTCCCCCCTGGTTCTCGCTCCCCCCATCCCCCCCCCCCCTCTGTTTCTTTCTCTCCCTCTCTGGTTCTCTCTCGATCGCTCGCTCCCCCTCTGGTTCTCTTTCGCTCGCTCCCACCCCCCTGTGATTCTCTCTCGCTCCCTCCCCCTCTGGTTCTCGCTCGCTCGCTCTCCGGTTCTCTCTCGCTCTCCGGTTCTCGCTCGCTCTCCGGTTCTCTCTCGCTCGCTCTCCGGTTCTCGCTCGCTCTCTGGTTCTCGCTCGCTCTCCGGTTCGCTCTCGCTCTCTGGTTCTCTCTCGCTCTCTGGTTCTCTCTCGCTCTCTGGTTCTCTCTCGCTCTCTGGTTCTCGCTCGCTCTCTGGTTCTCGCTCGCTCTCCGGTTCGCTCTCGCTCTCCGGTTCTCTCTCGCTCTCTGGTTCTCGCTCGCTCTCCGGTTCGCTCTCGCTCTCTGGTTCTCGCTCGCTCTCCGGTTCTCGCTCGCTCTCCGGTTCGTTCGCTCGCTCTCTGGTTCTCGCTCGCTCTCCGGTTCGTTCTCTCGTTCTCTCGCTCGCTCGCTCTCCGGTTCGTTCTCTCGTTCTCTCGCTCTCCGGTTCGTTCTCTCGCTCGCTCGCTCTCCGGTTCGTTCTCTCGCTCGCTCGCTCTCCGGTTCGTTCTCTCGCTCGCTCGCTCTCCGGTTCGTTCTCTCGCTCGCTCGCTCTCCGGTTCGTTCTCTCGCTCGCTCGCTCTCCGGTTCGTTCTCTCGCTCGCTCGCTCTCCGGTTCGTTCTCTCGTTCTCTCGCTCTCCGGTTCGTTCTCTCGCTCTCCGGTTCGTTCTCTCGCTCGCTCGCTCGCTCTCCGGTTCGTTCTCTCGCTCGCTCGCTCGCTCTCCGGTTCGTTCTCTCGCTCGCTCGCTCGCCGGTTCGTTCTCTCGCTCGCTCGCTCTCCGGTTCGTTCTCTCGCTCGCTCGCTCGCCGGTTCGTTCTCTCGCTCGCTCGCTCGCCGGTTCGTTCTCTCGCTCGCTCGCTCGCCGGTTCGTTCTCTCGCTCGCTCGCTCGCCGGTTCGTTCTCTCGCTCGCTCGCTCGCTCGCCGGTTCGTTCTCTCGCTCGCTCGCTCTCCGGTTCGTTCTCTCGCTCGCTCGCTCTCCGGTTCGTTCTCTCGCTCGCTCGCTCTCCGGTTCGTTCTCTCGCTCGCTCGCTCTCCGGTTCGTTCTCTCGCTCGCTCGCTCTCCGGTTCGTTCTCTCGCTCGCTCGCTCTCGGTTCGTTCTCTCGTTCGCTCGCTCTCCGGTTCGTTCTCTCGCTCTCCGGTTCGTTCTCGCTCGCTCCGCTCGCTCCGGTTCGTTCTCTCGCTCGCTCGCTCTCCGGTTCGTTCTCTCGCTCGCTCGCTCGCCGGTTCGTTCTCTCGCTCGCTCGCTCTCCGGTTCGTTCTCTCGCTCGCTCGCTCGCCGGTTCGTTCTCTCGCTCGCTCGCTCGCGGTTCGTTCTCTCCGGTCGCCGGTTCGTTCGCTCGCTCGCTCGCTCGTTCTCTCGCTCGCTCTCCGGTTCGTTCGTTCTCTCGGTTCGTTCTCGCTCGCTCGCTCTCCGGTTCGTTCTCTCGCTCGCTCGCTCTCCGGTTCGTTCTCTCGCTCGCTCGCTCTCCGGTTCGTTCTCTCGCTCGCTCGCTCTCCGGTTCGTTCTCTCGCTCGCTCGCTCTCCGGTTCGTTCGTTCGCTCGCTCGCTCGCTCTCCGGTTCGTTCGTTCGCTCGCTCGCTCGTTCGTTCGCTCGCTCGCTCTCCGGTTCGTTCGTTCGCTCGCTCGCTCGTTCGTTCTCGCTCTCGCTCCGGTTCGTTCTCTCGCTCGCTCGCTCTCCGGTTCGTTCTCTCTCTCGCTCGCTCTCTGGTTCGTTCTCTCGCTCGCTCGCTCTCTGGTTCGTTCTCTCGCTCGCTCGCTCGCTCTCCGGTTCGTTCTCTCGCTCGCTCTCCGGTTCGTTCTCCCGCTCGCTCGCTCGCTCTCCAGTTCGTTCTCTCGCTCGCTCTCCAGTTCGCTCTCTCGCTCGCTCGCTCTCCAGTTCGTTCTCTCGCTCGCTCGCTCTCCGGTTCGTTCTCTCGCTCGCTCGCTCTCCGGTTCGTTCGTTCGCTCGCTCGCTCTCCGGTTCGTTCGTTCGCTCGCTCTCCGGTTCGTTCGTTCGCTCGCTCGCCGGTTCGTTCTCTCGCTCGCTCGCTCTCCGGTTCGTTCTCTCGCTCGCTCTCCGGTTCGTTCTCTCGCTCGCTCGCTCTCCGGTTCGTTCTCTCGCTCGCTCGCTCGCTCTCCGGTTCGTTCTCTCGCTCGCTCTCCGGTTCGTTCTCCCGCTCGCTCGCTCTCCAGTTCGTTCTCTCGCTCGCTCTCCAGTTCGCTCTCTCGCTCGCTCGCTCTCCCTCCAGTTCGTTCTCTCGCTCGCTCGCTCTCCCTCCAGTTCGTTCTCTCGCTCGCTCGCTCTCCCTCCAGTTCGTTCTCTCGCTCGCTCGCTCTCCCTCCAGTTCGTTCTCTCGCTCGCTCGCTCTCCCTCCAGTTCGTTCTCTCGCTCGCTCGCTCTCCCTCCAGTTCGTTCTCTCGCTCGCTCGCTCTCCCTCCAGTTCGTTCTCTCGCTCGCTCGCTCTCCCTCCAGTTCGTTCTCTCGCTCGCTCGCTCTCCCTCCAGTTCGTTCTCTCGCTCGCTCGCTCTCCCTCCAGTTCGTTCTCTCGCTCGCTCGCTCTCCCTCCAGCTCGTTCTCTCGCTCGCTCGCTCTCCCTCCAGTTCGTTCTCTCGCTCGCTCGCTCTCCCTCCAGTTCGTTCGCTCGCTCGCTCGCTCTCCCTCCAGTTCATTCTCTCGCTCGCTCTCCCTCCAGTTCGTTCTCTCGCTCGCTCTCCAGTTCGTTCTCTCGCTCGCTCGCTCTCCAGTTCGTTCGTTCGCTCTCCAGTTCGTTCTCTCGCTCGCTCGCTCTCCCTCCAGTTCGTTCTCTCGCTCGCTCGCTCTCCCTCCAGTTCGTCCGCTCGCTCGCTCGCCAGTTCGTTCTCTCGCTCGCCATTTTGTCCGCTCGCTCGCTCGCCAGTTCGTTCTCTCGCTCGCTCTCCATTTCGTCCGCTCGCTCGCCAGTTCGTTCTCTCGCTCGCTCTCCATTTCGTTCTCTCGCTCGCTCGCCAGTTCGTTCTCTCGCTCGCTCTCCATTTTGTCCGCTCGCTCGCTCGCCAGTTCGTTCTCTCGCTCGCTCTCCATTTCGTCCGCTCGCTCGCCAGTTCGCTCGCTCGCTCTCCCTCCAGTTCGTTCTCTCGCTCGCTCGCTCTCCCTCCAGCTCGTTCTCTCGCTCGCTCGCTCTCCCTCCAGTTTGTTCTCTCGCTCGCTCTCCAGTTTGTTCTCTCGCTCGCTCGCTCTCCAGTTCGTTCGTTCGCTCTCCAGTTCGTTCTCTCGCTCGCTCGCTCTCCAGTTCGTTCGTTCGCTCTCCAGTTCGTTCTCTCGCTCGCTCGCTCTCCCTCCAGTTCGTTCTCACGCTCGCTCGCTCTCCCTCCAGCTCGTTCTCTCGCTCGCTCGCTCTCCCTCCAGTTCGTTCTCTCGCTCGCTCGCTCTCCCTCCAGTTTGTTCTCTCGCTCGCTCGCTCTCCCTCCAGTTCGTTCGCTCGCTCGCTCTCCCTCCAGTTCATTCTCTCGCTCGCTCTCCCTCCAGTTCGTTCTCTCGCTCGCTCTCCAGTTCGTTCTCTCGCTCGCTCGCTCTCCAGTTCGTTCGTTCGCTCTCCAGTTCGTTCTCTCGCTCGCTCGCTCTCCCTCCAGTTCGTTCTCTCGCTCGCTCGCTCTCCAGTTCGTCCGCTCGCTCGCTCGCTCTCCCTCCAGTTCGTTCTCTCGCTCGCTCGCTCTCCCTCCAGTTTGTTCTCTCGCTCGCTCGCTCTCCCTCCAGTTCGTTCGCTCGCTCGCTCGCTCTCCCTCCAGTTCATTCTCTCGCTCGCTCTCCCTCCAGTTCGTTCTCTCGCTCGCTCTCCAGTTCGTTCTCTCGCTCGCTCGCTCTCCAGTTCGTTCGTTCGCTCTCCAGTTCGTTCTCTCGCTCGCTCGCTCTCCCTCCAGTTCGTTCTCTCGCTCGCTCGCTCTCCAGTTCGTCCGCTCGCTCGCTCGCCAGTTCGTTCTCTCGCTCGCCATTTTGTCCGCTCGCTCGCTCGCCAGTTCGTTCTCTCGCTCGCTCTCCATTTCGTCCGCTCGCTCGCCAGTTCGTTCTCTCGCTCGCTCTCCATTTCGTTCTCTCGCTCGCTCGCCAGTTCGTTCTCTCGCTCGCTCTCCATTTTGTCCGCTCGCTCGCTCGCCAGTTCGTTCTCTCGCTCGCTCTCCATTTCGTCCGCTCGCTCGCCAGTTCGCTCGCTCGCTCTCCCTCCAGTTCGTTCTCTCGCTCGCTCGCTCTCCCTCCAGCTCGTTCTCTCGCTCGCTCGCTCTCCCTCCAGTTTGTTCTCTCGCTCGCTCGCTCTCCCTCCAGTTTGTTCTCTCGCTCGCTCTCAGTTTGTTCTCTCCAGTTCAGTTCGTTCGTTCGCTCTCCAGTTCGTTCTCTCGCTCGCTCGCTCTCCAGTTCGTTCGTTCGCTCTCCAGTTCGTTCTCTCGCTCGCTCGCTCTCCCTCCAGTTCGTTCTCTCGCTCGCTCGCTCTCCAGTTCGTCCGCTCGCTCGCTCGCCAGTTCGTTCTCTCGCTCGCCATTTTGTCCGCTCGCTCGCTCGCCAGTTCGTTCTCTCGCTCGCTCTCCATTTCGTCCGCTCGCTCGCCAGTTCGTTCTCTCGCTCGCTCTCCATTTCGTTCTCTCGCTCGCCAGTTCGTTCTCTCGCTCGCTCTCCATTTTGTCCGCTCGCTCGCTCGCCAGTTCGTTCTCTCGCTCGCTCTCCATTTCGTCCGCTCGCTCGCCAGTTCGCTCGCTCGCTCTCCCTCCAGTTCGTTCGCTCGCTCGCTCTCCCTCCAGTTCGTTCTCTCGCTCGCTCGCTCGCTCTCCCTCCAGTTCGTTCTCTCGCTCGCTCGCTCTCCCTCCAGTTCGTTCTCTCGCTCGCTCGCTCTCCCTCCAGTTCGTTCTCTCGCTCGCTCGCTCTCCCTCCAGTTCGTTCTCTCGCTCGCTCGCTCTCCCTCCAGTTCGTTCTCTCGCTCTCCCTCCAGTTCGTTCTCTCGCTCTCCCTCCAGTTCGTTCTCTCGCTCGCTCGCTCTCCCTCCAGTTCGTTCTCTCGCTCGCTCGCTCTCCCTCCAGCTCGTTCTCTCGCTCGCTCGCTCTCCCTCCAGTTCGTTCGCTCGCTCGCTCTCCCTCCAGTTCGTTCTCTCGCTCGCTCTCCCTCCAGTTCGTTCGCTCGCTCGCTCTCCCTCCAGTTCGTTCGCTCGCTCGCTCTCCCTCCAGTTCGTTCTCTCGCTCGCTCGCTCTCCTCTCCCTCCAGTTCGTTCTCTCGCTCGCTCGCTCGCTCTCCCTCCAGTTCGTTCTCTCGCTCGCTCGCTCTCCAGTTCGTTCGTTCGCTCTCCAGTTCGTTCTCTCGCTCGCTCGCTCTCCCTCCAGTTCGTTCTCTCGCTCGCTCGCTCTCCAGTTCGTCCGCTCGCTCGCTCGCCAGTTCGTTCTCTCGCTCGCCATTTTGTCCGCTCGCTCGCCAGTTCGTTCTCTCGCTCGCTCTCCATTTCGTCCGCTCGCTCGCTCGCCAGTTCGTCCTCTCGCTCGCTCTCCATTTCGTTCTCTCGCTCGCTCTCCATTTCGTCCGCTCGCTCGCTCGCCAGTTCGTTCTCTCGCTCGCTCTCCATTTCGTTCTCTCGCTCGCTCGCCAGTTCGTTCTCTCGCTCGCTCTCCATTTTGTCCGCTCGCTCGCTCGCAAGTTCGTTCTCTCGCTCGCTCTCCATTTCGTCCGCTCGCTCGCCAGTTCGTTCTCTCGCTCGCTCGCTCTCCCTCCAGTTCGTTCTCTCGCTCGCTCGCTCTCCCTCCAGTTCGTTCGCTCGCTCGCTCTCCCTCCAGTTCGTTCTCTATCTCGCTCGCTCTCCCTCCAGTTCGTTCTCTCGCTCGCTCGCTCTCCCTCCAGCTCGTTCTCTCGCTCGCTCGCTCTCCCTCCAGTTTGTTCTCTCGCTCGCTCGCTCTCCCTCCAGTTCGTTCTCTCGCTCGCTCGCTCTCCCTCCAGTTCGTTCTCTCGCTCGCTCTCCCTCCAGCTCGTTCTCTCGCTCGCTCGCTCTCCCTCCAGCTCGTTCTCTCGCTCGCTCGCTCTCCCTCCAGTTCGTTCTCTCGCTCGCTCGCTCTCCCTCCAGTTCGTTCGCTCGCTCGCTCTCCCTCCAGTTCGTTCGCTCGCTCGCTCTCCCTCCAGTTCGTTCGCTCGCTCGCTCGCTCTCCCTCCAGTTCGTTCTCTCGCTCGCTCGCTCGCTCTCCCTCCAGTTCGTTCTCTCGCTCGCTCGCTCTCCAGTTCGTCCGTTCGCTCTCCAGTTCGTTCCCTCGCTCGCTCGCTCTCCCTCCAGTTCGTTCTCTCGCTCGCTCGCTCTCCAGTTCGTCCGCTCGCTCGCTCGCCAGTTCGTTCTCTCGCTCTCCATTTCGTCCGCTCGCTCGCTCGCCAGTTCGTTCTCTCGCTCGCTCTCCATTTCGTTCTCTCGCTCGCTCGCCAGTTCGTTCTCTCGCTCGCTCTCCATTTTGTCCGCTCGCTCGCTCGCAAGTTCGTTCTCTCGCTCGCTCTCCATTTCGTCCGCTCGCTCGCCAGTTCGTTCTCTCGCTCGCTCGCTCTCCCTCCAGTTCGTTCTCTCGCTCGCTCGCTCTCCCTCCAGTTCGTTCGCTCGCTCGCTCTCCCTCCAGTTCGTTCTCTATCTCGCTCGCTCTCCCTCCAGTTCGTTCTCTCGCTCGCTCGCTCTCCCTCCAGCTCGTTCTCTCGCTCGCTCGCTCTCCCTCCAGTTTGTTCTCTCGCTCGCTCGCTCTCCCTCCAGTTCGTTCTCTCGCTCGCTCGCTCTCCCTCCAGTTCGTTCTCTCGCTCGCTCTCCCTCCAGCTCGTTCTCTCGCTCGCTCGCTCTCCCTCCAGCTCGTTCTCTCGCTCGCTCGCTCTCCCTCCAGTTCGTTCTCTCGCTCGCTCGCTCTCCCTCCAGTTCGTTCGCTCGCTCGCTCTCCCTCCAGTTCGTTCGCTCGCTCGCTCTCCCTCCAGTTCGTTCGCTCGCTCGCTCGCTCTCCCTCCAGTTCGTTCTCTCGCTCGCCATTTTGTCCGCTCGCTCGCCAGTTCGTTCTCTCGCTCGCTCTCCATTTCGTCCGCTCGCTCGCTCGCCAGTTCGTCCTCTCGCTCGCTCTCCATTTCGTTCTCTCGCTCGCTCTCCATTTCGTCCGCTCGCTCGCTCGCCAGTTCGTTCTCTCGCTCGCTCTCCATTTCGTTCTCTCGCTCGCTCGCCAGTTCGTTCTCTCGCTCGCTCTCCATTTTGTCCGCTCGCTCGCAAGTTCGTTCTCTCGCTCGCTCTCCATTTCGTCCGCTCGCTCGCCAGTTCGTTCTCTCGCTCGCTCGCTCTCCCTCCAGTTCGTTCTCTCGCTCGCTCTCCCTCCAGTTCGTTCGCTCGCTCGCTCTCCCTCCAGTTCGTTCTCTATCTCGCTCGCTCTCCCTCCAGTTCGTTCTCTCGCTCGCTCGCTCTCCCTCCAGCTCGTTCTCTCGCTCGCTCGCTCTCCCTCCAGTTTGTTCTCTCGCTCGCTCTCCAGTTTGTTCTCTCGCTCGCTCGCTCTCCAGTTCGTTCGTTCGCTCTCCAGTTCGTTCTCTCGCTCGCTCGCTCTCCAGTTCGTTCGTTCGCTCTCCAGTTCGTTCTCTCGCTCGCTCGCTCTCCCTCCAGTTCGTTCTCTCGCTCGCTCGCTCTCCATTTCGTCCGCTCGCTCGCTCGCCAGTTCGTTCTCTCGCTCGCCATTTTGTCCGCTCGCTCGCTCGCCAGTTCGTTCTCTCGCTCGCTCTCCATTTCGTCCGCTCGCTCGCTCGCCAGTTCGTTCTCTCGCTCGCTCTCCATTTCGTTCTCTCGCTCGCTCGCCAGTTCGTTCTCTCGCTCGCTCTCCATTTTGTCCGCTCGCTCGCTCGCAAGTTCGTTCTCTCGCTTGCTCTCCATTTCGTCCGCTCGCTCGCCAGTTCGTTCTCTCGCTCGCTCGCTCTCCCTCCAGTTCGTTCTCTCGCTCGCTCGCTCTCCCTCCAGTTCGTTCGCTCGCTCGCTCTCCCTCCAGTTCGTTCTCTATCTCGCTCGCTCTCCCTCCAGTTCGTTCTCTCGCTCGCTCGCTCTCCCTCCAGCTCGTTCTCTCGCTCGCTCGCTCTCCCTCCAGTTCGTTCTCTCGCTCGCTCGCTCTCCCTCCAGTTCGTTCTCTCGCTCGCTCGCTCTCCCTCCAGTTTGTTCTCTCGCTCGCTCTCCCTCCAGTTCGTTCTCTCGCTCGCTCGCTCTCCCTCCAGTTCGTTCTCTCGCTCGCTCGCTCTCCCTCCAGCTCGTTCTCTCGCTCTCCCTCCAGTTCGTTCTCTCGCTCGCTCGCTCTCCCTCCAGTTCGTTCGCTCGCTCGCTCGCTCTCCCTCCAGTTCGTTCGCTCGCTCGCTCGCTCTCCCTCCAGTTCGTTCTCTCGCTCGCTCGCTCTCCCTCCAGTTCGTTCGCTCGCTCGCTCGCTCTCCCTCCAGTTCGTTCTCTCGCTCGCTCGCTCGCTCTCCCTCCAGCTCGTTCTCTCGCTCGCTCGCTCTCCCTCCAGTTCGTTCTCTCGCTCGCTCGCTCTCCCTCCAGTTCGTTCTCTCGCTCGCTCGCTCTCCAGTTCGTTCTCTCGCTCGCTCTCCAGTTCGTTCTCTCGCTCGCTCGCTCTCCAGTTCGTCCGCTCGCTCGCTCGCTCGCCAGTTCGTTCTCTCGCTCGCCATTTCGTCCGCTCGCTCGCTCGCTCGCCAGTTCGTTCTCTCGCTCGCTCTCCATTTCGTCCGCTCGCTCGCTCGCCAGTTCGTTCTCTCGCTCGCTCTCCATTTCGTTCTCTCGCTCGCTCTCCATTTTGTCCGCTCGCTCGCTCGCCAGTTCGTTCTCTCGCTCGCTCTCCATTTCGTCGGCTCGCTCGCCAGTTCGTTCTCTCGCTCGCTCTCCATTTCGTCCGCTCGCTCGCTCGCCAGTTCGTTCTCTCGCTCGCTCTCCATTTCGTCCGCTCGCTCGCCAGTTCGTTCTCTCGCTCGCTCTACATTTCGTCCGCTCGCTCGCTCGCTCTCCCTCCAGTTCGTTCGCTCGCTCGCTCGCTCTCCCTCCAGCTCGTTCTCTCGCTCGCTCGCTCTCCCTCCAGCTCGTTCTCTCGCTCGCTCGCTCTCCCTCCAGTTCGTTCTCTCGCTCGCTCGCTCTCCCTCCAGTTCGTTCTCTCGCTCGCTCGCTCTCCCTCCAGTTCGTTCTCTCGCTCGCTCGCTCTCCCTCCAGTTCGTTCTCTCGCTCGCTCGCTCTCCCTCCAGTTCGTTCTCTCGCTCGCTCGCTCTCCCTCCAGTTCGTTCTCTCGCTCGCTCTCCAGTTTGTTCTCTCGCTCGCTCGCTCTCCAGTTCGTTCGTTCACTCTCCAGTTCGTTCTCTCGCTCGCTCGCTCTCCAGTTCGTTCGTTCGCTCTCCAGTTCGTTCTCTCGCTCGCTCGCTCTCCCTCCAGTTCGTTCTCTCGCTCGCTCGCTCTCCAGTTCGTCCGCTCGCTCGCCAGTTCGTTCTCTCGCTCGCCATTTTGTCCGCTCGCCAGTTCGTTCTCTCGCTCGCTCTCCATTTCGTCCGCTCGCTCGCTCGCCAGTTCGTTCTCTCGCTCGCTCTCCATTTCGTTCTCTCGCTCGCTCGCCAGTTCGTTCTCTCGCTCGCTCGCCAGTTCGTTCTCTCGCTCGCTCGCTCTCCCTCCAGTTCGTTCTCTCGCTCGCTCGCCAGTTCGTTCTCTCGCTCGCTCGCCAGTTCGTTCTCTCGCTCGCTCGCTCTCCCTCCAGTTCGTTCGCTCGCTCGCTCTCCCTCCAGTTTGTTCTCTATCTCGCTCGCTCTCCCTCCAGCTCGTTCTCTCGCTCGCTCGCTCTCCCTCCAGTTCGTTCGCTCGCTCGCTCGCTCTCCCTCCAGTTCGTTCGCTCGCTCGCTCGCTCTCCCTCCAGTTCGTTCTCTCGCTCGCTCGCTCTCCCTCCAGTTCGTTCGCTCGCTCGCTCGCTCTCCCTCCAGTTCGTTCTCTCGCTCGCTCGCTCGCTCTCCCTCCAGCTCGTTCTCTCGCTCGCTCGCTCTCCCTCCAGTTCGTTCTCTCGCTCGCTCGCTCTCCCTCCAGTTCGTTCTCTCGCTCGCTCGCTCTCCAGTTCGTTCTCTCGCTCGCTCTCCAGTTCGTTCTCTCGCTCGCTCGCTCTCCAGTTCGTCCGCTCGCTCGCTCGCTCGCCAGTTCGTTCTCTCGCTCGCCATTTCGTCCGCTCGCTCGCTCGCTCGCCAGTTCGTTCTCTCGCTCGCTCTCCATTTCGTCCGCTCGCTCGCTCGCCAGTTCGTTTCTCTCGCTCGCTCTCCATTTCGTTCTCTCGCTCGCTCTCCATTTTGTCCGCTCGCTCGCTCGCCAGTTCGTTCTCTCGCTCGCTCTCCATTTCGTCGGCTCGCTCGCCAGTTCGTTCTCTCGCTCGCTCTCCATTTCGTCCGCTCGCTCGCTCGCCAGTTCGTTCTCTCGCTCGCTCTCCATTTCGTCCGCTCGCTCGCCAGTTCGTTCTCTCGCTCGCTCTACATTTCGTCCGCTCGCTCGCTCGCTCTCCCTCCAGTTCGTTCGCTCGCTCGCTCGCTCTCCCTCCAGCTCGTTCTCTCGCTCGCTCGCTCTCCCTCCAGCTCGTTCTCTCGCTCGCTCGCTCTCCCTCCAGTTCGTTCTCTCGCTCGCTCGCTCTCCCTCCAGTTCGTTCTCTCGCCGCTCGCTCTCCCTCCAGTTCGTTCTCTCGCTCGCTCGCTCTCCCTCCAGTTCGTTCTCTCGCTCGCTCTCCCTCCAGTTCGTTCTCTCGCTCGCTCGCTCTCCCTCCAGTTCGTTCTCTCGCTCGCTCTCCAGTTTGTTCTCTCGCTCGCTCGCTCTCCAGTTCGTTCGTTCACTCTCCAGTTCGTTCTCTCGCTCGCTCGCTCTCCAGTTCGTTCGTTCGCTCTCCAGTTCGTTCTCTCGCTCGCTCGCTCTCCCTCCAGTTCGTTCTCTCGCTCGCTCGCTCTCCAGTTCGTCCGCTCGCTCGCCAGTTCGTTCTCTCGCTCGCCATTTTGTCCGCTCGCCAGTTCGTTCTCTCGCTCGCTCTCCATTTCGTCCGCTCGCTCGCTCGCCAGTTCGTTCTCTCGCTCGCTCTCCATTTCGTTCTCTCGCTCGCTCGCCAGTTCGTTCTCTCGCTCGCTCGCCAGTTCGTTCTCTCGCTCGCTCGCTCTCCCTCCAGTTCGTTCTCTCTCGCCAGTTCGTTCTCTCGCTCTCTCCCTCCAGTTCGTTCTCTCGCTCGCTCGCTCTCCCTCCAGTTCGTTCGCTCGCTCGCTCTCCCTCCAGTTTGTTTCTCTCGCTCGCTCTCCCTCCAGTTCGTTCTCTCGCTCGCTCGCTCTCCCTCCAGTTCGTTCGCTCGCTCGCTCGCTCTCCCTCCAGTTCGTTCGCTCGCTCGCTCGCTCGCTCTCCCTCCAGTTCGTTCTCTCGCTCGCTCGCTCTCCCTCCAGTTCGTTCGCTCGCTCGCTCGCTCTCCCTCCAGTTCGTTCTCTCGCTCGCTCGCTCGCTCTCCCTCCAGCTCGTTCTCTCGCTCGCTCGCTCTCCCTCCAGTTCGTTCTCTCGCTCGCTCGCTCTCCCTCCAGTTCGTTCTCTCGCTCGCTCGCTCTCCAGTTCGTTCTCTCGCTCGCTCTCCAGTTCGTTCTCTCGCTCGCTCGCTCTCCAGTTCGTCCGCTCGCTCGCTCGCTCGCCAGTTCGTTCTCTCGCTCGCCATTTCGTCCGCTCGCTCGCTCGCTCGCCAGTTCGTTCTCTCGCTCGCTCTCCATTTCGTCCGCTCGCTCGCTCGCCAGTTCGTTCTCTCGCTCGCTCTCCATTTCGTTCTCTCGCTCGCTCTCCATTTTGTCCGCTCGCTCGCTCGCCAGTTCGTTCTCTCGCTCGCTCTCCATTTCGTCGGCTCGCTCGCCAGTTCGTTCTCTCGCTCGCTCTCCATTTCGTCCGCTCGCTCGCTCGCCAGTTCGTTCTCTCGCTCGCTCTCCATTTCGTCCGCTCGCTCGCCAGTTCGTTCTCTCGCTCGCTCTACATTTCGTCCGCTCGCTCGCTCGCTCTCCCTCCAGTTCGTTCGCTCGCTCGCTCGCTCTCCCTCCAGCTCGTTCTCTCGCTCGCTCGCTCTCCCTCCAGCTCGTTCTCTCGCTCGCTCGCTCTCCCTCCAGTTCGTTCTCTCGCTCGCTCGCTCTCCCTCCAGTTCGTTCTCTCGCTCGCTCGCTCTCCCTCCAGTTCGTTCTCTCGCTCGCTCTCTCTCCCTCCAGTTCGTTCTCTCGCTCGCTCGCTCTCCCTCCAGTTCGTTCTCTCGCTCGCTCGCTCTCCCTCCAGTTCGTTCTCTCGCTCGCTCTCCAGTTTGTTCTCTCGCTCGCTCGCTCTCCAGTTCGTTCGTTCACTCTCCAGTTCGTTCTCTCGCTCGCTCGCTCTCCAGTTCGTTCGTTCGCTCTCCAGTTCGTTCTCTCGCTCGCTCGCTCTCCCTCCAGTTCGTTCTCTCGCTCGCTCGCTCTCCAGTTCGTCCGCTCGCTCGCCAGTTCGTTCTCTCGCTCGCCATTTTGTCCGCTCGCCAGTTCGTTCTCTCGCTCGCTCTCCATTTCGTCCGCTCGCTCGCTCGCCAGTTCGTTCTCTCGCTCGCTCTCCATTTCGTTCTCTCGCTCGCTCGCCAGTTCGTTCTCTCGCTCGCTCGCCAGTTCGTTCTCTCGCTCGCTCGCTCTCCCTCCAGTTCGTTCTCTCGCTCGCTCGCCAGTTCGTTCTCTCGCTCGCTCGCCAGTTCGTTCTCTCGCTCGCTCGCTCTCCCTCCAGTTCGTTCGCTCGCTCGCTCTCCCTCCAGTTTGTTCTCTATCTCGCTCGCTCTCCCTCCAGCTCGTTCTCTCGCTCGCTCGCTCTCCCTCCAGCTCGTTCTCTCGCTCGCTCGCTCTCCCTCCAGTTCGTTCTCTCGCTCGCTCGCTCTCCCTCCAGTTCGTTCGCTCGCTCGCTCGCTCTCCCTCCAGTTCGTTCTCTCGCTCGCTCGCTCTCCCTCCAGTTCGTTCTCTCGCTCGCTCGCTCTCCCTCCAGTTCGTTCTCTCGCTCGCTCGCTCGCTCTCCCTCCAGCTCGTTCTCTCGCTCGCTCGCTCTCCCTCCAGTTCGTTCTCTCGCTCGCTCTCTCTCCCTCCAGTTCGTTCTCTCGCTCGCTCGCTCTCCCTCCAGTTCGTTCTCTCGCTCGCTCTCCCTCCAGTTCGTTCTCTCGCTCGCTCGCTCCAGTTCGTTCTCTCGCTCGCTCTCCTCCAGTTCGTTCTCTCGCTCGCTCTCCAGTTCGTTCGCTCGCTCGCTCTCAGTTCGTTCTCTCGCTCGCTCTCCCTCCAGTTCGTTCTCTCGCTCGCTCGCTCTCCAGTTCGTCGCTCGCTCGCTCGCTCGCCAGTTCGTTCTCTCGCTCGCCATTTCGTCCGCTCGCTCGCTCGCCAGTTCGTTCTCTCGCTCGCTCTCCATTTCGTTCTCTCGCTCGCTCTCCATTTTGTCCGCTCGCTCGCTCGCCAGTTCGTTCTCTCGCTCGCTCTCCATTTCGTCGGCTCGCTCGCCAGTTCGTTCTCTCGCTCGCTCTCCATTTCGTCCGCTCGCTCTCGCTCTCCCTCCAGTTCGTTCGCTCGCTCGCTCGCTCTCCAGTTCGTTCTCTCGCTCGCTCGCTCTCCAGTTCGTTCGTTCGCTCTCCAGTTCGTTCGTTCGCTCTCCAGTTCGTTCTCTCGCTCGCTCGCTCTCCCTCCAGTTCGTTCTCTCGCTCGCTCGCCCTCCAGTTCGTTCTCTCGCTCGCTCGCTCTCCCTCCAGTTCGTTCTCTCGCTCGCTCGCTCTCCCTCCAGTTCGTTCTCTCGCTCGCTCGCTCTCCCTCCAGTTCGTTCTCTCGCTCGCTCGCTCTCCCTCCAGTTCGTTCTCTCGCTCTCGCTCTCCCTCGCTCTCCCTCCAGTTCAGTTCGCTCGCTCGCTCTCCCTCCAGTTCGTTCTCTATCTCGCTCGCTCTCCCTCCAGTTCGTTCTCTCGCTCGCTCGCTCTCCCTCCAGCTCGTTCTCTCGCTCGCTCGCTCTCCCTCCAGTTTGTTCTCTCGCTCGCTCGCTCTCCCTCCAGTTCGTTCTCTCGCTCGCTCGCTCTCTCTCCTCCAGTTCGTTCTCTCGCTCGCTCTCCCCTCCAGCTCGTTCTCTCGCTCGCTCGCTCTCCCTCCAGCTCGTTCTCTCGCTCGCTCGCTCTCCCTCCAGTTCGTTCTCTCGCTCGCTCGCTCTCCCTCCAGTTCGTTCGCTCGCTCGCTCTCCCTCCAGTTCGTTCGCTCGCTCGCTCTCCCTCCAGTTCGTTCGCTCGCTCGCTCGCTCTCCCTCCAGTTCGTTCTCTCGCTCGCCATTTTGTCCGCTCGCTCGCTCGCCAGTTCGTTCTCTCGCTCGCTCTCCATTTCGTCCGCTCGCTCGCTCGCCAGTTCGTCCTCTCGCTCGCTCTCCATTTCGTTCTCTCGCTCGCTCTCCATTTCGTCCGCTCGCTCGCTCGCCAGTTCGTTCTCTCGCTCGCTCTCCATTTCGTTCTCTCGCTCGCTCGCCAGTTCGTTCTCTCGCTCGCTCTCCATTTTGTCCGCTCGCTCGCAAGTTCGTTCTCTCGCTCGCTCTCCATTTCGTCCGCTCGCTCGCCAGTTCGTTCTCTCGCTCGCTCGCTCTCCCTCCAGTTCGTTCTCTCGCTCGCTCGCTCTCCCTCCAGTTCGTTCGCTCGCTCGCTCTCCCTCCAGTTCGTTCTCTATCTCGCTCGCTCTCCCTCCAGTTCGTTCTCTCGCTCGCTCGCTCTCCCTCCAGCTCGTTCTCTCGCTCGCTCTCCATTTTGTCCGCTCGCTCGCAAGTTCGTTCTCTCGCTCGCTCTCCATTTCGTCCGCTCGCTCGCCAGTTCGTTCTCTCGCTCGCTCGCTCTCCCTCCAGTTCGTTCTCTCGCTCGCTCGCTCTCCCTCCAGTTCGTTCTCTCTCTCGCTCGCTCTCCCTCCAGTTCGTTCGCTCGCTCGCTCGCTCTCCCTCCAGTTCGTTCGCTCGCTCGCTCGCTCTCCCTCCAGTTCGTTCTCTCGCTCGCTCGCTCTCCCTCCAGTTCGTTCTCTCGCTCGCTCGCTCTCCCTCCAGTTCGTTCTCTCGCTCGCTCGCTCGCTCCCTCCAGCTCGTTCTCTCGCTCGCTCGCTCTCCCTCCAGTTCGTTCTCTCGCTCGCTCTCTCTCCCTCCAGTTCGTTCTCTCGCTCGCTCGCTCTCCCTCCAGTTCGTTCTCTCGCTCGCTCTCCCTCCAGTTCGTTCTCTCGCTCGCTCTCCAGTTCGTTCTCTCGCTCGCTCTCCCTCCAGTTCGTTCTCTCGCTCGCTCTCCAGTTCGTTCGCTCGCTCGCTCTCCAGTTCGTTCTCTCGCTCGCTCTCCCTCCAGTTCGTTCTCTCGCTCGCTCGCTCTCCAGTTCGTCCGCTCGCTCGCTCGCTCGCCAGTTCGTTCTCTCGCTCGCTCTCCATTTCGTCCGCTCGCTCGCTCGCCAGTTCGTTCTCTCGCTCGCTCTCCATTTCGTTCTCTCGCTCGCTCTCCATTTTGTCCGCTCGCTCGCTCGCCAGTTCGTTCTCTCGCTCGCTCTCCATTTCGTCCGCTCGCTCGCCAGTTCGTTCTCTCGCTCGCTCTCCATTTCGTCCGCTCGCTCGCTCTCCCTCCAGTTCGTTCGCTCGCTCGCTCGCTCTCCAGTTCGTTCTCTCGCTCGCTCGCTCTCCAGTTCGTTCGTTCGCTCTCCAGTTCGTTCGTTCGCTCTCCAGTTCGTTCTCTCGCTCGCTCGCTCTCCCTCCAGTTCGTTCTCTCGCTCGCTCGCCCTCCAGTTCGTTCTCTCGCTCGCTCGCTCTCCCTCCAGTTCGTTCTCTCGCTCGCTCGCTCTCCCTCCAGTTCGTTCTCTCGCTCGCTCGCTCTCCCTCCAGTTCGTTCTCTCGCTCGCTCGCTCTCCCTCCAGTTCGTTCTCTCGCTCGCTCGCTCTCCCTCCAGTTCGTTCGCTCGCTCGCTCTCCCTCCAGTTCGTTCTCTATCTCGCTCGCTCTCCCTCCAGTTCGTTCTCTCGCTCGCTCGCTCTCCCTCCAGCTCGTTCTCTCGCTCGCTCGCTCTCCCTCCAGTTTGTTCTCTCGCTCGCTCGCTCTCCCTCCAGTTCGTTCTCTCGCTCGCTCGCTCTCCCTCCAGTTCGTTCTCTCGCTCGCTCTCCCTCCAGCTCGTTCTCTCGCTCGCTCGCTCTCCCTCCAGCTCGTTCTCTCGCTCGCTCGCTCTCCCTCCAGTTCGTTCTCTCGCTCGCTCGCTCTCCCTCCAGTTCGTTCGCTCGCTCGCTCTCCCTCCAGTTCGTTCGCTCGCTCGCTCTCCCTCCAGTTCGTTCGCTCGCTCGCTCGCTCTCCCTCCAGTTCGTTCTCTCGCTCGCCATTTTGTCCGCTCGCTCGCTCGCCAGTTCGTTCTCTCGCTCGCTCTCCATTTCGTCCGCTCGCTCGCTCGCCAGTTCGTCCTCTCGCTCGCTCTCCATTTCGTTCTCTCGCTCGCTCTCCATTTCGTCCGCTCGCTCGCTCGCCAGTTCGTTCTCTCGCTCGCTCTCCATTTCGTTCTCTCGCTCGCTCGCCAGTTCGTTCTCTCGCTCGCTCTCCATTTTGTCCGCTCGCTCGCAAGTTCGTTCTCTCGCTCGCTCTCCATTTCGTCCGCTCGCTCGCCAGTTCGTTCTCTCGCTCGCTCGCTCTCCCTCCAGTTCGTTCTCTCGCTCGCTCGCTCTCCCTCCAGTTCGTTCGCTCGCTCGCTCTCCCTCCAGTTCGTTTCTCTATCTCGCTCGCTCTCCCTCCAGTTCGTTCTCTCGCTCGCTCGCTCTCCCTCCAGCTCGTTCTCTCGCTCGCTCTCCATTTTGTCCGCTCGCTCGCAAGTTCGTTCTCTCGCTCGCTCTCCATTTCGTCCGCTCGCTCGCCAGTTCGTTCTCTCGCTCGCTCGCTCTCCCTCCAGTTCGTTCTCTCGCTCGCTCGCTCTCCCTCCAGTTCGTTCGCTCGCTCGCTCTCCCTCCAGTTCGTTCTCTATCTCGCTCGCTCTCCCTCCAGTTCGTTCTCTCGCTCGCTCGCTCTCCCTCCAGCTCGTTCTCTCGCTCGCTCGCTCTCCCTCCAGTTTGTTCTCTCGCTCGCTCCAGTTTGTTCTCTCGCTCGCTCGCTCTCCAGTTCGTTCGTTCGCTCTCCAGTTCGTTCTCTCGCTCGCTCGCTCTCCAGTTCGTTCGTTCGCTCTCCAGTTCGTTCTCTCGCTCGCTCGCTCTCCCTCCAGTTCGTTCTCTCGCTCGCTCGCTCTCCATTTCGTCCGCTCGCTCGCTCGCCAGTTCGTTCTCTCGCTCGCCATTTTGTCCGCTCGCTCGCTCGCCAGTTCGTTCTCTCGCTCGCTCTCCATTTCGTCCGCTCGCTCGCTCGCCAGTTCGTTCTCTCGCTCGCTCTCCATTTCGTTCTCTCGCTCGCTCGCCAGTTCGTTCTCTCGCTCGCTCTCCATTTTGTCCGCTCGCTCGCTCGCAAGTTCGTTCTCTCGCTCGCTCTCCATTTCGTCCGCTCGCTCGCCAGTTCGTTCTCTCGCTCGCTCGCTCTCCCTCCAGTTCGTTCTCTCGCTCGCTCGCTCTCCCTCCAGTTCGTTCGCTCGCTCGCTCTCCCTCCAGTTCGTTCTCTATCTCGCTCGCTCTCCCTCCAGTTCGTTCTCTCGCTCGCTCGCTCTCCCTCCAGCTCGTTCTCTCGCTCGCTCGCTCTCCCTCCAGTTCGTTCTCTCGCTCGCTCGCTCTCCCTCCAGTTCGTTCTCTCGCTCGCTCGCTCTCCCTCCAGTTTGTTCTCTCGCTCGCTCTCCCTCCAGTTCGTTCTCTCGCTCGCTCGCTCTCCCTCCAGTTCGTTCTCTCGCTCGCTCGCTCTCCCTCCAGTTCGTTCTCTCGCTCGCTCGCTCTCCCTCCAGCTCGTTCTCTCGCTCTCCCTCCAGTTCGTTCTCTCGCTCGCTCGCTCTCCCTCCAGTTCGTTCGCTCGCTCGCTCTCCCTCCAGTTCGTTCGCTCGCTCGCTCGCTCTCCCTCCAGTTCGTTCGCTCGCTCGCTCGCTCTCCCTCCAGTTCGTTCGCTCGCTCGCTCTCCCTCCAGTTCGTTCTCTCGCTCGCTCGCTCTCCCTCCAGTTCGTTCGCTCGCTCGCTCGCTCTCCCTCCAGTTCGTTCTCTCGCTCGCTCGCTCGCTCTCCCTCCAGCTCGTTCTCTCGCTCGCTCGCTCTCCCTCCAGTTCGTTCTCTCGCTCGCTCGCTCTCCCTCCAGTTCGTTCTCTCGCTCGCTCTCCAGTTCGTTCTCTCGCTCGCTCTCCAGTTCGTTCTCTCGCTCGCTCGCTCTCCAGTTCGTCCGCTCGCTCGCTCGCTCGCCAGTTCGTTCTCTCGCTCGCCATTTCGTCCGCTCGCTCGCTCGCTCGCCAGTTCGTTCTCTCGCTCGCTCTCCATTTCGTCCGCTCGCTCGCCAGTTCGTTCTCTCGCTCGCTCTCCATTTCGTTCTCTCGCTCGCTCTCCATTTTGTCCGCTCGCTCGCTCGCCAGTTCGTTCTCTCGCTCGCTCTCCATTTCGTCGGCTCGCTCGCCAGTTCGTTCTCTCGCTCGCTCTCCATTTCGTCCGCTCGCTCGCTCGCCAGTTCGTTCTCTCGCTCGCTCTCCATTTCGTCCGCTCGCTCGCCAGTTCGTTCTCTCGCTCGCTCTACATTTCGTCCGCTCGCTCGCTCGCTCTCCCTCCAGTTCGTTCGCTCGCTCGCTCTCCCTCCAGCTCGTTCTCTCGCTCGCTCGCTCTCCCTCCAGCTCGTTCTCTCGCTCGCTCGCTCTCCCTCCAGTTCGTTCTCTCGCTCGCTCGCTCTCCCTCCAGTTCGTTCTCTCGCTCGCTCGCTCTCCCTCCAGTTCGTTCTCTCGCTCGCTCGCTCTCCCTCCAGTTCGTTCTCTCGCTCGCTCTCCCTCCAGTTCGTTCTCTCGCTCGCTCGCTCTCCCTCCAGTTCGTTCTCTCGCTCGCTCTCCAGTTTGTTCTCTCGCTCGCTCGCTCTCCAGTTCGTTCGTTCACTCTCCAGTTCGTTCTCTCGCTCGCTCGCTCTCCAGTTCGTTCGTTCGCTCTCCAGTTCGTTCTCTCGCTCGCTCGCTCTCCCTCCAGTTCGTTCTCTCGCTCGCTCGCTCTCCAGTTCGTCCGCTCGCTCGCCAGTTCGTTCTCTCGCTCGCCATTTTGTCCGCTCGCCAGTTCGTTCTCTCGCTCGCTCTCCATTTCGTCCGCTCGCTCGCTCGCCAGTTCGTTCTCTCGCTCGCTCTCCATTTCGTTCTCTCGCTCGCTCGCCAGTTCGTTCTCTCGCTCGCTCGCCAGTTCGTTCTCTCGCTCGCTCGCTCTCCCTCCAGTTCGTTCTCTCGTTCGCTCGCTCTCCCTCCAGTTCGTTCGCTCGCTCGCTCTCCCTCCAGTTCGTTCTCTATCTCGCTCGCTCTCCCTCCAGCTCGTTCTCTCGCTCGCTCGCTCTCCCTCCAGCTCGTTCTCTCGCTCGCTCGCTCTCCCTCCAGCTCGTTCTCTCGCTCGCTCGCTCTCCCTCCAGTTTGTTCTCTCGCTCGCTCGCTCTCCCTCCAGTTCGTTCTCTCGCTCGCTCGCTCTCCCTCCAGTTCGTTCTCTCGCTCGCTCGCTCTCCCTCCAGCTCGTTTCTCGCTCGCTCTCCCTCCAGTTCGTTCTCTCGCTCGCTCGCTCTCCCTCCAGTTCGTTCGCTCGCTCGCTCTCCCTCCAGTTCGTTCGCTCGCTCGCTCGCTCTCCCTCCAGTTCGTTCGCTCGCTCGCTCGCTCTCCCTCCAGTTCGTTCGCTCGCTCGCTCTCCCTCCAGTTCGTTCGCTCGCTCGCTCTCCCTCCAGTTCGTTCTCTCGCTCGCTCGCTCTCCCTCCAGTTCGTTCGCTCGCTCGCTCGCTCTCCCTCCAGTTCGTTCTCTCGCTCGCTCGCTCGCTCTCCCTCCAGCTCGTTCTCTCGCTCGCTCGCTCTCCCTCCAGTTCGTTCTCTCGCTCGCTCGCTCTCCCTCCAGTTCGTTCTCTCGCTCGCTCTCCAGTTCGTTCTCTCGCTCGCTCTCCAGTTCGTTCTCTCGCTCGCTCGCTCTCCAGTTCGTCCGCTCGCTCGCTCGCTCGCCAGTTCGTTCTCTCGCTCGCCATTTCGTCCGCTCGCTCGCTCGCTCGCCAGTTCGTTCTCTCGCTCGCTCTCCATTTCGTCCGCTCGCTCGCCAGTTCGTTCTCTCGCTCGCTCTCCATTTCGTTCTCTCGCTCGCTCTCCATTTTGTCCGCTCGCTCGCTCGCCAGTTCGTTCTCTCGCTCGCTCTCCATTTCGTCGGCTCGCTCGCCAGTTCGTTCTCTCGCTCGCTCTCCATTTCGTCCGCTCGCTCGCTCGCCAGTTCGTTCTCTCGCTCGCTCTCCATTTCGTCCGCTCGCTCGCCAGTTCGTTCTCTCGCTCGCTCTACATTTCGTCCGCTCGCTCGCTCGCTCTCCCTCCAGTTCGTTCGCTCGCTCGCTCTCCCTCCAGCTCGTTCTCTCGCTCGCTCGCTCTCCCTCCAGCTCGTTCTCTCGCTCGCTCGCTCTCCCTCCAGTTCGTTCTCTCGCTCGCTCGCTCTCCCTCCAGTTCGTTCTCTCGCTCGCTCGCTCTCCCTCCAGTTCGTTCTCTCGCTCGCTCGCTCTCCCTCCAGTTCGTTCTCTCGCTCGCTCTCCCTCCAGTTCGTTCTCTCGCTCGCTCGCTCTCCCTCCAGTTCGTTCTCTCGCTCGCTCTCCAGTTTGTTCTCTCGCTCGCTCGCTCTCCAGTTCGTTCGTTCACTCTCCAGTTCGTTCTCTCGCTCGCTCGCTCTCCAGTTCGTTCGTTCGCTCTCCAGTTCGTTCTCTCGCTCGCTCGCTCTCCCTCCAGTTCGTTCTCTCGCTCGCTCGCTCTCCAGTTCGTCCGCTCGCTCGCCAGTTCGTTCTCTCGCTCGCCATTTTGTCCGCTCGCCAGTTCGTTCTCTCGCTCGCTCTCCATTTCGTCCGCTCGCTCGCTCGCCAGTTCGTTCTCTCGCTCGCTCTCCATTTCGTTCTCTCGCTCGCTCGCCAGTTCGTTCTCTCGCTCGCTCGCCAGTTCGTTCTCTCGCTCGCTCGCTCTCCCTCCAGTTCGTTCTCTCGTTCGCTCGCTCTCCCTCCAGTTCGTTCGCTCGCTCGCTCTCCCTCCAGTTCGTTCTCTATCTCGCTCGCTCTCCCTCCAGCTCGTTCTCTCGCTCGCTCGCTCTCCCTCCAGCTCGTTCTCTCGCTCGCTCGCTCTCCCTCCAGTTCGTTCTCTCGCTCGCTCGCTCTCCCTCCAGTTCGTTCTCTCTCTCGCTCGCTCTCCCTCCAGTTCGTTCGCTCGCTCGCTCGCTCTCCCTCCAGTTCGTTCGCTCGCTCGCTCGCTCTCCCTCCAGTTCGTTCGCTCGCTCGCTCGCTCTCCCTCCAGTTCGTTCTCTCGCTCGCTCGCTCTCCCTCCAGTTCGTTCTCTCGCTCGCTCGCTCGCTCTCCCTCCAGCTCGTTCTCTCGCTCGCTCGCTCTCCCTCCAGTTCGTTCTCTCGCTCGCTCGCTCTCCCTCCAGTTCGTTCTCTCGCTCGCTCTCCCTCCAGTTCGTTCTCTCGCTCGCTCTCCAGTTCGTTCTCTCGCTCGCTCTCCCTCCAGTTCGTTCTCTCGCTCGCTCTCCAGTTCGTTCGCTCGCTCGCTCTCCAGTTCGTTCTCTCGCTCGCTCTCCCTCCAGTTCGTTCTCTCGCTCGCTCGCTCTCCAGTTCGTCCGCTCGCTCGCTCGCTCGCCAGTTCGTTCTCTCGCTCGCCATTTCGTCCGCTCGCTCGCTCGCCAGTTCGTTCTCTCGCTCGCTCTCCATTTCGTTCTCTCGCTCGCTCTCCATTTTGTCCGCTCGCTCGCTCTCCATTTTGTCCGCTCGCTCGCTCGCCAGTTCGTTCTCTCGCTCGCTCTCCATTTCGTCGGCTCGCTCGCCAGTTCGTTCTCTCGCTCGCTCTCCATTTCGTCCGCTCGCTCGCTCGCTCTCCCTCCAGTTCGTTCGCTCGCTCGCTCTCCAGTTCGTTCTCTCGCTCGCTCGCTCTCCAGTTCGTTCGTTCGCTCTCCAGTTCGTTCGTTCGCTCTCCAGTTCGTTCTCTCGCTCGCTCGCTCTCCCTCCAGTTCGTTCTCTCGCTCGCTCGCCCTCCAGTTCGTTCTCTCGCTCGCTCGCTCTCCCTCCAGTTCGTTCTCTCGCTCGCTCGCTCTCCCTCCAGTTCGTTCTCTCGCTCGCTCGCTCTCCCTCCAGTTCGTTCTCTCGCTCGCTCGCTCTCCCTCCAGTTCGTTCTCTCGCTCGCTCGCTCTCCCTCCAGTTCGTTCTCTCGCTCGCTCGCTCTCCCTCCAGTTCGTTCTCTCGCTCGCACGCTCTCCCTCCAGTTCGTTCTCTCGCTCGCTCGCTCTCCCTCCAGTTCGTTCTCTCGCTCTCCCTCCAGTTCGTTCGCTCGCTCGCTCGCTCTCCCTCCAGTTCTCTCGCTCGCTCTCCAGTTCTCTCGCTCGCTCGCTCTCCAGTTCTCTCGCTCGCTCGCTCGCTCTCCAGTTCTCTCGCTCGCTCGCTCGCTCTCCAGTTCGCTCGCTCGCTCGCTCGCTCTCCAGTTCTCTCGCTCGCTCGCTCGCTCTCCAGTTCTCTCGCTCGCTCGCTCTCCAGTTCTCTCGCTCGCTCGCTCTCCAGTTCGCTCGCTCTCCAGTGCTCAGTTCTCGCTCGCTCTCAGTTCTCTCGCTCGCTCGCTCGCTCGCTCTCGCAGTTCTCTCGCTCGCTCGCTCGCTCTCTCAGTTCTCTCGCTCGCTCGCTCGCTCTCTCAGTTCTCTCGCTCGCTCGCTCGCTCTCAGTTCTCTCGCTCGCTCGCTCTCTCAGTTCTCTCGCTCGCTCGCTCGCTCTCAGTTCTCTCGCTCGCTCGCTCGCTCGCTCAGTTCTCTCGCTCGCTCGCTCGCTCTCCAGTTCTCTCGCTCGCTCGCTCGCTCTCAGTTCTCTCGCTCGCTCGCTCGCTCTCAGTTCTCTCGCTCGCTCGCTCGCTCAGTTCTCTCGCTCGCTCGCTCTCTCCTCGCTCGCTCGCTCGCTCGCTCGCTCGCTCGCTCGCTCGCTCGCTCGCTCGCTCGCTCGCTCGCTCGCTCGCTCGCTCGCTCGCTCGCTCGCTCGCTCGCTCTCTCGCTCGCTCGCTCGCTCTCCAGTTCTCTCGCTCGCTCGCTCGCTCTCCAGTTCTCTCGCTCGCTCGCTCGCTCTCAGTTCTCTCGCTCGCTCGCTCTCAGTTCTCTCGCTCGCTCGCTCGCTCTCCAGTTCTCTCGCTCGCTCGCTCGCTCTCAGTTCTCTCGCTCGCTCGCTCGCTCTCCAGTTCTCTCGCTCGCTCGCTCTCCAGTTCTCTCGCTCGCTCGCTCGCTCTCCAGTTCTCTCGCTCGCTCGCTCGCTCTCAGTTCGCTCGCTCGCTCTCCAGTTCGCTCGCTCGCTCGCTCTCAGTTCGCTCGCTCGCTCGCTCGCTCTCCAGTTCGCTCGCTCGCTCTCCAGTTCGCTCGCTCGCTCTCCAGTTCGCTCGCTAGTTCGCTCGCTCGCTCGCTCTCCAGTTCTCTCGCTCGCTCGCTCGCTCTCCAGTTCGCTCGCTCGCTCTCCAGTTCGCTCGCTCGCTCTCCAGTTCGCTCGCTCGCTCTCAGTTCGCTCGCTAGTTCGCTCGCTCGCTCGCTCTCAGTTCTCTCGCTCGCTCGCTCGCTCTCCAGTTCTCTCGCTCGCTCGCTCGCTCTCCAGTTCTCTCGCTCGCTCGCTCGCTCTCAGTTCTCTCGCTCGCTCGCTCGCTCTCCAGTTCTCTCGCTCGCTCGCTCTCCAGTTCTCTCGCTCGCTCGCTCGCTCTCTCAGTTCTCTCGCTCGCTCGCTCGCTCTCAGTTCTCTCGCTCGCTCGCTCGCTCTCCAGTTCTCTCGCTCGCTCGCTCGCTCTCCAGTTCGCTCGCTCGCTCTCCAGTTCTCTCGCTCGCTCGCTCGCTCTCCAGTTCGCTCGCTCGCTCTCCAGTTCGCTCGCTCGCTCTCCAGTTCGCTCGCTAGTTCAGCTCGCTCGCTCGCTCTCAGTTCGCTCGCTCGCTCTCCAGTTCGCTCGCTCGCTCTCCAGTTCTCTCGCTCGCTCGCTCGCTCTCCAGTTCTCTCGCTCGCTCTCCAGTTCGCTCGCTCGCTCGCTCGCTCTCCAGTTTCTCTCGCTCGCTCTCCAGTTCGCTCGCTCGCTCGCTCGCTCTCCAGTTCTCTCGCTCGCTCTCCAGTTCGCTCGCTCGCTCGCTCGCTCGCCAGTTCTCTCGCTCGCTCTCCAGTTCTCTCGCTCGCTCTCCAGTTCGCTCGCTCGCTCGCTCGCCAGTTCTCTCGCTCGCTCTCCAGTTCTCTCACTCGCCCGCTCGCTCTCCAGTTCTCTCGCTCGCCCGCTCGCTCTCCAGTTCTCTCGCTCGCCCGCTCGCTCTCCAGTTCTCTCGCTCGCCCGCTCGCTCTCCAGTTCTCTCGCTCGCCCGCTCGCTCTCCAGTTCGCTCCCTCTCCAGTTCTCTCGCTCGCCCGCTCGCTCTCCAGTTCTCTCGCTCGCCCGCTCGCTCTCCAGTTCGCTCCCTCTCCAGTTCGCTCGCTCGCTCGCTCTCCAGTTCTCTCGCTCGCCCGCTCGCTCTCCAGTTCGCTCCCTCTCCAGTTCGCTCGCTCGCTCGCTCGCTCTCCAGTTCGCTCGCTCGCTCGCTCTCCAGTTCGCTCGCTCGCTCGCTCTCCAGTTCTCTCGCTCGCTCGCTCTCCAGTTCTCTCGCTCGCTCTCCAGTTCTCTCGCTCGCTCGCTCGCTCTCCAGTTCTCTCGCTCGCTCTCCAGTTCTCTCGCTCGCTCTCCAGTTCTCTCGCTCGCTCTCCAGTTCTCTCGCTCTCCAGTTCTCTCGCTCGCTCGCTCTCCAGTTCTCTCGCTCGCTCGCTCTCCAGTTCTCACGCTCGCTCGCTCTCCAGTTCGCTCGCACACACACACACACATAGGGTGTGAGGCAAATACATGACAGGTGCATTGATAGAGGCTCACAGAGGGAGATTTGGAGTGATTGAATGTAACCATCTCTTGTTTTTCTGTGCTTCAGATCAATCAAGAAACAGTTAACAATAACTTTCAGAAAATGCTTATAAATGCTTATAATGTTTATACTACATATATAAGAGTACTCATCAAGTACTAATCTATGAATGGTACGTAACCTACTTATAAATTGTTTATTAATGCGTATTCATAAAGTCAACAACCGCAGTTTTTACCTAACAGGCCAAATATAGACTCATCCAAAATACAGTGGAGACTAAGCAGAGTTTGGAGGTTGAGTTCTCACGTTTCTCTCGTGCTGTATGTATATGTTTCCACAGATTTGTTGCCAATTTGTTGTCACCAGTGAGTTAAAAAAAATGTAAATACAATAATGAGGGGAAAAATTCATTCAACGACCTTATGAAATACTTTTCAAGTTGAGAGAAAGATTCATGTGGATCTACATCGCATAATCATCCCTCAGTCTGCTCAGCCGGCAAGGGCACAAAACATTTCATCTGGGAGGAGCGCGCCCTCCCTTTCTCTCCCTCCAGCTCCCTCTTTCTCTCTACGTCCCACTCTTTCCACCTCTTCTTTTCTCCCTCTTTCGTCCTCCATCACCCTGTTTCTTTCTACCTTCTATCCACCTCCCTCTATCTCAACCTCTTCCTTTTCTTTCTCTTTCACCCTCCATATCGCTCTTTCTCTCACGCTCTTTCTCTGCCACAATCATAAAATTATTAAAACGCCGTTCGGCTGCCATTAATCAGGGGGCCGGCTGTGATAAATCCTGTGCAGTCTCCTCTGACAGTACATTAGTCACCGAGTTCCTGCGCCCTAAGAGACAGCGAGTAATGGGGCGCAAGTCAGACGGGGTCAATCATAAACTCATCAAATGCGTCATTTAATTTCTCCATTTAGTCAAACACAATTTGTTTATGAGATGGATATCAGGTGTTCACCGATGAGGGACGACGCTGAGAACTCAGCTCCATTAATCAGACCCTGATTACGGTTGTTTATTCTAATTTCGTTCATTGCGATCAACAAAGAAAACACACTGGCGGAATACCAGGCCATTAGCGATGGTTTGGGGATGGCACAATTATTTCTCCATATTTAAATAAAGTGATGATGAATGGTCCGATGCTAACTAAAATAAAGAGGTTATTAGTACTTAAATTGTGCACGTGCACACAACCCCACACACACACACACCCACCCTCAACCTGTACTGTACATAATAGAGCTAGTGTGAAGGAGGTGCTTTGTCAAACTACCAGAACACAAACAGTTGAACTGTAAAAAATATATATATATCAACAACAAAAAATCAAATTTTTATGTTGTTAATGAAAAACAAGATCCATGACTTATTTACGCCACCGTAAACTTTCAGCCATGTCTGCCTAATTGAACTCAGTGGGTGAGCGAGTTACATGGTCGGCTAATGTGTCAACAAAGTTAGATGATTTTTTTGATCATGCAAAACTAGGCACCAAATAACCTTCCAATTTTCCAGTGGCCTGTCCATGCAAGCCTACGCGCATGGTGCTTCTTGCTTCACTCTCTCCTCTTCTCCAGTTTAATGAAACACGGACAGGCCGTAAAGAGCTTAGGTTAGCACCCACATGGGTGTTGCCCCGTCAGAGGGAATGGGAGAACCTACAAGAGCCTACCTGGGCCAAAAGTGCACACCCACACTCATGCAAGCAAGCACGCACACAAGCACAGGCAGACACACACACACACAGACACACAGACACCAGTAATGAGAGTGCAGGGCAGGGCAGACAGAGTGCTGTAAAACAAAGGACGGATTACAACCACAACAAAACAGTGGTACCATACACAGCTGAGGGAGAGGTAGCAGAGATGTCACTGTGGTGATATGGTGGGATTGAGTCAAAGGTTTTTTTGAGGGGCCTACCAAGTGGGGCAGCGGTCTAAGGCATTGCATCGCAGTACTGAGGGGCCACTAGAGCCTCGGGTTCGATCCCAGACTGTGTCACAGCTGGCCGTGACCTGGGAGCCCCATAGGGCAATTGGCCCAGCGTCGTCCAGGGTTAGGGAAGAGTTTGGCCGAGGGGACTTTGCCTCCAAGCTGAATGGTGTTTCTGCCGCGCCATTGGCTACCTTCCGGGGTTAAGAGAGCAGCGTGTCCATTTTAGAAGCCCTCCAGAAAACTACACCTCCCTACAACCAATTCAGAAACAACCCCCACCCTGTCCATACCCAAAAAGCCCCCGAGCCACCGCCTCTAGCTGCCAGCGGTCCAATGTAATTAAATTACTTCTCAAAGTTTACTTAACAGTAAATGGTTAGCAAAATTTAAGGTGATTTCAAATTTGCTTTCATTCCACTTCAATGGCAGCCCTGTTTCAGTCTCTGTCTGCAAATAATTAGCACATACATTTGCATCGAAATCGTTTAGACCATATGTTGCAGAAATTATGGAAAGTAGCAAATTAAAAAATATTCGTTCTCGGAAATGTGTACATGTCGAGAGTGGGGAGGAGAGAAAGGAGGGAGGGAGAGAGAGGAAGGAGGGAGAGAGAGAGCGGGCGGCATTAACATGTGGCTTTAAATGCAGACAACAAGGAGGAAGAGAAAAAGGGGGAAGAGGAGGAGGAGGGGGGATGGGCAGAGATATTATTCAGTTTGGATTTGAACATACTCATAACGTTCTGTTTCAAGAGCTCACCAGATGCTGTTTGAAATCTGCCAACAGAAGAAAGAGATGGCTTCCATCACCGCTCACCCCCCCACACACACACTCTTCTCCCTCTCTTCTAAAGTGCTTAACAACCTCTATTACACCGCTCATCTATCTATCCACCTCCTCCTCCTCTCATTTCCAAAACAAGGGGCCCTCCGCAAAAAAAAGTTAAGCAACAAATTTCATCACAACTTTACACAAGGGAGATTGAGTTTCCAGGGGAAAAAACGCTGCCTTACTTGAAACTACCGGAAAGTGATTACATCAGGGTAAATGTATGTTTATTTGTGTGAATGCATAAGAAATGTCAATTTACATTACATTTGATGGGATGATGGAAATTATGGCAATCATGAAAAGCAGCAAGCCTGACAAACGGAAAATACAGAAATACGTAGTGTACTCTCAAGGAAGAAACACACAACTCTATTATACACAAAAAAACAAATCTGTTTAATTCTCTTCGACAGAACCAGCCTGAAAAAGGCACAGGTTGCGTCTCAAATGGCCACCTACTCCCTATAGTGCACTACTCTTGACCAAGACCTATCCTTATCATACCAACTTCTAACACAATCACTCTATAACCACACGATTCAGAGAGCGGTCAGGAGCGTCTGTGTAGTGTGGATACTACACTCATAAAACAAACAGAGGAATCAATTTGACATAAAACCTCTGGTACACAGAATGGTGCCGGAGGGGATGGCTGCCTTTTTACGGGCTCCTAACCAACTGTGCTATTTTGTGTGTTTTTTCACATTGTTTTAACTTATTTTGTACATAATGTTGCTGCTACGGACTCTTATGACCGAAAAGAGCTTTCTGTTATATGCCATTTATATATCTTTACATATCTTTCTGGACATCAGAACAGCAATTACTCACTTCGAACTGGACGAAGATTCTTTCTTTAATGAGTCCGATACAAAGGATGTACTGTTTCTCTGAGATGCGTTCTATTGCCCAACGTGCAATCACTGGAGAATAAACTGGATGAGCTCCGTTCGAGACTATCCTACCAACAGGACATTAAAAACTGTAATATAACCAGGTCGCCAGGTGCACGGTGTTTCCTCCGACACATTGGTGCGGCTGGATTCTGGGTTGGATGCGCGCTGTGTTAAGAAGCAGTGTGGCTTGGTTGGGTTGTGTTTCGGAGGACGCTTTCGACCTTCGTCTCTCCCGAGCCCGTACGGGAGTTGTAGCGATGAGACAAGATAGTAACTACTAACAATTGGATACCACGAAATTGGGGAGAAAAGGGTAATATTTATAAAAAAAGTAATATATATGTTTTTAAAAATGTAATATCTTATGTTTCACTGAGTTTTCAAACACTCCATGACCGAGTCTGTAATACCTACATGTTTCAAGCAGATCACCATGGTATCTGTACCCAAAAAAAGTGAAGGTAACCTGCCTAAATGACTATCGCCCTGTAGTACTGACGTCGGTAGCCATGAAGTGCTTTGAAAAGCTGGTTATGGCTCACAACAGCATCCTCCCGGATACCCTAGACCTACTCCAATTCACATACTGCCTCAACAGATCCACAGATGTCACTATCTCAATCGCACTCCACACTGCCCTTTCCCACCTGGACAAGAGGAACACCTATGTCAGAATGCTGTTCATTGACTACAGTTGAGAGTTCAACACCATAGTGATCACAAAGCTAATCACTAAGCTAAGGACCATGGGACTAAACACCTCCCTCTGCAACTGGATCCTGGACTTCCTGACAGGGCCGCCCCCCAGGTGGTAAGGGTAGGCAACAACACATCTGCCACGCTGATCCTCAACACAGGGGCCCCTCAGGGGTGCGTGCGTAGTCCCCTCCTGTACTCCCTATTCACCCACGACTGCTTGGCCAAGCACGACTCCAACACCATTATTATGTTTGCTGACAACACAACAGTAGACCTGATCACCGACAACAACAGCAGCAGCAAGCAGGACTCACAAGATATTCTTCAAACACCCCACAGGGCAGACATCCCAATTATTCGCAAAAGAAAGCAACGCAGAGGACGAAGAGCCGGATGCCTCGTCCGGACCCGCAGAAGACAACCAGGAAAGCTGCCGTTACTGTCAATATTACTTGCCAATGTGCAATCATTGGACAATAAACTAGACGAGGTAAGATCACGAATATCCTACCAACGGGACATCAAAAACTGTAATATCCTATGCTTCACGGAATCGTGGCTGAATGACGACATGGATATTCAGCTAGCGGGATACACGCTGCACCGGAAGGATAGAACAGCACACTACGGTTAGACGATGGTGGGGGGTAGGGGTTTGTGCATATTTGTAAACATCAGTTGGTGCACGAAATCTAAGGAAGTCTCTAGATTTTGCTCACCTGAAGTAGAGAATATTGTGATAAACTGCAGGGCACACTACTTGCCTAGAGAGTTCTCAGCTATACTTATCGTGGCTGTTTATTTACCACCACAGACATATGCTAGCACTAAGACCGCACTCAGTCAGCTGTATAAGGAAATAAGCAAACAGGAAACCACTCACCCAGAGGTGGCGCTCCTAGTGGCCGGAGACTTTAATGCAGGGAAACTTAAATCAGTTCTACCAATTCTCTATCAACATGTTAAATGTGCAACCAGAGGGTAAAAAAATTCCAGATCACCTGCATTCCACACACAGACGCGTACCAAGCTCTCCCTCGCCATCCATTTGGTAAGTCCGACCACAACTCTATCCTCCTGATTCCTGCTTACAAGCGAAAATTTAAGCAGGAAGCACCAGTGACTCGGTCTATAAAAAAAATGGTCAGATGAAGCAGATGCTAAACTACAGGACTGCTTTGTTATCACAGACTGGAACATGTTCTGGGATTCTTCCGATGACATTGAGGAATACACCACATCAGTCACTGGCTTTATCAATAAGTGCATTGAGGACGTCGTCCCCACAGTGACTGTACGTACAGTGCCTTGCGAAAGTATTCGGCCCCCTTGAACTTTGCGACCTTTTGCCACATTTCAGGCTTCAAACAAAGATATAAAACTGTATTTTTTTGTGAAGAATCAACAACAAGTGGGACACAATCATGAAGTGGAACGACATTTATTGGATATTTCAAACTTTTTTAACAAATCAAAAACTGAAAAATTGGGCGTGCAAAATTATTCAGCCCCTTTACTTTCAGTGCAGCAAACTCTCTCCAGAAGTTCAGTGAGGATCTCTGAATGATCCAATGTTGACCTAAATGACTAATGATGATAAATACAATCCACCTGTGTGTAATCAAGTCTCCGTATAAATGCACCTGCACTGTGATAGTCTTAGAGGTCCGTTAAAAGCGCAGAGAGCATCATGAAGAACAAGGACCACATCAGGCAGGTCCAAGATACTGTTGTGAAAAAGTTTAAAGCCGGATTTGGATACAAAAAGATTTCCCAAGCTTTAAACATCCCACGTAGCACTGTGCAAGCGATAAAATTGAAATGGAAGGAGTATCAGACCACTGCAAATCTACCAAGACGTGGCCGTCCCTCTAAACTTTCAGCTCATACAAAGAGAAGACTGATCAGAGATGCAGCCAAGAGGCCCATAATCACTCTGGATGAACTGAAGAGATCTACAGCTGAGGTGGGAGACTCTGTCCATAGGACAACAATCAGTCGTATATTGCACAAATCTGGCCTTTATGGAAGAGTGGCAAGAAGCTCATCACCAAGCTAAGGATCATGGGACTAAACACCTCCCTCTGCAACTGGATCCTGGACTTCTTGACAGGCCGCCCCCAGGTGGTGAGGGTAGGTAGCAACACATCTGCCACGCTGATCCTCAACACTGGAGCTCCCCAGGGGTGCGTGCTCAGTCCCCTCCTGTACTGCCTGTTCACCCACGACTGCATTGCCAGGCACGACTCCAACACCATCATTAAGTTTGCTGACGACACAACAGTGGTAGGCCTGATCACCTACAACGACGAGACAGCCTATAGGGAGGAGGTCAGAGACCTGGCCGGGTGGTGCCAGAATAACAACCTATCGCTCAACTAAGACTAAGGAGATTATTGTGGACTACAGGAGAAGGAGCACCAAGCACGTCCCTATTCTCATCGACGGGGCTGTAGTGGAGCAGGTTGAGAGCTTCAAATGTCTTCGTGTCCACATCAACAACAAACTAGATTGGTCCAAACACACCAAGACAGTTGTGAAGAGGGCACGACAAAGCTTATTCCCCCTCAGGAAACTAAAAAGTTTTGGCATGGGTCCTGAGATCCTCAAAAGGTTCTACAGCTGCAACATCGAGAGCATTCTGACCGGTTGCATCACTGCCTGGTACAGCAATTGCTCTGCAAAGCTGCCCTAAAAATGGTCAAAGACCCCAGCCACCCCAGTCATAGACTGTTCTCTCTACTACCGCATGGCAAGCAGTACCAGAGTGCCAAGTCTAGGACAAAAAGGCTTCTCAACAGTTTTACCCCCAAGCCATAAGACTCCTGAACAGGTAACCAAATGGTTACCCGGACTATTTGCATTGTGTGACCCCCCCCCAACCCCTCTTTTACGCTGCTGCTACTTTGTTTGTATTATATGCATCCTCACTTTAACTATACATTCATGTACATCGGCTAACATTGGCTAACCGGGCTATCTGCATTGTGTCCCACCACCCGCCAACCCCTCTTTTTACACTTCTGCTAGTGTTCATCATATATGTATAGTCACTTTAACAATACCTACATGTACATACTACCTCAATAAGCCTGACTAACATGTGTCTGTATATAGCCTTGCGACTCTTTTTTCAAATGTCTTTTTACTGTTGTTTTATTTCTTTATTTACCTACACACACACACAACTTTTTTTCCGCACCATTGGTTAGAGCCAATAAGTAAGCATTTCACTATAAGGTTTACACCTGTTGTGACAAATAAACTTTGATTTGATTTGACAACTTATAGCAAAGGATGTCAGAGACCTGGCAGTGAGGTGCCAGGACAACAACCTCTCATTCAAGGTAAGCAAGACAAAGGAGATGATCGTGGACTACACAAAAAGGAGGGGTGAACATGCCCCCATTCACACCAACGGGGCTGGAGTGGAGCGGATTGAGAGTTAAGTTCCTTGGTGTCCACATCACCAACAAACTATCATGGTCCAAACACACCAAGACAGTCGTGAAGAGGGTACGGCAACAACGTTTCCCGCACAGGAGAAAATACTTGGCATGGCTCCCCAGATCCTCCAAATGTTCTACAGCTGCACCATCGAGAGCATCCTGATGGGTTACATCACCACCTGGTATGGCAACTGCACGGCATACAACAGTAAGGCGCTACAGAGGGTAGTGTATATGGCCCAGTACATCACTGGGGCCAAGCTTCCTGCCATCCAGGACCTATATGTTAGGTGGTGTCAGAGGAAGGTCCAAAAAATTGTCAAAGACTCCAGTCACCCAAGTCATAGACCGTTCTCTCTGCTACCACACTGCAAGCAGTACCGGAGTCTAGGTCCAAATGACTCCTTAACAGCTTCAACCCCCAAGCCATAAGACTGCTGAACAATTAAGTAACCACTTCACGGTAAGGTCTACCTACACCTGTTGTATTCGGTGCATGTGACAAATAAAATTTGATTTGTCATTCCACAACAGGAGAAGAAAACCAGCTACATTCCCAGTCCTCCCTCCCGTATTACTCTATTACGGAATCCTATCCCTCTATCCTTCTATTCCGCTATCCCTCCACCCATCCATCCCTTTATCCACCCACCCATCCCTCCATATGGGTATCAGTCAATGTGCCACAGTGTCAATCTCAATCAGTCTAATTCGGTTAAGTGCGTCTGGGGGGGGGCCTCAGCCTCTTTGATAAAAGCTTATTCAGGTATTTGGTGGGGCTGCGCGGCGGGCTGAGCACTTCCCCTTTGAAGGGCATAATTACGACTGTTGACTGGAACAGTGAGGTAATGGCACATAAATCCAGTCTGATCAATGGTTACAGGCCACAAATTACAGACTGTCACTCCTCTATTATCCTTTCAAATAATCACAGAACCAGCCTTTAACTGACGGGAGAGGAGGAATTCCGACGTCAAGGGGCTTTTTTTTGCGATGTTGGGACAAATGTGGTGGCAGAAAAACAATGTAGCTTGGGTTGTTGTCACAGAGGGGAATGAAGCGAAATTACTGGTTTAAGGAAACTGGAAAAAAGAGCATTGAATCAAATCGCTTGCTAGATATTTAAAAGGGAACTATCCTGTGTGATTTAGCAACTAAACATTGGAACTTCTTTATTCAATGGCTTTGGGTTGAAACATGACTGTATGTCCTCTCTCCGTGGGAAAATACTCAAACTGATTATGAAAATATTCTGAATATTCTGAATGCTCTTCACAAAACTATGACAGGACACCCTATCGAAAAGTTAATTTTACAAACCTGTATAATAATCAGAATCTGTTTTTCAGATCTCGTGTCAGTTCACTCAATGACTGATTATGACAATATTTTGAATGTGTGTAACTGGTCTTCTCAAAACTCAAACAGCTCCAATTCAAAGTTGTTGGATTTTTGCCACAATATGGTTTATTTGCCACAATAATCATAATTTATTTTTCACCTCGTGACTGTTCAGGTACAGTGTGGAGTTCAGATATGGAGCATCATGTAAGGGGAAACCCCCCAAACTGTTCAAACCCCACACCTCAGATCAATTGCTCTCCCGATAATAATCCTGCTAGTACAAACATATGATGACATAGTTACAGTTATTACAATGGGCTTCTCCTGCATTTGGAAGGTAGGAGGGGGACATATCTTCAAGGGAAATCCCTGGGTTGCGTTCCAAATGGCACCCCCCTTCCTGTGTAGTGCAAAAAGGTACCAGGCCCTGATCAATGTAGTGAACGACATACTGTAGGCAAAAGGGTGCCTTTTTGGGACACAGACCTTGTGAGAGTGAGGTAACTACTGTCTGAAGTTTGTGACAACCATGTCCAGAGTGCAGCTAATAATCACACAGCTTCATCTATACAGTGTGACAGAGAGAAGGGGATGGAATTGTATGATTGTGATATAGGGACATGGTGAAGATAGAAAATGTACTGACAAGCAAAAAAAGGAAAGGAAAGTGTGAGTGTGTGTATGTTCGGTGTGCATGTGCGTGTGCGTGTGTGTGGACGTGCGTGCGTATGTACAGTACCAGTCAAAAGTTTGGACACATTCAAGGATTTTTCTTTATTTTCTACATTGTAGAACTATGAAATAAAATATATTTTATATTTGAGATCCTTCAAAGTAGCCTTCCTTTGCCTTGATGACAGCTTTGCACACTCATAGCATTCTCTCAACCAGCTTCATGAGGTAGTCACCTGGAATGCATTTCAATTAACAGGTGTGCTTTGTTAAAAGTTCATTTGTGGAATTTCATTCATTCGTAATGTGTTTGAGCTAATCAGTTGTGTTGTGACAAGGTATAGGTGGAATACAGAAGACAGCCCTATTTGGTAAAAGACCAAGTGCATATTATGGCAAGAACAGCTCAAATAAGCAAAGAAAAACAACAGTCCATCATTACTTTAACACATGAAGGTCAGTCATAACAGAAAATTTCAATAATTTTTAAAGTGTCAAAAGCAGTCGCAAAAACCATCACGCGGTATGATTAAACTGGCTCTCATGAGGACCGCCACAGGAAAGGAAGAACCAGAGTTACCTCTGCTGCAGAGGATAAGTTCACTAGAGATAAACTGCACCTCAGATTGCAGCCCAAATAAATGCTTCACAGAGTTCAAGTAACAAACACATCTCAACATCAACTGTTCAGAGGAAACTGAGTAAATCAGGCCTTCATGGTCGAATTGCTGCAAAGAAACCACTACTAAAGAACACCAATAATAAGAAGAGACTTGCTTGGGTGAAGAAACATGAGCTATGGACATTAGACTGGTGGAAATCATTCCTTTCGCCTGATGAGTCAAAATTTGAGATTTTTGGTTCCAACCAAAAATTGTCCTTGTGAGACGCAGAGTAGGTGAACGGATGGTCTCTGCATGTGATTCCCACTGTGAAGCACGGAGGAGGTGGAGTGATGGTGCTTTACTGGGGACACTTTGATGGTGCTTTGCTGGGGTCAATGATTTATTTAGAATTCAAGGAATTCAATTTAACCAGCATGGCTATAAGCATTCTTCAGCGATATGCCATCCCATCTGATTTGCGCTTAATGGGACTAACATTTGTTTTTCAACAAGACAATGACCCAAAATACACCTCCAGGCTGTGTAAGGGCTATTTGACCAAAAAGGAGAGGGATGGAGTGCTGCATCAGATGACCTGGCCTCCACAATCACCTAACCTCAACCCAATTGAGATGGTTTGGGATGAGTTGGACCGTAGAGTGAAGAAAAAGCAGTCAACGGGTGCTCAGCATATGTGGGAACTCCTTCAAGACTGTTGGAAAAGCATTCCTCATGAAGCAGGTTGAGAGAATGCCAAGGGTGTGCAAAGCTGTCATCAAGGCAAAAGGGTGGCTACTTTGAAGAATCTCAAATATAAAATATATTTTTATTAGTTTAACACTTTTTTGCTTACTACATGATTCCATGTGTTATTTGATAGTTTTGATGTCTTCACTATTATTCTACAATGAAGAAATAAATACAAATAAAGAAAAATTTGTAGGTGTCCAAAATTTCGACTGGTATTGTTTGTGGAGAAGGGAGATGGATATAAAGGGAGTTAAATTAAAAAGGAAGAGAACAGAGAGAGATGCTCTGTCCTAGTGGTGTCTTAGCATCTTAGTTTACCACTCCCTTCAGCCCTCTCTCGCCTTCACCCTGCTCCTCAACAAAGGGCGGCAGTTGCCTAAACGTGCCGAATTAGCCCATTAGTTCTAGAAGGGGGTGAGGTGACACCCCTCAATGTATGTGGTCTGTTCAGCCCACATCTGTTCGGGCCCTGCTAGCGGGCCACAGGACCCCTGGAGGGGCCCGAGACCCCTAATGCTCCCATTTACTGTGTAAGAATTAGTCAAATCACATGCCCCTAAGCCTCGACCTTGCTCTCTATATAGCCCTGTGTGTGTGTGTGTGTCTTGCTACTGCTTCGCCACCTATTTTGTTTTCAATCGCAAATCACCAAAGGGAAGTAGGGGACTCCCAACTTTCCCATTTAAAGACCTGTCTGCTTAGCACGCACGCACGCACGCACACACACCCAGTGAAAGACCATGTTAGTGTTCCAACTATAGCTAGCTATACCACTAGCAGTGAGGTATGGCCGCTGCCAAGTTCACCACTCTCCTCTGAAGAGATCTTAAGGAGTGTTTGTTTTCTCTGTCATCAATGGTTCCAATAGAGAAAAAAAGGTTTTGATGACCTTTAACCCCACTGGGTGTTCTGCAAACACGTCCTATTGATGAGGGGCTAAGGAGGGACTAGCGAGCAGAGGTTTATTTGAGTGGAAGCTGATAACTGCGTCCCAAATGGCACACACAGAGCTCTGGTCAAAAGTAGTGCACTATGTGAGTAGGTTGCCATTTAGGACACAAGCCTTAATGCAATAGAGGAGCTGATAGATCAGGGAGAACCAAGTGTAGAAGTGCACATGGATGTGTTGGTGTGCATGTGTCTATGCGCATGTCTTAAGAGTGAGAGGGAGATATTACTTGAGTGTTTGCCTGTGCGCGTGCCTGTACATGCGCACCTGTGTATGATGTACCCGCATGTGTACGCCATGTGCGTATGTGTGTTTGTGTACACGTATACATATGGTTCTTTCTATAACCTAGGGTACAGTGAGGATTTCCTATGCCGGACAACTTGTTAAAGCTGTTGATAAGTATTTTTTTCATGTCATTACATTAAGATATAAGGGGGCTCATATCTAGTCAATAAAATTCACAACTTTATCATGGTTGGTGTCTTGACAGATTGTCCAAAATCAAGTGACATAAAACATTACTTTCCTGGCAGTGTAAGTTGTCCTATCATATATTCAATTGAACACTACGAATGCTGGATCTAGCTGTCAGACAGTTTTATTTTATAGAGATCTCAGAAATGCTGTGTAAAGTCACCGTATCTTGATACTTAAAACTGAAATTGATACGGTCATTAACGTGGTTCTTCAATCATTTTGCATCATACTTGTGTCCAGTTATTTACGGTTGATATTTTCACACATCATCATCTGATCCAGGAAGGAATTTTCCGAATTACAGTCAAGTGATGAACAGCTGCGAGGACCCCCCGAGTGCTGGAAAAAAAGGTGTTAGTGAGGAATTTCCAGAATATGTTGGTGTCTCATTCGTTACGCTGTTGAAGACAGTTGTGCCTGGATCCACGTTGGATCTAATATCCCTAGCCAATTGATGTTGATCATCATATGATGTTCTCCGCTTGGGGCGGAAGGGTAGCCTAGTGGTTAGCGTTGGACTAGTAACCGGAAGGTTGCAAGTTCAAACCCCTGAGCTGATAAGGTACAAATCTGTCGTTCTGCCCCTGAACAGGCAGTTAACCCACTGTTCCTAGGCCGTCATTGAATATAAATATTTGTTCTTAAATGACTTGCTTAGTTAAATAAAGGTCAAATAAATTAAATTAAATTTACAGCAGGGTCTCATTGGATTTAACAGGGAAAGCGTCAAAGTAATGTGTTCATGTTTTCATGCCTCGGAATGGACACCAAGTCTATTGTGCACAATTGGGTAGGATAAACTATTGTACAACACCCAACGCTATTCCTAGGACACCAAATTACAGTGCATAGCCTAGTGTGCTTATTCACAATATGACAAATACATTTTGGTTTCCATGGTACACCTGCAATTTGGCTCGAAGTAGCCTACTTGAATTTGGAGCTCAGAAATTCAAGTATTGGAATAGGCCTACCCTGAAAATCAGACATTTTCTCAATTTGGTGCTTGAAAAGTCCTTGTAATAATTGTTGCCAATTTACAAGTTCTCCTGCTTCCTTATAATCATCTGGGATAAGATTTTTTATATGTTTTTGTGAGAGATGGCCACTTATGTTTGTTTCCTACCATTTCAATTGAAGGGTGTTGCGATACTGTTTTGCGGTAAAACCACGTGTGGTTATTATGAGGAAGACAACATCGAATGTTGGCTACAACTTGACTTCCCATACAAATCCTAACATTAAAAAAGGTACCTGTTTTTTTGGTCACTTTCTCATTCTAAAAACATTGATGGTGAGATTCAAATGGTGAGATTATTGTCACCGCTACTCATGGCTTTATTATGTGTGCCTGTGTCGGCCACATAAGCGTCAGAAAATGGCCATGCATGCATCCAATCTATTTAGGCAATGTCCATATTATTCTCACATATTTTAGAATGCAATGCTAATTTGATTATCAATGCATTGGCAAGGCCTTAAAAAAACATTATTTTTAAAGTGGTAATTGGACAACTTTCTTGGACTTTTCTGCATGTATTTTTTGGGGAGGGTTCTATATTAGGCCCTATACGTACAATTACATAAATTGTACAATTTTAGGACATTGAGGTCCTTGACAACTACAATAAAGTGCTTGAAAAAGTCCCCGAAATTCATTGAATTTGACATGCCAATGTCTGTATGAACCCTGCTTAAAGGACGTATAGTTCTATGCAGTTTAAATATAGGTGAAGTTATTTGCATATATTCACTTTTATTCCTCTAAGTACACATGTGGAACTGCATGAAAATCCTTAATTAATTTTGTTTCAAACTCTTTTGAAATGTTTATCCCGATGTCACACATTGGCCACATTATTTACCGAAAGACCCATATGTGTGTTCACGTGCATGTGTGTATTGGTGTGTCTTTCAGAAGGAGTATTGACAGCCACTCTGGGTGGAGGGTGGAGAGTAGAATAGAGGCACATGTGTCTGAGGGGAGTGAGCAACAGAAGGCCATCTAAAGGCCTAATGTTGACACTGGGGATTAGTGGGCAAAGACACAGACAGGGAGAAATATCACGCTACACAAGGCATATGTGGGAACCTGGCACTACAGACACACAAACATACTTGCACGTGTACAAAAACACACATAACGCGACTATCGCACACACACACACACATTGTTTTTGGGAAAAAATAAATCCTCTGAATCTTGAATCGATTAGATTAGTGAGTGTGTGTGTGCGTGATTGAGAGAGGAATAGCCGAAAAAACAAGGGGTGTGGATGAAGCCCCCCCCAGCTCAATGCTCAGGCCAGGCAGGAAGTGACCCATAAACATATCTTTCCAGCTCTTTCATAGGGGGCCAGTGTTGCCCCCCTACTACCCACCTCCTGGCCCTCCCTTACCACCCCCCAGGCCTCAGTGAGCATTAAGCGGGCCAGCGGCCCAGCCGAGAGCGCTCATTACAGGCCCACAGAGCCCACAGAGTACCCGCTCTACAAAGGCCTGAGAGGCTTTAGCCAGGGGATGATCTGCTTTCTACTGACTAGAGAGAGTCCTGGAGTCCATCGAGTGACAAAGAGAGGCGCAGAGGGGAGGATGGGGGGAGGGAGAGTGAGCGGGAGGCTTTAAGGATCTCTGGGGAGGCAGGAGGGAGAGCGAGAGAGAGAGAGAGAGAGAGCGAAAGACTGGCGGCCGCTCAGAGAGGAGAGGAGGAAAGGAGGAGAGAGCAGGGGCTTATGTGACCGTGGGCAGGCGACAACGTCAGGACATTAACATTCACAAACCTCCAACATCTGCTCTACCATACTCACTGGAACAAAGACAGAGAGTGAGCGATGGAGGGAGAGCGAGAAAAGGGGAGGTAGAGAGAGAAAAGGAGAGGGAGGGAGGGAGAAAGAGAGAGATGGGAGGAAACAGAGTGAGAGAAACAAGTTGAGAGAAAGACAATGAGAGAGATGGCATATACAGAAGAATGAGAGGGTGAGAACGGGAGATGGTTCATTTTTGGACTCTGTCATCATCCTGCATGTGCTTCCCTATCAATTAGAGTATCCACTCAGCGGCTAAAAGGGTGAATGGAGTAGAGACAACAGATGCTCCTGATGTAATGACAAATTCATAAACACACACACTGACAAATGCACGCACGCAAGTACAAACACGTGAATGGCTCGCATGCACACACAGTGTAAACACTGAGCTAATGGAATGGGTGAGGACAGGCCATGCCCATTACACTGACATTATAATTACAAGGCCTAGCTTCTGGTGATCAGTCAGGGCCTGCAGTGCAGATGGACCCTAGAATAGTCTGTGTGTGTGTGTGTGTGTGTGTGTGTGTGTGTGTGTGTGTGTGTGTGTGTGTGTGTGTGTGTGTGTGTGTGTGTGTGTGTGTGTGTGTGTGTGTGTGTGTGTGTGTGTGTGTGTGTGTGTGTGTGTGTGTGTGTGTGTGTGTGTGTGTGTGTGTACCCCAAATTCACCAGACCACACCTAAATAGTAGGATCCATCCTTACCTCAGCCCTCATAATATATGTGTGTCCCACCTGGCACCCCATTCTACAAAATGTGGAAAATGTGAAGGGGTATGAATACTGCATAAGGATTTATGCATTCGGAAAGTATCCACATTTTGTTACATTACAGCCTTATTTTAAAATGGATTAAATTAATGTTTCTCTCTCATCAATCTATACACAATATCCCATAATGACAAAAATAAAAAACTGAAATATCACATTTATATAATTCAGACCCTTTACTCAGTAGTTTGTTGAATCACCTTTGGTAGCGAATACAGCCTTGAGTCTTCTTGGGTATGACGCTATGAGCTTGGCACACCTGTATTTGGGGAGTTTCTCCCATTCATCTCTGCAGATCCTCTCAAGCTCTGTCAGGTTGGATGGGGAGCGTCGCTGGACAGCTATTTTCAGGTCCCTCCAGAGATGTTCGATCAGGTTTCAGTCCGGGCTCTGGCTGGGCGACTCAAGAACATTCAGAGACTTGTCCTGAAGCCACTCCTGTGTTGTCTTGGCTGTGTGCTTCGGGTCGTTGTCCTGTTGGAAGGTCAAACTTCACCCCAGTCTGAGGTCCTGGGCGCTCTGGAGCAGATTTTCATTAATGAACTCTGTACTTTGCTCCGTTCATCTTTGCCTCGATCCTGACTAGTCTCCCAGTCCCTGCTGCCTAAAAACATCCCCAAAGCATGATGCTGCCACCACCATGCTTCACCTTAAGGATGGTGTCAGGTTTCCTCCAGACGTAATGCTTGGCATTCAGGCCAAAGAGTTCAATCTTGGTTTCATCAGACCAGCGAATCTTGTTTCTCATGGTCAGAGAGACTTTAGTCAAACTCCAAGCAGGCTGTCATGTGCCTTTTACTGAGGAGTGGATTCCATCTGGCCACTCTACCATAAAGGCCTGATGGGTGGAGTGCTGCAGAGATGGTTGTCCTTCTGCACGACCCTCCCACTGTCTGCCCGAATTCTTTTTCTCTGCTCTTGGTTTCTGTACTAGGATGTCGGTGGGTGGAGCTGTGAGGGTCATCAGCTAAATAGGACACACCTGGGCTCGGGTGTGTCCCGAGGATAAATCCACCTTCCCCCATACATCGAGGAGGCTCTCTCCACGCAGACACACTGTTCGGTTTTTGTTGTGGCATTTTGAGGCTTCTTTGTGTTAGTTTATTTCGGCACCTCTCAACACCCCTCATTATCACCATCTATGCATGCATCCACTCACTTACACTACTGGCTACACACACCATTGTCATTTGTATACAGGTTACTTTATTTAATAAATATATTTTTGTTATTTATTTATCTCCGCGTTGTCTCGCGTTGTCTCCCTCTTTGTTATGGCCAATGAGCCTTCCATTTAAGAATGATGGAGGTCACTGTGTTTTGGGGGACTTTCAATGCTGCAGAAATGTTTTGGTACCCTTCCCCAGATCTGTGCCTCAACACAATCCTGTCTCGGAGCTCAACGGACAATTCCTTCGACCTCATGGCTTGGTGACATGCACTGTCAACTGTGGGACCTTATATAGACCGGTGTGTTCCAATCAATTGAATTTACCACAGGTGGACTCCAATCAAGTTGTAGAAACATCTCAAGGATGAACAATGAAAATGCACCTGAGCTCAATTTCGAGCCTCTTGGCAAAGGGTCTGAATACTTATGGAAATAAGGTATTTAAAAAATATATATAATCCCACCACCACAAACACACACAGACAGACTTGTCCAGCTGTGTGTCATCCCTCTCTGACCTGAGAGGAAGTGGAACGGCAGTGCAGGTGTCAGAACTGGCCTTACCTCAAGAGACACTGTCTGTCCCAAATGGCACCAAATAGTGCACTACTAAAGTCTAAAGTCACTACTGGTCAAAAGTCGTGCACTATGTAGGAGAACAGGTTGCCGTTTGAGACGCAACCACTGCCTTGGTGAGAAGGCCTGGGAAGGAATGGAGGGAAGCACAGCCTAAAGCCAAGCATGGCCCAGCTCACCGGATAACCACCAGTTAGACGGACAAGAGAGAGAAAGGGGGGAGGATCGAGAAAAAAATAGTAAATTAAAGAGAAGAGAGAGAGATCCAAGATCCTGCCCAAATCTGCCGAGGCGTCAGAGGAATGATGGCAACATTAGAATGTCGACTAAAAGAGTGAGGCGGCCGGCTTCCTTTCTATTGGGTCATACAAGGCTTATTACGGATGTGGTTCTGTGGAGAGAAGAGGAAAGCCAGAGACACGGTGGGTGCATTAAACACGCTGTGTGTGTGCGCATCTGGCCGTCTGTTATCTGCTCTGCTGCCCAGAGGTGAACTGCACTTAAACCCGGGGTTCTTTTATGACGGCCCGCTGGCATTAGGAGTACATTAGTATCGCCTGGGGGGGGGCTGGAGGTCGTGAGTCTGTAATAATGTGCACACAAGCTCACACACGGACGCACACACGGACTATAGCCTCTCTCCCAGACAGAGACAGGCATCACAATTAGCACACAGTCATGCAGGCGAGGCCAGGGAGACGATAGGAGCCTGCTATCCACTGATACTCAGGAGTAACGTTCACGTCCAGTGACACTCACTGTCAGCCTATGATCTACACACACACTCACCAGACAACGTTATGGGGCTGGGAAGATGATGACATTAAAGTAAATACTGTTGATTCTACAGGTAGAGTAAGTACATTTCACAGAATAGTATAAAGAAGACAGAGTTTTCCCTTAAATTCCTGGCCCTCCATTAAAAAGACACTTGCGGACACTTTTCCAGGCAAAGATTGAGCCTGGTCCTAGACTCATGGAGGTGATCTATTGAGTATGCGTTTAACAGGGAGACAAGTCTTCATCTGTGTCTGGGACAAAGCACCAAAGTTATTTGCTAACTAATTCAGTGGTAGTTGCCTTACTAGCCTACCACCACCAGCGTAGTGTTTAAAAATTCCCAGAAATACCAGTTGGAAGATTCCTGGATTTAGAATGCAATAACCAGGAGATCCGGGAATTATCCAAATAGGATTTCTGAAAAACATGGTTAAAAGTAGTGCACTATAAGGGGGAGACAGACAGGTTGTGTTGCCGTGTCAGTGTCCATATTAACTCCATAGTAACCACAGGCCTCTGATCAGCAGCAGTGACAGTACCATATAAACACAAATTACTCAACTCCAGACACTCAACATAGCAGCACCACTCATATCCAACAGAAATTAGGAAAACATGGAGAGACTGGGGAGACTGGCCAGCATACATCCTCTTGCTCTCTCTTTCACTCTTTTCCTTGCCTTCTCTTTCTCTTCCCTCTCTTCCCTTCGTTTCCTTCCTCTCTCTTCCCTCTTTTCCCCTCGTTTCCTTCTCTCTCTTTCCCTCGTTTCCTTCCTCTCTTTCCCTCTTTCCTTCGTTTCCTTCCTCCCTCCCTCTTTCCCTAGTTTCCTTCCTCACTCTTTCCCTCGTTTCCTTCCTCACTCTTTCCCTCGTTTCCTTCCTCACTCTTTCCCTCGTTTCCTTCCTCACTCTTTCCCTCGTTTCCTTCCTCTCTCTTTCCCTAGTTTCCTTCCTCTCTCTTTCCCAGTTTCCTTCCTCTCTTTCCCTCGTTTCCTTGCACTGTCTCTAAATCTTTCTTTCTGCCTCCTCTCTTTCTCACACCCTCCTCACCTCTACTCCTCTCTCTACCTCCCTTTCTCATCTCCCCCTCTCCCTATTTAGTGTGATGTCACAAGTTCCACAAGGTTGTGTGTGTGTGTGTGTATGTATCTATGTGTCTGTCTGTATGGGACTTGGATGTTTAGGATGTCTTTCACAGGCCTGTGCAGCAGACAGGGGTGGGTGGTTCTGAAATGATGCATGGCTGTCGGGGCCTTTCATATGTTTCCTGTGACGCAGACACACACACACACAAACCTAATTGCACTCACACACACACACTCTCTCTCCCTCACATAAAAAAACATGGGGCCTGACAGCCAGGCCTGACTGTAAACACGTCGCAGTGGTTTCCCTCTGCGCAATTTCAGCCCGTCACATCTGGTTCACAATATGACTCCTCAAAACACAAGAGTGTAATGTACACACAGCTCAGATGATGAAATATGACTTATGCGTGTTTGAAAGGCGCTCGCCTACAGGAAGGACATGGGCCGGAAGTAGTGGAGACTGGGGAGGCTAGAGTGAGTGAGTGAGTGAGTGAGTGAGTGAGTGAGTGAGTGAGTGAGTGAGTGAGTGAGTGAGTGAGTGAGTGAGTGACGCATTGGAAAGAATTTACAAAAAAAACAGAGCAAACTAGAACGCTATTTGGCCCTAAACAAGGGCCAAATATGAATGTATGAAGTAGTGTGAAAGTATGAAAAGGTGTGAATGTATGTACTCACTACTGTAAGTCGCTCGAGTTAATAGCGTCTGCTAAATTACCAAAAAGGGCAAAAGTATTGCTGTGTAAATTTGAAGAGGTAATTATATGGGCAGAAGTGTGTTTCCTCGATACAGGATAGGGTGCCTGTGTAAGGACTGTACTTGGATCAGCCACTGACCTGCAGCCTGGAGCACCAGCTGGAGTCGAGCCCTGGCCTGTTCTGCAGGTGTCTGCAAGAGAGAAGAGAAAAAAACCTTTAGAATCACACTGGATAGCTTTAACACTGCTATAATTTATTTTGTGTTTATTCGTTACTATAATTTTCCAATATATTTTTCAATTAATACGGGAAAAAAATATTTAGTGTGTTTTTTTTCCCCGGTGTCTGAAACATATTCTCTGGTGTGAACATTTAACACTTAACTAGCCTTATGTATAAATAGCTTTTTTCAGTTGCGGTTATTACTTATTTGGAGTACAATGATTACACCCCTATGGCCCTTGGAACTTGACGGAGGAGCGTTTACTGTGGGTTTCAGACGAGAGTCAACAGAACAGCACACTGGGGGCAGAGCATCTGCAGCACCACCAAATAAAAAGCACTTTTCTCTCTCTGAAAAGCGACGCACTCAAGGGGTATGAAAGGAAAGATGAAAAGCGCCAGTAACAAGTCTTTCGAGAGAAGAAAAACAGAGCACATTTAAGTGGGAGATATAAAAGAGTCATGATAGTTCTGTCCTGTAGTGGGTGTGTGGGTGTGAATTTGAGCATGTGAGTATACATGTGGGAGCATGTGTGTGCTTGCGTATGCATAGGTGTGTGTGTGTGTGTGTGTGTGTGTGTGTGTGTGTGTGTGTGTGTGTGTGTGTGTGTGTGTGTGTGTGTGTGTGTGTGTGTGTGTGTGTGTGTGTGTGTGTGTGTGTGTGTGTGTGTGTGTGTGTGTGTGTGTGTGTGTGTGTGTGTGTGTGTGTGTGTGTGTGTGTGTGTGTGTTTACTGCTTTGACAGCTGTATCGGGAGGCGGGCCGAGCAGCGTTTTGACATGCCTCAAAGGGCCAGGTGTAATTCCAATATCTCTGCTATTAGATTTGAGAAGTCTTAATTGTCAAGGAAGAATGATAGTCATCGGGGTGAAAGTGTTATAAAGCCTGGCCCGCTGCTTCAGATTGCTCTCTGGGAAGCAAGGTGCGGTCTTGTTATACTGCAAGCCACGCATGCGCACACAGACACACACAGACACACACAGACACACACACACACACACACACACACACACACACACACACACACACACACACACACACACACACACACACACACACACACAGGATGTGTAGGATTAGAGGAGAAATTAAATGCTAATGGGATGGAATTCGAATGTGGTGCCTGGGAGTATCATTTAGCGGTCGAGAGAGTTGCGGGCCCCACCGCTGACAGCCCGCCATGCATTCTCCTCATCTCGCATAAATTTGATTTATCAAACTGTAAACTTGTCACTTTGTAAAAAACGTCACTTTTCGTGGCAGCCGGGAAAATATAATGACCCCCTTTAATGTAAAAGTGTCACTCGGCTATGTCTTAGATGACAAACACGTCAACCCCCCCCCCCCCCCCCACCCCCACACCCCATCTCTTGATATAAAGAAACTTGATATTCCCCACCTTTTTAAAAACATGGGTTAGTCTCACGAGTGGGTCTTTGAGAGTGGCGGTGTGCAGGGTTTTGTTCCCGTTGGTGGAGGTGACAGTGTGGATCAAACTCAGTAGGACTGGGACTGTCAGACAGCTGTAATTATCAATCAGCCTGGGAGAGATGACTGAGTGGCAGGAGAACACCCAGGGCCCAAACATACACACAAGGGCGCCCGCGCCCACCCCTACACCCACCCACACGGACTGTGACGATACCAGTATTGCAATATTTCTTCCATGGCAAAGATTTCAACACGAAGCAGACCAAACTCTTTGGTCCTTTTAAACACCTGCTGTATATAAAATATTGCGTGCTATAGCTTGGAAAATAAATAAATGTGACTCTGGATGACAACATAATGTTTGTTTCCTACATTAGGGCTGTTTTCCTAAAAAAGTTAAGTCCACTTCGTGTTTTGTTTCCTTGCCACAACACTAACAATTATCCACAACACTAACAAGCACAACCCCCCCCCACCATCCAGTACAACAGTGATTACAATAACACTTTGTCGTGATGCATAACAACCAGTCGGCAGAAACATCACAGAGCTTAAGTTGTCCTGGATAATAATGGTGCATTTCAATCATCTTAGTTACAGTCATTCAAAAAAAAAAAAGGCATTTGTTTACACTGCCCCCCAGGCTTCTGCCATATAACACCATGTGTATTTACACACGGGGAAGAAAAGAAGAGGGACGTGACAAATGCAGAGCTTAATATAACAGTTAAATAAACATGTCAAATGATGAAAATGGATCCTGTGCCAAGACAGCGCGTGGCTTGGCACGGCGCGGCAGTTATTCCAGTTGAGTTCCAATCAAAGTTACTCGATGGCCAGGAGAACAGAGATACTGACAGAGGTAGAGAGAGAGTGAGAAAGAGAAACAGTGGGGGAGACAGAGGCTGAAAGAGGAAGGGAGAGAGAGAAAGATTACATTGATTTAACAACAGGACAAAATACAAACCCTGCAACCAAAAAACGCCTGTTGTGTTGATGGTATCCTCAATGAAATTATAAAATATACAGGCCACAATTTCCAATTGGCTATACTTAAACCATTTAACAACATCCTTAGCTCTGGCATCTTCCCCAATAGTTGGAACCAAGGACCGGGGATATGCGTCAACAGCAACCTTGGGGAAATCCTTTGCATTATCATTATCACAGCAGACTCGTACATTTCCTCAGTGAAAACAATGTACTGAGCAAATGTCAAATTGGCTTTTTACCAAATTACCGTATGACAGACCACATATTCACCCTAGACACCCTAATTGACAAACAAACAAACAAACCAAAACAAAGGCAAAGTCTTCTCATGCTTTGTTGATTTTGACTCAATTTGGCATGAGGATCTGCTATACAAATTGATGGAAAGTGGTGTTGGGGGAAAACATACAACATTATAAAATCCATGTACACAAACAGTAAGTACAGGAGCATGGGGTGAGACATGGGGTGAGACAGGGATTCAGCTTAAGCCCAACCCTCTTCAACATATATATCAACGAATTGGCGATGGCACTAGAACAGTCTGCATCACCCAGCCTTACCATGCGAGAATCTGAAGTCAAATGTCTACTGTTTCTGATGATCTGGTGCTTCTGTCCCACCAAGGAGGGCCTACAGCAGCACCTAGATCTTCTGCACAGATTCTGTCAGACCTGAGCCCTGACAGTAGATCTCAGTAAGACAAAAGAATCGTGTTCCAAAAAAGGTCCAGTTGCCAGGACCACGAATACAGATTTAATCTAGACACCGTTGCCATAGAGCACACAAAAAATTATACTTACCTCGACCTAAACATCAGCGCCACAGGTAACTTCCACAAAGTTGTGAACGAGCTGAGAGACAAGGCAAGAAGGGACTTCTCTGCCATCAAAAGGAACATAAAATTTGACATACCAATTAGGATCTGGCTCAAAATACTTGAATCAGTTATAGAACCCATTGCGCCCTTTATGGTTGTAAAGTCTGGGGTCTGCTCACCAACCAAGAATTAACAAAATGGGATAAACACCAAATTGAGAATCCGCATGTAGAATTCTACAAAAAATAACCTCTGTGTACAACGTAAAACACCAAATAATGAACCCAGAGCAAAATTAGGCCAATACCCACTAATTATCCAAATCCAGAAAAGAGCCATTAAATTATACAACCACCTAAAAGGAAGCAATTCCCAAACCGTCCCATCACCTACAAAGAGATTAACCTGTTCACAAACAGACCCCACATGGCCACAGGACAGCAACACAATTAGACCCAACCATATCATGAGAAAAAAAGAAAAAAAAATACTTGACACATTGGGAAGAATTAACAAAAAAAACTGAGCAAACTAGAATGCTATTTGGCCCTAAACACAGAGTACACAGTGGCAGAATACTGGACCACTGTGACTGATGCAAAATTAAGGAAAGCTTTGACAATGTACAGACTCAGTGAGCATAGCCTTGCTATTGAGAAAGGCCGCCAAAGGCAGACCAGTTTCTCTGGAGAAGACAGGCTATGTGCACACTGCCCACAAAATGAGGTGGAAACTGAGCTGCACTTCCTAACCTCCTGCCAAATCTATGACCATATTAGAGAGACATATTCCCCTCAGCTAACACAGATCCACAAAAAATTTGAAAACAAACCCAATTTTGATAAACTCCCAATGTGTGCAATTACAGCAGCTAGATTTGTGACCTGTTGCCACAAGAAAAGGGCAACCAGTAAAGAACAAACACCATTTAAATACAACGCAAATGTATGTTAATTTTTTTTTTTTTTTTGTAGTATTTGCACATAATGACATTTGAAATGTGTTTATTCTTTTTGGAACTTTTGTGAGTGTACTGTTTACTGTTCATTTTTATTGTTGATTTCACTTTTGTTTACTATCTCCTTCACTTGCTTTGGCGATGTTATCATGTTTCCCATGCCAATAAAGCACCTACAATTGAAAATGAATTGAGAGAGAGATAAAGAGAGAGAAAGAGAGAGAACGAAAAAGAAAGAGCAATAGGGAGAGAGCTTAACTGACCAAGACAAAGTAGGCCTAAATGACGCACACGCCCAGACATGCCTTTAAACAACACAAACCGACTAAACATATCAAGCAAACATTCTAATACACAGCCAATGGAATCCAATAGCTTCATACAATAGACAGTTTTTTTGTGTTGGACTGTCTAAAACAAAATGACCTTGTAACAAAATGCATTTTATAGTTAATTGAACACTGAGGGATATATATGCAGCGTCAGGTACAAGGCCAGAGCCTCCCAGCTGTGTCTGTATTTGTGATACATCTGTCATCCCTATCTGACATCAATGAGCTCAATCACAAAAAGGCTTGTTTGCGCCACAACCTGTTCAATTGCTCTCTCATTCAACCAATCTACTACAATGCCTTCACCTTTGATCCTTGATCCAACTTTCATTTTGATGCTTGCCCGCGTGTGTGTGTGCGTGTGTGTGTGTGTGTGTGTGTGTGTGTGTGTGTGTGTGTGTGTGTGTGTGTGTGTGTGTGTGTGTGTGTGTGTGTGTGTGTGTGTGTGTGTGTGTGTGTGTGTGTGTGTGTGTGTGTGTGTGTGTGTGTGTGTGTGTGTGTGTGTGTACCATGCTCTCTCTGGCTTAGGTAGAGCACAGACCACAGGCTCTTCTGCGTCCGTATTTCACACAGACAGCCAACGAACGAGAGAGAGAATGAGCGAGAACAAATGAGAGAACGCGATTCATTCTGCGTAATTCATTAACAATAAAAAAATAAATAAACCTTTAATTGTCCTCCCCAGAGGCAACGCTCGCCTCCCAAACTTCCAAACCTCCAGCTGGGTCCCTGCGATGCCCGCTGCATCTGAAATTGCTTGGCCCATCAATTAGACTCTGGCCAATCAAACGGCAATAAAAAAAACAGTAGAAAGAGAGGAAAAAAAGAGAGGTAGAGTAGCCCAGTTTGTCTCTCTCTCCCTCCTTCGTGAAAAATCACACCATGAGAGCCGCAGGGGCGAGTGTGTGTGTGTGTGTGTGTGTGTGTGTGTGTGTGTGTGTGTGTGTGTGTGTGTGTGTGTGTGTGTGTGTGTGTGTGTGTGTGTGTGTGTGTGTGTGTGTGTGTGTGTGTGTCTGTGTGTGTGTGTGTGTGTGTGTGTGTGTGTGTGTGTGTGTGTGTGTGTGTGTGTGTGTGTGTGTGTGTGTGTGTGTGTGTTCGTGCGTGCGCGTGGCCCGCCCAACAAGAGAAAAAGTTTCACTTCTCCTCCTCACAACTCCCCGCAGATGAAAAGCAGGAGAACGGGGAGAGAGAGAGCGAGAGGGAGAGCGAAAGAGAAAAGAGGCTTTCATGTCGTTTTAATGGTGGTCTGATTGTTGTTATTGTCGTTTCAAATGGGGGGGCGACGCCATCTGACAGCCTGATCAGATCCTGGTTTGATTGACAGGAGCCCGGGAGAACAGTCCTGCTGTGACCCGCCTCTCACCGGTACACACATCCTCTCTGTTACAGAGCACACATCTAACCTGCCTCACTCACTTACACACACACACGTTTATTTTACTATGCCTTATGGGGAGAAACAATAGATTCTAATTCAGAATCTTATTTTCCCTAAAACCTGACCCTAACTTTAACCCCAAACCTAAAATAGCCGTTTTCCTTGTGAGGACCGGAAAAATGTCCTCACTTTCCTTGGTTTACTATTCTAGTGAGGACTGCTGGTACTCAGAAGTATCGTAAAACAGGAGCATACACACAAACATGTAGGCGGGAACACAAACACCCCCCACAGATAGACAATCACCAGATAATCACCAAATTAAACACACTTTCAATAGATTAAACCTTGTCATGTGAACACCTGGAGTAGATGTATCGCGTCATTTAGATTTAGTTCAGGGTTTCGTTATTTCAGGGCTCGAGGTACAGCTAACCACCACTTTAGATAGCTACTGTGTGTTAAACAAGAAAAATGTATTTGTTCAACTATAAAAATGTGTGTTCAAGGTTAAATAAAGCCTATAGTGTGAAGAGCAGGGCGTGAGGGCAGGGAGGAGAATGGTGTGTGTGTGTGTGTCCATGCGTTCGTTCATGTATGCACATCTACGCGCCTGTGTGTACTTGCGTGTGTGTTCATCCAGGTGTAGGGGCCTAAATGAGGAGGGGTGGAGGTCCATCTATGCAGGACCTGGTAGACCTGGTAGGGGCCTCTTCTCCCTCTCTCTCTCTGCTGCTCCAGTCCTCCAGCCTCCCTCTAGTCTATTATCTCCACACACAGAGGACACTGATCCGCTCGGCAGCCTAAGCCAATTACACACACACTCATCATCAGGTTCACGTGCCATCAGGTTTGCACCTCTCGCTCTCACCCGCTCTCTCTCTCCAGGTCTGTCTGGCGTGAGGCCCTCTTCTTGGTCACAGCAGTGGGGATTTCTCTCCATTGTCTCAGCGGATCCTCTGGCTGACCGTGTAAAGACAGTGAAAGATCCTTTCATCCCTCCCTGCCACCTCCCCTCTCTCTTCTTCTACACCACCCCTTGCTCTATCACTATCCCTCTCTCTTCCACTCTCTACCTCCCCTCTGTTCCCACCTCTCCCTCTATCCCTCCAGTATTTATCTCTGTTCTTCTCACCCATAGACAACCAGTACCAGTGGGTTGAGTGGGAGACTTAAGCCATTATTCCAGCTTCAGTCTCCTAGCAAACCGATCAGACGGCCAAAAAAAAAACAGGTTAAGACTCAACTGGCACCCTATTCCCTATGTAGTGCACTACTTTTGACCATAGGGTGCTATTTGGGACTCAGATTGACATTTTCATTTTCATTTTAGTCATTTAGCAGAGCGACTTACAGGAGCAAGTGGGGTTAAGTGCCTTGTTCAAGGACAAATCAACAGATTTGGGATTTGAACCAGCAACTTTTCGGTTAATTTAGGTTACTGGCCCAACGCGCTTAACCACTAGGCTACATGCCGCCCCATGCATCTTGGCACGCGTCATTTCACTCACTTTACATGAAAAACAAAATCCAAATGTGAATATTATTATAATATATTATTCTTCCACTTCTTTTACTGTATGTACAGGTGACTGCCAAAATAATGGAAACACTTGAGTAACTTAGGGATACAAAATATATTGAAAGCAGGTGCTTCCAGAGTTAACTAAGGGGGCAGACCATTATTTTAGCTACCATGGCTATGTCCCCGGTGCATGAGTGGTCAGTGAACGGTTAGATGAGCATGAAAACGATGTAAACCTGGCTGTCTCAGCCACCAGATCTCAACCCAATTTGACATACGGGAGACTCCTATATACTCATGCAGTTACCTGTATATATACTAGAGGTCGACCGATTATGATTTTTCAACGCCGATACCGATTATTGTGGGGCCAAAAATAAGCAGATACCGACTAATCGTATATTTTTTTTTACATTTATTTGTAATAATGACAATTACAACAATACTGAATGAACACTTATTTTAACTTAATATAATACATCAATAAAAATCCATTTAGCCTCAAATAAATAATGAAACATGTTCAATTTGGTTTAAATAACGCAAAAACAAAGTGTTGGAGAAGAAAGTAAAAGTGCAATATGTGCCATGTAAAAAGCTAACGTTTAAGTTCCTTGCTCAGAACATGAGAACATGTGAAAGCTGGTGGTTCCTTTTAAAATGAGTCTTCAATATTCCCAGGTAAGAGGTTTTAGGTTGTAGTTAATATAGTAGTTTAGGACTATTTCTCTCTATACCGTTTGTATTTCATATACCTTTGACTATTGGATGTTCTTATAGGCACTTTAGTATTGCCTGTGAAAAAGTATAGCTTCCGACTCTCTCCTCGCCCCTACCTGGGCTCGAACCAGGAACACATCGACAACAGCCACCCTCGAAGCATCGTTAACCATTGCTCCACAAAATCCGCGGCCCTTGCAGAGCAAGGTGAACAACTACTCCAAGTCTCTAGTGACGTTTGAAAAGCTATTACCGCACACCCCACTAAACTAGCTAGCCATTTCACATTGGTTACAACAGCCTAATTTCGGGAGTTGATAGGCTTGAAGTCATAAACAGCTCAATGCTTGAAGCTTTGCGAAGAGCTGCTGGCAAAACGCACGAAAGTGCTGTTTGAATGAATGCTTACGAGCCTGCTGCTGCCTACCATCGCTCAGTCAGACTGCTCTAACAAATATCAAATCATAGACTTAATTATAACATAATAACACACAGAAATATGAGCCTTTGGTCATTAATATGGTCGAATCCGGAAACTATCATTTCGAAAACAAAACGTTTATTATTTCAGTGAAATCGTTCCGTATTTTATCTAGTGGGTGGCATCCCTAAGTCTAATATTGCTGTTACATTGTACAACCTTCAATGTTATGTCATAATTACGTAAAATTCTGGCAAATTAGTTTGCAACGAACCAGGCGGCCCAAACTGCTGCATGTACCCTGACTCTGCGTGTAATGAACGCAAGAGAAGTGACACATTTTTACCTGGTTAATATTGCCTGCTAACCTGGATTTCTTTTAGCTAAATATGCAGGTAAAAAAATAATAATACTTCTGTGTATTGATTTTAAGAAATGCATTGATGTTTACGATTAGGTATAGTCGTGCAACGATTGTGCTTTTTTCACAAATGCTCTTTTGTTAAATCATCCCCCGGTTGGCGAAGTTGGCTGTCTTTGTCAGATAGAAATGGTCTTCACAAAGTTCGCAACGAGCCAGGCGGCCCAAACTGCTGCATATACCCTGACTCTGTTGCAGGAGAAGTGACACAATTTACCTAGTTAAAATAAATTCATGTTAGCGGGCAATATTAACTAAATATGCAGGTTTAAAAATATATACTTGTGTATTGATTTTAAGAAAGGCATTGATGATGTTTATGGTTAGGTACACGTTGGAGCAACGACAGTCCTTTTTCGCGAATGTGCACCGCATCGCTTATATGCAACGCAGGACACGCTAGATAAACTAGTAATATCATCAACCATGTGTAGTTAACTAGTGATTATGATTGATTGATTCATTGATTGTTTTTTATAAGATAAGTTTAATGCTAGCTAGCAACTTACCTTGGCTTCTTACTGCATTCCCGTAACAGGCAGGCTCCTCGTGGAGTGCAATGAGAGGCAGGTGGTTAGAGTGTTGGACTAGTTAACTGTAAGGTTGCAAGATTGAATCCCTGAGCTAAGGTAAAAATCTGTCGTTCCGCCCCTGAACAAGGCAGTTAACCCACCGTTCCTAGGCCGTCATTGAAAATAAGAATGTGTTCTTAACTGACTCGTCTAGTTAAATAAAGGTGTATTTTTTTTAATAAATTGGCCAAATCGGTGGCCAAAAATAACGATTTCCGATTGTTATGAAAACTTGAAATCGGTCATTCCGATTAAATCGGTCGACCTCTAATATATACTGTCCATGGCCTCAGTGTATCATCAACACATAAATGTACACTTAAATCGTATATGTTGAAGGAAACCCATCAGCTCTCAGGCCTCTGCTTGTATAACATTATATACTAAACAACAAAGATGGCATTAAGAGTCAAAACAAAGGCGGGAAACGAGTAGACTATTCCTGTCCACTGTCTCTGAAGCTATTAGGGCCTAAGAAAGTTAAGCCAGACAACAAACACAATATCATATTCTTAAAGGGGAAATCCGCAGTTCAAACAACAACAACACTGAACTAAGCTCATGAGGCAATTATAAGTTACATGGAATCAATGGATATATATAATTCATTTAAAAGTCAAAAAATGGATGTAACAATCACAGATTGACCCTTTAAGCTTTTAAAAGCTTTTAAACCAGTAAGAGGGGTCAGGGTAGGTCAGGGAGGGTTAGGCCACAGACACTGTCTGCAGACAATGTTTTCCTGCTCGCTGGTATTATCTATCGACCCCGCTGTCCACCAGAAGCACAACAAGTGTCAATTTACGGCGGTGTGGGGGGAGAGAGAGAGTAGTCTGAGAGGATAATACAAGTGTTTTTACATTAGGGAATAAGGACCCAGACCACTAAGGAGATCACGGAATACACACAAACGAACACGCACACACAGAGAGACAAACTAGCACACTACACAGAGTGTACAAAACATTAGGAACACCTTCCTAATATTGACATGCACCCCTCCCCGTTTGCCCTCAGAACAGCCTAAATTCGCCGGGGCATGGACTCTACAAGGTGTCGAAAGCGTTTCACAGGGATGCTGGCCCATGTTGACTCCAATGCTACCCACAGTTGTGTCAAGTTGGCTGGACTTCCTTTGGGTGGTGGACCATTCTTGATACACACAAGACACTGTTGAGTGTGAAAAACTCAGCAGCGTTGCAGTTCTTGACACACTCCAACCGGTGGGCCTAGCACCGTACCCCGTTGAAAGGCACTTCAATCTTCTGTCTTCATCCTCAATGGTACACACACACAATCCTTGTCTTAATTGCCTCAAGGCTTAAAAATCTTTCTTGAGTGGCACAGCAGTCTAAGGCACTGCATCTCAGTGCAAGAGGCGTCAATGCAGTCCCTGGTTCCAATCTAGGCTGCATCACATCCGGCCGTGATTGGGAGTCCCATAGGATGGCGCACAATTGGCCCTACATCGTCAGGGTTTGACCGGCGTAGGCCGTCATTGTAAATAAGAAGTTGTTCTTAACTGACTTGCTTAGTTAAATAAAGGTTAAATAAATACAAAGTCCCCTTCATCTGCACTTCAAGTGGATTTAACAAGTGGCATCAGTAAGGGATCATAGCTTTCACCTGGATTTACCTGGTCAGTCTGTCATGGAAAGAGCAGGTGTTCATAATGTTTTGTACACTTAATGTATATATCAGGACAATTTTTCTCTACCTTTGGCCAGTCTGTTTTTGAATTACTTTTGGGACTATTCCATTGCACCAGCCAGGCAAGCTCAAACAGCTGGGTTACGACAAACTGTCTGGTCTGTCTTCCCTGTTCACTCAGCCATCAAGGTTAGCCTCTCCCTCTCTCACTCCTATATCCCTCTCTCACTCCCCCCCTTCTCTCTCTCTTGCACTCCCTTTATTTTAACGGATGGACACCTCCACGCCTGTCCGCCACACCACCTCCTCTATCTCCCTCTGTCAGTCCTTAGATTTTTATTAGACTATATTCAATATTGGCCGCTCCACTTGGCAGGGGAAGAATGGAGGAGTGAGAGAGGACGAAAGAGAGAGGCTCATCTTGATTAGTTGGATACTGGAGTCAGCAGAAGTCATAACCTATAACCCCCCCCCCCCCCCCCGCCTTCCCTTCGACAGACCCGAGAACAGAGGAGAGAGGGAGGAGAAGAGGATAACAGAGGAGAGAGGGAGGAGAAGAGAAGCAAAGAAGAGAGATCACTCCTTTATTTCAACCACACTAACACTTCATAATCCAATACCGGACTGCCTGTGACCATAACACACACACTCACATGCACATACAGTACAAGTCAAAAGTTTGTAAACACCTAATCATTCAAGGGGTTTCTTTATTTTTAAAGAAGCAGGGTTCCAGTTCTAGTAAAGAAGTGGGGTTTTAGCGGGGTGAAGGCGAGAGAGGGCTGAAGGGAGCGGTAACTAAGACGCTAAGACACCACTAGGACAGAGCATCTCTCTCTGTTCTCTTCTTTTTTAATTTAACTCCCTTTACATCCATCTCCCTTCTCCACAAACAGTACCAGTCAAAAGTTTGGACACACCTACTCATTCAAGGGCTTTTCTTTATTTGTACTATTCTCTACAATGTAGAATAATAGCGAAGACATCAAAACTATCAAATAACACATATGGAATCATGTTGTAAGCAAAACATTTGTTAAACAAATCTAAATATATTTTATATTTGAGATTCTTCAAAGTAGCCACCCTTTGCCATAATGACAGCTTTGCACACACTTGGCACACTTGGCATTCTCTCAACCGGCTTCATCAGGTAGTCACATGGAATGCATTTCAATTAACAGGTATGCTCAATCAGTTGTGTTGTGACAAGGTAGGGGTGGTATACATTTAACGAATGTCCCGAGATGGCATAGCAGTTCAGACGTCTTTTGTATTTATTTATTTTTTATTATTATTATGTTTCTTCTTGGGCCTCTATAACTATATCTATTGTTTTTATTTTTTTTGTTGTTGTGTGATTTGGACTAATCCCCTCTACCACACGGAACCCCACTAATCTACTGACGGAACGCAAGAGGTGGCTAACAACAGACCTCCATCCTATGCTAGCTTGCTACCGATGTCCTGGCTAGCTGTCTAAAACGCCGTGACCCCCAAACCAACCACTCCACTCACTGGACCCTTTTGATCACTCGACTAAGGATGCCTCTCCTTAATGTCAATATGTCTTGTCCATTGCTGTTCTGGTTAGTGTTTATTGGCTTATTTCACTGTAGAGCCTCTAGTCCTGCTCACTATACCTTATCCAATTTATTAGTTCCACCACCAACACATGCACACCTTTTATTTTTTGTTGTTGTTGTGTGATTTGGACTAATCCCCTCTACCACACGGAACCCCACTAATCTACTGACGGAACGCAAGAGGTGGCTAACAACAGACCTCCATCCTATGCTAGCTTGCTACCGATGTCCTGGCTAGCTGTCTAAATCGCCGTGACCCCCAAACCAACCACTCCACTCACTGGACCCTTTTGATCACTCGACTAAGGATGCCTCTCCTTAATGTCAATATGTCTTGTCCATTGCTGTTCTGGTTAGTGTTTATTGGCTTATTTCACTGTAGAGCCTCTAGTCCTGCTCACTATACCTTATCCAATTTATTAGTTCCACCACCCACACATGCACACCTGGTTTCAATGATATTTCTAGAGACAATATCTCTCTCTTCATCACTCAATACCTAGGGTTACCTCCACTGTATTCACATCCTACCATACCTTTGTCTGTACATTATACCTTGATGCTATTTTATCGCCCCTAGAAACCTCCTTTTACTCTCTGTTCCAGACGTTCTAGACGACCAATTCTTATTGCTTTTAGCCATACCCTTATTCTTCTCCTCCTATGTTCCTCTGGCGATTGTAGAGGTGAATCCAGGCCCTGCAGTGCCTAGCTCCACTCCTATTCCCCAGGCGTTCTCTTTTGATGACTTCTGTAACCGTAATAGCCTTGGTTTCATGCATGTTAACATTAGAAGCCTCCTCCCTAAGTTTGTTCTATTCACTGCTTTAGCACACTCTGCCAACCCGGATGTTCTAGCTGTGTCTGAATCCTGGCTTAGGAAGAACACCAAAAATTCTGAAATGTTAATTCCAAATTACAACATTTTCAGACAAGATAGAACTGCCAAAGGGGGCGGTGTTGCAATCTACTGCAAAGATTGCCGGCAGAGTTCTGTCCTACTATCCAGGTCTGTACCCAAACAATTTGAACTTCTACTTTTATAAATCCACCTCTCTAAAAACAAGTCTCTCACCGTTGCCGCCTGCTATAGACCACCCTCTGCCCCCAGCTGTGCTCTGAACACCATATGTGAACTGATTGCCCCCCATCTATCTTCAGAGCTCGTGCTGCTAGGCGACCTAAACTGGAACATGCTTAACACCCCAGCCATCCTACAATCTAAACTTGTTCGATTCCCGGGACCACCCATACGTAGAATGTATGCACACATGACTGTAAGTCGCTTTGGATAAAAGCGGCTGCTAAATGGCATATATTCATATATTCATAAACTTGATGCCCTCAATCTCACACAAATTATCAATGAACCTACCAGGTACCCCCCCCCCCCCCAAGCCTTAAACACGGGCACCCTCATAGATATCATCCTAACCAACTTCCCCTCTAAATACACCTCTGCTGTCTTCAACCAAGATCTCAGCGATCACTGCCTCATTGCCTGCATCCGTAATGGGTCAGCGGTCAAACGACCTCCACTCATCACTGTAAAACGCTCCCTGAAACACTTCAGCGAGCAGGCCTTTCTAATCGACCTGGCCGGGGTATCCTGGAAGGATATTGATCTCATCCCGTCAGTAGAGGATGCCTGGATATTTTTTTAAATGCCTTCCTAACCATCTTAAATAAACATGCCCCATTCTAGAAATTTAGAACCAGGAACAGATATAGCCCTTGGTTCTCCCCAGACCTGACTGCCCTTAACCAACACAAAAACATCCTATGGCGTTCTGCATTAGCATCGAACAGCCCCCGTGATATGCAGCTGTTCAGGGAAGCTAGAAACCGTTATACACAGGCAGTTAGAAAAGCCAAGGCTAGCTTTTTCAAGCAGAAATTTGCTTCCTGCAACACTAACTCAAAAAAGTTCTGGGACACTGTAAAGTCCATGGAGAATAAGAACACCTCCTCCCAGCTGCCCACTGCACTGAAGATAGGAAACACTGTCACCACTGATAAATCCACCATAATTGAGAATTTCAAAAAAGCATTTTTCTACGGCTGGCCATGCTTTCCACCTGGCTACTCCTACCCCGGTCAACAGCACTGCACCCCCAACAGCAACTCGCCCATGCCTTCCCCATTTTTCCTTCTCCCAAATCCATTCAGCTGATGTTCTGAAAGAGCTGAAAAATCTGGACCCCTACAAATCAGCCGGGCTAGACAATCTGGACCCTTTCTTTCTATCCTACCATGCCTTTCTAAGGTCTTCGAAAGCCAAGTCAACAAACAGATTACCGACCATTTCAAATCTCACCATACCTTCTCTGCTATGCAATCTGGTTTCAGAGCTGGTCATGGGTGCACCTCAGCCACGCTCAAGGTCCTAAACGATATCTTAACCGCCATCGATAAGAAACATTACTGTGCAGCCGTATTCATTGATCTGGCCAAGGCTTTCGACTCTGTCAACCACCACATCCTCATCGGCAGACTCGACAGCCTTGGTTTCTCAAATGATTGCCTTGCCTGGTTCACCAACTACTTCTCCGATAGAGTTCAGTGTGTCAAATCGGAGGGTCTGCTTTCCGGACCTCTGGCAGTCTATGGGGGTGCCACAGGGTTCAATTCTTGGACCGACTCTCTTCTCTGTATACATCAATGAGGTCGCTCTTGCTGCTGGTGAGTCCCTGATCCACCTCTACGCAGACGACACCATTCTGTATACTTCCGGCCCTTCTTTGGACACTGTGTTAACAACCCTCCAGGCAAGCTTCAATGCCATACAACTCTCCTTCCGTGGCCTCCAATTGCTCTTAAATACAAGTAAAACTAAATGCATGCTCTTCAACCGATTGCTACCTGCACCTACCCGCCTGTCCAACATCACTACTCTGGACGGCTCTGACTTAGAATACGTGGACAACTACAAATACTTAGGTGTCTTGTTAGACTGTAAACTCTCCTTCCAGACCCATATCAAACATCTCCAATCCAAAGTTAAATCTATAATTGGCTTCCTATTTCGCAACAAAGCATCCTTCACTCATGCTGCCAAACATACCCTTGTAAAACTGACCATCCTACCAATCCTCGACTTTGGCGATGTCATTTACAAAATAGCCTCCAATACCCTACTCAACAAATTGGATGCAGTCTATCACAGTGCAATCCGTTTTGTTACCAAAGCCCCATATACTACCCACCATTGCGACTTGTACGCTCTCGTTGGCTGGCCCTCGCTTCATACTCATCGCCAAACCCACTGGCTCCATGTCATCTACAAGACCCTGCTAGGTAAAGTCCCCCCTTATCTCAGCTCGCTGGTCACCATAGCATCTCCCACCTGTAGCACACGCTCCAGCAGGTAGATCTCTCTAGTCACCCCCAAAACCAATTCTTTCTTTGGCCGCCTCTCCTTCCAGTTCTCTGCTGCCAATGACTGGAACGAACTACAAAAATCTCTGAAACTGGAAACACTTATCTCCCTCACTAGCTTTAAGCACCAACTGTACATAGCCCACCTATAATTTAACCCAAACAACTACCTCTTTCCCAACTGTATTTAATTTATTTATTTATTTAGCTCCTTTGCACCCCATTATTTTTATTTCTACTTTTCACATTCTTCCATTGCAAAACTACCATTCCAGTGTTTTACTTGCTATATTGTATTTACTTTGCCACCATGGCCTTTTTTGCCTTTACCTCCCTTCTCACCTAATTTTCTCACATTGTATATAGACTTGTTTATACTGTATTATTGACTGTATGTTTGTTTTACTCCATGTGTAACTCTGTGTCGTTGTATCTGTCGAACTGCTTTGCTTTATCTTGGCCAGGTCGTAATTGTAAATGAGAACTTGTTCTCAACTTGCCAACCTGGTTAAATAAAGGTGAAATAAAATAAATAAATAAATAAAATACAGAAGATAGCCCCATTTGGTAAAAGAGCAAGTCCATATTATGGCAAGAACAGCTCAAATAAGGAAAGAGAAATGACAGACCATCATTACTTTAAGACATGAAGGTCAGTCAATCTGGAAACTTAAGAACTTTTGAAGTGTCAAGTGCAGTCGCAAAAACCGTCAAGCATTATGATGAAACTGGCTCTCATGTGGACCGACACAGGAAAGGAAGACCTCTGTTACCTCTGTTGCAGAGGATAAGTTAATTAGTTACCAGCCTCAGAAATTGCAGCCCAAATAAACGCTTCACAGAGTTGAAGTAACAGACACATCAACATCAACTGTTCAGAGGAGACTGCATTAATCAGGCCTTCATGGTCGAACTGCTGCAAATAAACCACTACTAAAGGACACCAATAGGAAGAAGAGACTTGCTTTGACCAAGAAACATGAGCAATGGACATTAGACAGGTGTAAATCTGTCCTTTAGAATGATGAGTCCAAATTAGATTTTTGGTTCTCTGCATGTGTGGTTACCACCGTGAAGCATGGAGGAGGTGGTGTGATGGTGCTTTGCTGGTGACACTGTCTGTGATTTATTTAGAATTTAAGGCACACTTAACCAGCCTGGCTACCACAGCATGCTGCAGCGATACGCCATCCCTTCTGGATTGCGCTTAGTATACCATCATTTGTTTTTCAACAGGACAATGACCCAAAAACACACCTCCAGGCTGTGTAAGGGCTATTTGACCAAGGAGAGTGATGGAGTGCTGCATTGGCCTCCACAATCACCCAACCTCAATCTATTTGAGATGTTTGGGATGAGTTGGCCGCAGAGTGAAGCAAAAGCAGCCAACAAGTGCTCAGCATATGTGGGAACTCCTTCAAGAATGTTGGAAAAGCCTTCCTCATGAAGATGGTTGAGAGAATACCAAGAGTTTGCAAAGCTGTCATCAAGGCAAAGGAGGGCTACTTTAAAGAATCTCAAATATGAAATATATTTTGATTTGTTTAACACTTTTGTGGTTACTACATTATTCCATTTGTTATTTCATAGTTTTGATGTCTTCAATATTATTCTACAATGTAGAAAATAATACAAATAAAGAAAAATCCTTGAATGAGTAGATGTGTCCAAACTTTTGACTGGTACTGTACACACAAACGTGTGCACAATCACTAGAACACATATGCACATAATATACAAATTGCATTTGTCTCCTGTTTTGTTTCTCTCAATTGGCTCAATCATTGTTGTCTGTTGTGCAGCCGCCTATTTGTGAGTCAATTAGAGCTATCAGTTGTATTCATGACGTGTTTCAAATGTAATCTATTTTTTTGGGGGGGGCCTAGTTTTTATATTTAAATATTGTGAGTATGTTTGACACATAACCACAAATTTGCTTAATCAACTGTTACATTCTAACTGTAAGCTAACAAAGACACCCAATCGCATGCAAAAAGATGAACATAAAATAAAATATAGAACATATTCACAATATTTAAATACTTAAAAACTGAGTCCAACTAAAAAAAGAGGATTACATTTGATACACCCATCATGAACACATTTAATAGATCTGATTGAGTGACAAATAGGCTGCTGCACAACAGACAAGAATGAAGACAATTGAGAGAAACAAAACTAGAGACAAATAAAGGACACCCCAGTGTTGTGTCCCAAATAGCGCCGTATTCCCTAGTGCACTACTTTTGACAAGGGCCCATATGTCTCTAGTCAAAAGTAGTACACTAGATAGGGAACAGGGTACCATTTTGGAAGCAAGCCAGATGGTATCATAGGAACCATCTAAATGATAATAAAATGGCCCAGTCTATATAAGACAAAGGCCAAATGGTAAATGGCTGCATTTGTAAAGACTTTCAGAACCGATGCTAAATCCCCACTAACCACAATGCTTTTTATTTATTGATTTTATTATTTATTCATCTCATTCGATTTTTTTAAGTCGTCATTTATTTTCAGTTTTGCATTTGTTGCTCCGAAATCCAGCCAGCCACCCTGTGCCCGAAAGAAGCGGTAAAAACAACAGCAGCACCCCTTGAAAATGTAATATTCCTGTTTTTAATATTGCGGTCTATAAGATCAGGGCAGAGATGGGGTTCCACAGCAATATGTTTATTTATATATTTTATAGATATGGGGGGGGGTATATCCCTGCGTTATCAGCAGTGGAGCCTCCACACCCTTATGCACCCCTGCCGAGGCTCTCATCTTATATAAAAAATAATGTTGTATATGGATATACTTTTATATATAATCGCAATATGGAACCCGAGTCTCTTTTACCATGTGCCATACTTCAGGCTGGCGCTAACAACATTTTACGGGCCGGGAGCTGTTCATCTTCATGTCTCCAGCAGGCATGAACACTGCATAATAATGTCGTTTCCTGCCCCCAAATGTTATTTCACAGACCCCGGCTCATTTCTCAAACTTCACCACTTTTACAATTTCCCAAACTTTTATTCCTTTCATTATTAGGAACAAGATTTCATTAGGTATTTAGAATGTAAACAAGCCTGAGTAATGACACCCTCCATCTCCCTGAAATCATTCCCACTGCAGCCCGCCTGCTGCCCTGGCCTCATCTTGTGTGCGCGCACACAGGCAAACACACACACACAACTTGGGTCAAGATGGAACACAACAATATAAATGTACCACCCTGTGTGTGTGTGTGTGTGTGTGTGTGTGTGTGTGTGTGTGTGTGTGTGTGTGTGTGTGTGTGTGTGTGTGTGTGTGTGTGTGTGTGTGTGTGTGTGTGTGTGTGTGTGTGTGTGTGTGTGTGTGTGTGTGTGTGTGTGTGTGTGTGTGTGTGTGTGTGTGTGTGTGTGTGTGTGTGTATCCCCGTCGATAAAGGAGGTGGGGGAAAGTTTTATACTCAACTCACATAAATCATGTACAAGAAAAATGAGCAAACGTGAGGGTTAACTCATCTTCTCCCCATCCAGAGAAAATGAAATTCACTGGAATACCTATCAAAACTGCAATCATCAAGAGATAATATCTTCTTTGGTCTATCTGCACTTTCCGATTTAATTTACACCATGCCCTTACATTTACATTTACATTTAAGTCATTTAGCAGACGCTCTTATCCAGAGCGACTTACAAATTGGTGCATTCACCTTATGACATCCAGTGGGACAGTCACTTAACAATAGTGCATCTAAAACTTAGGGGGGGTGGGGTGAGAGGGATTACTTATCCTATCCTAGGTATTCCTTAAAGAGGTGGGGTTTCAGGTGTCTCCGGAAGGTGGTGATTGACTCCGCTGTCCTGGCGTCGTGAGGGAGTTTGTTCCACCATTGGGGGGCCAGGGCAGCGAACAGTTTTGACTGGGCTGAGCGGGAGCTGTACTTCCTCAGTGGTAGGGAGGCGAGCAGGCCAGAGGTGGATGAACGCAGTGCCCTTGTTTGGGTGTAGGGCCTGATCAGAGCCTGGAGGTACTGAGGTGCCGTTCCCCTCACAGCTCCGTAGGCAAGCACCATGGTCTTGTAGCGGATGCGAGCTTCAACTGGAAGCCAGTGGAGAGAACGGAGGAGCGGGGTGACGTGAGAGAACTTGGGAAGGTTGAACACCAGACGGGCTGCGGCGTTCTGGATGAGTTGAAGGGGTTTAATGGCACAGGCAGGGAGCCCAGCCAACAGCGAGTTGCAGTAATCCAGACGGGAGATGACAAGTGCCTGGATTAGGACCTGCGCCGCTTCCTGTGTGAGGCAGGGTCGTACTCTGCGGATGTTGTAGAGCATGAACCTACAGGAACGGGCCACCGCCTTGATGTTGGTTGAGAACGACAGGGTGTTGTCCAGGATCACGCCAAGGTTCTTGGCGCTCTGGGAGGAGGACACAATGGAGTTGTCAACCGTGATGGCGAGATCATGGAACGGGCAGTCCTTCCCCGGGAGGAAGAGCAGCTCCGTCTTGCCGAGGTTCAGCTTGAGGTGGTGATCCGTCATCCACACTGATATGTCTGCCAGACATGCAGAGATGCGATTCGCCACCTGGTCATCAGAAGGGGGAAAGGAGAAGATTAATTGTGTGTCGTCTGCATAGCAATGATAAGAGAGACCATGTGAGGTTATGACAGAGCCAAGTGACTTGGTGTATAGCGAGAATAGGAGAGGGCCAAGAACAGAGCCCTGGGGGACACCAGTGGTGAGAGCGCGTGGTGAGGAGACAGATTCTCGCCACGCCACCTGGTAGGAGCGACCTGTCAGGTAGGACGCAATCCAAGCGTGGGCCGCGCCGGAGATGCCCAACTCGGAGAGGGTGGAGAGGAGGATCTGATGGTTCACAGTATCGAAGGCAGCCGATAGATCTAGAAGGATGAGAGCAGAGGAGAGAGAGTTAGCTTTAGCAGTGCGGAGCGCCTCCGTGATACAGAGGAGAGCAGTCTCAGTTGAATGACTAGTCTTGAAACCTGACTGATTTGGATCAAGAAGGTCATTCAGAGAGAGATAGCGGGAGAGCTGGCCAAGGACGGCACGTTCAAGAGTTTTGGAGAGAAAAGAAAGAAGGGATACTGGTCTGTAATTGTTGACATCGGAGGGATCGAGTGTAGGTTTTTTCAGAAGGGGTGCAACTCTCGCTCTCTTGAAGACGGAAGGGACGTAGCCAGCGGTCAGGGATGAGTTGATGAGCGAGGTGAGGTAAGGGAGAAGGTCTCCGGAAATGGTCTGGAGAAGAGAGGAGGGGATAGGGTCAAGCGGGCAGGTTGTTGGGCGGCCGGCCGTCACAAGACGCGAGATTTCATCTGGAGAGAGAGGGGAGAAAGAGGTCAGAGCACAGGGTAGGGCAGTGTGAGCAGAACCAGCGGTGTCGTTTGACTTAGCAAACGAGGATCGGATGTCGTCGACCTTCTTTTCAAAATGGTTGACGAAGTCATCTGCAGAGAGGGAGGAGGGGGAGGGGGCGGAGGATTCAGGAGGGAGGAGAAGGTGGCAAAGAGCTTCCTAGGGTTAGAGGCAGATGCTTGGAATTTAGTGTGGTAGAAAGTGGCTTTAGCAGCAGAGACAGAGGAGGAAAATGTAGAGAGGAGGGAGTGAAAGGATGCCAGGTCCGCAGGGAGGCGAGTTTTCCTCCATTTCCGCTCGGCTGCCCGGAGCCCTGTTCTGTGAGCTCGCAATGAGTCATCGAGCCACGGAGCGGGAGGGGAGGACCGAGCCGGCCTGGAGGATAGGGGACATAGAGAGTCAAGGGATGCAGAGAGGGAGGAGAGGAGGGTTGAGGAGGCAGAATCAGGAGATAGGTGGGAGAAGGTTTGAGCGGAGGGAAGAGATGATAGGATGGAAGAGGAGAGAGTAGCGGGGGAGAGAGAGCGAAGGTTGGGACGGCGCGATACCATCCGAGTAGGGGCAGTGTGGGAGGTGTTGGATGAGAGCGAGAGGGAAAAGGATACAAGGCAGTGGTCGGAGACTTGGAGGGGAGTTGCAATGAGGTTAGTGGAAGAACAGCATCTAGTAAAGATGAGGTCGAGCGTATTGCCTGCCTTGTGAGTAGGGGGAAGGTGAGAGGGTGAGGTCAAAAGAGGAGAGGAGTGGAAAGAAGGAGGCAGAGAGGAAAGAGTCAAAGGTAGACGTGGGGAGGTTAAAGTCGCCCAGAACTGTGAGAGGTGAGCCGTCCTCAGGAAAGGAGCTTATCAAGGCATCAAGCTCATTGATGAACTCTCCGAGGGAACCTGGAGGGCGATAAATGATAAGGATGTTAAGCTTGAAAGGGCTAGTAACTGTGACAGCATGGAATTCAAAGGAGGCGATAGACAGATGGGTAAGGGGAGAAAGAGAGAATGACCACTTGGGAGAGATGAGGATCCCGGTGCCACCACCCCGCTGACCAGACGCTCTCGGGGTGTGCGAGAACACGTGGGCGGACGAAGAGAGAGCAGTAGGAGTAGCAGTGTTGTCTGTGGTGATCCATGTTTCCGTCAGTGCCAAGAAGTCGAGGGACTGGAGGGAGGCATAGGCTGAGATGAACTCTGCCTTGTTGACCGCAAATTGGCAGTTCCAGAGGCTACCGGAGACCTGGAACTCCACGTGGGTCGTGCGCGCTGGGACCACCAGAGTAGGGTGGCCGCGGCCACGCGGTGAGGAGCGTTTGTATGGTCTGTGCAGAGAGGAGAGAACAGGGATAAACAGACACATAGTTGACAGGCTACAGAAGAGGCTACGCTAATGCAAAGGAGATTGGAATGACAAGTGGACTACACGTCTCGAATGTTCAGAAAGTTAAGCTACGTAGCAAGAATCTTATTGACTAAAATGATTAAAATGATACAGTACTGCTGAAGTAGGCCAGCTGGCAGTGGGTGCGTTGTTGACACTACACTAATCAAGTCGTTCCGTTGAGTGTAATAGTTTCTGCAGTGTTGCTATTCGGGGGCTAGCTGGCTAGCTAGCAGTGTTGTTTACGTTACGTTACGTTGCGTTAAAAGAACGACAATAGATGGCTAGCGAACCTAGAAAATCGCTCTTGACATCCACCGATACCATTAAGATGAAGCGCGTACAGTAAGAGAGTAGTTCTCACGTTTTGATATATGATGCCTCCCCGCTAAATGTAATATCATCATTTGGAAATTAATGCAATATGTCTTTTGTTAGCTTTTTTCCCCCACAGTTTTACTCGAGCTAGCGACACGCCGGAGCGAGAGGGAGAGTATGTTGGACGAGAGGAAAGAGAGCAGGTGGAGAAAGAGAGAGGACGAGGGAGAGGATGACAGACCAATAGAAAAGGGGGGCGAGGGGAGGGAGGTGGGGTGGGTGAATACTTTGGTTTCATGGCAGCTATCTCCCCACTGTCAGAATGACATGCAATTACGTGTGGGCAGGCCCCGATCAGGGGTCAGTCAAATTACTCCATCATTTAGCGGCACGGTGGAGATGAGAGGACCCCCTCCTCCACCGCCACATCAAATATAATGCAATCATTAGTGTAATAAGCATGGAAATCTGTTTGCAGATTATCGCGCCGTCTCTCTCCCCCTCTTTTATCTGCTGAGTCTATCGCTCTCTCAAAAGAGAGAGGGGGGGCGTGAGAGACTGCCCATTGGCTATATCACAGTGTGGTTAGGGGGATCTCCCCTCCCTGAAAACCTCCTTTTGGCGAGGAAGCAAACGTGTATCTTACCACAGAAGAGTTTTGATATCTGCCACACTTCCTCTGTATTGGCTGTCGTACAGTCGGAGGAGAAAACCATGCACTCGTTTAAAAACAATATGCTAGTTTTACCCATAAAAATGTCAGTTTTTTGTTTTGAGCACTTTACACATTTATTTTGGGATCCACCCCTGTAAATGTAATTTGCCTAACGATGCGCGAGTGGAGAAAGACCATCTCAATTCAAGCAAGCGCATTTCCATCCATATTCACTCTCCTTGCCAACTCTCCTTGATTAACTTTGACCTTTTTCAAAAGGCGAGAGTATGCAGGAGGTGAGAGGACGCAGAAGGTGAGCAAATCAAATTCATAAAAGGCCATCCTTCTTCATCCTCCTCTCCCCTCATCCCTTGCTTTTCTTACTCACCAGTTACATGCATTTTTTTTTTTACCCAACAGGGAGATATAAATATCCTGAAATACTCAGTAACACTTGACATTAAGTCGCTCTAACACCTGTGTCGCAACACTGTAATTACTCTAGAAATTACATAGGAAAGTGGACTAAGAAACTGCAAAACAATTTTGTTACTCGAGGAATTTCGCAACATAACAAAATGTGTTACAAAGAAAAAACAAAAGATCACTACCCAGCAAACAGGGGACATCCTGAGGACAGCATTTCCATTAGGTACCATTAAGGGTTTCGGCGAGATGTTATCCCACTGACGTTCTGAGAACATTCAAGGAACATTAAAACATGTTTGTTTTTTTGTCGTTCCCTGTAAGTTCCCAGGACATGTTCTAAGGACTTACTAGTCCTTAGGAATTTGCGTGATGGTTCCAAGGGAATGTTCTCTGGGGGAGCTTTGTCTAGTTACCAGTACTTCAATGTCGAGGACGTTTTTAACACGTTCTCTGGACATTAATTTTGCCAGTCATCTGGACATCGTGTGTTGGTCCCAGGTGTCCCAAACCATTTTAAGTGAAGTAATGAAATGGTATTGGGGATTTAAGGTAAGTGATACAATACGCTGTTCAGCTAAAATAGTGTAAAAATCTTTCAATCAATGACAATATGATTCCATACTGACTTTTCAATAAGATCCCACCTGGGATTTGAACTCGCAACCTCTGGATTTCGGGTACATAGATTTTTTTCTGCTGCGCCACAAAGTCTATCATATTTTCACAAGTTCCCTACACATTCTTCACCTATAATAGATTGCTGCATTTAGCAAAAGAGTGCCATCTGCACTGCTATTTTAGTTATCAAGTCAATCTGACTATTCTCTCATCATTGACTTACTTTACTTATTTCAGCAATTTGAGTGTTTTTTTATAGTCGTTTAATGTTAGCGGGCATATTATTTAGTTTTAATGTCACTCCTTAATCCCTATGATACATATTTTTTCTTAAGTGTGTTTTCAACAGAACTGAGATTTACAAATTACAAAGTGTAGGAATACAGGTGAAATCAGTCATTGATTCAGACATGGAGGCGAAGCAAGAAGATTGGAATGCCGTGAAGCAAGAGTTGTGAGCATAAATCCTAGGTGAGGACATGTTGAATAATAATGAATGTATAAATAAACATACTCAATGTAATCATATACATCAAAGTGTCAAATATGTACCGTGCCTTCGGAAAGTATTCAGACCCCTTGACTTTTCTCACATTTTTGTGACTACGTTACAGCCTTAACCTCTTGAGACTCTAGGGGCAGTATTTCATTATTGGATTTTTAAAAACGTGCCCGTTTTAAGCGCAGTATTTTGTCACGAAAAGATGCTCGACTATGCATATAATTGGCAGCTTTGGAAAGAAAACACTCTGACGTTTCCAAAACTGCAAAGATATTATCTGTGAGTGCCACAGAACTCATGCTACAGGCGAAACCAAGATGAAACCTCAAACAGGAAATGAGCAGAATTTTTGAGGCTCTGTTTTCTATTGTCTCCTTATATGGCTGTGAATGTGCCATGAACGAGCCTAAGCTCTCTGCCCTTTGTCCAAGGTGTCTGCAGCATTGTGACGTATTTGTAAGCTTATCATTGGAAGATTGGCCATAAGAGACTACATTTGCCAGGGTCCGCCCGGTGTCCTTTGTCTAAATTGGTGCGTAATCTTCAACTGGAGGCATTTTCCATTGAGATTCAGAGGAGAACGCACACTTCCACGAACGATATATCATCGAAGAGATATGTGAAAAACACGTTGAGGATTGATTCTAAACAACGTTTACCATGTTTCAGTCGATATTATGGAGTTAATTTGGGGAAAAGTTTGGCGTTTTGACTAATTAATTTTCAGGGTTTTTTGGTAGCCAAAAACAGAAAACGGACCGATTTCTCCTGCACAAATAATCTTTCAGGAAAAACTGAACATTTGCTATCTAACCGAGAGTCTCCTCATTGAAAACATCCAAAGTTCTTCAAAGGTAAATTATTTTATTTGAATGGTTTTCTGTTTTTTGTGAAAATGTTGCCTGCTGAATGCTAACGCTAAATGCTAACGCTAGCTATCAATAGCTATCAATACTGTTACACAAATGCTTGTTTTGCTATGGTTGAGAAGCATATTTTTGAAAATCTGAGATGACAGTGTTGTTAATCTAAAATAGATGGAAAAAATAATAATAATAATGATCCTTAGCAATCTACAAACAATACTAATGACACATGACAGCCTGCTTGGAGTTTGACAGAAGGTACATAGAGACTCTCAGACCAAAGAGAAACAAGATTTTCTGGTCTGATTTTCTGGTCAGAAACTCTTTGGCCTGAATACCAAGCATCACGTCTGAAGGAAACCTGCCACTATTCCTATGGTGAAGCACGGTGGTGGCAGCATCATGCTGTGGGGATGTTTTTCAGTGGCAGGGACTCGGAGACGAGTCAGGATCGAGGCAAAGATGAATGGAGCAAAGAGATATCCTTGATGAAAACCTGCTCCAGAGTGCTCAGGGCCTCAGACTGGGACAAAGACTCATCTTCTAACAGGACAACTACCCGAAGCACACAGCTGAGACAGGAGTGGCTTCGGGACAAGTCTCAATGTCCTTAAGTGGCCCAGCCAGTGCCCTGACTTGAACTGGATCGAACATCTCTGGAGAGACCTGAAAATAACTGTGCAGCCACACTCCCTATCAAACCTGACAGAGCTTGAGAGGATCTGCAGCGAAGAAAGGGAGAAACTTCACAAATACAAGTGTGCCAAGCTTGCAACGTCATACAAAGAAGACGAGAGGGTGTGATCGCTGCCAAAGGTGCTTCAACAATGTACTGAGTAAAGGGTCTGAATACTGAACACAGATTGATACTGTACTGAAAAAAGGGTCTGAATTGGATCATCTAAAATTGCTAGCTAGCTGCTCCCGAGTGGCTATAATGGCTAACACCATTGTCCTGCAGCTAGCACCAATTAGCCTCGAGCCAGGCGCATCTCCCGGCTAGCAAACAAAATTATTCCAGCTACAATACCTCTTACGCCATTTGGTCTGGACCCCTCGACACGGAGCCCCGCCAATCCATCACGACTGGTCTGCCGACATAATTCCGTCCGATGTGCCCTCAACCAGCCTTTGCCGGACATCGGTGAAGACGCTTTTGTTTATCTGTCGGCCCCAGCCTCGAACTCAGGCCCTGTGTGTAGTTAACTGACCCTCTCTTCCCATTAATCGCCATTTTACCTGTTGTTGTCGTCTTAGCTAATTAGCTGTTGTTGTCTTACCCGTTGTTGTCTTAGCTAGCTCTCCCAATCAACACCTGTGATTGCTTTATGCCTCGCTTTGTCTCCCTCTGTCAATATGCCTTGTATACGGTTGTTTAGGGTAGTTATTATTGTTTTATTTTACTGCGGAGCCCCTAGTCCCACTAAACATGCCTCAGACACCTCTTTTGTCCCATCTCCAACACATGCAGTGACCTCACCTAGCATAACTAGTGCCTCCAGAAATGCAACCTCTCTTATCGTCACTCAATGCCTAGGTTTACCTCCACTGTACCCACACCCTACCATACCCGCCCAGAAATCTGCTCCTTTTATTCTCTGTCCCCAACGCACTAGACAACCAGTTTTGAAAGCCTTTAGTCGTACCCTCATCCTACTCCTCCTCTGTTCCTTGGGTGATGTAGAGGCTAACCCAGGCCCTGTGTCCCCCCAGGTGCTCTCATTTGTTGACTTCTGTAACCATAAAACCCTTGGCTTCATGCATGTTAACATCAGAAGCCTCCTCCCTAAGTTTGTTTTACTCACTGCTTTAGCACACTCCGCCAACCCTGATGTCCTTACCATGTTTGAATCTTGGCTTGGGAAGGCCACCAAAAATTCAGAGATGTCCATCCCCAACTACAACATTTTCCATCAAGATAGAACTGCCAAAGAGGGAGGAGTTGCAATCTACTGCAGAAATTGGGTTGTGCCGTGGCGGAGATGTTTGTGGGCTATACTCGGCCTTGTCGCAGAATGGTAAGTTGTTGGTTGAAGATATCCCTCTAGTGGTGTGGGGGCTGTGTTTTGGAAAAGTGGGTGGGGTTGTATCCTGCCTGTTTGGCCCTGTCCGGGGGTATCGTTGGATGGTGCCACAGTGTTTCCCGCCCCCTCCTGTCTCAGCCTCCGGTATTTATGCTGCCGTAGTTTATGTGTCGGGGGGCTAGGGTCAGTCTGTTACATCTGTAATTTTTCTCTGGTCTAATCCGGTGTATGCTCTCTCTAATTCTCTCTTTATTTCTCTCTCTCGGAGGACCTGAGCACAAGGACCATGCCTCAGGACTACCTGGCCTGATGACTCCTTGCTGTCCCAAGTCCACCTGGCCGTGCTGCTGCTGCAGTTTCAACTGTTCTGCCTGCGGCTATGGAACCCTGACCTGTTCACCGGACGTGCTACCTGTTCCAGACCTGCTGTTTTCAACTCTCTAGAGACAGCAGGAGCGGAAGAGATACTCTGAATGATCGGCTATGAAAAGCCAACTGACATTTACTCCTGAGGTGCTGACCTGTTGCACCCTCGACAACCACTGTGTTTATTATTATTTGACCCTGCTGGTAATCTATGAACATTTGAACATCTTGGCCATGTTCTGTTATTATCTCCACCCGGCACAGCCAGAAGAGGACTGGCCACCCCTCATAGCCTGGTTCCTCTCCAGGTTTCTTCCTAGGTTCTTGTCTTTCTAGGGAGGTTTTCCTAGCCAATGTGCTTCTACACCTGCATTGCTTGCTGTTTGGGGTTTTAGGCTGGGTTTTTGTACAGCACTATGTGACATCAACTGATGTAAGAAGGGCTTAATAAATACTATTGAGATAGCCTGCAAAGTCCTTTCATACTTTCCAGGTCTATGCCCAAACAGTTCGAGCTTCTAATTTTAAAAAATTCTCTCTCCAGAAATAAGTCTCTCACTTTTGCCGCCTGTTTATAGACCCCCCTCAGCTCCCAGCTGTGCCCTGGACACCATATGTGAATTGATTGCCCCCCATCAATCTTCAGAGTTCGTTCTGTTAGGTGACCTCAACTGGGATATGCTTAACACCACGGCCATCCTACAATCTAAGTTAGATGCCCTCAATCTCACATAAATTATCAAGGAACTGACCAGGTACAACCCTAAATCCATAAACATGGGCACCCTCATGGATATTATCCTGACCAACATGCCCTCCAAATACGCCTCTGCTGTATTAATTCACGGTCTCAGCGATCACTGCCTCATTGCCTGCATCAGTTATGGGTCCGCGATCAAACGACCACACCTCATCACTGTCAAACGACCCCTAAAACACTTCTGCGAGCAGGCCTTTCTAATCGGCCTGGCCCGGGTATCCTGGTAGGATATTGACCTCATCCCGTCAGCAGAGGATGCCTGGTTGTTCATTAAAAGTACTTTCCTCACCATCTTAAATAAGCATGCCTCTTTCAAAAAATGTAGAACTACGAACTGCACTAGCATCGAATAGTCCCCGCGATATGCAACTTTTCAGGGAAGTCAGGAACCAATACACACAGTCAGTTACGAAAGTAAAGGCTAGCTTTCTCAAACATAAATTTGCATCCTGTAGCTCTAACTACAAAACGTTTTGGGACACTGTATAGTCCATGGAGAGATGAAGACCACCTCCGCCCAACTTCCCACTGCACTAAGGCTAGGAAACACTGTCACCACCGATAAATCCACAATAATTGAGAATTTCAATAAGAATTTCTCTACGGCTGGCCATGCTTTCCTCCAGGCTACCCCAACCAACAGCTCCACACCCCCCGCAGCTACTTGCCCAAGCCTCCCCACCCAAATCCAGATAGCAGATGTTCTGAGAGAGCTGCAAAACCTGGACCCGTACAAATCAGCTGGGCTAGACAATCTGGACCCTCTCTTTCTAAAATTATTTGTTTGTTGCAACCCCTATCAATAGTCTGTTCAAACTCTCTTTTGTATCGTCTTAGATTCCTAAAGACTTGAAAGCTGCCACGTTCATCGCCCTCTAGACCCAAACTGTTACAGACCTATATCCATACTACCCCTGCCTTTCTAAAGTCTTCAAAAGCCAAGTTAACAAACAGATCACTGACCATTTTGAATCTCACCGTACCTTCTCCGCTGTGAAATCCGGTTTCCGAGCTGATCACGGGTGCATCTCAGCCACGCTCAAGGTGCTAAACGATATCATAACCGCCATCGATAAAAGACAGTACTGTGCAGCAGTCTTCATCAAACTGGCCAAGGCTTTTGACTCTGTCAATCACCGTATTCTTATCGGGAGACTCAACAGCCTTGGTTTCTCAAATGACTGCCTCGCCGAGTTCACCAACTACTTCTCAGATAGAGTTCAGTGTATCTGTCCGGACCTCTGGCAGTCTCTATGGGGGTACCACAGGGTGCAATTCTTGGGCCAACTCTTTTCACCGTATATATCAATGATGTCACTCTTGCAGTGGGTGATTCCTTGATCCACCTCTACGCTGATGACACAATTCTGTATACATCTGGCCCTTCTTTGGACACTGTGTTAACAAACCTCCAAAACGGGCTTCAATGCCATACAGAACTCATTTCGTGGCCTCCAACTGCTCTTAAACACTAGTAAAACTAATTGCATGCTCTTCAACCGATCGCTGCTCGCACCTGCCCACCCGACTAGCATCACCACTCTGGACGGTTCTGACTATGTGGATAACTACAAATACCTAGGTGTCTGGCTAGACTGTAAACTCTCCTTCCAGACTCATATTAAGCATCTCCAATCTAAAATGAAATCTAGAATTGGTTTCCTATTTTGCAACAAAGCCTCCTGCACTCACACTGCCAAACATACCCTCGTAAAACTGACTATCCTACCGATCCCCAACGTCATTTACAAAATAGCCTCCAACACTACTCAGCAAACGGGATGCAGTCTATCACAGTGCCATCCGTTTTGTCACCAAAGCCCCATATACCAGCCACCACTGCGACCTGTATGCTCTCATCAGCTGTCCATCGCTACATATTCGTCACCAGACCGACCGGCTCCAGGTCATCTATAAGTCTTTGCTAGGTAAAGCTCCTGTAAATAGCCCATCTGTAAATAGCCCATCCGACTACCTACATCATCCCCATATTGATTTTTATTAACTTTTTTTTGTTGCTCTTTTGCACACCAGTACTTCTACTTGCACATCATCATCTGCACATCTATCACTCCAGTGTTAATTTGCTAAATTGTAATTACTTCGCTACTATGGCCTATTTATTGCCTTACCTCCTTACTCCATTTGCACACATTGTAAATAGATTTTTAGATTGTGTTATTGACTGTGCTTTTGTTTATCCCACGTGTAACTCTGTGTTGTTGTTTACTGTCACACTGCTTTGCTTTACCTTGTCCAGGTCGCAGTTGTAAATGACAACTTGTTCTCAACTGGCCTTAAATAAAGGTGAAATAAAAATATTAAAAACCTACGTAAATGTGATATTTAAACATTTCTAAAAAACTGTTTTTGCTTTGTCATTATAGGGTATTGTGTATGGATTGATGAGAATAAACAAACAATTGAATGTATTTTTGAATAAGGCTGTAACCTAACAAAAATGTGGAAAAAGGCAAGGGGTCTGAATACTTTCCGAAGACACTATGTTAAAAGCACTGTTTGTGTGTGGGTGTCCCTAACATTGCCAACTGACAAAGAGCTGTGAATGGATCAGTGGTTCACCAATCAGCGCCTTGATGGGCTTGGCAACAGTAACAAGGGGTGATGTGTAATGAAACTAGGGTGTGAGTGCGCTGGGCCCCATCAGATGACAAAAACCTCCAGAGGACCATGACACAGCTTCCCAAGGCGTCCATGGAAAAAAACAGGAACTAGAAAAAACCTCCAGGGGACCATGACACAACATCCCAAGAAGAGGGATTCCTCAAGCCTGGAATGAAGTCCACAGCACAACACGGTTCTACTGTACACTAACTATGGACTCTACCTAAAACCATACATTATTTGATCCTACACCCCACCCAAACATAATAAATAAACACACATACAGAAACATTTACCCAATCCTACCCCAAATCCTTAATACCCTCTCCCCAGCCTGTGAATAAACTGAGCTAACTAAGTGCTGATTGAGGCAGTAATCCTGATGAATCTGATGTTTTATGTATTGATTGATCTGACTCTTTTATCCACTTCTCCTCTTTAAGCAGCTGTGCATCTGGGCTGATTAGCACCAGTCAGCTCTCTCCCAGGACTAGTACACAGAGCCACGCTGTGTGTGCCCGTCACCTGGGACTCAAGCCTCTGTGTGTGTGTGGGGGGGGGGGGGGGGGGATTTGGATGGTGGCGTGTGCGCTTGCGAACACGCGTACACCCACACCCACGTGTGTAAAAACAGAAACTAAGGCAGAGCACTGGGAGCAATTAACGTTGGCACTCTTCTCTCCTCATTCCTACTGATCACATTCATTCAGACAAAATAACACCACCACAAACTAAACCAAATAAATAAGACAAACCCCATACCACAGCACTAATTGCGAACCTAATTATTGCACCGGCTGCGACTGGTGGCGTAACAAAGCACGACTCTGTCAAACACTGAGCATCTCTTCTTCGCAAAGGAATCAAGGTGCACAGTAATATATTTTGTCTTAACTTAATAATATTCAAAACTGGAAATTAATTCTGATTTGGGCGGAGTGGTGTGTATTGATAAACAAAAACAGTGGGTACTTTGACGGAAACAGACAAACAACATGTTACTTTATGTGACAAGACAAGCAAGTATAGTGTAGAGAATCATTATACCATCTAAACCGCTGAGAAATATCTTTTCAATAACCAAAAATATTGTATTTTCATCTGTTTGAAGCTGGTGTACAAAACCACAAGTAAAAGATGCAAAAATAAAACTTAAGAACGGGAAGTATAGACATAGCACACATAGAACAGATCTACCTCTTTTTAGACTTTCCATGAGAATGACATATCTATAACTCGGGTTGTCCATAAAGTTACCTATTGCAGCTTTAATTCTGTACTTAGATGCAATACTAGTGAGGGGTTATAGGCCAAAAAATAACAGAAGATAGAAAATATGTCCCCTTCATTGCCCTGGGCCATTGGGATTTCATTAGACCAGAGGGCGAAAGTCCTTAGACCAGCGGGCGAAAGTCCTTAGACCAGCGGGCGAAAGTCCTTAAACCAGCGGGCGAAAGTCCTTAGACCAGCGGGCGAAAGTCCTTAGACCAGCGGGTGAAAGTCCTTAGACCAGCGGGTGAAAGTCCTTAGACCAGCGGGTGAAAGTCCTTAGACCAGCGGGTGAAAGTCCTTAGACCAGCGGGTGAAAGTCCTTAGACCAGCGGGTGAAAGTCCTTAGACCAGCGGGTGAAAGTCCTTAGACCAGAGGCTGAAAGTTCTTGTAAATGAGGGGAAAAGTCCTTAAACTGGAGGGGGAAAAGTCCCTATAACAGAGGGAAAATATGAATGCATGCATGCGTGTCGCCACTTATTACCACTCCGCATACAACTTTCTGTCACTTGGCACAAAAAAAACTGATGACTGTTGAGGATAAAACGGACGTACATTCATCTCTTCTTTCATCACGGAGAGTCTCTTCTGATTCACTCTAAAGCCAGGATGGGCAACTCCAGTCCTCGGGGGCCGGAGTGGTCTCACACTTTTTCCCCATCCCTGGCAAGCCCAGCTGATTAAACTACTTGCATTCTAAACTGAAGATCATGATTAGTTCATTATTGGAGTCAGGTGTGTTAGCTGGGCCTGGGGAAAAAGAGTGACACGAACCAGGCCCCAGAGGACTGGAGTTGCCCATCCCTGCTCTAAAGAAAGGGAACAAGGACCACACGCATTCAAGACACGGCTTCCTATAGTGGTCCTCTTGCCCCAGCTAGATCTGGATGTGTTTCTGGCAGTGTTTGGAAGAAGACTGTGATCCTGGTGGTTGGTTTGGTGTACTTGGGTGCATCATCTATAGCCTCTCGTAGGGCCTGATCAGAGTTGAACCTCCACACAGAGCCCAGAAGACAACAAAGAGCTGAGGAAACAAGAGTTTAAAGGGCAAAGAGGCTCTTTATCTACTTCCCCAGAGTCAGATGATCTCGTGGATAGCATTTTTTATCTCTGCTTGCAGTGACTGGAAGTCTATGGGTATCTGCCATCATTTGACCCATTTCCTTCAGAGAATTTGTTTTATCACTTGTTAAACAAAATCTCTTTCTCTCAGCAATTGTATTAGTATAAAATAATATAATGTTCCCATTTTGTTTTTGCGTACAATATTGCTAAGTATTTGTGTGATTTATTTTATACAGTCTTTTTGGTCATCTTTATGGAGGGTGCCAATCGTTTTGGACATGACCATCTGCTCTTCTCTTAACAGTGATACATATTGAGGGGATGATAAATTGTTGTTTATGGGGGTACATTTAGAGGGGTGTGCCAAAGGGTGCTATAACACCAAACCCCCACCCCAGGGGGACAGGATTTTATTTACTGTCCTCTGTCCCGAATCGTATTCAGATACTTCCACACACCCCGGCTTTCCTGACGACTGGAACACAATCTACCCATGTACATAAACACCCACCATAAATAAGCCACACACACATTCAATATTCACATATATTTCAAATATCCAGCAGGAAATGGAACTGAAATACAGTTGCACATACAAGCAGAACACACGTGCGTGTGGTGATTAGTGTCTTAAAATCAGGCTCTGGCATTAAAAGGTCGACTAAAACACAAACACTGTAGCATTGCTGGAGTTTGTTCACACACACACCACATTCGATACTGTGGAGAAAACCTTTTTTTATGGGTAACTCCAAAAACACGTGTGTGCGGCTGTGCACACGCACGCAGGCACGCACAGACCCCCCCGCACCCAAACACACACAGCCAGGCCGTGGCTGTCTCCGTCCCTGCCCTCTTGGGGTTTAGGTCCAGCTCACCATGGCCTCTGACCTCTGGGTCAGGGTCAAGAGGGAGTCTACAGGTCCCCCCCCCCCCCACACCTCTAAAAACAGATTATCCTCCAGCATCTGGGGCTGGACTCTACAGGTCTGATTACCAGAGGCCTGAAGTCCCACTGTGCTCTTATTGTGATCCTACTGTGGTCCCATTGTGGTCAATAAGCCGTTAGAGCTCTTCAAAGTAATGCCGTCATACGGGCAAACCACTCTGGTGGTCTAGAAAAAAAAGATAAGATACAGTTGGTGCTAATCATGTGTGTGTGTGTGTGTGTGCGCGTGCATGTGTTTGTATGAAATAGCGTTGCCTCTTGAAAACACAGAGATGAGGCCTGTGAGGTCTATGCAGCCCAATCCATCAGCCATATAGTGGAGTTCTGTCCAGCCAAGCCAACCAGAGACAGCCTGGTCTTTACATTAGGAATATATAGCTAGCTACCTCCTGTTTACCTAAATGCAAAAGTGCCTACACAGAGGCTGCATCCCAAATTGACCCTATTCCCTATATAGTGCCCTACTTAACACTGCTTTTGACTAGGGTTCATAGGGAATCCCTGGTCAAAAGCAGTGCACTATAAAGTGAACAGGGTGCCATTTGGGGAACGACCATATTGATTCCTGCTGTTTATGCATGTAATCTTCTTTTGAATAATTCACACAGTCCTTTTATAGAGTAGTAAATCAATGACCACCTCCCTGCCTGCGCCCCCCCTGCTCGTCCTCCTCTCTGCTGATTTTCCCGTTCAGTCAGAGGAGCGGGACTCATAACTTCTCACTGCAGAAGGTAGGGTGTAGAGGCAGGTGAAGGAAAACAGAGGATATTACCGGTGAAGTCAATAAAATCTTCTTGGAATTTTTAGTCCACCACCCTCTCCAGTCTACACTCTGTTACATGGTGTCGCCAACTGTTATCTTTCTCCATCTCTCCCTCACAATCTATCCATCTCTCTCGCTTCCTCTTTTCTTTATCTCTCTCTCCCTCACCATCTTTCTCTCCCTCCCTCACCGTCTCACCCTCCCTCTCCCTCCTTCCATCCCACTCCCTCTCTCTATGTATCTCTCCCTCCTTTCTTCTCTCTCAAGTGAGCTAGTGTCCTCAACTGGTTGGGAGCATCATAAGGACAGACGTAAGGGCTGGGTGTCTGACACAACACCACAATAAGTACACAGACCATACACAAACTGTACACACCCAGAAATGCACCATGAACCAACCAACAGAATTAGGGATGTGGCCTGTGTACTCCGAGCCTAGGCTAACCAGTTCGAATCCCTTCTGACTAATTATTCTATCTCTCCTGTATCCTCGTCACTGTACTATCACAAAAACATTTTTTTTAAACATTTAAAAACACAAAGAATTAGGGAATATGTACATTTGGGGGCACTTGAATATGATTAGCAACGCCGCTAAAGTTTGTTTGCTTCCCTAGATCATCTGTAAATCCTAGAATCTAGCTTTGGGGTCATCTGCTTTCGTGGTGCTGGGGGTCGTTGAGAAAAAAAAACATTTACGTTTCATTTTGTGGGTAATTTGCGTAGGATGGTGCCTTAAATGCGGTGGTTTAGTATGCAAGGAGCATGGCTACTCTAGGCTAAGGGAGTTGACTCTGACTGGCTTTACATCCAGAGTGCCATCACCCCCTTTGACCTATTTCTATTATTCATCCCACCATCATCAGGAAAATGGAGAAAAAAAAGGCACCTGGAATCTGATGTTCGTTACCACCCAAAAAAGAGAAGAAAACCTTTTCACTTTGTTGCATGGCACTCTGACCCCGGTAATAGAGAGAGAACAGAAGAATCCCAGAGATGTTGGTCATAAAATTTTCAGAACCGTCCTAGGGGTCTTTTTCAGGGGGCCCGACTGACGCACCGGAGCAGCCCCGTGTATATACTTCATATGAGAGAGAGAGAGAGAGAGAGAGAGAGAGAGAGAGAGAGAGAGAGAGAGAGAGAGAGAGAGAGAGAGAGAGAGAGAGAGAGAGAGAGAGAGAGAGAGAGAGAAAGAGAGAGAAAGAGAGAGAAAGAGAGAGAGAGAGCGAGGGGAAGAGAGAAAAGGATAGGTACCAAGGAAGTACTGCCAAAATATGTAAAATACAGAGACATTCAATGAGATAACTGATGAAATGTGTAGAAAGGTACATTGGTGTGTGTGTGTGTGTGTGTGTGTGTGTGTGTGTGTGTGTGTGTGTGTGTGTGTGTGTGTGTGTGTGTGTGTGTGTGTGTGTGTGTGTGTGTGTGTGTGTGTGTGTGTGTGTGTGTGTGTGTGTGTGTGTGTGTGTGTGTGTGTGTGTGTGTGTGTGAGAGAGGAGACCGAGTTAAATGTGCCTCATCAAGTCATCACCAACGTCAAGAGGGCGCAAAAATGTCAGTCTCTCTCCCCTCCCGCACACATTTCAACCCCACATCAAAGAGTAATTTAAAACATAACAAAAAGACCAAGGGAGACCGAGAAAAAAAAACAGAGAAGAGTGGGAGGGGGGAAGTGGTCTTGGGGGAGTGACCCCCCCTACCTGACTACTACATCCCTCCTTCCCTCTCTCTATCTGTCAGCTCGAGGTATTCAAAGCCCATTCCGATGCATGTTCATTTGGGATGCAGATATCAAAGATGGCTGTGAACAGCGAGGGGTATAGTGAGGGAGCAGGAATTAGAACTTACCAGATGTTCTAATGCTGCTTTGATGCAGGTGCTGTCCCTGCAACACAAGAACACATTTCCTCCTCGTTAAATAAAGTGTGGGCTACGACTCTTTAAATATAAAAAAGGGATCACACAAAAGCTACAACAGGCATGCGCACGCACGTGCACAGACACACACACAGAGCGAGAGAGACACACACGCGCACACACACACACCCCACTCCTAACCCCCCCCCCCCCCAACCCCCTCTTTCCATCACCGGTGTAATGTTCATAATTGCTGTTTATCAAGGGGTGTTGTTCATTTGGTGTTTTAAAGGGAGAAGCATTTCAAAGGCCTGTCTTTCTCTGTCAGAGACTGTGCTATCATTTCAATACAGAGTGTTATAGAGGGAACACACACACACGCGCACACACACACACACACACAAACACACAGGGAACAAACAATCGCTCTGGGCAACCAAAATGTGATACCATTAGGATAAAGATAATACTGTGTGTGTGTGTGTGCGCGTGTATTCTGAAGGTATGAAGACATGATACTCAGCTGGTTACAGGTAACTTTCCATGAAATTGTCACTTTCCCCTGATCTCATCTGTTTGAACATTTACAGGCTACATTCTGGCCATTGAGCAAAGGCTCTTATCCAGAGCGACTTACAGCCAGTGCATTCGACTTAAGGTAGCTGTGTAAGACAACCACATATCATAGTCATAACAAGTCAACTTTTCTCAATAAAGTGGCTATCAGCAAAATCTGTGCGAGTAAGAAAAAACAACTGCAAGTGAACAAGGGCAAGCACAAGTTAGCAAACACCCTACATCCAGTCAGAGAGGAAGAGACGAAGCGAGAGGTTTTACTCTGTCCACGAAGCACGGGAGTTTTGTATGGAGGTCAACGATTGTGCCGAATTTGGTCATCGAAAACAATCAGCTCTATTTTTCTACGTAAGGCTTAGTTGATCGAATAGAAGTTCCGTAATGGTTAGGTTGTTAGGAATGCACTGATATAAGTGGTATTTCGGCAACATACCCAATAACAACTTTATATTGGAGTTCTGCCCGTTGTCATAGAGATAGAGGACTCATCATGGATATAACCCATATAGCATGGACATTGGAATTGAGGGCTTCCACCATTTTAAAAGTAGTCAACTGGGTGGGGATTGCTATGAGATGGGAGCAATCAGCCAATGAAGAAGAACATTTACTACTACATTTACTACTCAATCGCATGCTGTGGGGCAGCAGGGTAGCCTAGTGGTTAGAGCGTTGCACTAGTAACCGAAAGGTTGCAAGTTCAAATCCCTGAGCTGACAAGGTACAAATCTGTCATTCTGCCCCTGAACAGGCAGTTAACCCACTGTTCCTAGGCCGTAAATAAGAATTAGTTCTTAACTGACTTGCCTAGTAAAAATAAAGGTAAAATAAAATTTTAAAATCCTTTCAAAGACACTATAATGGCGCAGATACAAAGATGAGTGCTCTATCTACCTCTATGGCCTGTCTATCTACCTCTATGCCTCCTCCTGCCTGACTTCCATCTATGAGGACATGTATTTCCATTTTTATTTATTTTTTATCTTATTTTTTTCCCCTTTTACTCCCCAATTTCGTGGTATCCAATTGTTGTAGTAGCTACTATCTTGTCTCATCGCTCGGGAGAGACGAAGGTTGAAAGTCGTGTGTCCTCCGATACACAACCCAACCAGCCGCACTGCTTCTTAACACAGCGCACATCCAACCCGGAAGCCAGCCGCACCAATGTGCCGGAGGACATACCGTGTACCTGGCAACCTTGGTTAGCGCGCACTGCACCCGTCCCGCCACAGGAGTCGCTGGTGCGAGATGAGACAAGGACATCCCTACCGACCAAGCCCTCCCTAACCCGGACGACGCTAGGCCAATTGTGCGTCGCCCCACGGACCTCCCGGTTCGCGGCCGGTTACGACAGAGCCTGGGCGCGAACCCAGAGTCTCTGATGGCACAGCTGGCACTGCAGTACAGCGCCCTTAACCACTGCGGCACCTGGGAGGCCTGTATTTCCATTGTTGTGTGGTCACTCAAATATCTTGTCAATATAATAGACAATCTTTGATCTAATTCCCCCTATGCCGCTCTCAGTTCTCTATCAATATTACAGTCAGTGTCCCAAATGGCACCATAATCCCTATAAAATGCACGTCAAAAGTAGCGCACTATAAAGGGATAAGGCTGCCATTGGGATGCAACCATGACCAAAATTGGTCCTGTGAGTGAGTGAGTCAGTATGCATGCGTCTCCCAGAAAGTCATCGACCAAGACAGACACACAGACACACAGACACACAGACACACAGACACACAGACAGACAGACAGACAGACAGACAGACAGACAGACAGACAGACAGACAGACAGACAGACAGACAGACAGACAGACAGACAGACAGACAGACAGACAGACAGACAGACAGACAGACGTGAGTGTGTGTTGCCCTGACGTTTCCTGAACTTTGCCATGCTAATAACCCCATCACTACAGAAGGGAAAACGGTGTGCTTATTACCGAGGAATAATTAATAAAAATGTATGCATTATTATTATTATCAGTGAAGCAGCATCCACCGAATGGAGAGAGGAGGAGGGGGGAGGGGGAAACAGTCGATTTAAAAGAGCAAATTGGCAGTAAATAATAGATGCATTTTTGGCACATTTCAAAATTGTAGCAGAGGAAATCAAAAGATCAAGAGAAAGCAAACAGTTCTCCCCTCCCTCTCCTCCCCCGCACTGCCCCACTCTCTGTTGACAACTCATACGCTGGCCATGGCAGGCCTTTCGGTTTGTGTGCGTGCGTGCTCATGCGAGTGTGTGCACGTGTGAGAGAGAGAAAGAAAGAGAGTGAAAGACAGGGACGGAGGGGGAGAGAGAGATAGGAGAGAGAGAGAGAGAGACAGAGAGGCTTATCGACAGACTTCAGCTCCTAATGTAGCCAGCAGCATCACAGTGTAAATCTACACCATTTCTAAAATTACCACTAGCCATCTTGGCAGGGAAACTCAATCAAATCTCTCCTCTCTCTCTGCCACCCTGTTGCCCTCCCCCCTCCCCCATACCTATGTCCCTAACCACCTTTCTCCTAATTATCACGATGGTACCCTGATACCACCCCCCCCAAGTGGCACAAAGCTAATCTGCGATTTCTCATCTCCTCCACAACAAAAAGACCATTCAGTCGAGTTGTTCATTCCTGCACCAGTCACAGTGAGAGGCTGTATGTCAACACGTAAGAAAACCATCATCTAGTTTTTATTACATTACATTGACCGTAACACACTGCCCACATGTATTATACATGAGCTGCCTGGGAGGAAAGAAAAAGGCAGACATTTGTTACCAAGGTGACAGTGTGCTGTAATCCCCTAATGAAGCGCAATTAACGGGAAACAATTTTACATGGAGCAAGAGCTGGGGCCGCAGTTAAATTATGCTCCCACACTCTCATTGTCTTCCTACTCTCTCATCGCTCTTTCCCCCTCCATATCTGTCCCTCTCTCTGTCTATCTACTGTATCTCGAGGCATAGTCTCTCTCCCTCCCCCCTCTCCCTCTCAATGGCTAGTGCTGTCATGACTTCATCAATAAACCCCCCCCCCCCATCCCAGGACCGAAGGGACAGCTCATTCCATTAGAGGCCTCTAGGCCAGAGGGAAACACAAGACAGGAGGATCATGTTATTGGCAAATGAATACAGAACAAGCAGTACACAGAGAGAGGAGGACTCACACAGGGCCCTTTAACACTCTCCATCTCTTTTTCTAAACATCATATTCTCTCACTCTCTCTCATCAGGTCTGTAGGGACTCCTGGGCTTTTTCCTTTTCCTTCCCTCACCACTCCATCCATCCATCCCTGTCTCCCTCCATCCCTCTGTCCCTCCCTCTGCCTTCAACGCGGCCGCATCGATTTCTGAATTAGGCCTGCAATATTAAATAATTAATATACTTGCCATGATTTATGTTTTGCATTAGCACAATATTAGGTTATCAATCAAAATCCACTTGGTTTAATGTAATAATATTGAAAAAGTGTCAGGGGCTGTTCATCCAATTTGTATTTGAGGCAGCGCAGATAGTAATGTTGGTGTAACACAGGGCCGCCGAGATGGAAGTAGCTGGTTCTACATGCACAGGAGGCAAACTAGAGGAGAGGAGAGGAGAGGAAGAGAGAGAGAGAGAGAGAGAGAGAGAGAGAGAGAGAGAGAGAGAGAGAGAGAGAGAGAGAGAGAGAGAGAGAGAGAGAGAGAGAGAGAGAGAGAGAGAGAGAGAGAGAGAGAGAGAGAGAGAGAGAGAGAGAGAGAGAGAGAGAGAGAGAGAGAGAGAGAGAGAGAGAGAGAGAGAGAGAGAGAGAGAGAGAGAGAGAGAGACATGAGGAGGATGAGAATGAAAGGAGACATTGGAGAGAAAGAAAGAGTGAGTGATGGAAAGACAGAGCGGGAGGTAGGTGTTGGCACTACCTCCTGCACGAGCTCTGACCGGTCTCGAATGTTTCATAGTGGTTTGTTTAATGTTATTTTAATAACGATCAGTGAGACATAGTGTAGGGGTGACCTTGTAACATCACCTACCCTGTAGGTAAAACTAAATCAGGCACAGCCACACCACCGTAACACACACACAGTATGACATACTAGGGTTGCAAATTCCGGTACCTTTCTCATAATTCCCAGGTTTTCCAGAAATCCCGGTTCTTCAGTTATTTCTGGATAAATTCATGGAATTTTGCAACACTGTGGGATACTAATAACATACAGATATTCTTATATGGTTGAATAGCTTATTTATGAGCCCGTCTACATTAGTCGTGAGCCACACACAATAACTACGCTGAACAAAAATATAAAACACAACAACTTCAATGATTTTACTGAGTTACAGTTCAAAACAGTAATTGAAATTTAAATGAATTCATTCGGCCCTAACCTATGGATTTCACATGACTGATACAATATCTTAAGAAAAAGTTGGGGTATGGATCAGAATACCAGTCAATATCTGGTTTGGCCACCATTTGCCTCATGCAGTGTGACCCATCTCCTTCACATAGATCAGGCTGTTGACTGTGGTCTGTGGAATATTGTGCCACTCTTCAGTGGCTGTGCGAAGTAACTGGATATTGGTGGGAACTGGAACACGGTGTCGTACACGTCGATCTAGAGCATCCAAAACATGCTCAACGGGTGACATGCCTGGTGAGTTCGCAGGCCATGGAAGAAACAGGGACATTTTCAGATTCCAGGATTCGTGCACAGATCCTTGCGACAGATCCTTGTCATGCTGAAACATGAGGTTATGGCATCCGATGAATGGCATGAAAATGGGCCTCAGGATCTCGTCACGCATCTCTGTGAATTCAAATGGCCATCGATAAAATGCCATTGTGTAGCTTATGCCTGCCCATACCATAACCCCACCATGGGGCACTCTGTTCACAACGTTGACATCAGCAAACCACTCACCCACACAACGCCATTTACTCTTTCTGCCATCTGTCCGGTACAATTGAAACCGGGATTCATCTGTGAAGAGCACACTTCTCCAGCTTGCCAGTGGCCATCGAAGGTGAGCATTTGCCCACTTCAGTCGGGTTAAGACACCGAACCGCCAAATTGGGCAACCCCGGCAACAGAGCATGCTGCCCTCGCAAAATCAGTAAACCAACAGCATCAAAGGAAAGGAACAAATCAATCAAATAAAACTTGGTCCTGTGTTTGTTCCCGTAAAAAGTGTCATTATTTTTTCCCTACTTAACGTAGTAAAAGAGGACAAACAAGTCAACGCGTTAGAAAGAGCTCCATTTAATGCTCGGCCCTTTTGCTGTCGGTCAATATTAGCAAATTGGAGATGTCGGGTGTATTCATCAGCTGGAGGGAGAGAGGGATGACGAGGAGTCTGTCTGGGGGCTGAGAGGCTGAAGATCTGTCTTAACATGCAGACCACACCACCCGCGTTGCAAAAGAAATGTACACATACATGTTATTCAATCATTGCGCGCGCGCTGCACGCGCCAACGATCATCTGCGTAGCCGTGCGCTAAAATAGAACTTAGTTCTATTTGTGAAGCTTGACGCGCTGCAAGTCCCGCCTGATCCATCTCCTCATTGGTCTTTAGGTCCATATACCCACGTGGGTGATTTAAAGATGAACTGAGGTCCACACTCCAGTCGGTGGTGATAATGCACCTTAAAGTTGGTTGCCAACAAGTTAAATAAATACATATATAAATAAATAAGTCCAAAGAAGAAGAAGAAGCCTGAAGGAAGAGAGATTACTAGAAACAAACTCGGTTTATCGTTTTATCTGTGGATTAATTGTCAGAGTAGAGGACCTTGTGCATTTCAGGTAAAATAACAACCCAATCTTTATATCCCAGGACAAATTAGCTAGCAACAGCAAGCTAGCTAGCTAGCTAAATTACCATAAATGTTTCATTCTTTTCGACCTGTCCCCAAATTAATACAGTTGGTTCAGAGTTCGTTTTGATATTTCAACTTGCGGTCCTGATCGCGTCTGGTGTGGGTGGACTAAATCAACATGCGAGCGATAGAGCAGGCGGATAGAGCTGGTTGTCAGCAACATTTGCCCACATCTACATCACTCCCCATCTCCCTCGCTCTCCCCATCTACCTCGCTCTCCCTCTCTCTCCCCATCTACCTCGCTCTCCCTCTCTCTCCCCATCTACCTCGCTCTCCCTCTCTCCCCATCTACCTCGCTCTCCCTCTCTCCCCATCTACCTCGCTCTCCCTCTCTTCCCATCTACCTCGCTCTCCCTCGCTCTCCCCATCTACCTCGCTCTCCCCATCTACCTCGCTCTCCCCATCTACCTCGCTCTCCCCATCTACCTCGCTCTCCCCATCTACCTCGCTCTCCCTCTCTCTCCCCATCTACCTCGCTCTCCCCATCTACCTCGCTCTCCCTCTCTCCCCATCTACCTCGCTCTCCCTCTCTCTCCCCATCTACCTCGCTCTCCCCATCTACCTCGCTCTCCCCATCTACCTCGCTCTCCCTCTCTCTCCCCATCTACCTCGCTCTCCCTCTCTCCCCATCTACCTCGCTCTCCCTCTCTCCCCATCTACCTCGCTCTCCCTCTCTCTCCCCATCTACCTCGCTCTCCCTCTCTCTCCCCATCTACCTCGCTCTCCCTCTCTCTCCCCATCTACCTCGCTCTCCCTCTCTCTCCCCATCTACCTCGCTCTCCCTCTCTCTCCCCATCTACCTCGCTCTCCCTCTCTCTCCCCATCTACCTCGCTCTCCCCATCTACCTCGCTCTCCCTCTCTCCCCATCTACCTCGCTCTCCCTCTCTCTCCCCATCTACCTCGCTCTCCCTCTCTCTCCCCATCTCCCTCGCTCTCCCTCTCTCTCCCCATCTACCTCGCTCTCCCTCTCTCTCCCCATCTACCTCGCTCTCCCTCTCTCTCCCCATCTACCTCGCTCTCCCTCTCTCTCCCCATCTACCTCGCTCTCCCTCTCTCCCCATCAACCTCGCTCTCCCTCTCTCTCCCCATCTACCTCGCTCTCCCCATCTACCTCGCTCTCCCTCTCTCTCCCCATCTACCTCGCTCTCCCTCTCTCTCCCCATCTACCTCGCTCTCCCCATCTACCTCGCTCTCCCCATCTACCTCGCTCTCCCTCTCTCCCCATCTACCTCGCTCTCCCTCTCTCCCCATCTACCTCGCTCTCCCTCTCTCTCCCCATCTACCTCGCTCTCCCTCTCTCTCCCCATCTACCTCGCTCTCCCTCTCTCTCCCCATCTACCTCGCTCTCCCTCTCTCTCCCCATCTACCTCGCTCTCCCTCTCTCCCCATCAACCTCGCTCTCCCCCTCTCTCCCCATCAACCTCGCTCTCCCTCTCTCTCCCCATCTACCTCGCTCTCCCTCGCTCTCCCCATCTACCTCGCTCTCCCCATCTACCTCTCTCTCCCCATCTACCTCGCTCTCCCCATCTACCTCGCTCTCCCTCTCTCTCCCCATCTACCTCGCTCTCCCTCTCTCTCCCCATCTACCTCGCTCTCCCTCTCTCCCCATCTACCTCGCTCTCCCTCTCTCCCCATCTACCTCGCTCTCCCTCTCTCCCCATCTACCTCGCTCTCCCTCTCTCCCCATCTACCTCGCTCTCCCTCTCTCTCCCCATCTACCTCGCTCTCCCTCTCTCTCCCCATCTACCTCGCTCTCCCTCTCTCTCCCCATCTACCTCGCTCTCCCTCTCTCTCCCCATCTACCTCGCTCTCCCCATCTACCTCGCTCTCCCCATCTACCTCGCTCTCCCTCTCTCCCCATCTACCTCGCTCTCCCTCTCTCCCCATCTACCTCGCTCTCCCTCTCTCTCCCCATCTACCTCGCTCTCCCTCTCTCTCCCCATCTACCTCGCTCTCCCTCTCCATCTACCTCGCTCTCCATCTACCTCGCTCTCCCTCTCTCCCCATCAACCTCGCTCTCCGCCATCCATCTCGCTCTCCGCCATCCATCTCGCTCTCCGCCATCCACCTCGCTCTCCGCCATCCACCTCGCTCTCCGCCATCCACCTCGCTCTCCGCCATCCACCTCGCTCTCCCCCATCCACCTCGCTCTCCCCCATCCACCTCGCTCTCCCCCATCCACCTCGCTCTCCCCCATCCACCTCGCTCTCCCCCATCCACCTCGCTCTCCCCATCCACCTCGCTCTCCCCCATCCACCTCGCTCTCCCCCATCCACCTCGCTCTCCCCCATCCACCTCGCTCTCCCCAATCTACCTCGCTCTCCCCCATCTACCTCGCTCTCCTCTTTGTCACGTATTCTCTCTAATTGACCTGGCGGAGATGAATACCTTGAGTCAGAGTGAATGAAGGCAACAGAGGGACTTGAGGTGCAAAGGAAGGAAAGCCATTGGATTTTCCAGAGGGGTAACAGAGGCGTCCATTAGTGCAGTGCTCATCTGTGTAAAGACATCATGTATTAGGAGGACAGCTTGGATCATATGAGGACATCACGTATTAGGAAGACAAAACGCATCATACGGACACCCATGTATTACAAGGACAGTGCACGCCCCTCGCAACTAACAGTAGAAAGCTATGCCACACACACACCTGTATAGCTGATTCAAAGCTCTGTAGAAGTTTGCTCATGCTTCGTACACACTCTCCCCTCACCATGAGTTAAACACTACACAACCCACCACACAGAGTAACCACAAGGTACCAATGTATCACCAAGCAAGGCATAAAAGCAATAAACTTGTCACCACAAGACGGGATACCTTCCACGAAGGCAGACGCAGAGAGACAACTCCTAGAAAATAAATCCGGGGTGGGTAAGATGACTGCTGTCAAATATCAGAGGAAAGAGAGATATTGTTAGGCACCTGATTAACAGATGTCGGGAATGTGTGTTAAAGGAGAGAGACAGAAAGTGAGAGAAAGACAGAAAGAAAGAATGAGAGAGAGGGAGAGAACGAGAGGGAGCGAAAGCGTGAAAGAGGGTGACAGACAGAAAAAGACAGAGAGGAGTGGGTGACGGTATGTAGGAGAAGTCATCATATTATCAGTCAGGGCGACATCACACCTCATCAACCAAGCATGTCATTGAGCATTCATATGTTGTTAGACACCTGGTAAACACGGCGGGAATGTTTAGAGAGAGATGGGGGGGGAGAGAGAGAGAGAGAGAGAGAGAGAGAGAGAGAGAGAGAGAGAGAGAGAGAGAGAGAGAGAGAGAGAGAGAGAGAGAGAGAGAGAGAGAGAGAGAGAGAGAGAGAGAGAGAGAGAGAGAGAGAGAGAGAGAGAGAGAGAGAGAGAGAGAGAGAGAGAGAGAGAGAGAGAGAGAGAGAGAGAGAGAGAGAGAGAGAGAGAGAGAGAGAGAGAGAGAGAGAGAAACAGAGACAGAGACAGAGACAGAGACAGAGACAGAGACCGACGCAGGGTCCACTGCTCAACACCCTCCTCACATTCAAGTAATCTGATGCCGGTGGCGGCAGCATGTTGGTGAATTAACGGTGTCTGTGTGCATTTGTGCGTGCATGTGGTTTGAACGGAATACAGTGACTAGAGGAGGTACTAGGCTGTCACTGTACAATAAGATATGAACGACTCTGCTCTCAATACCTGATTCTCAATACCTCATTCTCCATAGCTCCGCTTGAATAGGTCCCTACCAATTTAAATTGTACTCCTGTGCGTATACACAGAGAGATAGTAGCTCTTAGTTGTACAACTGACTAGGTATCCCCCTCCTGTTTAAACTGTTAAGAAGATAGGAGAAGGAGGAAGGGTTGGTGGGGCTAAGATAATGAATGGTAGGGCCGGAGCAGGGGCCGTCACTTGTTCCCCTCTACAATGGAAGCACAGACAAAAGTCAGGGGGGGTGTCCGAAATGGCACCACATTCCCTTTATAGGGCACTACTTCTGACCAGAGGCCCATGAGTCCTGGTCAAAAGTAGTGCACTATATAGGGAATATAGTTCCATTTGGGACTTGGTAGGGCCGGAGCAGGGGCCGTCACTTGTTCCCCTCTACAATGGAAGCACAGACAAAAGTCAGGGGGGGTGTCCGAAATGGCACCACATTCCCTTTATAGGGCACTACTTCTGACCAGAGGCCTATGAGTCCTGGTCAAAAGTAGTGCACTATATAGGGAATATAGTTCCATTTGGGACTCAGTTAATGTTTTTAAATCAGATCAGTGTACCCCCACCCCCCTGACACAGGGTCACACCTCTCTCCAAGCTCACTGGACACAATGTACTTCTCTTAGCAACAGCAACAAAGCATCATCCCCAAAATAACTCCATTAAAAGTGGGATAACCCATTCTCCACTTTAGGTTGCTCCCAAAAAAGAGAGTTAAGTGCAGTCAATAAGGAGAGGGGGGGGGTTACCAAATAAATTACTGGGAGGTTATACATATGTGACTGTGGGTATGTGACTGTCTGTTTTTTTTTTATAGCTTACAGTTGGAAAAAATGATACCAATATAATTTGTTTGAGAGTTAGAGGGAGTTATGAGGGCGTTTAAGAGTGAGCAGGTCAGTGAGAGGGTTAGAGAGAGCGTTGCCAGGGGAGACCTGACAGTCCACTCAGGTAATGTCTGATAGTTCACAGCACATTAATAGTTCAGCGAGATGAGGGAAGCGCTGCTTAATAATAAAGCAGGATCATAGCCTTATGACAACTGCTCCAGGGTCAAACTGGTCACCTTCATCATCACCATAGTCATTATCACTATCCTTCTCGTCATCATCATCAATATCGCCATCATTCTCATCATCTATACTTGCATCTCATCTCTCGTTAGTTTCTCCATACACTCCCATCCTTCTAATCACTACCTGTAAGTGTAACTGAGACACTGGTGACGCACTGGTGGATCATAGAACACATAGAATGACGCAGGAGGCTAGTGTTTCCCTGTCCCTCTTCTTCTTTCCCTCTCCCTTCGGAAAGTATTCAGAACTCTGAGGCACAGATCTGGGGGAAGGGTACCAAAACATTTCTGCAGCATTGAAGGTCCCCAAGAACACAGCGGCCTTCATCATTCTTAAATGGAAGAAATTTGGAACCCCCAAGACTCTTCCTAGAGATGGCCACCCGGCCAAACTGAGCAATCGGGGGAGAAGGGCCTTGGTTCTTGGTGACCAAGAACCTAATTTTCACTCTAACAGAGTGACAATCTCTGTGGAGATAGGAGAACCTTCCAGACGGACGAAAGCCACTCCTCAGCCCACTTGGAGTTTGCCAAAAGGCACCTAAAGACTCTCAGACCATGAGAAACTAGATTATCTGCTCTGATGAAACCAAGATTGAACTCTTTGGCCTGAATATAAATTGTCTGGAGGGAACATGGCACTGTCCCTAAGTTTCAGCATGGTGGTGGCAGCATCATGCTGTGGGGATGTTGTTCAGCAGCAGGGACTGGGAGACTAGTCAGGATCAAGGCAAAGATGAACGGAGCAAAGTATAGAGAGATCCTTGATGAAAGCGCTCTGGAGCAGGTTCAGGACCTCAGACTGGGGTGAAAGTTCACCTTCCAACAGGACAACGACCCTAAGCACACAACCAAGACAAAGCAGGAGTGGCTTCGGGGGAAAGTCTCTGAATGTCATTGAGAGGCCCAGCCAGAGATCGGACTTGAACCCAATCAAACATCTCTGGAGAGACGTGAAAATGCTTTGCAGCAATGCTCCCCATCCAACCTGACAGAAGTTTTTATTTCTCCACAATTTTGTGGTATCCAATTGGTAGTTACAGTCTTGTCTCATCGCTGCAACTCCCGTACGAACTCGGGAGAGGAAGGTCGAGAGCTGTGCATCCTCTGAAACACAACCCAACCAAGCCGCAATGCTTCTTGACACAATGCCCACTTAACCCGGAAGCCAGCCGCAACAATGTGTTTCGGAGGAAACACCGTACACCTGATGACTAAGTCAGCGTGCACTGCGCCCGGCCCGCCACAGGAGTCGCTTGCGCACGATGGCACAAGCACATCCCTGCCGGCCAAACCCACCACTAACCCGGGGGGACGCTGGGCCTATTGTGCGCCGCCCCATGGGTCTCCTGGTCGCGGTCGGCTGCAACAGGGCCTGGACTCGAACCCAGAGTTAGTAGTATTAGACCAATTTTTTATTTTTAGTAAATTAGAAAAAGAATTCTAAAAAAGAAAAAGAAAAATAATTCTAAAAATCTGTTTTTGCTTTGTCATTATAGGGTATTGTGTGTAGGTTGATGAGGGAAAATAACTATTTAATAAATTTTAGAATAAGGCTGTAACGTAACAAAATGTGGAAAAAGTCAAGCGGTCTGAATACTTTCCGAATGCACTGTAGGAGACCATCACAGCCACAGTGGAGCCCCATTGAAAAGCCACTGTGTCACACAAATACTGCACAATAATCTGGAGGCGAAAGAAGCACACACCTGTTTAGGTGAAGTGCTGGCCAGCAGTCACGGGTGTCTGTAATCATGGCCGGGTGTGGCTTGATATCATTGGTTAATTGACAGATATAAATAGAACATATAAAAACATAAATGGATAGCATACGAACAGACACAATTTGGTTCAGAAACATTTACAATGAATAGCAAAATCACAAGATACATTCTATTTATATCTGTAAATGCAGACCCCCGTGTGTGTCCTTTGACACTATATAAATCAGTGACCCGCAGTGTTCGTCATTATACCCTGATGAAGACAGCTTGTCTACCAAAGCGTTGGTTATTAGGTTATTCAGTTACTGCATCTGAGCTTCTAGAGTGTGCGGCTCTCCTTTTCTCTTACACAAATACTGAACACTAACCACTCAACCCTGGACCGAATCACACATTATTCACCCCAGGCCACGGAGCCACAGAGAGAACAGACCCAGGCATCAAGACTCCTTTACTACATCAGTCCATTGGCTCGATCTCACTGGTGCTGGATGGATATAAAGCTATGCTTTATAGAAAATGCACTTATTTTTAAAGGAAAGGATGGGGAGAAGGAAGCAGGAAGGACAAAGAGCAAAAAAGACGAGATAGGAGGAAGAGAGAGAGAGCGAGAGAGCGAGAGAGCGAGAGAGAGAGAGAGAGAGAGAGAGAGAGAGAGAGAGAGAGAGAGAGAGAGAGAGAGAGAGAGAGAGCACGCAATCAATCCCCTCCCTGGTTCCTTCAATAGCCAGAGTTCGTTTCATGTTGCCTCAATTAGAAACTTTGACTAATCAGGGAAAAAAAAAACTCCCTATTATGGAATGAGAAACAATGCCAATCTCCCTCCCAAACATTTTGTCCTCCCTTCAAAAAAACTACTCCATAGACTGAAAACACTTTTCTTACACAAAGAAGAACGCGCACGGTGAAGAGGAGCGGAGGGGATGCTTCGTCGTATTGAAATCACACGTGGAAATCTTTTGGCTTGCGTACGTTGCAGACCCCAAAAACTGATGGGGAACAATGGTGCACCGAGCACAGCATCTGTCGTGGCAGAATATAAAAAGATTATCTTGGCAAAAAAAAGGGAGAAGGGAAAAAAGAAAAAGGAAGGGAGGGAAGGGAAGGAAGGAGTGGAGGATGAGGACTCTAATTCATTAGCAAACCAGGCCCCACTGTTCGGCTTCTATTTCAGGCTGCCGGTGAGTGCCAGGAGTTAACAAGTAATCAGTTTCAAACCTTCCCTTCAATTGTACACTACGCCCTCATATGACTCTCTACAGGGGCAGAGGGGGGAATAGCAATCTGCTGAGGCAGCATACGCACGCAAATATCTTAACGCACAGACACACACAAACACAAACCTTGACATGCGAACACACACAGGCCTAGTATGTACTGTACAATACGCACTGACACGCACACACACACACGATGGAGACAACGTGACAAAAGGAGGCAACAGATAAAGAAAACATCAACTGGGAGCTGAAAGGATGTGACGGTGTGGATGTAGAAGAGAAAGAGGAGGTCCCTGAACAGAGGTGTTCTTGGCCTGGTGTCTTCTTGGGGCCGTTGCCTGAGAGGCTGTGTTGATGACTACTGCAGAGTCCATTGTTCTCGCTCTCTCTGCCTCTCTCGTCTCTTTCTTTCTTTCTTCCTCCCTAACTCTGTCTCTTTCGGTCTTTCTTTCTCTCTCTCCCTCCTGACCTGTGCAGGCCCGAGGCACTCTGGGGCCCCTTGTCAAGGAGCGTTCATTCTCCTTCTCCTCTCAGTAATCTGGCAGCTCCAACATGGTTCTACTGGACAACCTGCCACACAGCAACACCCCCCTCCCATCCTTTCTGCCACTCACTCTCTCCCTGGTCAGGTAAACAATACACTAACCTCGGGCCTACTGTGTGTCTCTGTGTGCATGTGTGTTTGTGGAAGTACACACACTCACAAACACACCTGATTTAGCCCAGCAGGCCTGCCCAGCTGAGTGACTGAGCAGCACTCGGTGGCCATATTGTTTTGTCTTTCTGACCGACGGACAGAAAAAGAGAGACTTATGGTGCCTGCTAAGTGCATGCACCGCGGAGAGAGAGAGAAAGGCATCGACTAGGTCCAGATGATATGAATAACAATAAGGCTGAGGCGCGTTATGGTCTCTCTCGGTCCTGCAGACCGTCGGGCCCCCACCCGTCCCACTCACAGTGAGTCAGGCTTTGGGGCCACTTATCCTGGCTGTACACTTGTAAGGGAGAGCCGGGATAATCACCCTAATCTAATTAGGTTTAAAGAAGGCCATGACTGACGCGCTGCGCCGTCCAGCCGACACCTCCACTGGCCCAAATCCTGTTTGCATCAGAAAAAGAAGGTTGTCATATTGATTATGCAAATGAGAGGCTAACGGGTATAGCCCCTGTCGCTACCGGGCTCTCCTGCCAGACGGCTGCAGCTGACAGCGGACTAGCTGGGCAGCAGCAGGAGAGAGAGGGAGGGAAAGAGTGAGAGAGGCGGGGGGGGGGATTAGCCTGTTTGGTTTAGTGGTTTAGGCCAATGTGTCCTCCATCCCTCTTGCCCCCGTTTTTTCCCGACATTTCCAAAAATATATACACATTTTCCTTATGCATCTCTTTTCTTGTCTAAAGAAAGTCTTTGTAAAGCCTGTTAACCTACTGCAGTAGAGTATAGGCTATACAGTGGATTGGGAGAGGAAAGACGTTTTCCAGTCCTTTTCCCCTCTATCGTCATGGAGATTAGGAGTAGGCCTATACGTGGCTGTTGGTCGGGAGATAAACTCAACAAAGCAGACATATCACTCTCTCTCGTATTACCCCCACAACCTTCATTAACCTCAACCCCTTTTTCTTTTTCTCCCCATTTCTCCTACAATAAAAATGACAGCCCCTCTTTCAGTATAAGAATGACACAGAAATACGATGAAAGGAAGTCCCTCTTCACTAATGCAGCCAACCAGGGCCCTGTCACTCCCCTCCCATACAATCACACAATAACCAATTAGCCTTAGCATGTTCAAACACTGCCGCTAATTATCCCTGCTCATGTGACAGGGGACTTTGTGTCATCTTTGTCTTATTAGAATTGATAAATTTGAAGAAGACAATCGAGGATACTTAATTAAAGAATGTTGGGGGGGGGGTGAGAGAGAGGTAGAGTGTAAAAAACTAATAGAAATAGAGAGATAAGGAGAGTGAGTCTGTGCGAGACGACAGTAGGCCTGAGGTTAGTGTTGCTTTTAGATGACCAGGGAGAGAGAGGGAGAGAGTGGCAGAGAGAAAAGAGGGAGGCGTCAGTGTTGCTGTGTGGCAGGTTGGACAGTAGTACAATGTCGTGGTGGTGCCATATTACTGAAGGGAGAATGAGAATGCTCAAACCCTACATCCCCAACCCAAAGCGCTCAGTTCCGCCACCTCTGGTCTCTTGGCCCTCCCACCCCTACAGGAGGGCTGCGCCCGCACAGCCCAGTCAAAGCTAAGCTGTTCTCCGTCTTGGCACGCCAAGGACAGGACAGCGGAGTCCCTGCCCATCTTTCGAAAATGTCTCAAACCCTACCTTTCTGGAGAGTATCTTAAATAACAGCTTCCAAACCCCCATCCAAAATGTATTATTATTTTTTAAAGTATGTATTTTCCCACTAGCACTGACTTTGCAGATAGTAGCTTTATTGAGAAAAAGCTTTACTTACTATGACTGTGATATGTGGTTGTCTCAGCTAGCTACCTTAAGATGGATGCACTAACGGTCGCTCTGCTAAATGGCTAAAACGTCAATGTAAAAATAAACAACCCTACATACACACAGTCATAATTGGTGTCCTACATGCAATTCAATGCACAACGTTGGACCTGTCTGTCTTGGTCGATGACTTTCTGGGAGACACATGCATACTGACTCACAGGACCAATTTTGGTCATGGTTGCATGGTTGCATGGTTGCATGGTTGCATGGTTGCCTGGTTGCCTGCCTGCCTGTCTGTCTGTCTGTCTGTCTGTCTGTCTGTCTGTCTGTCTGTCTGTCTGTCTGTCTGTCTGTCTGTCTGTCTGTCTGTCTGTCTGTCTGTCTGTCTGTCTGTCTGTCTGTCTGTCTGTCTGTCTGTCTGTCTGTCTGTCTGTCTGTCTGTCTGTCTGTCTGTCTGTCTGTCTGTCTGTCTGTCTGTCTGTCTGTCTGTCTGTCTGTCTGTCTGTCTGTCTGTCTGTCTGTCTGTCTGTCTGTCTGTCTGTCTGTCTGTCTGTCTGTCTGTCTGTCTGTCTGTCTGTCTGTCTGTCTGTCTGTCTGTCTGTCTGTCTGTCTGTCTGTCTGTCTGTCTGTCTGTCTGTCTGTCTGTCTGTCTGTCTGTCTGTGTCGCAGTAACTCACACGTGTTGACACCTAAAAGACAGAGCTTGTTAATAATTCTGCACGCCACCCAGCTCATGGCTGATTGCATTCATAGAACGTGCTAATCCCCACAGGCGGCACCTTGTAAAAAGACGACTCAGATCCTCTAGTGTGTGTGTGTGACGTGCAGACTCGCACACAGATTAGCAAACACACACAACACCTGGGATGGGGTGTGTACCTGATATTCATAGACCACTAAGAAGGCCCAAACACTCCAGACTGTGTGTGTACGCAGTGTGTGTGTGTTTGTGCACGTACGTGTACCTGTGCGCGTGTGTGTGTGTACAAGTGTGTGTTCTGCTCACTCACTGAAGTTGTCAGGTGTCATAACACCAGCTTTTGCTTAATTTATCAATTTGATATATGTCTGTGTGAAATTAAAACTTGGCCCTGTGTTTTCCTTAGGGAAATAAAACCGATATGTGTGTGGGTGTGTGTTATGGTGACGTTGTCCGAAAAGGGCTCCCCTAGACCGATGTCTGAAGTCTGTCTACACTAGCAAACATATACATAAGGAGAAGTAAGTGAATAATGTCTCTGTTGATTAGGGAACTGAATCACATGTATAATATTTATAAACTTCATACTTTCCCTCCAAAAGTTGTAGCTGTGAATGGGAGAGTTAGCGAGGGGGAGACAGGGTCATGAAGAAAGAAAGAGTTGGGGAGGGGGGAGGATGAAGAACAACAAGAACACCCTAGCGTCAGAACTACACTAGTCCATCTCATACAGGGCATTCGGAAGTATTCAGACTCCTTCCCCTTTTCCACATTTCATTACATTACATTTTTTTATCCCTACACACACACACTAACCCATCATGACAAAGCGAAAACCGGTTTAGAAATTTTTGCAAATGTTTTTAAAAAATAAAAAAACTGAAATATCACATTTACATAAGCATTCAGACCCTTTGCTATGAGATTCTAAATTGAGCTCAGGTGCACCCTGTTTCCATTTATCATTCTTAAGATGTTTCTACAACTTGATTGGAGTCCACCTGTGGTAAATTCCATTGATTGGATATGATTTGAAAAGGCACACACCTGTCTATAAAAGATCCCACAGTTGAGAGTGCATGTCAGAGCAAAAACCATGACATAAGGTCAAAGGAATTGTCTGTAGAGCTTCGAAACATATCTGGGGAAGGGTACCAAAATATTCCTGCAGCATTGAAGGAAACAGTGGCCTTCCATTATTAAATGGAAGAAGATTGGAACCACCAATACTCTTCCTAGAGCTGGCCGCCCAGCCAAACTGAGCAATCGGGTGAGAGGGCCTTGGTCAGGGAGGTGACCAAGAAACCAGCGGTCACTCTGACAGAGCTCCAGCGTTCCTCTATGGAGATGGGAGAACCTTCCGGAAGGACAACCATCGCTGTAGCACTCCACCAAATCAAGCCTTTATGGTAGAGTGGCCAGACGGAAGCCACTCCTCGGTAAAACACAGAGCCCGCTTGGAGATTGCCAAAAGGCACCTAAAGGACTCTCAGACCATAAAAAACAAGATTCTCTGGTCTAATGAAAATAACACTGAACTCTTTGACCTGAATACCAAGCATCACGTCTGGAAGAAACCTGGCAGCATCCCTACGGTGAAGCATGGTGGTGGCAGCATCATGCTGTGGGGAAGCTTTTTCAGTGGCAGGGACTGTAAGATTAAAGATGAAAGTAGCAAAGTACAGAGATACCCTTGATAAAAACCTGTTCCAGAGTGATCAGGACCTCAGACTGAGGCGAAAGTTCACCTTCCAACAGGACAACGACCCTAAGCACACAGCCAAGACAACACAGGAGTGGAAAAAGTGAAGGGGCCTGGATATGACTATGAGATCAAACTATTGCTCTTCTCTTCTGTATCCTATTAAACCTGGTTCCTAACACTCCCCTCCGAATAACTAACAGAATAAAACACAAACCAAGGGGGGCCAGTTGGGAAAATGTATCGCTTCATAAAGCAGTGCTCCATTGATATCAGACGCCTCTATCCCGGGCCGTGTAATATTCTGTCACGCGTTTGTGTGCATTAGCGCTGTTTTATCATGTGGGAATATGATTTCATATGTCTCGATGTCAAGGCAGAGTAGAATTTATGAAGTCAGGGTTAAGTATGTGTAGTGCAATAACTCTATTAGTGGAACCATCAGGATGGGAGATGAGTGGAGGGAGGAAGAAAGGGAAGGAGAGACAGAAGCATTACCCCACGTGATGAATTAAACATTGGGGAAAGAAATCTAAACTTGAGTGGGACTGGGAGAGAGGGAGGCAAACTTCATAAGTTGAGTGTTAAATGTTCAATAACGGCCGTGTGTGTTTGTGTGCGTGCGTCTGCCACAGAAACGAAACACAGGCGATTTGCTCAACACACTCCCATACACTCCCACATCAGTACATACACGATACACAAGTTAGTTTGGTAGACAGATGGATGCAGATTCGCTGTGAATAAAATGGTGATGGGTTTGTGCATCTGTGTATAATGTGGTTGAGCGCGCGTGTGGTGTGTGTTAGGGATATGACAAATATAAATATGCGTATTATCGATTTCGTTAAAAAGAAAAATTCATAAAATTCCATGTAAATTCACAATGCCAGCAACAGATTGGTTCTCATGGTGGGTCTCTTTCAGATGGTTAAGCATTGTACTAGTACTACGATTACTGTACCTGAATTCCACCTCGCAAAGTTTGTATTTCCGTCTCAAAGTACAGGACTTTGCTGCCTGCGCTTGCCTTTCTCTGTCATTTTTCCAAATGTTAATGACGATGACGCAGTGGCGGAGAGTTTAACTTCCTGACTGATGTCTTGAGATGTTGCTTCAATATATCCACATAATTTTCCTTCCTCGTGATGCCCTCCTGCAGAAAAGCACTCCCACAACATGATCTTGCCACCCCCATGCTTCACGGTTGGGATGGTGTTCTATGGCTTACAAGCCTCCCCCTTTATCCTCCAAACATAACAATGGTCATTATGGCAAAACAGTTCTAATTTTGTTTCATCAGACCAGAAGAGGTCTCTTCAAAAAGTATGATCTTTGTCCCCATGTGCAGGTGCAAACTGTAGTCTGGCATTTTTATGCAGGTTTTGGAGCAGTGGCTTCTTCCTTTCAGGTTATGTAGTCTGACTATAGGACTTGTTTTACTGTGGCTATAGACACTTTTGTACCTGTTTCCTTCACAAGGTCCTTTGCTGTTGTTCTGGGATTGATTTGCAATTTTTGCACCAAAGTACGTTCATCTCTAGGAGACAGAACGCGTCTCCTTCCTGAGTGCTATGACGGCTGCGTGGTCCCATGGTGTTTATACATGCATACTATTGTTTGTACAGATGAGCGTGGTACCTTTAGGCATTTGGACATTTCTCCCAAGGATGAACCAGACTTGAGGTCTACAATTTTTTTCTGAGGTCTTGGCTCATTTCTTTTGATTTTCCCATGATGTCAAGCAAAGAGGCATTTTGAAGGTAGGCCTTGAAATACATCCACAGGTACAATTGACTCAAATTGACTCAAATTACGTCAATTAGCCTATCAGAAGCTTCGAAAGCCATGACATAATTTTCTGAAATTTTCCAAGCTGTTAAAAGGCATAGTCAACTTAGTGTATGTAAACTTCTGACCCACTGGAATTGTGATACAGTGAATTATAAGTTAAATAAATTGTCTGTAAACAATTGTTGAAAAAATTACTTGTATAAAGTAGATGTCCTTACCGACTTGCTAGTGTATGTAAACTTCTGACTTCAACTGTATGTTAAGAAATCCATTTCCCCCCTCTTAGTTCTGTGAAGACCCGTATTACATGGCTACTGAGCAAAGTGTCATGACAGTCATAAATACCTCTTCCCCCCTTTTTCCTCTCCCTACAGATGTTACATTTGCAAACCCTTTGGTTAACATAGAGATTCTGGGAACATCAGAAGGTGGGGGAAATTAACTATATTCTGGTAATCCAACCAATTGAACATATGCAGTGGTACTTAATGAATGTGATGTCAGTTCGGTTGTCATCCGAGACATTCTCATCAATGATAAGACAAACTCTACAGTGTAAAGTCTACACATCAGAGTTATCGGATTCACATGGAATTGTTGTTCAATTTAAATGTTTGAATATGAAATTCTTCGTGATGGGATGAAATGTGATTTTAGCTTCTAAAATGCGAGATTTTGGTTTTCATAAGGTAGCGCTCTGCTCAATCAATGGCCCGCCCCCGTGAAGGGATATGGGCTATAACACTTTAACACGCCCTCCTCTCCCTTCCTATATAAAGCCTTGACGACAATATAACCTCCTGTTCCGAGGATGTGGGGACGATGGTCCGATGTCAGAATGGTTCAGAAAATAACTACAAAACGAAGCCAACATCAGCGTGAGCTTTGGTTGCGAATGGTATGAACTTTGAACTCATTCACTACAGAAGTGATACCTCCTATCCATTGAGTTAGAAACAGGGATAGGAAGGAACAGACAAGAGTATCCCGTCTATCACACAACGACGTTACTACAACGTATCCAATTGACAACCAGAGTTTCTTCAAAGGACTCGGTATGGCAACACCGCCTTCCATCTACCACCAACCTACCGAAGCTCAGAGTAAATATTTATTGCATTTTCCTTTTCCAAATGGCCGGTAATTTAGAATGCATTAGATAATGTATATACAATAGCACAGCTTCGCCTTTGTTCCTCAGTCTTCCCGCTCTTTCACTCAAACCCAGCCCCTTTTCTTTTTTGTAACCAGCTGTCATATCTGTTCCGCCCGTTAGCGACGTTTTCCTCTATGACGTCATTTGTAATCAAGTTATGATTTAAATATGTGTATGTGTAATTCTGTGTGATTAGTAAATTATTTAGTAAATAAATAACTAAACCCAATTTTGCATTGCTGATTCAACTTGTTAGCCAGGGTTCGTGCAGATAACCAAGAATGTACAACTTTCAGATGAGACTGAATTAAGATGACGATTAATATTGACTGCTTTTGCTGTAAAATATTACAAGGTCTTTAAGACTTTATTTGGAAGATAACAGCTCTATAAATATTATTTTGTGGTGCCCGACTCTAGTTAATTACATTTACATGATTAGCTCAATCAGGTAATATTAATTACGGATAAATTATTTTATAGAATAGCATGTCGTATCACTTAATCCGGCATAGCCAAAGACACGACACAAGCACAGGCATAACTGTTGTCTTTTTTTTACCTGCAGGTGATTCTGTACAAACAAACTTTTCAATGATGTAACTCACGCAAGCTGATCATAATGTCTCACTCCACGGCTTAGCAATCGACTTTGTGTCGTCATTTGTTTTTTTTTTTCCCCCGTTTTGTCAGAAGATGCCCAGTGCCCTCTCTATCTTTATCCTAAGGGACAATTTCAATGTCATTATTGGGAGCTCACTGGTGTAAATAACAGAACAGGGCTAGCGAGCGGGGCGGCCCGCTTGGAGACCATTACAGCGGGGCCAGACTTATCTACCTACCCGATATAGGAGTGTTTTTCTTCGCTTTAATGCCTGGGAATATCATATTACAGGAGAATGAACTCAAGCATTAATCATTAAAAAATGTATAAAGAGACTATTGATAATAATAGCTTGATTTCTTCAGCCTCCTGAGGTTGAACAGGCGCTGCTGCACCTTCTTCACCACGCTGTCTGTGTGGATGGACCAATTCAGTTTGTCCTCTGCGTACACATCACAGACAAACTGAATTGGTCCACCCACACAGATAGCGTGGTGAAGAAATTCAGCTCGTCACCAAAAGCACTCAAACTTTTACAGATGCACAATCGAGAGCATCCTGTCGGCCTGTATCACCGCCTGGTACGGCAACTGCATCACCAGGGGCAAACTACCTGCCCTCCAGGACACCTACACCACCTGATGTCACAGGAAGGCCATAAAGATCATCAAGGACAACAACCACCCGAGCCGCTATCATCCAGAAGGCGAGGTCAGTACAGCTGCATCAAAGCAGGGACCGAGAGACTGAAAAACAGCTATCTCAAGGCCATCAGACTGTTAAACAGCCACCACTAACATTGAGTGGCTGCTGCCAACATGCTGACTCAACTCCAGCCACCTTAATAATGGAAAAATTGATGTGAAAATGTATCACTAGCCACTTTAAACAATGCCACTTTTATATGTTTACATACCCTACATTACTCATCTCATAAGTATATACTGTATTCCATACTATCTACTGCATCTTGCCTATGCCGTTCTGTACCATCACTCATTCATATATTTTTATGTACATATTCTTCATCCCTTTACACTTGTGTGTATAAGGTAGTTGTTTTGAAATTGTTAGGTTAGATTACTCGTTGGTTATTACTGCATTGTCGGAACTAGAAGCACAAGCATTTTGCTACATTTGCATTAACATCTGCTAACCAAGTGTATGTGACAAATAAAATTTGATTTGATTGGTGTCATATCATGATGGTATGATATTAGCTAGTATAGTAGCTAACAGAGGGATTGGTGTGATGACTTGCTCTCATCCCTGTCGTCTCCTATAGCCCTGTTGTCTCCTGTAGTGAAATCCAGTGTCTCGGCTCATCCTCTAAGCAGCAGCGCTGCGGCAGTGACAAAACTGACAGGTGGATCAAAGTCCCCGCTAAGCAGCTCCAGGTGGCTGTTTAGAGGTGTCGAGCACTTCGCCGTCTCTAGTTTAGTCCCTCTTTAACCCACTCATTTGTGGATGATACACGTTGCTCCGTAACAAGTGTTTCAAGGCTTATGTAAAAACAATGCTTTCACTCAGGGTTAGGTTGTTTCTTGTTTTTGACAGCCCTAGCACCTTTTTCCTCCTCTCCCCCCCTCGATTATTAGAGCCTGAGCAGGAAGTTATAATAATCTCGACGTACGCATGCACGCACTTACACCTTCCACCCCTAATTTGCATCCAGGTTGCCGTGCTGTGGGAGAGGAGCGGTGTGATACTAGGTGGCGTGTGTGTGTGTGCATGTGTGTGTGCATGCGTGTGCTTGGGGGGCTCGGCAGTGCAGCCCTTTAGAGTGTCTGTCAAGATCAAAGCCCTTCCAGAGCTGCTGGCTGACACGGAGCCGTGTGTGGTGTTGTTTTCATTAAACATTTATCACACTCCTAGTATGACAGCAGGCAACTTGGATCTCGGGCAACATGTATTCATGCAAAATGTATTGAAAAAGACGAGATCTTGTTGCCATTCACACCTCTGGCAAAGGGTAAACGGGTGATTGTGGAGGTGTATGAGTGCGTGCAAGTGCGAGTGTGTGTGCGCGTGCTGGATAGGGCGATATGGCCTAAAAATCATATATATACAGTGCCTTGCGAAAGTATTCGGCCCCCTTGAACTTTGTGACCTTTTGCCACATTTCAGGCTTCAAACAAAGATATAAAACTGTATTTTTTGTGAAGAATCAACAACAAGCGGGACACAATCATGAAGTGGAACGACATTTATTGTATATTTCAAACTTTTTTAACAAATCAAAAACTGAAGTTTAAGGGGGGCAAATACTTTTGCAAGGCACTGTATATGTATATATATATATATATATATATTTTTTTTTTTTAATGTTAGGTATTCACAATACATGTTTATTTTATTTTATTATGTTTTCTTTATATTTCAAGTTTAGTCAACTTGGGTCTATTTTGCAAGCTAAAAATGTTGAACAGATTAATTGCTATGAACACACCCTGTCTCCAACTGTTTGAAAAGCATGTTAGCCTGTCCACTTTGTTCATATGATGAAAATCAAGTAGTAAAATAATGTCTCAATGTGTTTTGGTGTCCATTCTGAGGGACCAAACCTCAAATGCAAATAGCGAGTAGAAACCACTTTTCAGAGAGGAAGATGTGACCTCTCAACATTGTTGGCTAACAATTCAGGGGGGGGGGGCTTGGTGTGTGTGAACCATAGAGGAAGAGGTGAGCAGAAAAGGTTTCACTCTTGTAAAATCATTCCAAAATAAGGCCAGTGTCTTTCTATGGGCTTATTTTGGACCTAAGCTTGTCGCTTGCCTTCTCGTATTTGGGACAACAACTCTCGTTGTTAGGGCGGAGACCTGCATCTCTTCATTATGTATAGATCTCTGATGTAAATGGGGAGGTGCACACAGCACAGAGGAGCAAAAGATAGGAGACCAAAAATACAACACGAGAACAAGCGGACATAAACACTCAAAAACGGAAAATAACAAAATCTTGATTCTTGCAATACAGGCATTTGAAATATCGAATGAATTCAATATAAATCGCCCAGCCCAAACATTGGAAGGGGGGCCCTAGAATCCCTATTCTGGAATGCCTAGTTGAGGGTTGATAACGGCCAGAGATTGTGTGGTGGAGGGTGATGCATGGTATGTTTACCGGTGGGAGTAAATGCAAACTGAAGGGGCGTGCATGCGTGTGTAGGACGCAGGGCCATGTTTACCCAGGCTACCAAATAAGGTCAGGAGGTCGGCAAAAATCCAGTCCTCATATTTGCTGACCACCACTGACACACGGACGCATGCACTTCACTGACAGCTTTACTCTTAGGATTTTAAAAAAATGTACAGGTGCAATCTTTTATTTTATTTTTTGTGTATCACAACACAGCTTACCACACCTGCCTGGGTCAAAATCCCCAAGGGAAATATTGCATTTTAATGCAGTAAAATATAACAAATGCCACGCGTCCTAGTCATCATCACCAGGTAAATTGAAGTTATTTGGTGTCTGCCTTTCTCTCATGGATTTTGACCCAGGCGTGTGCAGCTTGATGTGCTGTGCTTTGAGTCGAGCAAAAAAAAGACTGCACCTTGACTTGTTTCATTCAATGATTCTGAACTCAGACTTAAATGAGTAGATAAGCTAAATAGTAGACACAGGGCCTAGTCCACAATGTTTTCAAATCCCTGTATCAAACGTTCTCTACTTCGACTTACTACCAGCCCAGAGGTCGATTCCACTGAAAGACTCTCTCCCTCTCTCTCTACTATCAAACCACTCCCCAATAAACTCTTCGCTCCATACCTCCCAAACCCAGTCTGTCTGGAGAAAAAACTATATCTTTAGGGTCCATCTCTTCTATCACATCGCGCTACATAAAAATCCAAACCTGCATCCCGACTCGATCGCACTGCTCAGTGCTCACCATCTAACCCGACAGACAGAGAGAGAGAGAGAAATACAGAGACAGCATAAAAAAAAACATTTTGTTGACAAGCACATTTTCATAACCCTCCTAAATCCGAGGTTGGCCTGTCATGTTTGCCACTAATAACCTGCTGCTTATAATCCTCGCCTCATTTTTCCTCCCTGATCCATAAAACCAACCGGGCCCAGCAAGCCAAATTAATATCCTCCACTTCTCCCCATCACTCCAGCCAGCCCCATGAAACAGCCATAAAGTGGAGCTAGGAGGTAGATATTGATTATGTGGAGCGAGGAGAGAAGAGGGGAGACGAGCGAGGGAGGGAGGAAAAAGGAGAGGAGAGAAGGGCTGCTGGAGCTCCCAAACCTAATTGGATTGTGGATAGATTTTATTTGGCCGGGTCTGGGCTCTATCATCACACTCCAGGCCTGGCTCCGCTCAGTGCCTATGCAGCCCGCTCACACACACAGGGATAGTTAATACACAATGGTACACATGTTAGAGCAGTGAAAAACTGCCCAGTTCACAGAGTAGCATACAGTGCCTTCAGAAAGTATTCACACCCCTTTACTTTTTCCACATTTTGTTGTGTTACAGCCTGAATTTAAATAGGTTACATTTAGATGTTGTGTCACCGGCATACACACAATACCCATAATGTCAAAGTGGAAATATGTTTTTAGACATTTTTACAAATTATTTAAAAATGAAAAGCTGAAATGTCTTGAGTCAAAAAGTATTCAACCACTTCGTAATGGCAATCCTAAATAAGTTCAGGAGTATAAATGTGCTTAACAAGTCACATAATCAGTTGCATGGACTCACTGCGCACAATAAGTGTTTAACATGATTTTTGAATGACCTCATCTCTGTACAAACAATTATCTTTAAGATCCCTCAGTCGAGCAGTGAATTTCAAACAAATTAAACCACAAAGACCAAGGAGGTTTCCAATGCAAATAAAACAGACATTAAGTATCCCTTTGAGCATGGTGAAGTTATTAATGACACTTTGGATGGTGTATCAATACACCCAGTCACCACAAAGATACAGGCGCCCTTCCTAACTCAGTTGCCGGAGAGGAAGAAAACCATTCAGGGATTTCACCATGGGGCCAATTATGACTAAAACAGTTACAGAGTTTAATGGCTATGATAGGAGAAAACTGAGGATAACATTGTAGTTACTCAATACTAACTTAAATGACAGAGCGAAAAGGAAGCCTGTACAACATTGAAATATTCCAAAACATGCACCCTGTTTGCAATAAGGCACTAAAGTAAAACTGCAAAAAATGTGGCAAAGAAATATACTTTATATCCTGAATATACTTTATGTCCTGAACATATGACTATGTTTGGGGCAAGTCCAACACAACACATCACTGAGTACCACTCTTCATATTTTCAAGTATGGTAGTGGCTGCATCATGTTATGGGTATGCTTGTCATCAGCAAGGACTAGGGAGTTGTTTTTTAGGATAAAATAAGCGGAATAGAGCTAAACACAGACAAAATCTTAGAGAAAAACCTGGTTCAGTTTGCTTTCCAACAGATACTGGAAGACAAATTCACCTTTCAGCAGGACCATAACCTAAAACACAGGGCCAAATATACACTGAAGTTGCTTACCAAGATGACATTGAATATTACGGCTTGAAAATCTATTTATTTTTCATAATTTATTTTAAAATGTATCATTCGTCTTCCACTTTGACAGAGTGTTTTGTCTAGATCATTGACAAAAAGGGCCAATTAAATCCATTTAATCCCCCTTTGTAACAACAACATGTGGGAAAAAGTAAAGGAGAGTGAATACTTTCTGAAGGCACTGTATCATGTGTGCCCCTAAAAACCTGAAACCCCCGCATGAGTGTGTGTGTGCCCTCCTTTAACTAGTACTAATGGCTAAAGAGATTACAGAGCATGCTAAGTGGATTGTCACAGTTCTCCATCGCAAACTCAGGGTGTCTCTCCTGTGATTAGTGGTGGCCAGGCCTCTCCAGCACACAAAGAGAGCTTGTGTTAGGCCTGCCACAGCCACTTCAGGCCCCAGCAGCTAATACTGTATATCTCCCGCAATTAATCTACATCAGCGACATAAGACTGACTCAAGCCTTATTTTTCTCTTTCTCCAGCCCTGTCCTTTTCGGGCCCTCTCCCTCTCCTCTCTCCATTCTTTCCTTTCTCTCTCCCTCACTCTCTAGATCTGTGAGTTTACCCTCCAGATTTGGGCTCCCCGGGTTAAGAGGAGAGCCTGGTTAAGACAGGTTTCCCTCCAGGGGACAGAGGGGAGACAGGACAGATAAACATGTCAACGTCTTCGGGGGAAATGACATCAACCTAATCGCTCTGGCCTTCATCACCAATCACTCTCCCTCTCCTAACAGACAGAGGGCGGGAGAGAGATAGACCTAATAATAACTTTATCTAGTAATACAATAAGAAGCCTTAGCAGCCCGGTTGACTGAAAAATACAGACAAACAGACGGACAGACAAAGTTTTCCATTTATAATTTTTTCAGCTTTGTGGCTAAACCTCTGTTTTTAAACCTGATCTTAACTTAAGTTACTTTTTTCAACTTTACGTTTATCTAGGCCCATGTCATGCATTACATGCATGTATCAGGAATGTAATTATGGTATATTGTAAAGTATATTCTCAGGTTTTTCTCAATTGCTTTAACACTTTTCTCAAAACAGGGCTAACTTTTGCAACAACAAAAAATGTTCAAAAGCTTCAATAAATTGCTAGTGGTCATCCAATGTGACGGAAAAGTAGCAATATTGCGCCTCTAGCCTGCCTGAGAGCCGCTGTATTCATTGGTTTTAATTTAACCTGTCGGGTTGGATTTTCACGCCTAATTTTGTGCTGCATGAAGTGTCTCCGTCAGTGAGGAGGCAGTGCCACAGCTCAGGGATATTCTAACGAGTAGCCGTATGAAAGCTAACCAGCTTGGCTAGTGGCAGACGCAAGGGGCAAACGATCTGACCAAGCAGCAGCTACTCCTCCATCTAAGGCAAAGAAACAGAGAACTTTGGAGCGCAGACAGGTGAAAAGGGAAAGCGCTTACAGCCCGTGTCAAGATGAGAGTAGACCGAGAATTTGAGTTCACGCAGTGGAGAAAACTTGCGTGGGGAGTTGAAGAGATTGAAACCGAGCCAGAGTTAGCATTTTTTTTCTGCTGAAAAGACATAGCAACTTGGTAATATATCTTGCTAGATAAAGTGAAATGCTGTTTTTGCTATTTAGTTGTAAATTATGTATGTGACTATTGTATTGACAAGGTAAAAATCTGTCATTCTGCCCGAACAAGGCAGTTAACTCATTGTTCCTAGACTGTCATTGTAAATAAGAATTTGTTCTTAACTGACTTGTTTAGTTAAATTTTTAAAATGTAATAAACATAAGATGACTGCGACAGTGGTTTGTTTCATTTTAATATAAAATGTTGCTTCACTAATTAGTCGTAACTAGCTAACTTATGTGTATAACGTTACTTGACCTTGTGTTATATTTCTTGTCTGAAAGCCATACTGATATTGGCTAGCTAGCTACTGCATTCCACACTAGTCTACTGGCACGGAATAGTTATGATCATAAAGCCCAGTTAAGATGAGACATCGCGTAACGGGTTGTTTGATCTGAACAGTCAAAGGACAGTGTCTGATCAGCCAAGACGATATTTAGCTAGCCAAGCAGCGCGCTAGCTATTCTGCTGCATATAGCTAGCCTAGCTTGCTGATAATTTTCTGACAAGTCGGTTTCTGGTGCATGTATTTCATGACACTTGTTTGCTACAATGCCTGGCAAGCCTGTGTTTCCAGCCCCACCATTATCAAGTATTGGAGCATAATCAGACTGATAAGCACATGTCAATGCCATCATTGTATTTCCCGTCACTGGCCAAGAACAATTGTTTTACCTAATAATAAACTTGTCAACTTCTAATGCCAGGCATCTGTATAGCTAACCTGTTAAGGAAAATATACTACCCGTCATTTGGGGCGGCAGGTAGCCTAGTGGTTAGAGCGTTGGACTAGTAACCGAAAGGTTGCAAATTCAAATCCCCAAGCTAAGGTAGAAATCTGTCATTCTGCCCCTGAACAGGCAGTTAACCCACTGTTCCTAGGCAGTCATTGAAAATAAGAATTTGTTGCCTTGTCTATCTTAAATAAAGGTCAAATTAAAATAAATAAATAAATATACTTTGAGTATTGATGACATACTATCCCTACTGCACAGAAATATTATTACTGTGTTTTTCCCCATTCAAGCTTTGCCTGAGAGCATTAGCCCAAAAGCTACACATGTATTGAGTATTAGATTGCAGGAAGACATTATGTTGAATGACTGGAAACATTCATTCTGCCTAATAGACCGCCTCCTCCAATTATCCCCAAAATACTAACTCCCTTCATCCTAAACTGAATGTATTTAACCTGGAAATATAAGACGGGTGGTTATCAAAGGCAAATATGTCAGTTGTCAAATGGTGAAATTGTATTCCGATTTTACTATTTTAACTGAAATTTAACATTTTAAAAATGCAACTCCCTCTCTCCCTACAAAGAAAATGGGTTCCTAGGGTCTGGAGTCCAAGTGTTAAATGAGCAATGCGTTGAAGTTGAAGCCTTAGAAAAAAATATTTGAATGGTTTTATGGATTTACTTTGGGTGTTGTTGTTTACTTCAAACTCTACAGTGATTACACAGTTTCCATAAATAAAGGGCATTTCCTGAGAGTAACTACTTTTTCATTTTAAGGGAGACAAAAATGTGCATTTGTGAGGACCATGTGACTGTAGATGACGATGAGGCCAAAAACATAATGTAACAGTGTATAGGTATGAACTGTACTTGCTTAACCATATACAGTGCCGTCAGAAAGTATTCAGACCCCTTGAATAATTCCACATATTGTTACGTTACAGCCTTATTCGAAAATGGATTAAAAACTAAAAAAGTCATTTACACACAATACCCCATAACAACAAAACGAAAACAGTTTTTTGTGTGCAAATTTATTACAAATTAAAACAGAAATACCTTATTTACATAAGTATTCATAATATATAATATATAATAATAATATAATATAATAATAATATATGCCATTTAGCAGACGCTTTTATCCAAAGCGACTTACAGTCATGTGTGCATACATTCTACGTATGGGTGGTCCCGGGAATCGAACCCACTACCCTGGCGTTACAAGCGCCATGCTCTACCAACTGAGCTACAGAAGGACCGAAGAGACTCGAAATTGAGCTCAGGTGCATCCTGTTTTCCTTGATCATCCTTGAGATTTTTCTACAGCTTCATTGGAGGCCACCTGTAGTTAACTCAATTGATTGGACATGATTTGGAAAGGCAGACACCTGTCTACATAAATGTACCACATTGGACAGTGCATGTCAGAGCAAAAACCAAGCCATGAGGTCAAAGGAATTGTCCGTAGAGCTCCGAGACAAGATTGTCACAGGCGCAGATCTGGGGAAGGGTCCCAAAAAATGTCTGTAGCATTGAAGGTCCCCGAGAACACAGCGACCTCAATCATTCTTAAATTGAAGAAGTTTGTAACCACCAGTCAAACTGCGCAATCGGGGGAGAAGGGAAGAACCTTCCAGAAGGACATCCATCTCTGCAGCACTCCACCAATAAGGCCTTTATGGTGGAGTGGCCAGACTGAAGCCATTCCTCAGTAAAAGCCACATTGAAAGCCCACTTGGAGTTTGCCAAAAGGCACCTTAGAATCAACTCCTAAAGCAGGAAGAATTTCACTAAAAGTTGTAGAAAACTAAATTTGATACTATTTGGAATTGTTGGTATAAATTCACACATTTAGAAACATTTATCCTGTGGCATCAAACATTTACAGGCACTCTCTCTCTTGTTCACTTATCCTGTGTAAACCAGTCAGCCTGCTAGTTAGTTAGCCGTTTGTGTTGTGTTGCATGGCTAACGTGTTCAGGCATGGGTCGGGGCATGGCTCTCCACACAAACAGACAGAGAACTGGGCTGTTAGGTTGGAACTACAAAGCTCTTTTTATTTTCTGTCTGTTTAGCAGTTTTGAGTTTTAATGTGAGCGGAGGTGGGTTTGTGAAGCTACGGGTGTGTTTTGAGGAGAGTCTTGCCTCATTATTTGTGGGGGGGAAAAGCAGCTAAATTACAGTTACAGCAGCAGCAGTATTGCCACAGGGCAGCATCGTCAACAGAACAACGCTCGCTCCTCTGTGTATGAGTCTGGAGGGATACACCCCCCCCTTGATGTGTGTGTGAGTGCGTATGTGTGTGTTCCTGACCAGTCTACCGCTATGCCCATCTGCAGGTGGAGTTCACTTCCAAACCTCCTCGCCCCTCCCCCTCTCGGGAGCCTCAATGGAGAGCCACCACGCCCACCTGGAGGAACGGGATGTACCCCCCCCACACCTCCCCCTTTCTCCCACCTCCCCCACTGAATCCAGATCGCTGCCGGCCCCAGTGCTTTAGTTCCCCCCTCAACCCCCGCCACACTTACAGTTACGCATTGATTTCATTCAATCAAACCCTCAGCGCCACGTTTGAAGTTTTCCTCTCTCCCTGGCCTACCCAGACACAGCCTAGAGTCCTGTAAAACAGCCCAACTAACACACACACACACAGAGACTGCCAAAGGTTCCCCAGACCGATCCACTCACAGACACAATCACAACAACACCATCCATGGCTGGGGGGCAGGACTCTGTACTGAAACATAGGCCAAACACACACACTGCTGGCTCTGTGTGTATTACCAGCACTAATGAGCTGATAGATGTTGAACTGATGAGTGGAGAGCAAATGTTTAAGGGCCACATCTCTCTTACTCATAGCTAGGCCTAGTTTGAATGTTTTGGTACACCTACTGGAAAGCTCTTTTGTCTACACCCATTCAGCATTGTTCACACCCTCTTAAGCCTTAGCCCCACCCATCTCTTTAAGGACTCACATGTGAGGTCATGTGCTAAACAGTGAGTAGTGTAGTAAAGATTAAGACATTCCAGGTAAACAGAGTGTCCAGATAAAAAATATTTCATAAATATTAGACAACGCGTACCCAGACACACTTGTCTAAATTGACGGGTCATGTGAAAGAAATGCAATAACCCCCAGCCACATCTTACTAAGTAGATGGGTCTCTACAGAATGTGTAAACAGTTCAGCGAAATGGTTACTTGCATAGTAGCAATATCAAAAATAGATAGTGTCAATAAAGGAAAAAAAATGACTTTCTCTACTGTCAATGCCAGTAGAAAAAGAACCAATACAGTACGTACAAGAACAATATCAATATCAATAACTAGCTAGCTAAACAATGAACCATTATCCCAATTCATAGAATACTAGCAATACAAACCGATAGTCATAGCTAGCTAAAGTAAACCAAATAGGTTCAATGTTAGCTATTTAGCTAGCTAACATTAGGCTATAACTAGCAATGCAAATGGCCTTCTGAGATAATATTCCTACACAGATCATACACTTAATGCTAACACTAGCGATCCAGCCACCTAACGTCAGCTAGCTAGCTAACAGTAAGCTTTAACTTGCAATAAAAAACAACTTTCTGACAAAATTAGAAACGTATATTATCTGAAACTGTAGCTAGACTCTAGACCCATATACATGGATGAACGCTTCACGTCGGACTGAAACCCCTTTCATTAAATAAGATGTCCTATGTCGTTTCCGTTTTGTTTGTACAGCTTGCTTGGCCAGTTGTGTCAAGCCACTCTGGTTCACACTGACCGTGTGAAATGCCATAAGAATCAGATCTTTCTCCCGCTCTGTCACGGATGACATGGTTGCCCTTAGTTTGAAGATGTCATCCGGAGACAGGTGTTTTAAACAACAGCCTTCCGCGTTCTCTTTTCGACTCTCTCTGCAATTGCAATCAAACACCAGAATTGTATTAATCTCATCATCTCCTCTGCTCCTACCAGACATTCCACTGATTTCTTAACTCGGTCAACTTCTTCCGTGACAACACTGTTGATCGCCGTTTCTTCACCATCAATGTCATCAGAAGACTCTACAATGTCTTCATCAATGAAAATGTTTTTACCTCATTGTCTGATTCATTTTACAATTCAGAGAGAATCAGCATGGTACAACCGTCCAACCGTCCTCCTTACAGTTAACTAGTCCAACGCTCTAACCACCTGCCTCTCATTGCACTCCACGAGGAGCCTGCCTGTTACGCGAATGCAGTAGAAGCCAAGGTAAGTTGCTAGCTAGCATTAAACTTAACTTATAAAAAAAAATCAATCAATCAATCAATCATAATCACTAGTTAACTACACATGGTTGATGATATTACTAGTTTATCTAGCGTGTCCTGCGTTGCATATGAGCGAAGCAAAGCTGGGGGATTTAACAAAGCGCATTTGCGAAAAAAGCACAATCGTTGCATGACTGTACCTAACCATAAACACAAATGCCTTTCTTAAAATCAATACACAGAAGTATATATTTTTAAACCTGCATATTTAGCTAAAAGAAATCCAGGTTAGCAGGCAATATTAACCAGGTGAAATTGTGTCACTTCTCTTGCGTTCATTGCACGCAGAGTCAGGGTATATGCAACAGTTTGGGCAGCCTGGCTCATTGCGAACTAATTTGCCAGAATTTTACTTTTACTGTAATTATGACATAACATTGAAGGTTGTGCAATGTAACGAGAATATTTAGACTTTGGGATGCCACCCGTTAGATAAAATACCGAACAGTTCCGTATTTCACTGAAATAATAAACGTTTTGTTTTCAAAATGATCATTTCCGGATTCGACCATATTAATGACCAAAGGCTCGTATTTCTGTGTGTTATTATGTTATAATTAAGTCTATGATTTGACATTTGTTAGAGCAGTCTGACTGAGCGATGGTAGGCAGCAGCAGGCTCGTAAGCATTCATTCAAACAGCACTTTCGTGCTATCAGCCTAATGGTGGGGTGCACGCTAATAGCGTTTCAAACGTCACTCGCTCTGAGACTTGGAGTAGTTATTCCCCTTGCTCTGCAAGGGCCACGGATTTTGTGGAGCGATGGGTAACGCTGCTTTGAGTGTGGCTGTTGTCGATGTGTTTCTGGTTCGAGACCAGGGAGGGAAGCTATACTGTTATACTGGCAATACTAAAGTGCCTATAATAACATCCAATAGTCAAAGGTATATGAAATACAAATGGTATAGAGAGAAATAGTCCTATAAATACTATATTAACTACAACCTAAAACATCTTACCTTGGAATATTGAAGTCTCATGTTAAAAGGAACCACCAACTTTCATATTTTCTCATGTTCTGGGCAAGGAACTCAAACGTTAGCTTTTTTAAATGGCACATATTGCACTTTTACTTCTCCAACACTGTTTCTGCATTATTTAAACCAAATTGAACATATTTCATTATTTATTTGAGGCTTAATTTAATTTTATTGATGTATTATATTAAGTTAAAATAAGTGTTCATTCAGTATTGTTGTAATTGTCATTATTACAAATAAATAAATAAATAAAATCGTCCGATTAATCAGTATCGACCTCGGCGGTATCGGCGTTGAAAAATCATAATAGGTCGACCTCTACTTGAGACCTATACACCCCATTGGCACCATTTATAACGGCTACGTAAATTTCACACTTAATATCTGTGTTCTGAAAAGAATACGTAGAGTCGTGGCCAAAAATATTGGTACTGTTGCACATCTCAATTAACTCACAATATTCCCTAACATTAAGAATAGTCAAGTATTTAGTCTCCACAATTTTTTATGTCACTGTTAATATTACAGAACCTTTGTTTTTGATTCAGAAATTAATATATCCATTTATATGCCATTGACAGTCTACACTTAACATTTGGTAACACAGCCTTTGGACAAAATAACTGCAATCAAACGCTTCCCTATAGCCATCGATGAGTTTCCTGCACCTCCGTGCAGGCAGTTTGGCCCACTCGTCTTGTGCAAACTGCTCCAGTTCTCCCAGTTTAAGGGTGCCTTCTCCCAGCTGCCGTTTTCAGATTCCTCCAAAAAGGTTAAATGCAATTTAGATCTGGACTCAGCTTGAATCTGTGTGGCAGATGTACAGTCGTGGTAAAAAATATTAAAATAATGCACCACACCATTTCTTCCAGAAAACTGTTGAAATAAATATTTTGGTATCCACATACAGTACCAGTCAAAAGTGTGGACACACCTAGTCATTCACGGGCTTTTCTTTATTTTTTACTATTTTCTACATTGAAGGAAAATCAGCCAACAAGTGCTTGGGATATGTGGGAACTCATTCAAGACTGCTGGAAAGCATTCCAGGTGAAGCTGGTTGAGAGAATGCCAAGAGTTTGCAAAGCTGTCATCAAGGTGGCTACTTTATAGAATCTCAAATATTAAATGTATTTTGATTTGTTTAATACTTTCTGGGTTACTACATGATTCCATGTGTGCTATTTCATAGTTTTGATGTCTTCACTATTATTCTATAATGCAGAAAACAGTCAAAATAAGTTGTGTCCAAACTTTTGACTGGTACTTTATGTACAGTGAAATCAGAAAATATTTAGACCCCTTGACTTTTTCCACATTTTGTTACAGTACAGCCTTATTCTAAAACCGATTAAAAAGTTTTTTTCCCCCTCATCAATCTACACACAATACCCCATAATGACAAAGCAAAAAAAGGCTGTATTGGTTAAAACCGCATTCTAGCCCGTGTCTATTCCAAACTCTATGACGTTAAAATGCCTATTTACTCTGTTCCATCTGATTGTGCAATCCACGGTCTCATCAGCCCAGCCAGGCAAGTTATAAACTTTATCTCCACTGGAAAAATAACATCTAGACATTTCCTTCAGACAAACATTGGACTTTCAACAGCGGAGATTTGTATATAAACCTTGCTGTCCGTCTCTCCGACATCTGAAAAATTGTTTCAATATTCAAATTCGATCTCCAGCTGTCCCATGATAAATGTGTAGAGGTCGTGATGAGAGACAGGCAAACAGCTTTTCTCAGCCAGTCGAAATCATGAATCAGCTGGCATCATTTTTATCGATATTTACAGAGAAATGTCAATTGAAAAAAGGTCACAGGAAACAAAGTGCAGCTTGTTTGCAGTCTTTCCAGCTTCAGTTTGAAGTTTTGTGTTAGCTGTGTTGTTGGCTAGCTCTTCTGTACAAGAGTGTCCTGACGAGAGCATATTTCTTTTATTCCAGGCGAAATCATGCCTCATTAGCTCATTGTTTTAGATGCGTCCACATAAATGTCACTAGAAAACAGCTTAAACGAATGCAAATGAAGCTACTGTTGTTATTCTGGCTGCACTGTTTGATGTGACTACGTTAGCAGTAGTTGGCTAGCTAGCAAGCAAGGGATAAGAACGTTGCCAGCCAGTATGGCAATGGAACAGACTAGCCGGTTTAGGTAGCAACCCTAGATGTGTCAGGACTATATCTTGTGGAAGGATGAAATAGTATGAATAAATTAATCAAAGTAACGTTTAATGAAAATATGCCACTCACTATTTGAATATGTTGGTAACCTGTTGTATAAAACAAAGCGAAGCCGATGTTTGGAGGATATATTGGCACGGTTTGCCGGTTTGCCACCTGTGCCAATTTATCCTCCAAACTCCGGCTTCTCGGGCATTATCACTTAATTATACACTGCTCAAAAAAATAAAGGGAACACTAAAATAACACATCCTAGATCTGAATGAATGAAATATTTTTATTAAATACTTTTTTCTTTACATAGTTGAATGTGCTGACACCAAAATCACACAAAAAGTATCAATGGAAATCAAATTTATCAACCCATGGAGGTCTGGATTTGGAGTCACACTCAAAATTAAAGTGAAAAACCACACTACAGGCTGATCCAACTTTGATGTAATGTCCTTAAACGAGTCAAAATGAGGCTCAGTAGTGTGTGTGGCCTCCACGTGCCTGTATGACCTCCCTACAACGCCTGGGCATGCTCCTGATGAGGTGGCGGATGGTCTCCTGAGGGATCTCCTCCCAGACCTGAACTAAATGCTGACACACTTCAGCCATATGAGGTCTAGCAATGTCTTGCATTAGGAGGAACCCAGGGCCAACCGCACCAGCATATGGTCTCACAAGGGGTCTGAGGATCTCATCTCGGTACCTAATGGCAGTCAGGCTACCTCTGGCGAGCACATGGAGGGCTGTGCGTCCCCCCACAAAGAAATGCTACCCCACCCCATGACTGACCCACCGCCAAACCGGCCATGCTGGAGGATGTTGCAGGCAGCAGAACGTTCTCCATGGCGTCTCCAGACTCTGTCACGTGCTCAGTGTGAACCTGCTTTCATCTGTGAAGAGCACAGGGCGCCTGTGGCGAATTTGCCAATCTTGGTGTTCTCTGGCAAATGCCAAACATCCTGCACGGTTTTGAGCTGTAAGCACAACCCCCACCTGTGGACGTCGGGCCCTCATACCACCCTCATGGAGTCTGTTTCTGACCTTTTGAGCAGACACATGCACATTTGTGGCCTGCTGGAGGTCATTTTGCAGGGCTCTGGCAGTGCTCCTGGTCCTCCTTGCACAAAGGCAGAGGTAGCGGTCCTGCTGCTGGGTTGTTGCCCTCCTACGGCCTCCTCCACGTCTCCTGATGTACTGGCCTGTATCCTGATAGCGCCTCCATGCTCTGGACACTACGCTGACAGACACAGCAAACCTTCTTGCCACAGCTCGCATTGATGTGCCATCCTGGATGAGCTGCACTACCTGAGCCACTTGTGTGGGTTGTTGACTCAGTCTCATGCTACCACTAGAGTGAAAGCACCGCCAGCATTCAGAAGTGACCAAAAGATCAGCCAGTAAGCATAGGAACTGAGAAGTGGTCTGTGGTCCCCACCTGCAGAACCACTCCTTTATTGGGGGTGTCTTGCTAATTGCCTATAATTTCCACCTGTTGTCTATTCCATTTGCACAACATCATGGGAAATTTATTGTCAATCAGTGTTGCTTCCTAAGTGGACAGTTTGATTTCACAGAAGTGTGATTGACTTAGTTACATTGTGTTGTTTACGTGTTCCCTTTATTTTTTTGAGCAGTGTATAACGGTGTTATAAATGGATCATGGTTATTCTGGTTATTTTCAGAAATGGCAGATACAGATATTTGGTTAAAAATTTGCACAACGATTATAAATGTGGCCCCCGAACGCATGCCTTGATATGTGGTCACGGTCTAGATAGCCTAAATGGGGAATATGGATATGTTATATTTGGACAGGGTTGCGCCTCCACAGTCCTCTCGACCCTCTGTGCTCTAGACGCCTAACTAACGAGTCTGAGACACGCGACACTCAATATGAGAGACAACGACTCCCCAGCAATCACATTACCCCGCCCTCCAATCACATTAGGACACAGCGCTTGGGGGCGGGATATGGGTGAATCAAGGTGCTATTCTGGTGGAAAGTAAGGCCCCCTGAGTGAGTTAGGGCCATGGCCGGCTGGCACATATTGCACCTGGGATGTGTGTGTGTGTGTGTGTGTGTGTGTGTGTGTGTGTGTGTGTGTGTGTGTGTGTGTGTGTGTGTGTGTGTGTGTGTGTGTGTGTGTGTGTGTGTGTGTGTGTGTGTGTGTGTGTGTGTGTGTGTGTGTGTGTGTGTGTGTGTGTGTGTGTGTTAACATATTGCACCTGGGCCTAGGCAGATCAACAGTAGAGAGATAAAGAGATCAACAATGTTCAGGTGACGCAGGTACACTTAAGGATGCAACATTAACACAGAGAATGTAATATATTCCGAATGAGAAGATACCAGGAGAAAGAGCTAAGGAGTGATGGATGGATGAGGCCCAGCCGAGGTGACCCTGCTGGATACTCGCATAACATACCTGGGGGGGGGGGTGCAATGTCAGAGTGAGTATGCCATGGACTCACAAAAGATCTTTTCGCTCACCCTTGTTTGTTGGGTCTCTTGTCTTTGTCCTTGGCTCTGTCCTTGTCTCGGTCCCTGCCATTGTCCCTGTCCTTCTCCTTGTCTTTGTCGCGCCCCTTCCGCCTGCTGTGGTCTCGGCTGTGGCTGCGGCTCTTCTTGCGGCTGGACCGGCCACTGCTCCTGCTGCGAGACCGCCGCCGCTCACGAGACCTTGGAGATGACGACATAACACACGATCAGAATCGCAAAAATAGCGCTAAAAGAAACTTTTTAATTTCTTAATTTGATTGTTTCACTGTAAAGTACATTATGTTGTGATTTTGATATTCGAACCAGCAACCTTTCAGTTACTGGCTTAACTTCAAGGCTACCGTAGTTAGCATTGGCGCAGACACTATCCAGCCTGATTCTGACATGCAACCAAAATCACCCCAAGCAGGGTAATCCATCTCCCGTATGTGATGACTCCCAAAACCTTGAGTCAGACTGTTAGAGATGGCTTCATGTACTGTAGGCCCTCTGTAACGTGTGTGTGTGTGTGTGTGTGTGTGTGTGTGTGTGTGTGTGTGTGTGTGTGTGTGTGTGTGTGTGTGTGTGTGTGTGTGTGTGTGTGTGTGTGTGTGTGTGTGTGTGTGTGTGTGTGTGTGTGTGTGTGTGTGTGTGTGTGTGTGTGTGTGTGCAAAAGAGAGAGAGACAGAGCGAACGAGAGAGACAGAGCGAACGAGAGAGACAGAGCGAACGAGAGAGACAGAGCGAACGAGAGAGAGAGAGAGAACACGAGAGAGAACACGAGAGAGAACACGAGAGAGAGAACAAGGAGAGAGAGAGAGAACAAGGAGAGAGAGAGAGAACAAGGAGAGAGAGAGAGAACAAGGAGAGAGAGAGAGAGATTAAGGAGAGAGAGAGAGAGATTAAGGAGAGCGAGAGAGAGCGAGAGAGAGATCAAGGAGAGATAACAAGGAGAGATAACAAGGAGAGAGAACAAGGAGAGAGAGAGAGAGAACGAGAAGAGAGAGGTAGGAACTAGTTGCCGGCAGTTAATTTACAGCTTCTGGTTAGGGCAGCAGCCTATTGGGAAACCCGAGTCGGCATTGATTAGAAACAGACGTTTGGAGATGGGCGACTGGCTGGAGATGGGGGCAATTAGGGAGGGCTTTAGATGGTGGCTATGGCAGCCTTATTGATCCTGACAGTCAGTGGGATGGATCCCTGAACACACACACACACACACACAGGGACTAGTATGAGATTTAGTGGGCTACTTATAGAGACAGGCTAGGCTGGCTGGGCCGGCCTTCAGAGCCATCGCTGCCTGTCACCGCCTCTCACGCACACCTCCGTGGAGTGGAGAGACTACAGTGTGTCTGTTTTTTACGCATTCACACCTCTATTGACTCAGATATGTCATTTTCAATGCGCTGTCAGTTGGAGGCTGATGGGTGTGTGTATGTGTGTGTGTCTGACTATGACAATATAAAAAAAGAAAAGGAGGAAGCTAAGGTGTTATATTCTATCATTTATCATTGTATTGATTTGTCTATAAAAATGGTCAAACCTGCTGTCCGAGAATCATTATTGCTTCCTCCCCTCTTTTGACATAAAACTAATAATAGTTCTGTCACAAAAGTCTGGACAACTGTTGAAAACAGCCCCCCCCCCCTTAACATAATCTAATGCTAAAATGCTTAACTGATCCTGGATCAGCACTCCTACTGTGAGATGCTTTATACATACACTATGGACCCTGGAGAATTCTACAATGTGTTCTAGTGTTAAATAAAGCTAGGTGTCAATGATGAGTAGATGATACATGGAATACTGTAAAGAAATTAATACAACTAGCTCTTAATACAACACAAATGACATTCAAAATGTCTTCCTAATACTGAGCTTGCACAATGACATGGCCATTTTCAAGGACACAGGTCTTAATAAGTAGCACATGAATACATCCTTCATAAAATAAATATAATATTTTAATCTCATAAAACTATTATTTTATGAAGGATGTATTCATGTGCTGCACTATCAACACTAGTAATGGTGGTAATGTCATGCCTTGGTCATTGTATCTTGTGTTTTTGTTATATGTTTGGGTAGGCCAGGGTGTGACATGGGTTTATATGTTGTATTTCGTATTGGGGTTTGTATTAATTGGGAGTGTGTATTATTAGGGGTGTGTCTAGTTAGGCTTGGCTGCCTGAGGTGATTCCTAATTGGAGTCAGCTGATTCTCGTTGTCTCGGATTGGGAACCGTATTTAGGTAGCCTGAGTGCGCGTTGTATTTCGTGGGTGATTGTACCCGTCTCTGTGTTAATCACCAGATAGGCTGTAATTAGTTTCACTCGTTTGTTGTTTTCTTCTTCAGTTATTTCATGTACCGCATTATCTTCATTAAAAGTCATGAGTAACCTACACGCTGCATGTCGGTCTGACTCTCTGCAAACAACAGACGAACTTCGTTACAGAATCACCCACCACCATTCACAGACCGAGCAGCGTGTGAACTGGCAGGATCTAAAGGAGGACGTTATGGACGGCAGAAGCAGGGATTATACGACGTGGGAAGAAATCGACAGGTGGGCGGCCGACCCAGAGCGAGTGCAGGAGCCCGCCTGGGATTCCCTACAGCAATGCGAAGAGGGCTATACACGTATGGAATCGAAAAGGAAAGCACGGTTATACAGAGCGAAAACCGAAGGTAACGGGAGAAAGCGCAGAGAGAGAGTGGCTGAGTCAGGAATCAGACCTGAGCCTACTCTCCCTGTTAATCGTGAAGAGCAGTTGCAATGGGAGAGACTGCATCATTTGGAGATTTGGACATGGGAGGAGGAATTAGACGGTAAAGGACCCTGGGTGCAGCCGGGAGAATATCGCCGTCCCAAGGAGGAAATAGAAGCAGCTAAAGCGGAGAGGCGCAAGTATGAGGAGGCAGCACGGCGACGCGGTTGGAAACCGGAAAGTCACCCCCAAAAAAATATTGGGGGGGGGGCTAAAAGGGGAAATAGTTATGCCAGGTAGGAGACCTGCGCATACTCCCTGTGCTCACCATTGGGCTAGTGAGACCGGGCAGGCACCGTGTTATGCTATGGAGCGCACGGTGTTTCCAGTGCGGGTGCAGAGCCAGCTGCGACACATACCAGCCCTTCCTATTGGCCGGGCTAGAGTGGGCATCGAGCCAGGTAAGCTTGGGCAGGCTCGGTGCTCAAGAGCTCCAGTGCGCCTGCACGGTCCGGTCTATCCAGAGCCACCTCTACACACCAGTCCTCCGGTAGCAGCTCCCCGCACCAGGCTTCCTGTGCGTGTCCTCGCGCCAGTACCACCAGTTCCAGCACCACGCACCAGGCCTCCAGTGCGCCTCGCCTGTTCAGCACAGCCAGTGCTTTTCTCCCCTCCTGTGCTATCGGAGTCTCCAGCCTGTTTAGCGCAGCCAGAGCCTTTCTCCTCTCCTGCGCTGCCGGAGTCTCCTGTCTGTCCAGCGCCACCAGTGCTACCAGTCGGCCCAGCGCGTCCAGTGCGCCTCGCCTGTTCAGCGCAGCCAGAGCTTTTCTCCTCTCCTGCACTGTTGGAGTCTCCCGCCTGTTCAACGCAGCCAGAGTCTTTCTCCTCTCCTGCGCTGCCGGAGTCTCCTGTCTGTCCAGCGCCACCAGTGCTCCCAGTCGGCCCAGCGCGTCCAGTGCGCCTCACCTGTTTAGCGCAGCCAGAGCTTTTCTCCTCTCCTGCGCTGTTGGAGTCTCCCGCCTGTTCAGCGCAGCCAGAGCCTTTCTCCTCTCCTGCGCTGCCGGAGTCTCCTGTCTGCCCAGCGCCGCCAGTCGGCCCAGCGTCACCCGTCTGCCAGGATCCACCAGAAGTGCCAGTCTGCCAGAAGTGCCAGTCTGCCAAGATCTTCTAGATCGGCCAGACAACCTGAATCATCCAGTTCCACCAGCCAGCCAGGATTTACCGGAGCCTACTACCTGCCTGAGCTCCCTCTCTGTACTGGGCTCCCTCTCTGTACTGGGCTCCCTCTCTGTACTGGGCTCCCTCTCTGTACCGGGCTCCCCCTCTGTCCCGGGCTGCCCCTCTGTCCCGGGCTGCCCCTCTGTCCCGGGCTGCCCCTCTGTCCCGGGCTGCCCCTCTGTCCCGGGCTGCCCCTCTGTCCCGAGATGCCCCTCTGTCCCGAGTTGCCCCTCTGTCCCGAGCTGCCCCTCTGTCGCGAGCTGCCCCTCTGTCCCGAGCTGCCCCTCTGTCCCGAGCTGCCCCTCTGTCCCGAGCTGCCCCTCTGTCCCGAGCTGCCCCTCTGTCCCGAGCTGCCCCTCTGTCCCGAGCTGCCCCTCTGTCCTGAGCTGCCCCTCTGTCCCGAGCTGCCCCTCGGTCCCGAGCTGCCCCTCAGTTATGTGGGGATCAGGGTGAGGACTATTAGGCCATGGTCGGCGGAGAAGGTGGATTATCCTAGGACGCGAAGGGGAGGAACTAGGACATTTATGGAGTGGGGTCCACGTCCCGAGCCAGAACCGCCACCATGGACAGATGCCCACCCGGACCCTCCCTATGCTCTTGAGGTGCGTTCCGGAGTCCGCACCTTAGGGGGGGGGGTTCTGTCACGCCTTGGTCATTGTATCTTGTGTTTTTGTTATATGTTTGGGTAGGCCAGGGTGTGACATGGGTTTATATGTTGTATTTCGTATTGGGGTTTGTATTAATTGGGAGTGTGTATTATTAGGGGTGTGTCTAGTTAGGCTTGGCTGCCTGAGGCGATTCCTAATTGGAGTCAGCTGATTCTCGTTGTCTTGGATTGGGAACCGTATTTAGGTAGCCTGAGTGCGCGTTGTATTTCGTGGGTGATTGTACCTGTCTCTGTGTTAGGCTGTAATTAGTTTCACTCGTTTGTTGTTTTCTTCTTCAGTTATTTCATGTACCGCATTATCTTCATTAAAAGTCATGAGTAACCTACACGCTGCATTTCGGTCTGACTCTCTTCAAACAACAGACGAACTTCGTTACAGGTAAATCATTTGCCTGGCTACCTAAACTCCTTTATCTGGGCAAACGCTATGCCCACAGACGTTAGCTTCTTCTCCGCAATGAGTCTGGATTCCGATCCACTCGTCGGGCAAAACACTCGTCAACAATTTCTAGAATGCAAACACATTTCAACTGTTCTGATTGGTCCCAGAAACCAATTGGTTTGGCTAGAGCCAGAACACACGTGGATAAAGCAGCATTTAGAAAAAGTTGTCATTGGCTTTGACACTGATTGGTTAGAAATGATCCAATCACCAATGACTTTGTTTTGCATAACACCCATCATTTTGACATCACCACAAATTACTTCAATGAAGTCAGTCTCAGACTGAAGTATGTAGCAAACATACAGCAGCAGAAGATTTCAGTATGAGTCGTCAGGCAAGTAAATAATATCTATATTCTACGTAACAATACTGCACAAGCCTTCTCAGAATTAGAGCTACATGAATACAATACATCGGAGAGTTGTGTGTAAGGTGGTTATATCACCAGAGAACTGGCAAACCACCCAGCATTAATGTCCTGGGGGAATATGGATAGGTTTATTACTCGAAATCTGCCTCCCGTCTGGAAGATCCTCAGGCCAACCCACAGACTTTGGTGTGTGAAACTGGGCGTGTGGTACGATGACCTATGTGAGAAGAGAAATTGGACACTGTTCATTTTCTGTGTTGGTCTGTGTGTGTGCTTGTGCGTGTCCAATAGCTACATATGGAGAAACACAAGTGCAGTCTCATTTTAGCAGCCAAGCAACTTGTGGCAAGCAGATGCAATAAACACCAAATCTGTGGTTGCTTTTCTGAACGGGAAGGGGGGGGGGGGGGGGGTACACACTTCTGGGGTCTGTACCAAATTACATTTACAGTAGTTAATAGAGTGAGGCTATGCTGTTAAATGTCAATTTCATTACCAAGCCCTTCCCCTTGGAGAATGATTAGCTCGTTTAAGGCCAGGGGTAAATGTGTTAATGCAAGAGACACAGATAAACAGCATCAACCCCTACCCCATGCCAAGGCCCTGCCTATTTTACATTTTATTTGGGTTATTATCTCAGGAGAAAATGGTTCCCCTATGGCCTAAACATATTCTCATTTCTATTAAAAAGGGCCTTGCTGTTTTCTCCCCCCCTCCTATTCGCCTAGCCAATCCATTAAATCGGGCTGCCGCTATTGGCTAGAGCAATTTTCTCAGTGAATTATCAATAAAGTAATTACCAGTGTGTTGGAGCAAGGTTGGGGAGCTTATCGCTGGGTGACCCCCCCCGCGCTCACCCTGGATATGATCCCTAACCACAACCCATTTGGGTAATTATATCGTCGGGGGTGTGTAGCCTGGATAGTGGTGTCGTCGCCCCCGCGTTATCTGTCTGTATTATATTTCGGAGGCTAAACATGTTTTTCATTGAAAATTGGACATTAATGGCAGCCACATGATACCACTAGTGCTGGAAAACAGGCTAAAGTCTCGACTGGAATCCGACCCTGGTCAAATCATTATTCATACCCCCTCCTCCATGGCCCCCTGCCTCCCCCTCTCCATCCCCATCCCAGCAGCGACAACAGCCTGGAATTCTCTCTCATCCATCCATCCATCCTCTCTATAGTCTTCCAGTTGGGGACTGTGGACCGCTACTCCCAGGGGACTACAACCACTACCCCTACTAACAATCCATACTCGTAGGGTACAGTAGACAAGCGTAGGCAAAAATGCTAGATCCACAGTGCTATGTAGGTAAATGAAATGGAAAGTAATTCAGACCTTTTTCCACATTTTGTTACAGCCTTTTTCTAAAATGGATGTTCCTCAATCTACAAACAATACCCCATAATGACAAAACGAAAACAGGTTTAGAAATGTTTGCAAATGTATAAAATAAAAAAAACTGAAATATCTTGAGCTCAAGTGCATCCTGTTTCCATTGACTTTCCTTGAGATATTTCTACAACTTCTTTGGAGGCCACCTGTGGTAAATTCAAGTGATTGGACATGTGGAAAGGCAGACACCGGTCTATGTAATGTACCACATTGGACAGTGCATGTCAGAGGAAAAACCAAGCCATGAGGTCAAAGGAATTGTCCATCATTCGTCCTCCATCATTCTTAAATGGAAGAAGTTTGGAACTACGGAAAACCATTCCTGGAGCTGGCCGCCCAATCAAACTGAGCAATCGGGGGAGAAGGGCCTTGGTCAGGGAGGTGACCAAGAAGCCAATGGTCACTCCGACAGAGCTCCAGAGTTCCTCTGTGGAGATGGGATAAACTTCCAGAAGGACAACAATCTCTGCAGCACTCTACCAATCAAGCCTTTATGGTAGGGTGGCCAGGGCAAAAGCTGCATTACAGCCCGCTTGGAGTTTGCCAAAAGGCACCTAAAGGACTCTCAGACCATGAGAAACATGTCTCTGGTCTGATGAAACCATGGCCCTCAGGACAAGTCTCTGAATGTCCAGGAGTGGCCCAGGTCTGAATACTTTTCATTTAATTTACCTACACAGCACTGTGGACTTGAACCTCTGGAGACATGAAAATAGCTGTGCAGCGACACCCCATCCAACCTGACAGAGCTTGAGGATCTGCAGAGAAGAATGGGAGAAACTCCCCAAATACAGGTGTGCCAAACTTGCAGTGTCATACCCAAGAAGACTCAATGCTGTAATCGCTGCCAAAAGGTGCTTCAACAAAGTACTGAGTATATTTTTCTTTTTAAAACATTTGCAAACAAAATCTAAAACCTGTTTGTGCTTTGTCATTATGGGGTATTGTGTGTAGATTAATGAGGGGGGAAAACGATCCCAAATCCTAACTTGGGATCTGTGCAGGCAACTCAAATGTTTGTCCTTTAATATCAATACACAATTGAGGAGAAAGTCAAAAGTCACACGTAAGTTGCTTTGGCCCGATGTCCCGACTAGGACTCTTCCCACATCATACAAGTACTGGTTCTTCAACCAAACCTCCAAATATGCAAGATATAAAAACCACATCTGAAGGAAAAATATATATTCAAAAGACAAAAATACTTATTTCAGGAACTTCATTAAAGCATTTACCCCCGCAGAGTTCTTCCAGAGAGAGAACACACACGCAAGAGCACGCAGCAGCAGTTTCCCACTTAATTTAAAAGTGATATTTGTGATACGGCTCGAATGCAAAGCACCTTGAATGAGCAATAGCTGCATTTCCTGCTGCCAAAAGACATCCAAAACAGCTGGTCCTCCCCAGCGCTGTCCGCCGAACGCAATGCAAATATGTTAACCATCCAGCATTTATTACTTTTCAGTGCTCTTCAAACGCTGTGCCAGACACAAGTTTAATTTATGATATTCTCCTAATTACGATAGCTGTTGAAATCATTTCCCAAGCTGTTTCCCTCTTCCAAGCAGCTATATTATCTGTACTCTCTCACACACACACACACACACACACACACACACACACACACACACACACACACACACACACACACACACAAAAATAAAAAGGAAAGCACATCAAATTACAAGCGATGTAAAGTAGCTGATTTGCTAGCACAATTAACACAGCAAAGAGCAACCATGAAAGATTCCCCATAAAGTTTTTCTCCTTCCCCTCAAAACCATGAAAGGGGACGGTAAATATCTTCCACAATCATCAGTCTACTTTAAGTTAGCTCACAGCTGGCAACTGTCCAACAGTCTGCTGGACCAAGAAAGAAATCGGCACCCATTTAAGCCCACCCGCACAGCCCATAGGTCAAGTCATTTAGCCAAGTTTAAAGGCCTTCAAAAGGCTTCTCAGATCTACATGAACTCACATGGCTAACTGGTCAAAAAAATTACAATAAAATAGAAAAAAAAAGTTACTTTCTACGAGAGAAACAACATTTTATGAAATCATCATCTCTCTTCGGCGCGGTTGACTTCCAAGCTAGCCCTGCTGGCACCATGTGCCCACTGTCACTCACTGACGACACCACAATTCTAAACTGACCTGTCTGGTGACCCCTGGCATCGCAGCACATCATGACGCCATTCAGCAGCTGGAGTGAAAGGCATGATGGAGCGAATGTTCAGTCACTGAACCCAAACACAGGGTCAAGTGGAGGTCAAACCCCAAGACGAGGTGCTAACTCACTAACTCAACAAATTTCGCCAGAGCCAGTCATTCAACAAATCATTTATTTTCTTATATTTGGGTTTACTCAAAAAAAACATTTTGGGGGGGGGTTACAAACTCCAGTATTCCTTTTTCAATGTTTCATGTTGCTTCCTTTTATCTTGGTTGCAGCAGACAGAGGAATTAGAACACAGATATTTCAGTGTCAAACCTTAACTGTGTGTATTTAACAATTCATCAAAAATCTAATCAACATCACATTTTATTTGTCACATGCCAAATACAACAGGTCTAGCTAGACCTTACAGTGAAATGCTTACTTACAAGCCCTCAACCAACAATGCTTTGAGAAGTTAAGAAGAATAAGTGTTAAGTAAAAAAATAGATAAGTAAACAAAAACAAAAAAGTAACAAATAATTAAACAGCAGCAGTAAAATGACAATAGCGAGGCTGTATACGCTGTACCGGTACAGAGTTAATGTGCGTCGGCACCGGCTAGCCGAGGTAATATGTACATGTACGCAGAGTTAAACTGACTATGCATAAACAATAAACAGAGAGTAGTAGCAGTGTAAAAGAGGGGTCTGGGTAGCCCTTTGATTAGCTGTTCAGGGGTCTTATGGCTTGGGGGTAGAAGCTGTTTAAGAAGCCTTTTGGACTTAGACCTTGTGCTCCGGGTACTGCTTGCCATGTCTATGACTATCCACATCGAAGGGACAGTAGTGGAGAAGGTGGAAAGTTTTATGTTTCTGGGCATACACATCACAGACAAACTGAAATGGTCCACCCACACAGACAGTGCTGAAGAAAGTTAGCTTGTCCCCCAAAATCCTGACAAACTTGTACAGATGCACAATCGAGAGCATCCTGTCGGGCTGTATCACAGCCTGGAACGGCAACTGCACCGCCATCAACCGCAAAGTTCTCCAGAGGGTGGTGCGGTCTGTACAAAGCATCACCGGGGGCAAACTACCTGCCCTCCATGACACCTACAGCACCCGATGTCACAGAAAGGCCAAAAAGATCATCAAGGACAACAACCACCCGAGCCACTGCCTGTTCACCCCGCTATCATCCAGAAGGCGAGGTTAGTACAAGTACATCAAAGCGGGGACAGAGAGATTGAAAAACATCTACCTCAAGGCCATCGGACTGTTAAACAGCAATCACTAACTCAGAGAGGCTGCTACCTACATTGAGACCCAATCACTGGACACTAATAAATGGAACACTAGTCACTTTATTAAACATTGCCACTTTAAATAGTGCCACTTTAATCATGTTCACATATCTTACATTACTCATATCACATGTATATACTGTATTTTATACCATCTACTGCACCTTGCCTATGCCGTTCAGCCATCGCTCATCCACTTACAGGTACATATTCTCATTCACCCCTTTAGATTTGTGTGTATTAGGTAGTTGTTGGGGAATTGTTCGATTACTTGTTAGATATTACTGCACTGTCGGAACTAGAAGCACAAGCCTTTAGCTACACTCGCATTAACATCTGCATGTGACAAATACAATTATTTGATTTGAGTAGGGTGCCTGGATTCTGACAATTTTTAGGGCCTTCCTCTGACACCGCCTGGTATAGAGGTCCTGGATTGCAGGAAGCTTGGCCCCAGTGATGTACTGGGTCGTACGCACTATCCTCTGTGCCTTGGGGGTCGGAGGCCGAGCATTTGCCATACCAGGCAGTGATGCAACCATGCTTTTGATGGTGCAGCTGTAGAACCTTTTGAGAATCTGAGGACGCATGCCAAATCTTTTCAGTCTCCTGAGGGGGAATAGGTTTTGTTGTGCCCTCTGCACGACTGTCTTGGTGTGTTTGGACTATGATAGTTTGTTGGTGATGTGGTCACGTTCTGTTGCATAATTCAACAAGTGTGCTAATAGCAGGATACACTCGGATTAAAAAATCAACACGCTTGGATCTAGAATACATCTATCTATACATACTTTACATCGTTTGCGAGATCAGACATTATATCACACAGCCCGGTCGTTGAGAATGGGGGCGTGCTCGGTCCTCCATTTACTGTAGTGCACAATCAACTCCTCTGTCTTGATCACGTTGAGGGATATAGATTGTTGTCCTGGCACCACACTGGCAGGTCTCTGACCTCCTCCCTATAGGCGGTGTCATTGTTGTCATGCCTGGCCATGCCGTCATGAGTGAACAGGGAGTAGAGGAGGGGACTGAGCACGCACCCCTGATGGGCCCCCATGTTGAGGAACAGCATGGCGGATGTGTTGTTCCCTACCTTTACCACCCGGGGGTGGCCCATCAGGAAGACCAGGATCCAGTTGCAGAGGGAGGTGTTTAGTCCCAGGGTCCTTAGCTTAGTGATGAGCTTTGAGGGCACTATGGTGTTGAACACTGAGCTGTCGTCAATGAATAGCATACTCACATAGGTGTTCCTTTTGTCCAAGCGGGAAAGGGCAGTGTTGAGTGCAAGAGATTGCATCATCTGTGGATCTGTTGGGGCGGTATGCAAATTGGAGTGGGTCTACGGTTTCTGGGATAATGGTGTTGATGTGAGCCATGACCAAAGAACGTCATGGCTACAGATATGAGTGCTACGGGTCGGTACTCATTTAGCCAGGTTACCCTAGTGTTCTTGGGCACAGGGACTATGGTGGTCTGCTTGTAACATGTTGATTACAGACTCAGTTGAAAATGGCAATGAAGACACATGCCAGTTAGTCAGCGCATGCTCAGAGTACACGTCCTGGTAATCGATCTGGCCTTGTGAATGTTGACCTGTTTAAATCTTACTCACATCGGCTACGGAGAGCGTGATCACATAGTCATCTGGAACAGGAGAGGGAGACTACTCAGACAGCCACGCTTCAGACATAACGTGTTCTTAATTAGCAGGTGGGCTCTTAGAGGCAAGATGATGGGGAGTTTTTTTCGCCTCTGTCCTTTTTATTTCTGTGTATTTATGAAGTGGTGGAAGATCTGAGGCCCTTACAATAATAGTGTTTTATTGTTTAAATGTGGACGGTTATGCTGTGTGCTTAAGTGATTTCAGGAACCTCACAACTGTAGTATAAGAAATATCATAAATGCTGAGACGAAACATGTGGGCTCACGGTAAAAGGGGGGGGGGGGGAATGAGCGACACAAAACAGACACGCATTCCACCTCGGAGGGGGAAACCACACATAATTAAACAAATAAGTGCATCTGAAATATTGCCTCGTAAAACCACCAAACGATTCGTTTTACTCCGACAGAGTGAAACAAAAGAAAGAGTACATAACCCCCCCCCCATAAATAAATTCAGAGGTGATGTTGAGAACACGGTATCTCAAAAAATATAATAATAATAATAATACGTTCAGAGAAAACTTCTCTGCGACACGTGTCGCTGCGGATCATGAAAGTGTCTGAAGCCACATTTTTTTTAAAACAGATGCAGACAGATATTACATTTTATTACTGATCAATCTGGGGCTTCTTACAAGACGGCTCTCTAACTGATGGGATTTCATCAGGCCGTACGACACACTGCAGCCGATTGTTGATAGCCCAATAACCATGGGGCTCACTTCAAAGAGGGCCGCATCAGGTCCCTTAAATCAACACACACATGCGAGCGCACACACACTATTCACTGACGAAGCTTTGACTGCCTGAGCAATATACTGGTCCTGCGCAGAAGCACTGAGGTACTCCAATGCACTCCTCCAACCAATCACAGGGAGGAAGGGTGGACACGTGACAGGTGATGCATTCCTCCACGTGTCTCCGACTTGGCCAGGAGCTCCATCATGGGATGCCCCAAGCCGGACGGACAGAACGAAGGAAAAGAAAGAAACACACTCTCCAAAACTCAAGCTCGTTGAGAAAGTGTTTCATTACTTTTCAAAGTGTCCAGATTTCAGTCAAGAAGCACATGATCCCAATCTATTTTTTCATTTTGCCATCCTTTTTTTTAAACAATTAAAATATTAGATGGATAAGTGAAACCACATTTCCCCCTGCCTGTACACGGGTAGAAGACAAGTGCTGCCTGCCTGGGAGATTCCATTAGTCCACAATTTGTATGGTGGCTGTTCTGGGGAGGGTGGAGAAGGGGGTGACAGTGGTGCTCCTGACAGGCTAGAGCACATGGCTCTGCTTAGCACGCGCACACACACGCATAAATGTAAGCACGGACACACAGGCATGCAGACACACAAAGAGACAAAATTGGGAATATAAGTATATGAATTGTTTTTAATTATAACAACTAGCATCACTAGTTGTCTAGAGGAGGCCTAGCCTAGGGGAGACATGTCCTGCAAAGTATTCAAACAAAGCTGTCAGTGAGTCATAAGTAAGATGCTGGTACCTGGGCTCCCAAGTGGCGCAGCGGCCTAAGGCACTGCATCTCAGTGCTAGAGGCGTCACTACAGACCCTGGTTAGATTTCAGTCTGCATCACAACCAGCTGTGATTGGGAGTCCCATTGGGGCCCAGCGTCGTCCAGGTTAGGCCGTCATTGTAAATAAGAATTTGTTCTCAACTGACTTGCCTAGTTTTTAGTTTTTATTTAACGAGGCAAGTCAGTTAAGAACAAATTCTTATTTACAATGACGGCCTACCCCTAAACCGGACGACGCTGGGCCAATTGTGCGCTGCACTATGGGTCGTGATACAGCGTTCCAATACATCCATTGGTGTCATGAGAAGGGCTAGCAGCTAATGTTAGATTCAGCTCAGATCTCCGACAATGCATTCAACGCCATTGGTGATCGCTATAAAAACCCTGGTTTTAAAATGGTCCAACTGGTATTTGAGGAATAAATTAAGATAGAATAGAAAGCTGTGACCCTGCTCTGTTAAGCAGAAAATTAAACTGCTTTCAAAAGTGTTTTTCCAACGACTGGGCATGCATGTTTTTCTCCCTGTGCCACTCGCAATTTGATAGCGCCCAGAGGAATATTATTTTCTCCCATAGAATTGGACAAGCTGACCAATTGAATAGGTCAACCCTTCTACCTAATCAGTTGTACAACTGAAATGCAATCCTATTGTATTATCTGGTGTTGAATACTCTTTCATTTTATTTAACTAGGCTAGTCAGTTAAGAACAAATACTTATTTACAATGACGGCCTACCCCGGCCAAACTCGGACAGCTCTGTGCTAATTGTGCGCCACCGTATGGGACTCCGAATGACGGACGGATGTGATACAGGCTGGATTCTAACCAGGGACTGTGGTGATGCCTCTTGCACTGAGATGCAGTGCCTTAGACCTCTGTGCCACTCGGGAGCCTAGTTAAATGCAGGTTAAATAAAAAAATTAAAAGGGCCCAATCGTATGTTAAGTCACAGGAAATGGCTATTGAATGGAGAAGCGTGTGTATCATACCATACGGCTGCAGACGGTCAGGGAGGTGGAGGATGGACATACAGTGGCCGTTCATCTAAGCTTAATTGAGAGGAAGCCATGGTCGTTCATTAAAGAAAAAAAGATTTAAGAAAAAAGAAAAACTGAAAACTCTTGCCGGTCGGCTACTTCATGGGGTGACCTCCTGAGTCAGACAGGGGTGCCCCCATCGGGAGTGAGTGGCGAGACCAGTCTGGGCTGTGGGGTACGGCGTGAGATGCCCCCTTTCCCCCCCCCCCCACAGCGCCATTAAACCCAGGGTTCTGAAGCCACTCGCTCCAAACAGCTCAATGACAACACACGGCCTGGCAATTAGAAATAATTAGGCAGTCATTTTGGTGGCAAGTCTTTTTAAGTGCATATATAACGACGCAATGATGCTTATTAGCCGGCCCGAGCGAGCCGAGACTCAAACGGCCACCGAAATAATTATGCCACTGATCACAAAGCGTCTGCACATCTCTGTACTTCACCTTAATGCGTTTCAAAAATCCACTTCATTACCTCCAGTAATTAATCCTCCATTAATTGCAGGAAAAGCCCAGTTTACCTCCCTTCGTTTCTAATTATCATCTTATAAATAGTTATGGTTCTAATTAATGTGTTCATTAGGCAGGATATTTTTCTCAAAGCCGTGCTCGGAGCCAAAGGTTCAGCGTCTCTCTCAGAAGCCTAACCAGCCAGAAGGTGAGGCCATTCTGGTTGCATTTGCTTTTATTTTACTACATTCAACCTCCTAATTGGCATTTAAAACCCAATTTGGAAGAACTTCAAGAAGCTTAAATGGAGGAGAAACGTAGGGAAGGGAGAGATTCATTTTCTATTCAGTTTTCCGATACCAGGGCAAAGAGTCTTTCTCTCTGTCTATCTCTCTTGTTCTCACACACTTTCTGTCTCTATCACACTCTGGCCAAACGGGCGAGCTCTTTTTGACGTGATGAAATGAACGTACAGCTCATTGTGTATTAGGAGCTGCTGCCATCTTTCTCCAAACCGGTCCAAATGTTGACTGACGGGTGAATGACACGTCTGTTTATTGAGGGATTTCTTAAGAGGTAGGAAGCTGCTAGTACTACAAAGTGAAAGCAGAATCCTGAGCTCTCCGTTTGAAGGCCAGAGTGCCGTGAACAACAGAGAGAACTGAAAGGCCCAGTCAAAGCAAAAGCCTCTGGACAATAAATACATTATCCGAGCGAGGTCAAGGCAGAACAACAGCCCCTAATATTTACAGAGACAAACCAATCTGACGGGCAATATTGGGTGATTAAAATACGTTGTTGTCAAGGTTTTCTTCACGTTTCGCATTCAGGAGCCGTTGCTGTTTGGCGGACCAATCGGTCATAATTTCTGACACGGAATGAATTTAGAGCAACGTCTAGTCGAGCTCTTTAGTGTCAGGAGGTTCCTACGAGATGCTCAAAGACCGTCTGAGTTTTCTGTGGCACGGTTGTTTTCTGAACAAAAATAAAACAACAAAAAACATTTTTGCAGAGGAAAACCTAAAAGCGAATGAACCCTTAAAACATTTTTTTTTTTTTTTAATTGGTCTACTCCAAAGCGTTGGCAAATTGGATTATTGCATTGGGGCTTTCACATAGCATTGTCTGTGTGTCTGTGCGTGCATGCGTGTGTGTGTGTGGGTGCATGTGTACCTGTGCATATACATGCGCTCGTGTGTGTACATGGGCTCGTGTATGTGTTTGTTTAGCGGTAGAACAGACTCTGGCTGATCTACTGCGCGGCTAGGTTCCCACCCAGGGGAGTGGGGCTCGGGGCTGGTGCCGAGTGTGTGCCTGGGGGAGGGTGGGTGGACGGTGGTGGACGGGGGGGGGGGGGTTGGCAGGAGAGGGGAACAGAGCCTCGCGGCGAGCCAGGGATGAAAGGGCCCGTCCGTGTCAGTCACTTACTCCTCTCTTTGGTAAATAAAGGTTTCTGACAACAAAGCAGCGAGCAGCGCTTGACTGGCCTTTAAAGGGGATAAATAAAAAAGACTGGATGCAGAGGGGGAAAAACCTCTGAAAAAGCCTCTCAGATTCTCCAAAATGGAAGCATGTTGATTTGTATGAAGTAAAGAGCACGCACCACAACCAAACCGGGTCATTTTTCAGCTTAAAACCAACATTTTGTATAAAATCGGGTATAATGAGAGAACTGGAGGAAACATATATCCCTCGCCACCAGTCTAGGAGGTGAATGAGAGGAGAAAGCCCAGTGGTATAACAGACATGTATAGAGGAGCAGGTTGTCCTGTAAGCAGCATTCAAACACACACACACACTAAACAGGTTAGGCTACACACTCATTGCTGACAGTAGAAAAACTATGATGGAGAACTGTGACACAAAAAAAATAAAAACATTTGAGTTGTTATTTTCTGCTCTTACCAGGTACTATACAAATTCACATCTTTCTTTTTCTACATCCTATTCTCAAGCTCTGGGGTAGAAACCCAGATTTGGGTTGTCATGTCCGCAACACACACACACTCAGATCGGATCCCCATAGCAAACCACTGGGCCCAGACCCAACCAGACACACTGATGGGTTATCCAGATTCTGTGTAAACAGTGATGACCAGAACTTTCTTAGCACGTTTTCAAAGCCCCCGTCCGCCTATAAACTCTTGACTTTTTTTTTCCTTCCCTCTCTCAGAAAGGCCTGATTCTCATTCCCCCTCCTCTCTACACTTGGTGACCTTTGCACTGGCCCCTAAAGTGGTGCAGTCAGGAAAAGCCATCAAGCAGATGTACTGCGGCCGCCCCGCAGTAGATTAACCCGGAAAGTTGCTATGCAAAATAAATATTGGGCCATCACTTACGTCTTGTGTGATCTTCAACAGCGATCCGAGCAAGCGACTACTACGCCAACGAGAGGGTTTCCCATTCTGATACCTCCGAGCTACGGCATATGCACTATCCCAACATGCACACTAGTGCAGTCCTAGGAGCTCCTAGCCCCTCCAGACTGCCAGAGCGACAGTGTTTCCTGGATGAGTTCACTATCCTTAGGGAAGGAGGGCATGATAATTAGGGGCTCCTCCATTTGATGCAGATGACAATCACAGTGATCCAACAACTCTGCAGTTTCTTGTGGGCTAATACCTTACACAAGCACTATGCTCCCCAAACGGAACATGTCACTGAAATATTAATGAGAGAAATGTAAGCATCTTTGCGTGCATATATATGTATGTGGGTGGGTGCATGCGTGGGTGCGTGCGTGCGTGCGTGACGTCTGGTGTTTGAGGTCAAGTGGTAGATTAGTAACGCTATGATGGCCTCCAATCCCTTCCCGTGAACCTGCCATTGATTTAACACTGACTGACTGACTGACTGACTAACAGACAGCCATGGCTTTAACCTGTGACTCTCCTGCACCCCCATAACTTCACAAACTTCCCCTAAAATGTTCCTATGATCCCATCCGTAATTCTTAACCGTGTTGTCTTCGTTGGAGCAGGTTTAGGTGAGTTCAGATAGACGTGTGCTCGGTGCCTAGCCATCCCCAGTGAACTGGAGCCGGAGCGGTGAACTGAGCCATAACACCTCTCAATATAACGCTGGCTTGGAGATCTGACTTCTCTGATCAAAGGGAATAAACATTAATGACTAATGGATAATCTGCTACACTTGTCTGTTTTGCATTTCGGGGGGTTAGATTGGCCACCTCTGGGGGGGGGAATCTCCACTCTTCAAATCATTTTCTGATTGCAGATGGAGTCGCTTTGGAATAGTAAACACATAAGAGCTTCATAGAGCATTATTCTTATTTCCTATATATTTTTTGTATTTATACATATAGGATTCTAAAGAAAGTAATATCCACCCCCCACACCAACTGTCCTAACCTTTTCCCCTGCAATATTTCTATGCAGCTGTTATCATTCTCATTCATCTGAATAATATCCCTCTCGTCCCATCCTTTTTCTCTCCCCTCTCTCATATTCTATATCACATGCCACGCGGGCGTCCCGGGCTGCTACGAGCGAGTGCCTCAAATCCTGTCAACTTATCAATCACAGGGGCCCTGTCCACTCAATCCACCTCTGATTTATCAGGCAGCCTCGACCCAAACCCTTTTAACACGACAGTGACAGATAGCAGCCCAGACCATGGCAACCTGTTCCACTTTTATCAAGTCAAGACATTACGAAACTTGCTGTGCTCCCCCCACCCCCACTGTTAACCCCCTGCTTAAGACATTTTAATCGTAGTGCTTCATTTTTGGATTTCTCAAACTTTCGCCTGCAATATCAGTTCTGTTATACTCAAAGACAATATTTTTACAGTTTTGGAAACTTTAGAATGTTTTCTATGCTAAGCTGTCAATTATATGCATATTCTAGCATTTTGTCTTGACAAAATAACCCCTTTACTTTGGGAACGTTATTGCTCCAAAAATGAAAATAGTGCCCCCTAGTTATAACAGGTTAAGCCGTTTACAGGAGGCTTCCCTCTTTAATCGCATTGCTTTTTAATCGCATTGCTTCACAGAGATATTATCAACTGTAATTCCAAATCTCCCTACCACATTGATGTGACACTGGCATTACATAACGCTCAGGAAGGAGACGCTTTCTGCCTCCTAGAGGAACGTACATTGGCGCGAAAAGTGCAAATCAATCCCAGAACAACAGCAAAGGACCTTGTGAAGATGCTGGAGGAAACAGGTACAAAAGTATCTATATCCACAGTAAAAACAAGTCCTATATCGACATAACCTGAAAGGCCGCTCAGCAAGGAAGGAGCCACGGCTCAAAAACCGCCATAAAAAAGCCAGACTACGGTTTGCAACTGCACAATGGGACAAAGATCGTACTGTTTGGAGAAATGTCCTCTGGTATGATGAGTAGAACTGAAAAAGCAAGTGCGAGCAAGGAGGCCTACAAACCTAATCCAGTTACACCAGCTCTGTCAGGAGGAATGGGCCAAAATTAACCCAACTTATTGTGGGAAGCTTGTAGAACGCTATCCGAAACATATGACCCAAGTTAAGGAATTTAAAAGGCAATGCTACCAAATACTAATTGAGTGTATGTATACGTCTGACCAACTGGGAATGTGATGAAAGAAATAAAAGCTGAAATAAATAATTATACTATTATTCTGACATTTCACACATTCTTAAAATAAAGTGGTGAACCTAACTGACCTAAGACATGGAATTTTTACTAGGATTAAATGTCAGGAATTGTGAAAAACTGAGTTTGAATGTATTTGGCTAAGGTGTATGTAAACATGCGACTTCAACTGTACAAACAATGTAATTCTCCATTTAAGAAGAGCACCTCCACCCAATCAGGCTCCCCTGCTAGCTCCGGCAGTCCATAGCCTCCGTCACCAGTTTTCTTCATTACTTCCATCTTATCTAACCTGCTGAAGATATGAAACCGCTCATTTGTGACTAAAATGGTTCGCCACTTTTTTCCCATAGCAATACAAAAAGAAAATAAGGTGCCTTGTGCGCATAAAACATATTTTTAAAAAGCCTTTTCTTATAGTGCTAACAGATTTAAACAGTCAGTCAGTCAGTCAACACATGATAATGATGATAATAATATTTCAATAAACCATGAATGGATAATTATGTTTTAATTGCATTAATTAATTAAAGCAGGTTTCCCCTATTTTCTTGTGTTCCCCAAAGAGGGGCGGGGAAGCAAACAAAATGTGTCTGACCTCCTGGGTCTGTGTGTGAGCCTGTACTTCATTAACACAAACCAAAATAAAAAAGGTGTTTGTGTTGTGTGTGTGTGTGTGTGTGTGTGTGTGTGTGTGTGTGTGTGTGTGTGTGTGTGTGTGTGTGTGTGTGTGTGTGTGTGTGTGTGTGTGTGTGTGTGTGTGTGTGTGTGTGTGTGTGTGTGTGTGTGTGTGTGTGTGTGTGTGTGTGTGTGTGTGTGTGTGTGTGTGTGTGTGTGTGTGTGTGTGTGTGATTAGCTGTCACAGTAGTACAGAGTGGCTCAGAGAGTCTCTTTCAATGACAGTCTGCCACGTTATAATGGCCTTCGCCACAACAGCAAACAAACCACACTGAGCTGCTGCTGCCTGCTTGGCACGCACGCACGCACGCACGCACGCACACACCAAGTCCCTACAAATGTTTTTTTTGTTGTTTGAATATGTTTTGCTGTAAACTGAACTGCAAGCAAAATGGCAACATTCAGTTTGTGGTTGCTGGAACCAATCATGATCAAATGTCATTACATTGTGAAATTCAGCCAAAAATCAGGGACAAGCACAGGGTATGGGTACGGTGAAGAGAGTATAGTGTGGCGTGTGTGTGTGCATGCATGTGGTAGTCAGACACCTATTGAAAGCCAGCACCTTCTACTGTCCATCCTCATACCCACAAAACTATAGTAGTGCCACTGTACTCTCTTGAGCCCTTCTCTCCCCCCACCCAGCCCCCACCCATCCCTACTACCTCAGTCCCCATCATACCTGCGGGTGCGGCTGCGTGACCTACGGGAGCGGTTGGTCCTGCCTCGGTCTCTATCTCCACTACGACTCCTCCTCCTGCGAGACGAGCCGTGGGACGAGCTGCTGCTGGACCGCCGCCTGCGTCTGACACACACAGATACACACACACACACACACACACACACAGAGGATAATTCCAGTCATTGATTAACCCGCGCTAGAATGACTCACTGTGCTGGTCTGAGTTTAGCAGCTCAAACTCATCTTCTTCTTAACCACATATTAACCACTCGCTCACCCCCTCGCACCCTCTCCCGTGTTTCCACTCCAAGCAGTATATTCTCTCTTATTCTCTGTGTTCTTACCCGCCTTTCACAACACGTTAAGACTGAGCAACAGAGAAAACATGTCTCCCAGTCCCATCTTATACATAAAATAATTTATATATCCCTCAAAATAATAATTTAGTCTGTTGTTAATTTCGGTAATCGAATAATTCCCTCATTACTTTCCATAATTAGCCCCCTAGAAGTGCCGGTGGTTGTTCATCAAATCTATCAAATACTTTTGTTGTGAGTGAAAGAGCGCGCGAGAGAGAGCGCTGTATTAGTATCTGCCGGGGTTGGATGGATCGCAGAAGCGGGTTGGTTCAGGAAGAAGGCTTCCATCGTGGCCTTGACTCAAGCACTTCACACATGGGTTCAGCATAAGAAACGTGCAGGACAAGACATGTTATTTGAACTTGCGGTATACACACACACACACACAGGCGTGTGACGATAATGTTAAGAAAACACGGCTGGTTCGCTCAAAGCGAAAGCTGCCACTAAGGCACATGAGAGGGAGGCTGCCTGTGTACACCGACATGATGGAAGCCATCCAAGTGAATAGTGGGAGCAGGTTTGACATGTGCACTAACACTGACTGTGTGTTCGATGTCAACTCAATGGGTTGTGTGGGGGAGCTCTTTAATGCCTGGTGAACAGCTAGTGAACACGTGCTGCTCTTCACTGGAGACTTCAGTTAACGATTATCTTTCCACGTGTAGTGTGCATTCCAATCGGCACCATATTCCCTATATAGTGCACTACTTTTGACCAGGGCCCATAGGCAGATGTAGCCTCATACATAAAGGCCCAACTTGTATCTATTTTCAACCCAATGTCCATTCATTGGCCATGTCCAAATCCTTGATTTGTCAGAAGCATTTCCTAGGCAGCTAATGAATGGCTGACTGAGTAGGAAGACTGAAGGCTAAGAGGTTAAACGGCTACAACCAGCCCCATCTCACACCGCCCAGCCGGCCCCAGACCAGCGAGCCATTCTCTCAAGAACACCAATGATTTCCCATCTCGCGTAATGGACCCTGACCAAAGTGCATAAGTAATGACCATCAACCGGCCTGGTCTAAACAACTGCAGAGGGAGTGTCGAGCGTGTGCGCGTGTGTAGGAGACTGTCCAGTATCCTCTGTTAAAGAGACCCTCAGCGACATCATCAGCAGTCATTTACTCACAGACACTTTCTCTCACACACAACCTGGACAAACACATTTAAAAACATTAAAAAGCCTGTGGGTCTAAATGATGGCAGTAACATCAACTACTAACTACTGGTAATTACATTTATTCATTGTAATAGCCTATGTCCAACACATGTAAAGTGTTGGTCCCATGTTTCATGAGCTGAAATAATCACTAATCTGGCTTTTAAGTCAGGCTATAAAAATTTGCTTTTTTGTTAAAATTTAACTAGAACCATGCATAGTGCACTAATTCACTAATAATGACTAACTTCTTGTAGCAGGCATTAGGCTATAGAAAATTAACACAGATGAACAATCTCTCAAGCACACGTGCTTGTAATTATCCTTATATAATTATCCTTATATAATTATGTTTCATGCTTATTGCATATGTATAATACACAGACTAGACAGTTAGTATAACTGGTTAAAATGCTACGAGTGGTACGTGGCACCCCAATGCCGCGCGCGACAAACTGAGCATTTATTTTCCAGAATCCAGAATAATACACTCATTTTAGTAGTGACTTCTCTGCGCGCAATCTGAGTAGTTGTGACATAAAAGGGGTATCGTTAAGTTAACTTCTCTATTACAGTAAAATAATGTTGGACCAAACCTCAAATAGCGAGTTGAAACCTCTTTTCAGAGAGGAAGATGTGACCTCTCAACTTTGTTGGCATGAGAGGGCAGGGGGAGGGGCTTGGTGTGTAAACCATAGAGGAAGAGGTAAAGCGCTAAAAACCTGTCCAAAATAAGGCCAATGCGTTTCTAAGAGCTCATTTTGGACCTAAGCTTGTCGCCTGCCTTTGAGACAACGACTCCCATTGTTAGGGTGGAGACATGAGCATCTCGTCATTATATACAGAGCTCTGGTGTAAATGGGAAGGTGCACACAGCACAGAGAAGCGAAGCGAAAGACAAGACCAAAAATACAACAGGAGAACAAGCTGTCAAGAAAACAACAAAAAAACATGAATTCTTGCAATAAAGGCACTTGGAATAAAATATAATTAACTTGATACATCACCCAGCCCTACGTCCAACCGGCCTAACAAACGCAGACCACGTAACCGACTTCAGTGGGCAAACGCTCACCTTCGATGGTCACTGGCAAGCTGGAGAAGTGTGCTCATCACGGATGAATCCCGGTTTCAACTGTACCAGGCAGATGTGGACGAGCGGTTTGCTGATGTCAAAGTTGTGAACAGAGTGCCCCATGGTGACGGTGGGGTTATGGTATGGGCAGGCATAAGCTACGGACACCGAACAGAATTGCATTTTATCAATGACAATTTGAATGCAGAGAGACAACGTGACGAGAGCCCCATTGTCGTGCCACTCATCCACACTATCACCTCATGTTTCAGCATGATAATACACGGCCCCATGTCGCAAGGATCTGTAATCAATTCCTGAAAGGCTGAAAATGTCCCTGTTCTTCCATGGCCTGCATAATCACCAGACTTGTCAACCATTGAGCATGTTTGGGATGCTCTGGATCAACGTGTACAACAGCGTGTCCCAGTTCCCTCCAATATCCAGCAACTTCGCACAGCCATTGAAGAGGAGTGGGACAACATCCCACAGGCCACAATCAACAGTAACTCAGTAAAATCTTTGAAAATGTTGCATTTATATTTTTGTTCAGTGGAATAACCATATTATCAAGTTAAAACATCAAGTTCTTCGCTCTGATCCTATGTTGTGACGGCCATATCATTATTATCAGAGTATCAGTTGGTCATCTAACCTCTGTTCCAGACAATCTTTAGGAGAATCTCAATTGGTTTTGCTTGACTTCTCCCTCTCCTCAGTCCTCGTCTGCTTTTGAAAAAGGTCAAAGGTAATCGAGGAGCGGAGCCGAGGAGAGGAAACAAATGCGCTTGTATGAAATGAGACTCCTTCTCCTCTCGCAAATCATCAGGCAAATTATGTTTACAGGGGTAGAATCCCAAAATAAATGTGTACAGTGATAACTAATTTAGCCAGTTGTGCAAGTAATTTAAGAGATAAACGGATAAGTATTGTTTTTAAATGTGTGCATGCTTTTATCCTTTGAGACAACAGCTGATTCAAAGGGGGTGTGGCTGATTTTAAAACACTTCCCGCTAGCTGCCAGGAGCATACTCTTGTGCATCCTCTGCTAAAGTAGGTAATCGAGGAGGTGAGCATACTCCTCTGTTCTCCTACTAATGAATTTACAATCTTCTTGACCACTCAACCACTTATCGGTTTCAAGGTCACGGAGGAGAGTAGCACAGAGGAGTTGCAGCGAGGACAGACTTTTTCCCAATGAGTATCTCCCACTAGCAAACCACTGTGGGTACTTATCCGTTTATCTATAAAAATGACTTGCTCAACTGGTTGACCACACGAATAGCCTATTACGTACAGTATCTGGCAAACCAAACCAAATGTTGTTTAGGGCCAAATTTGGCCCGCGAATTCCACTTTGGGCAGCCCTGCTTAAATATAAAAAATTTAAAAAAGTGATGGAAGACAGTGTAAGTACCATGATGAATGAAGTAGTATAGGGTGCCCACCCACTCTGCCCAGAGTTGGTGGAAAAGAGCATTGGTGATGAAATTTCACTTCCTTATGTTATAAAATATATTTTATCAAGACAAATATGATTATTCATGTTCTGAATTGTTCCGTGGGGTCTTTAAGAAATCATTAACATTATATCCAAAAAGTCCAATTTCATAACCTAAAACATCCAATAATAAGCCCCAAGCTCTCTTGACATAGCGGTGCAATTTTTTGTGGTAGTCGTCTTCAAAGTTGTTTCCAAGGGTCGCAATTGTTTTTGTAGCATGACATGACCTGAATTAAACGTACAAGGCTTTAAAAAATAAAAAGCTTTGTATACGCTTTGTGCTCTGTTGACAAGGCATAAAATTGATTTTTATTTTTTTATCAGCCAAAATATTTGTTTTGCCACTAACATTATACCAACAAAACACTACAAAAAAAATTATGAGCATGGTTTGTGATGTTTCTAAAACAATAAATGTATTACTAGTAAGACATAACGTGGTATATTGTTTAATTTCATTTTTTGTGACCTGAGCCTTTTAACCAAAATATCACAGATGAGACAAAAAATGTCACCTTCCCCTTTAAGGGCGGGAGATTAACATGGTAACGCGACTCGAGTCGTGTTTCTGCCTGTGAGATTGAGTTTGACTAGTAGAAGCATTGTCTTTTCTTCCCTAGCAGTTGAAACTCAAACATAGAACAATTTAGCTTGTGAACAAAACAATGTAAATTACCAACAAACACAGCCCCTAGCCAAGCAAGTGTTGAAGCGCGAGGTGCAATAGGCTATGTAGGGTTCGTAGTTCTTTAACTGTCTGATTCATTTACCAGCTATGAAACAAAACGGCAGAAATACTTTGAAAACAGCTAATGTTGTATGTACTTTGCTATAAGTATAATCATACTTGACTATTTTTATTCACAAATGCGAGTGAAATGCTTGCACTGTGGAGCACTGACCACCCACCAAGGCCAAAATCAAATTTTAGGGCCTGTCCGTTGTCATTTCACAGAGATACTTCTTTCATATTAATTCAAAATGAATACAAGAGTATCCTAAAATATGAAAATACTACATGTATCAAAATCGATATCAATCTTCCCTCTATTGTTTTTTTGTCCTGCAGATTTACCCATTGGTCAAAATATGTGTTTTTGATTGGACACCCTTAGTAAGTAGTTCTATAAAGTAGTATTATCCTATTCAATTAAAACTGTCTTTCAAGAGTGGTGGCTGATTTTTGAAAATATATATTTTAAAGGCACAAGTTTCACTGACAGATTTAGGATAGCTATCTATGTAGATAGAGGAGAGGGATACAGGATACAAAATGAGAGGCGGGACGGGGATCCAACCGTCGCCTCCATAGGCATATGTGGTCTGCGACGGTGGGACTACTACTAGACCAGCCCCCGTTACAGCTTTACACATCCAGTTTGCTCCTTCATTCATGCACCTCTGTTAAATGGCGAGGTAGCGACAGTATACCTGTTCCTCTAGTGTTGCACACAGTACACCTACCACGCATGTCTGTCCTTTCTGTCTGTCCTTTCTGATGTTGTGATGTAGGTCTGCGTCCTCCTATATTTGCCAGTGAAGTAGTTCTCTCATCTACCGATCTCTGTAAATTGGAGTATTTCTATATAGACCTACCTCCTGTCTCTCTCTCTGGAGCGACTCCGCGAGCGGCTGCGTCTGCTGGACCTCTTGCTGCGGCTGGTCACCCGGCTGCCAGAGGAGCTGGAGGAAGAGGAGCGCCTTCTGTGCTTCTCCTTCTTCTTCCTCCTGCTACGGCTATCCTCCTCGCTGTCAGAGGTGTGGCGACCCATTATCCCTCACTAAACTGGGTTGGAGGAGAGAAAGCATAAGAGGACGTCTTATTTAATCAAACACTCATTTATTGATTGCTCAGATGAAACAGTAGGCCTACATCTAGCCGATTAAACTTTACTCCACGATTATTATTTTTTAAACGACTGATTTCAGCACCCAGGGAATAGCCTGCAATTACACACGACATTGTTATGTGTAATTGCAGGCTATTTTTTGGGTGCTGAAATCAGTTGTTTTCAGAGTGCGCTCCAGTCCGCCAACACTAGTCGCCTCTCAACTCCATCTTACATCGTTGAGTTAAATCAGCCAGCTTAAATCCTGCAATGCGTAGCTATACCGTGGCTAGTGGCTTCATTGTTTAATGTCCCCCCTTCCATCCTCCAAGACTGACATGTACTGGATAAATAACCGTTATATTCTGAATATACATGAGCAGTCAGTATGCCAAAGAGCTACTATAGCTAGCTAACTTCCCCAACTCGGTTCCACCTGCCTAGTAAGAGAGCGTGGACAGAATGTAAACAATTAACAGACATTATCATAGAGCTTAACTTGCGACAGTTGACTAGCATAATGGCTAGCTTCCCATTCTAAAATAATTGTTCAAATAGCTATCGCGTATGCCTGTGTTAAAAAATATACTGTGAAGTTTTAATTTGCAGGTTATAGCATGCAGACAGAATGTGCACTTTCAGGACTGCTGGCATGCTAGCTAACGTGTTAGCTTTCGTTTGCAGCTAAACACAGCTGACTCTATTCTAGGCATTTTTGTGTTACGCACGCCCTTCTGATCGGTAAATCGCTACAACGTTATTACCAGCGTCGACGTATTTCAAACATTACTTATACAGTGGCTGTAAATTGGGGGGGGAACAACAATTCATACCAGGTATCTTGCTACAAATGTCTCTTCTTCTTCTTCTTCTTCTTCTTCTTCTTCTTCTTCCTCCTTTTTCTTCTTCTTCAGTGGTGTTTATCCGCGGTTGGCATCCAACGTTATGGTGCATTACTGCCATCTACTGTACTGGAATGTGGGCCATAGACAGGGAGAATTTAATCCTACCTGCCAGCCCTGTTGCTCTTAAAAAGTATATATTTGAGACTGTATCTAATGACGTTTTACTCTATATAGTCTTTAAACTAATTTCCTGTATCCCCTTCTCCCTCACACTAGATATCAGCCTCTCTTTTTCCGTCTGTTACTGCCCACAATGTAGCAATACATGCTACTCTGTTTCCTGGCAATAATGACACACTCCTGTTGGATACTTTACGATCACATTTGAGGTCTTATTCAACTGGCTGTCTCCCACCCTCAATCTTGAACAAATAAATATCCCCCTTAATTTGAAAAGCACTTGAAATACACCACCATGCACTGCTCAAAAGACTACTCTAGTAGACCAAGAGCACATCGATTGGAGAACGTTCGGATGAAACATGCAGTCAAGAGAATCTACAACAGAGCTATCGTTCGTGTATATCTCAATCAATGATCTATAGGCTACTGTAGAGATCCTACTCTTGTCATATTTTGCCAATTATGTATAGCCTACATTTCGTGAAGTTGCATAAGTTGTTTTTACAATATATAGTATATAGCCTAGGCAATGGGGGAAAAAGTAGGCTAAAGTTGTAGGCCTATACTAAAACGTGCATTTTTTATTTTAGGTTATTATGAGTGAACAATCAACTGTGAATGCTGAATAATATCCTAATTGGTTATTATTACAAATCTTACTGCTCGTGTAATTTGAGAAAAACATGTTGAATTGTAGACCTATTAGGTCTGCAATCAATATTACATTTTTACATTTAGCCTACATTTTAGTCAATTAGCAGTCGCTCGTATCCAGGTATTCTTACATTCGTAAGATGCATTCATCTGAAAATAGCTAGGTGGGACAAACACATATCACAGTACGGTCACGTTTAGCCTCTCACATACCAGTATAAGTTATATTTAGGCCTATTTCAAAAGAACATCGCCTAATCAAATTTCGCGTAACTTGACGCATTAGCACCTGAAGTTCATTATAGGGCAGATAGGCTACATACAGGCTACATACATTGTCTTTATTTATGGTTAAGATTGTCGCATTGCATGAAAATAGTAGGATATGAAAGTCATGTCAATGATGTCAGACGTTTCCAAGTTTCGTCTTTTAGCCTACTTTTAATAAAGGACTCTTCCCAAATAGACTACCTCTCAAATAAATGAGTGAAAGATAGCATTTAGGGTTGCTCGAAGAACAACATTCGTTTGTGCACCCCATGCATTTGCTCACATTAGACCTACGTTGAATTAATAATAATTCGTAGGTTTATGAATGATTTATGCCTAACATGTATTGTGCTGTAATGAATTGAATAGGAATGTTGCTCTTTGGTCCATAGGTTTTCTCTTTACGCGCAACACACATACACACACACACACACACATACACACACACACATAAACGTACGCACAAGGCACACACATACCCATACATACCCACACAAAAATAGCCTACAATTGTTTTGGGTTGATTATCCATTTAGGCCTATTGGAGTGAATGCAAGTTATATAGCATATCAACTGCTAAAATACAGTAGGCCTAGTCTAAATAAATGTCCGATAGCCTATAGTTTTTTTGTCTCTCGGTTTTCCTATGTTAAAACTTTACCTCTGAGATGTTTCAGTGGTAGCTTACCTATGCGGAATGCTAACTTGTTATTAACTTTATGGAAATTGTGTTCTATTAGTAGCCTAACCTTCAAGACATCCCACGTTGAAATGGATCGAACATGTTTATCTTCGCAATTTATAGAACTTAAACTACTAAAATGTGTAGGTATTTGTACTTATTTTGATATAAATAGCATGTTGCAGATTAACTTGAATTCTCTAGCCTAATAGCAGCCTATATTTTCTGCTGCTTTCAGAGGACACAGAAAAATAATGAATGCCTAAGGTTCAAGAGCGGAGACATCATGAATTTTTAATAAGGGGAATTGTTCGAGCCTGTGTGTGGAAATAGTATTTTATATAGATGATCAATAAATGAGCTTAATGTTGCATCAAATGTACAAGTGATAGCCTATCATACCGCTGTATCCCATCCCATTCCGGCTTATGTTTTTGCCTTTTTCAGTTCACTTAATTGCTTTGTCCCCACGGCATCCAGTAACCTTCACCATAAGTGAACCATTGTTTATTTATTTTGCAAATATGCAATCATTTCAATAGGCAGTCAACTTAAGAAACCATAATTAACACGCCCAATGGCAACGCATCACATGAAACGCTTTAATTAAACGTTTAGTTGCTGTTTAACATTCTAATGGAGTGAGAAAGTCTATCGAGATTTGATATTAACCAATAAAGATAGTTTCCCTAATGACTTCAGATTCAAACATAGCCTATAATTGCTGTTTTGAAAAGTAAATACATTCTCTAATAAATTATGACAAAAATGTGAGATCAGTTTTGGCATTTCAGTTGTCATTTTAAGGCATTTGAAGAAACAACTATTGATCATAATTATTTGGCCATCATTAGCCTAAATGAAAAACAGGTTAGCAAAAACAAAATAAGAGACGAATAGTTAATATCTTCCAAATCAAGGAATACTATTATTATATATTATTATTATTATTATTGTTGTTGTTATTATTATTATTATTGTGATTATTATTTATCTGATAGCTCCTTATCAAATTGTTTTTCTTATCATGACAAATTACGCACACAAAATGACTAACAACTAACATACACAAACTATCAACATGCTGCACAGTTTATCTGTTCTTGCTTCAACTATGTGTTTAGTCGCTCTTATTCGAGTACATACAGAACAAACATATCGTTGCATGTTAGTCAAGGTGTGTGTCTGGCTATGGTGAGCCTCCACCATCAGCCTCCCAGTTGGTCCTCTCTTTACCTTTCTCTCTCCGTATCACTGTCAGTGTCTTTTTTTCCCCCAGATCGCAGAGATTTGGAGGAAGCTCCGTTATGAGCTCCCCGAACAAGCTTGTCATTTTCAGTTTTAGCCACACCCCTGCAGAGATCCTGCCCATCTCCCTGGTGTACTAACTCAGAACAATAGCAACGAATCCACGCTTAATTAAATTAATGAGTCCTTCTTGTCAATCTTGGATTAATGGCCAATAGCAACCTCGTAAGAATGATGTGAAATCTGAAGGGCTGCTAATGTGTTTTTCGAGGCTGTCGGTATATGGCGAAGGGAAGGGGGCTCATCCAGGCATCCTGAGGGGAGGTAATTTGCACGGATCAAGGGGCAGGCGTTACAAAGTATAAATACTGTGACTTCAATAGCTGATCACCAGCAGGTTGGAACTCCGCAGCAAGAAGACATTTGGCCGAGATCTTATACATTTAGCTGCAGCACGAGATACAGAGTTGGCAACAACACCACCTTGCATTTAGGTCGACTAAAATAAACACTCTTGATGTCTTAAGCTGTGGTGCAACTGAGAGAGAGCGCGAGAAAACGAGAGAAAGCGTGAGAGAACAAGACGGGGAGATTTCTTGGAGCAGTGATGGAAGAACTTACCGCATTTGTGTCGAAGTCTTTTGATCAGAAAGTGAAGGAAAAGAAGGAGGTGATCACGTACCGGGAGGTCCTGGAGGCCGGATCCGCGCGTGCCAGGGAGGGTCTCGCCAACGAACCGAATCGCGAGGAAATGAACGATATCGCTCGGGTAGACGCGCGATCGCCAGGCAGGGAACCGGACATGCTGGGACCAGAGAGGACCAGGGATGTGGGAAGCCCGAAACCGATCGATGGTAAACTAGCCTAATGCTTTGCGTTCATACGGTTTTCTTATGTGATTTACTCAAATATAACTGCTTTGAGGTTATACAAAGTTAAATGTTCTTGAATTATACTTTAGGAATATCCCGTGTGCTAAAACAATAATAACTTTGACAAACATGTCGCGTGCCTAGTCAAAGAAAATAAGCATGCATGTTTTTGTGTATATCGCTTAGAAAAAAAGGGTATACGTTTATAGGCCTACGTGCTTGGTTTATCATTCTTTTGTATTTGGAATGTTTCCCAATTACCGGTTTGGCTTCAAATGACTGGGTGACACTAAAAGTAAGCTCAAGTTTATAGCCTGGTTGTTGTCATGAGGTGTAGTCACTGTGTAATGCAATGTTGTGTGTAATATCAGGCCCATGATTGAATTAGGTAGGCCTATCCGGTTAAGTGCTTTTCTGTTTGAAGATAAATGGTATAGCATGCTTTTAAAAGATCAACGCATTTATTTTGGAATTGACTAATTATCATGGCTGGTCACTGTGTAACCCACTCTGACGCTCGATGCAATTTCAGTAGCAAGAAGAAAGGTGTTGTAGAGATACTCATCAACCGCATAAAGACAAAAAGGCTGGAGAAAAAAAATATGGCTATTTAAATGATCCAATAGCACCAAAATCAACAGGCCTAGCAGAAATGATTCATATTAATCTGTGTATATGTCTTTTCAATAATAATTTCATTTGATTATGTAATAAGTAATGATACATTCTAATAATAATCATACTTTTTTTAAATAGAGTATTAATAACTCAAGATGTTGCTTTAAAGCATGCAGAATCTTTCGCTATATCATATTGATCACTAATTTCATTAGCCTAAAAAAAAACAAATAGCCTAATTGTTCCATTAGCTGGGATGGGAATCTTTTACATCTTCAAACGTTAATCACAGTCGTTTCACTTTATACAACCGTGGAGAGTTGCATTGGGCAGATAAAATGAGATGAACCCCACACTTGCATACCTGGTAGGCCTAAATCATATCCTAGTGGTTACAATACCATTGTAGTGACATCATGAAAATATCAACCGAGCTGCTGGACCTATATCCAATATAGGACACAGGAAAACCCTAACTATGATGAGCGATCGGACGTACAGTAGTGGGCACCTTTATGCATATTTATAAGGAATTAATCATTGAAGACCATTCTGTAGGACCACGAAACATTCGAAGCTGATATTTGTGTAATGCTTGGGAGGATGGATCCACATGTTCGCTTTAGGAATTTCGTTGTGTGATGCCTCCTCCTCTACCCTTGTATAGCTGAGGCCTTTTTCCTCACCCTCATTCATTTGCTGCTACCCCTCTCTGTAGGTACCACGCACATGAAAGAGAGAAAAGAGGACACAAAGCAAATGGAGGACGAGGCACAGACTAAAATCAAGCAGAGGAGAAGTCGGACTAACTTTACACTGGAGCAATTGAACGAGCTAGAGCGGCTATTCGATGAGACTCATTACCCTGATGCCTTCATGCGCGAAGAGCTGAGCCAGCGGTTAGGGCTGTCCGAGGCTCGAGTACAAGTAAGGGGCTCTCTATCTTATTTTCGTTTTTACTCTGTGTGTAAAGATATAGTTTGTTGCTCATATTAGGAATATTTTACAAAAGCGAACCCGATGATGTTATGCATGCTGGCTAGAGAGGAACAGTTGTCCCCATGTTCTCGACTATACTTTTAAGCACAGAGGGAAACCATGTATCAACTACAGGTCTCTAGAGAATGGGGTTTATTGACATGCTTCTTGTGGCTTGAAGTTATTTGGGATTACATTGTTTGGGGGCATAGCACCATTCTAAAATGTGATACTATAAGCAATTCAGCAACATTTGATCATGGATGTAGTATTAGCCTGGCAAAAAAAACTCACATTTAAATGGTTAAATTGGTGTAATTTCATTTTCTGAAAATGCTGTGCGTGTGCGTGTGCGTGTGCGTGTGTGTGTGTGTGTGTGTGTGAGAGAGAGAGAGAGAGAGAGAGAGAGAGAGAGAGAGAGAGAGAGAGAGAGAGAGAGAGAGAGAGAGAGAGAAGTAAGAAAGAAAGAAAGAAAGAAAGAAAGAAAGAAAGATAGATGTTGTTCCATTAAAAAATATATATAATAAAGCTATACATAATCTCAATTAGGGCCTAGAATCTTTTCAAATAGATAGGCCTATTCTGCGCTCCATATTATGCCACGTTTTAGATGACAGTTTTGTTAAAACTATTATTATACGATTATTTTGATTAAGAAACGCTTTTTAAAATCAGCTATTCAAATTCCTGAAGAAAACAAACACAATATTTGTCTTCGCTTTATTTGTAGCCTATATGTTGCTCGCACGAGATACATCTGTCTTTTATTTTTTCCACCGGGAAAGACCATCTGTACTACTGAAACCCAATAAGCCGTTTTGGAGAGGGGGGGCTTCAATCTCTGTGTAACGGGAGAAGAGCGACTGAGCCGGGCAATGACAATGAACATAGACATCGGTTCTGATTTGATTTATCAAACCCCATAATATCTTATTTCAGCCTCTTTCATCCCTTATGCCTTGGCCCAGGGAGACAACGGAGCGAGTATTTATTCACTGAATATGTCGGTTCTTTCTAAAATATCATAAAACGAGCCCAAAAGACCCCCCTTCCCCCAAAAAAGTTAAAGCAAGCGCTTTTTGCAACGTCTCCCGGCGAGAGTTGGAATTTTACCAAGGCGTATTGTGTCACAAGCAAGGCGAGTGCAAGGAGCACAGCTCGAGGATTTACATAAATTATGTATTATTTTCCTCCCAAATCAAGATCTGCCGCTCTTTCTATTTTCAGTACATGATGTAAACGACCATGCGATTTATGAGGCCCTTTTCTAGCCACGGTTGCATGCAGGGATGAAAGGACAATTTCCTGCACAAAGGACAATTTATTTTTGTTTAAGAAAAGTAGTAACATATTTACTCACTTCATGGTGGGCTTCTTGCCTCTGTTTTCATTCTACGACCATAACATAAAGATTTATAATAAAACCAATAAGACACGAGATGTATGTTATGTTGCTGTGTTGACGCGGCTACGTGGTCAAAATGTGAGGTTGGAGCGTAATATATATTGATAGACGTATCAATATAATTTCTATTCTATCCATAATGAAAAAGGAGAATTGATCAACTGTGTTGTGGGATAATTTATCCACAGCTTTGTAGGGGATTCAAAGTAGATTATCATAGTAATGAGACGCCTTATCTCCGTTCTAAGATAGCCTACTACTCGGGGAATTATGCTTTTCATGAACAGAAATAAAATAAAGGAGCTATCCTCAAAAAGAGCTTTGTGTAGGGCGTGTTATGGCAGTAATTAAACGAAACTGTAAAGCATGTAAATGCTTCAGTAACATAGATTTTCCTGCAGATTAAGGTAATTAATTTCACCAGCTATTAACGAGAGTGAGCCTTTCTCAGATCGCGTTGCTCAGATGTCCAAAGCCGTAATCACATGCTGCTATCCGATATCAGAGAAGCAATTCGGTTCTTCTGGGACGCTAATCTATAGAAAGATGAAACCGGTGCTGAGAAGGTAAATTATTTCGGTCCAATATAGCCTGCAAATGTCGAACAAGCGTGTTTACACCGCTATAATATGATAATAATGTCCCCCCCCCCCATCTCGTTGTGGTCTACTTTCTTACGTTGTATTTAGCTTGCCCCCATGTTGTAAATGTAATAATTAAAATCTGGTGTTAAGCGCCTCTGCATTAATATTTCAGGGCTCCTGTGGGATATTGTTTTTCTGCGGTTGTAGTCATTTTGAGCGGAATTACACATGCCCTCACAAGCAGCTGCCAATCACGGTCACTAATTAATTTCTCTCCCCGCAGGTTTGGTTTCAGAACCGGAGGGCCAAATGCAGAAAGCAGGAGAATCAGTTACACAAAGGTGCGTTTCTATTATTTGTCCACCTGCAATATCCTATTTTAGGCGTGATGATAATACGCGTTTACATTTGGAGAGGGATACAAGAACATGTATGAAAACCATAAGCGTGCCTACAAATTGAAATGCATCAAATGCACAACAACGACTATAGGCCAGGGCTTTCCAACCCGGTTCCTGGAGAGCTACGGTTCTGTAGGTTTTCACTGCAACCCTAATCTAGCGCACCTGATTATACTAATTAACTGGTTGATAAACTGCATCAGGTCAATTGCAACTGGGGTTGGCTCGAAAACCTACAGGACGGTAAGCTCTCCAGGAATAGGGTTGGAGAGCCCTGCTATAGGCTATATATGCAAAACATCTAGATGGAGTTTTCATGGCAGTAGGCTCCCTGCATCTTTATCCTGTTGTGCTATTTTAACTCCATTATTTTGTATAATGGAATTATTCGTTGTTTTCAGAGTATAAATATTTGCCTCAATTATAATATGGAGACTATTTCCCTTACAGATGTCCTATCTTTTCTTCCAGGAGTTCTCATTGGAGCCGCGAGTCAGTTTGAAGGTTGTCGCGTAGCGCCATATGTCAACGTGGGGGCCTTGCGGATGCCATTCCAACAGGCAAGTTACTTTGAAGCATACAGTCTTTGACTAAATCCCCAGACTGCTGTCTTGGCACAGGCCTTTTCCAAGTGGAATGGACAACATCAGTGTTCTAATGATAGGGGGTTACAAAAATCGTATTCAGGTAATCTTATAAGGCCTTTAAGGCTTGTTATCAGACCCTCGAGTGAATACCCATTGTAGCCAATGCCACAAAACATGTTGATAGAAAACCCCCGGTTGTAAGGGATTTTTAAATGGTGTTCTCAAATGGTGGTAGGTTTGATTCAATGGATATAGTGTACTATATATGGGCTTGCATTAAACATGTTCTCCCTTAACCTACAGACGGGTTGGATTCAATTCCATCTAAATTCCAGCAGAAAAGGACTTGAAATATGAATTTAAAATTCCCTTTTCATATTCATATTATTGGATGTAATGTACATGGAATTGGACCCGACGAATACTTGATGAAATGAATACAAGACAGCATTCCACAAGTTAGCTAATGTGTTTCTCCCCTCTCTTCCCCTTCCGTGCGTCCGTAGGATAGTCATTGCAACGTGCCGCCCTTCTCCTTTCAGGTCCAGGCGCAACTGCAGTTGGACAGCGCGGTGGCCCACGCGCACCATCACCTGCACTCTCACCTGGCAGCGCACGCTCCTTACATGATGTTTCCGGGCCCGCCATTTGGTTTGCCCTTGGCTACGCTCGCGGCTGAATCCGCCTCTGCTGCCTCGGTTGTGGCCGCAGCTGCAGCCGCCAAAAACACCAACAAAAACTCCAGTATTGCAGATCTGAGACTCAAGGCCAAAAAACACGCTGCAGCTCTGGGACTGTGACTAGGCGTGCAACAAGGCGTCTATGGCGTCTAAAATTCCTACATTATTATTGACTGAGAGTAATCGACAAGGCAGAGCGACTTTTAAAAAAGGCTTACAAAGTGAAAGCAAGGACATATTTATGTTTTTTTTCAAATGAAGGACATCATGTATAACTATAGAAATAGGCTATTTATGAGATTAAACAAAGATAACAGACTGTGAAATCGATAATAATTGTGGATCTCAACGAAAAGGGCGGGAGATGATGTAGGCTACATTTTCACAATGCAACGTGGGAACTGCACCAACGTGAAACAAGGGTGTTGTCAACGAGCAAGATTGCCAAGAGGAACGATGCCGCTGGGACGTTCGATTTTTTTGTGTGTAACAAGTCGAACTATTCTGCGTTGTTTTTCGTTATTAGGCTATATTATTATTTCATTTTGAAACTATAGAGGCTGGCCTCGCTATATTTAAAAAAAAATATCTGTAAAGGAAACAGCAGATGTTCGTGAACGGATAGAGAGACAAAAAAATACCCTTATGTGACAGTTTTTTTCTGTTCTTCTTCTTGTCCAAATGAAAACTCCTCTGCAGTGTTGCATGAATGTCTTTCCTCACAGATGACGTAATTTGAGTCGGTTCCATTTCACTCTCGTGGCTCTCCCTCCATGGACAGCAGACATACAGACACTGAGGAACTACCGAAGCTCTCACTTGAATGTCACAGTATTTGGACCTCATGGCTTCTAGCCATGCATATGTGTGGAATTCAAACATTTGCCACAAATGTTCCATTATTTTGTAAATGGTGAACTTCAGTTAATCTATGAAGTTTGTATCCAATGCAATGAATGAATTTGCGAGTGATTCGACCTACTGAATGGGCAATATAATGTCACTTTTTAAGAACAACAAATATTTGGACAATAATTGCATTAGGCTATATGTGAGACGGTACGGGTCATATGTAAAATATGTTAATACACAAGAAACATGCATTATTTTTTTGTTGTTATTTTGTGGCTTATGAATGCATTGTGAGAGCATTCATGTTTTCTATTTTACTTTCCTTCCGTGTGTAAAAATAATGTGCATTCTGTAGGCTATGTAATGTTGATTTTTTTTATAACAGTGAAAGTGAACGTAGCCTACCTGAGGCACGGATTTCTAAAAATATAGAAATTCTTTAACTTTTTTCATCACTTATGTGAAACGTGAACTCACCTAAACAAAATGTTTTCGGTTCATAGAATAAATCAACTGAAGTTTCTTTTTATGATAGCCTCTGTTTACATTCCTTTTTTCATTACATTTTTTTCTCTAGTGTGGGGTGTAGCCTAGTTTCGATGGATACATTTTTTTACATTAATTTCAGATTGTTATTGCTGTATGATTATTCCATATTATTTTTACACTAAGGGTATTATTACAATTTTGAATAATAGGCTAAGATGTATTATTATTATTAAGCCTATTACTTATACTACTTCTGCTACTACAATCGATTGTATTCAGGTCATAAGCCTAGCCTATACAGACTTTTATGGGAGGCTACATCAATTATTAATGTTTTGATATGTTTGATCCAGTTGTGTCAGGCCCGTTTAGCCACGTGTTATTTTTCTCTCAAGACCATGGACATCTTTGTCATAGTCCCTAACCTCTCCAAACCAATACATTATTCAACATTTTTTGTTATATTTCAGCGCTCTGTGGGAGAAGGTGTCAAATGTTACATTGAAGACGATAGTAAAGGTTTATAGCCTATTAAAAGACTATTGAATATACCGAAAAAATCCCTAAAAGACACGAAGACTGTTTGATGGTGGGTAATGCCGGTGTGTGGTCATTTAGCTGTTATGATGTGTGCCTAACTTTTCACTGGTCTAGCCTTACAGTTGTTTCTAATGTAGGCTAGTTCGTTTTTACACACGTCTTTACATTGACAATAATTGCTTTATTCCAGATGCTTTCAAAATATAGCGTAGGCTACATTTGAAATAGGTTCATTATTTTCTGAATTAGGCTACCATTGAAATATCCATGTTAGAATTGTTTTATGGTGACCAAAATCATTATTGTCTATTAAGCCAATGTCACGACGTTGAGATTAATTAGTTTTGTTTTTACAGACAGATTGGGATTTTCTACACAGTTTTATATGTTTAATTGAGAATGCGCGTCATGTATAGAGACCCCTTTACTTCCAGGGCAAATTTGTCTGGGTTGTTTCCGGACATCTTAACCGGCCATTACTGAGGATTTAATAAACACCTGACACGGGAGCCGATTTTAGAGCAATGCGGATCACATTACCAGCCGATATTTCCATACAAAACGCAATGTATTTTGCTATTAATTATTACAGCTCTCACAGATCCACTGCAGTCTAGAGGGCTTGGGTAGCTTGCCGTTTTGGGTTGGATTCAGACGCCAAAACTATTGAATTATTGATTCCTCCCCTTACTAGTAATGGAGGAGAGAGACGGAACTGCAAGCTCGTGCGCTGCCTTGGAACGACACCGTGCCTGCTAATTGAGGCGCGCGCACTTGCACTCATGTAAATTAGTAGGGCCATTCCCATTCCATGTCCCTGCTACATTAGGCCGTTTTTTAGTGAGTTAGACATGACCATTCTTTTGACTTGCACGTGCTGGGATAGAAAAATATTGTTTAAGAGTACAATTGTTTTTAGTTTATATTTTTATGTTTCTATAGACTATTTCAATAGACCATATCTGGTCCATTACTGCTATGCTGGGGGTCACCATGCATGGTTTGCATGCAGCCTGTTGGTGTTTCTCTCCGGTCCTGCATTGCTCCCTCTCTCCAGGTATCCATATCAGTGGAGAGGTGGAGGGCCTGAGAGGGTCCAAGGAGACAACGAGACAGGGACACAAGTGCTTTTCTAGATTAGCCATGGGGCAAACAACAACTCTCACCCTCCATTCCACACACTCTCAAGACACATCTCCCACACCGCCATCGAGGAGCCAGACACTCCTCCTCGCTGTCTGTCTTAATCTTTGCTGCACCCCATACCCTCCCTCCCTCCTATAATTCTCAGGCTCTCTCTCTGTCTCTTCATTGTTATCCATCTCCATAGATTGAATCACAGGACGGAGAGTTCAGCAGCAACGGTGTAATCAAGACTCAAGTGTCCTTGGTGCATGAAAAGACACCAGAAAACACATCACCACACCAGACAAGTCCCCCCTGGCAAAGACACAACACCAGTCCTTATGAGTCACGCCATGGCTGCGTCTCAAATGGTACCCTAAAAGATCCTTCATAAAGAAACGTTCACGACCTGTTGCTAAATTCACCTCTCTATAACGCTGCTGCAGACAATTACATTGCTGTATCATTTCCTGTGTGAAGGCACTTGGGGCCGTTATCAAATGAGCTCTTGTTGAACAGTTGTGGATAAAATGTTCTTCGCTCACAGTGGTGTCGGTTTTATTGTCACATACACTGGATAGGTACAGTGAAATGTGTTGTTTTACAGGGTCAGCCATAGTAGTACTGCACCCCTGAGCAAACTAGGATTAAGTGCCTTGCTCAAGGACACATCGATAGATTTTCCATATTGTCTGCTTCGGTATTCCAACCAGCGACTTGTCAGTTACTGGCCTAACACTCTAACTGCTAGGTTACCAGCCACCCCTAATGGTATTGGTTAGTGGGTATGTAGTGAATGGTTTCCCCAAACATCACATTTAGAAGTAGCTCCAAAAGTGTTTTTGACACCCTGGGTTGACATCTCATGCTTAGTATCGTTCTGTTTCTCCAAACATCAAATGTCAAAGTTGCTCCAATAGTCAAATTTAGAAGGTTAAGGGTTAAGGATTATGATCGGGTTAAAACATTAAAGTGATAGTTCGGGATTTTAGTAATGAGGCCCTTTCTCTACTTTCCCAGAGTCAGGTGTATTTGTGGCTACCATGTTTATGTCTCTGTGTCCAGTATGAAGGAAGTTAGGTAGTTTCACATGCCAATGCTAACTAGTGTTAGTGTAATGACTGGAAGTCTATGGGTATCTACTAGCAAGCTAGTTAAGGTAAGGGTGAAGGTTTGGGATAGACTGGGATTGCAGCCAGGTTACCTGTGATACAAGTCAGTATTAGACATCCATCTATTTTTGAGGAAATAGTGTGATTACGTGGAAACTGGCCATAAAGTGAACACTGTTACCTTGAAGTAGGTTTCAGCTTTGCTTGTGCATTGTGGATGGGAATGGCGGATGGGCATACACCTCTGCCTCTGTTGCCAGAAGTTGCATGTTTGAATCCAGGGAGAGAAAGATGTTTTTGAGATTTTGTAATAGCATCTGCTTCTGGTGCCAAAGGTCACATGTTTGAATCCAGGGAGAGAAAGATGTTTTTGAGATTTTTGTTTTAAGCCTATCCCAAACCTCGACCCTTACCTTAACCAGTAGGAGATAATGCCTAGCTTTAAGATTTTGGATTTAATGCCTGAGCATAACCCTAACCTTAAAATTCAGAGTTAATGTCTAGACTTAACCTTAAACACTTTGAAATTTGAAGTTTGAGAAACATGGATGAACGTCTAATTCTGATGTGAGAGCTTGTTGGGCATTGAACACGCAACCTTCTGATCTAGATTTATGAGATTACGCCCATCCCGTCTGTGTGTGCATCTGTGTAAAACTGAAGATCTAAAATGGATGAAATCGAATTTTCTGAAGTTGCTGTGTGTGTGTGTGTTCCATGTCTGTGTGTGTGTGCTTGTGTCAGAGGCGAAGACGCTCGAGAGAAACCAGTAAGCCTTCACCCAAAAAACAAAGCTAGAAAAGGTTTGCAAAGGTTTGCCTTTGTTATGTATTAAGTGTGTTTGAAGAGCAATGTGCACACACGGCCAGACAAAAGACAACAGACATCAGGATCATCGTAAGATGAAAGGACTTCAAAGGCATCAAATGGAGTGAAAGTGAAAAAGAAACCTCCCTCCAACAGCACACAGACCAGCAATTAGGCCTTCATATCACCTTGTTATCACACATGTGGACTGTAGGCCCGGGTGGTTAAACTGGTGTATGTTGTACTCATACGACAACGCAGCATTTACCCAATATATTATTTTATTTGGATGAAAACGGGGTGTTGTTTCACACAGATTTGAACTCTGCATGGAGAAAAAAAAGGATTGTAGAAGAAAACCATAGTCTCCTAACTCATTCTATTTGGGTAACTAAGTGGATACGAAACAAAACAGGGCATAGCAAAACAAGAAGTCAGATTGTTACTCCGTGTCCTGTTTAGGTACCCCCGGGCCAATCTGCACATTTTTATGTACTCATTGTATTGATTTGTTATTAATTCATTTCCAGTTGCAGCTGGTGAGGCGATGGCTGCAGATAACACGTAGCTCAGCCTTTGAGAGAGACAAAAACAGAGGTGGGGAACGCTCTCTCAGACATTAGCCAGGCATTATGGGAAATTCTCCATGGTAGAAGGGACACACGCACACACTGTACTAAGGGTATGAAGACTTAGAACAATACCCTCTCGTAAGTGCTTGACACGTACTCTTTCTCTATACCTCGCGAGTGTTCAAAGCCAATCAAATGTGTATGAGTATTATACCATTTCTGCTTTTCAATCATCTGATATTTGTGCAGAGTTTTGAATTACAAATACTTTTTTTCAGAACACCATGGGTTGATTGTAGTCCATGCTTCAGAATGTAAACCATGCTATTCCACAAAGGGAGACATTTGGCGTGTCCTTTGAAGTTGTGGAAAAACGTCATTTTGAAATGTCAAAAATGACAAAATACTACCTGTAAATGACTCTATATTTGTATCCGCATGCTAAATTGTCTTTTAATGAGGGGAAATCACCACAACTATCCTTCATACTGTGTTGTTAAATATCATGACAACACCAAAATACTGTCCAGGGGAGCTGTTAGTGGAGCGTGACAATTAATGTCACTGCATCTATCAACTCCATTTAAATAGGCTACAGCACACACAAACTTCCTCTCTATGGTTCCTCCATATGGGTGGCCGAAGAAACAACGTGGTGTTTGTAGTGAAAAATATGGAGGCCAATTTTCCTTCTGAATACATGCCATTGTAGTTCCTTCCTTTTAGTTATTTCTGCCTATGTTGAGGAGAGAGAGGGGACAGTGGAATGGATGGCAGCAGTGAGGTGACACTTTTTAACAAATAGGATATAGACGCACCAGGGGCCTTTGTCATGCAGGTAATTTTATTCCCATGTATTTATTGATCCTGCTACCCCCATCTCCTCATTCTCACACTAGTATTGACAGGTGTGTCGCTATGGTAATTCACAGCGCCTGTGCTGGTTGGATTAATGCATAAAAGACAGACAGACACACACACACGCTTGTTATGGGATAATATGATGAGCGTGGTAAGTAATGTATAATGGTAAGGGCCCGTGTCAAGTTCAACATAGAGTGCTTGGTTGAGGGAGGGCCTGAGGGGGTGTCACTGGAGAAGAGAGAGAAGAGAATGCAACGAGTTGTAATGAAATGTAATGTAAATTGATGTCCCGAGCTTAGAAAGGACAGATAAAAAGGAAAGAGCTGCTTGGAAATGCATTACGGGGGCCAACTGGCTCTTTGAGGAGACAGGACTTAACAGGGGCCTCTGTGGCTCTATTGGATTACAATGTTGGCTCAACATTCTGGTAACGTCTAATTAAATACCCTAGTATTAGCTTCCACCACAGTTGGGAGTGTGAGAGAGGGGCACTATCTCATTCTGAAATGGATGAAAAAATAGATCCTCGCGGGTTAGCCTGTACTCATGGTCGCTTATCCCCCCCCTGGCCTTGTACACACACACACACACACACACACACACACACACACACACACACACACACACACACACACACACACACACACACACACACACACACACACACACACACACACACACACACACACACACACACACACACACACACACACACACACACACACACACACACACACACACACACACACACACACACACACACACACACACACAGAAACACAAAGAGACAGACAAACAGACAAGCATGCATCTCAGACAGAGAAAGCTAAGCACAAACTGGAGTATTTCTATGAGAACCCTATAAAACTGATTGTACATATGTTGCTTACATGAACACAGCCAATGTTTATTCAAAGGATTTGAGATTTGCCCTTGAAATTGACAAAACAATCAACAAATACTTTAGTCTGGTGGAAGGATATGTCAATCCAAAGCTTTTGTGAAAGTATGTGAAAGTGAAATTTTTTTGAGTTCACCACCAGAACACTGGGTGGCACTGTGTGCAGCGGACAAACTTTTCTCAACTTATCTTTTTTAATCAAAAGAATTCAAGGATGTGACACATGAAGGGGGAACTAATATCAAGTGAATGCAAAAACTACCTCAGACAAATTGTCTTGACTGTAGACTGTGTTCCTAAAGAGATCGTTGGTTAAAGAAATTAAATGAAAGATGACATAAAATTCCCCAACTACGTGTAATTTTAACTAAACGTTTGAAATATTAACTGAACTGAGTGAGGTACATTCCACCCTCAAAATCTTTGACCAAGAGGGCCAAGGCCGGCAGAATGTTGGGGGTTGAGACGAGTTGAAGCAGGGCAAGGGTGATAAGAGGTGAAAAGATAGTGGAGTGAGTTAGAGAAGGAGGGGGGAGAAATAGAGTAGGTGGATACACAGTTGAAGTCGGAAGTTTACATACACTTAGGTCAGAGTCAATAAAACTCATTTTTCAACCACTCCACACATTTCTTGTTAAAAAACGATAGTTTTGGCAAGTCGGTTAGGACAACTATGTGCATGACGCAAGTCATTTTTCCAACAATTGTTCACAGACAGATTATTTCACTTACAATTCACTGTATCACAATTCCAGGGGGTCAGAAGTTTACATACACTAAGTTGACTGTTCCTTTAAACAGCTTGGAAAATTCCAGAAAATTATGTCATGGCTTTAGAAGCTTATGATAGGCTAATTGGAGGTGTACCAGTGGATGTATTTCAAGGCCTACCTTCAAACTCAGTGCCTCTTTGCTTGACATCATGGGAAAATCAAAAGATTTTCACTTCCCAAAATAGATGGGATCATGAGGATGGAAAATCATGTGAATATATTGAAGCAGCATCTTAAGACATCAGTTAAAGCTTGGTTGCAAATTGGTCTTCCAAATGGACAATGACCCCAAGCATACTTGCAAAGTTGTGGCAAAATGGCTTAAGGACAGCAAAGTCAAAGTATTGGAGTGGCCATCACAAAGCCCTGAGCTCAATCCTATAGAGAATATGTGGGCAGAACTGAAAAAGCGTGTGCGAGCAAGAAGCCTACAAACCTGACTCAGTTACACCAGCTCTGTCAGGAGGAATGTGCCAAAATTCACCCATCTTATTGTGGGAAGCTTGTGGAAGGCTACCCAAAATGTTTGACCCAAGTTCATTTAAAGGGAATGCTACCAAATACTAATTGAGTGTATGTAAAGTTCTGACTCACTGGAATGTGATGAAAGAAATAAAAGCTGACATAAATATTTCTCTCGAATATTATTCTGACATTTCACATTCTTAAAATAAAGTTTTGATCCTAACTGACCTAATACAGGGCATTTTTACTAGGATAAAATATCAGGAATTGTGAAAAGCTGTGTTTAAATGTATTTTGCTAAGATGTATGTAAACTTCCGACTTCAACTGTCGGTGGCAAAGACACGAGAGGTGCAAAGAGGAAGCACTTTGTCATTTTGAAGAAAGTTTTTAATGACAGCTTGTTTTCTTAAGGAGTACAGCGACCCCTTTAAAAGGTCACACGTCCCCATGCAACACTGTCCGGACCAACAAGCTTATTAAACAAGCTCATATGTTGGGTTGTGATTAGGAAAGACAGTGTAACCTAGCTCATGAGACAATATAAGGTACATTCTTCAATAATCAAATGATATATCTATCATAACACAAGGCGAGACCCAGATGCAGACACAGGAGGCAGATGGTTGGAGTTTAAGATGTTTAATAATCCAAAAAGGAGTAGGCAAGAGAATGGTTGTGGACAGGCAAAAGGTCAAACCAGTTCGGAGTCCAGAAGGTACAGGGTGGCATGCAGGTTCGATGTAAGGCAGGCAGAATAGTCAGGCAGGCGGGTACAGAGACCAGAACAGGCAAGGGTCAAAACTGGGAAGACTAGAAAAAGGAGAATAGCAAAGGCAGGAGAGCGGGAAAAAACACTGGTTGACTTGGAAACAGACAAGACGAACTGGCACAGAGAGACAGGAAACACAGGGATAAATGCACTGTGGGAAAACAAGCAACTCCTGTAGGGGGTGGAGACAATAACAAGGACAGGTGAAACTGATCAGGGTATGACAATATCTGGGATATTCAACCAAGGGATCCATGGAGGTACTGCAGGGGCCCTTGAAAATATATAAAATAAAAAGTGGATTTAAAAAAATAACATTTTTTAAATGAATATCGCTAGCAACAACAGACATTCTATAATTAATTGAAAAGTAAAAAAATGGCATGTATCAATCCCAGAACGCCCCTTTAAAGCACAACTTCATACCAAACAGTATGGTAGGACTTTACTTAAAGCAGGCATAATGCTTTATTACTTGCTATAAGCATGTATGAGCCTTTCTAAAGTCTTATTATAATAATTATAATATGTTAATCCTTGCTATGTGTTACATTTCCAACCCAAAAGGCTTAAAGACAATTTCAAAATCTTTCAACTTGATATTCATCATCTCTAGCACCACCCCAACATCAACATACAGTGTGTGAAAATAGGACGTTTCTTTGTTTTGTAGTAAAAAAAGGTAGAGAAAGATAAGTGTTTTCAATGACATCATCAACCAATTCGTAGGCAATTAGTAGGAAATGCCTACTCACAATTGGTCAAAATCATACGATGCACACCGATGATGTCATTGGAAACACTTATCTTACTCTCTCTTTTTTACTATACAAAACATAGAAATGTGCCATTTTCACACATGTTGATGTTGGTGCTATGGATGATGTTGGTGCTATGGATGATGTTGGTGCTATGGATGATGAATATGAAGTAGAAAAATCGTGAAGTTTCCCTTTAAGTTCCATCCCAGGTCAGGATCATTATGAGATGATAATAAGATATTAAAGGGGGTCAAATATTATACTATGACAAGCATTATACCTGTTGGCCTCAAGTGTTACTGATATACATACATTTGAATAGAATCCCAGTTTCATAAACATAAAACAATTCCACACAGAGGTGACTATGTACTCACACCAACTGAGATACACAACCCATAACACTCCCTTCCAAGCTATCTCTTTATACACAAGGCTGCACGGTGCAGTAAGTGTGTGTTCACCTCTGTGCTCCAACAAACAATGACAGTTCCTAATATATTTGAAGAACAAGCATTTTATTTCACCAGATGAAAAAAATCCTATGGGTGTATATCTGCTTTCTTTGGGTGACGCTCCTAACACTCTGCATACACAGTGATTTTCCTAAATACTATTCATTAGAAAATAATTGGAGAAGATATTTAATATCAACATGCTATCAACATGCTAGAGGAACTGAGACTGCTCTCCTCTGTATCACGGAGGCGCTCCGCACTGCTAAAGCTAACTCTCTCTCCTCTGCTCTCATCCTTCTAGATCTATCGGCTGCCTTCGATACTGTGAACCATCAGATCCTCCTCTCCACCCTCTCCGAGTTGGGCATCTCCGGCGCGGCCCACGCTTGGATTGCGTCCTACCTGACAGGTCGCTCCTACCAGGTGGCGTGGCGAGAATCTGTCTCCTCACCACGCGCTCTCACCACTGGTGTCCCCCAGGGCTCTGTTCTTGGCCCTCTCCTATTCTCGCTATACACCAAGTCACTTGGCTCTGTCATAACCTCACATGGTCTCTCTTATCATTGCTATGCAGACGACACACAATTAATCTTCTCCTTTCCCCCTTCTGATGACCAGGTGGCGAATCGCATCTCTGCATGTCTGGCAGACATATCAGTGTGGATGACGGATCACCACCTCAAGCTGAACCTCGGCAAGACGGAGCTGCTCTTCCTCTCGGGAAGGACTGCCCGTTCCATGATCTCGCCATCACGGTTGACAACTCCATTGTGTCCTCCTCCCAGAGCGCCAAGAACCTTGGCGTGATCCTGGACAACACCCTGTCGTTCTCAACCAACATCAAGGCGGTGGCCCGTTCCTGTAGGTTCATGCTCTACAACATCCGCAGAGTACGACCCTGCCTCACACAGGAAGCGGCGCAGGTCCTAATCCAGGCACTTGTCATCTCCCGTCTGGATTACTGCAACTCGCTGTTGGCTGGGCTCCCTGCCTGTGCCATTAAACCCCTTCAACTCATCCAGAACGCCGCAGCCCGTCTGGTGTTCAACCTTCCCAAGTTCTCTCACGTCACCCCGCTCCTCCGTTCTCTCCACTGGCTTCCAGTTGAAGCTCGCATCCGCTACAAGACCATGGTGCTTGCCTACGGAGCTGTGAGGGGAACGGCACCTCAGTACCTCCAGGCTCTGATCAGGCCCTACACCCAAACAAGGGCACTGCGTTCATCCACCTCTGGCCTGCTCGCCTCCCTACCACTGAGGAAGTACAGTTCCCGCTCAGCCCAGTCAAAACTGTTCGCTGCCCTGGCCCCCCCAATGGTGGAACAAACTCCCTCACGACGCCAGGACAGCAGAGTCAATCACCACCTTCCGGAGACACCTGAAACCCCACCTCTTTAAGGAATACCTAGGATAGGATAAGTAATCCCTCTCACCCCACCCCCCCCCTAAGTTTTAGATGCACTATTGTTAAGTGACTGTCCCACTGGATGTCATAAGGTGAATGCACCTATTTGTAAGTCGCTCTGGATAAGAGCGTCTGCTAAATGACTTAAATGTAATGTAAATGTAAATGAACTCCCGAGGAACGTATTGTCCTATATAACCCCTCAATTGCCTTTATCACCAAAATGTGAATTGAAAAGTGCCACACAACCTGTAGCCCTGAGAGAGATGTACGGTGTGGTCAAAAAGAAGAGCGGACAGGAGCCAGACGAGATTCCCCCACTGTAAAAGTTGATCCCTCCGGCGTCATTATATAAGCGTACATATGGGACGGTAAAAATGGAAGACGACACTTTAAATGACATTATTATAAAATGCAATACTCCTGGAATGATCCCTTTATCAAATTAGGCCCTATGATCCAAGATGAATTTCCTGCTTCCCTAATCCATCAAGGGGGGAATATTAAAAGATAGGGCTCAACTGGCATTAGAATCTCACTCAGTCTTGACTTTCATTATTCTGCATTAGGCCGCTGCTAGGGGAGAGCCTCTTAATGAGAATTACAATGATTCACTGGCCTTGGCTCCACTTCTGACAAGTAAAATATTAACTCCTCAGTCACAGCTGTCTGAATTAAAATACTTTGTAGGCGCGGACGCGCTAAATTAAATTGGCCTTTTATGTTCCTTACACGGTTGACCCCCGTGGGGGTGCAGCATAAGGGCCATCACCGCCACTAAGCTACACCACAAGAGGGAGAGATGAATCGCACCTTGACTGAGAAAACAGATACAGTCGCATACACATAGGCACCTACACACACACAGATTTATTTAGGCTAGATACGTACACGCACGCACGCGCACACACACACACACACACACACACACACACACACACACACACACACACACACACACACACACACACACACACACACACACACACACACACACACACACACACACACACACACACACACACACACACACACACACACACACACACACACACACACACACTCTATCTATCTATCTATCTATCTATCTATCTATCTATCTATCTATCTATCTATCTATCTATCTATCTATCTATCTATCTATCTATCTATCTATCTATCTATCTATCTATCTATCTATCTATCTATCTATCTATCTATCTATCTATCTATCTATCTGTCACCTTTTTCATTCTCGTTTTCTCACCGGAGGCAGTTTCTCAGCAGACATCCTTTATATGTTGTTTGTTTGATAGCCACTGTCTAGCATCATGTGTGTTTGTTTGTTCGCGTTACACTTTTTATTAACCACCGGGCCACATACACACAGCATGCCCCTTACCTGTTTCTGGATATACATACTCAACATTCCACCACATTAACGAAACATAACAAGCCTTTTAAAGTCAGAGGAACTCAAGTAATCGGGACTTAGTATGCAAAAACCCAATCCAATTTACATCGACCTTTAAAAGTTTTATTTCAGTCAATTTGCACTCACTTAAGCCGGGGCCAGGGCTTGCACTGCAGCTCGGATCCGGCTGCCAAATTCCTCCGCCTGTGAATGGAACAGAGCCTACGCCGGAACCGGGGCCGTTCCACCCGCTCTCTCTGACTCCAAGGTCACGCAGCTGATGCTCTGATGGGGAGAGGAGCGGGGAGTTTTTCTCTCTGCCCGCAAGCCTGCGTCCCCAGCAGAGCTTTCGTTCCGCCCGTGTTGCCAGAGCACCTCTGAGTCCACCCTCTCTGTTTGAGTGCTTCACAAACAATCGATTTCAGGGGGGAGAGTGGAAAAAAACACAGTGGTGACCCTTGAGTCTGGAAATGTTACACTTTAAATCATTGGAATTTTAAAAAACAATACGCCCCGGGACATGTCACCTCTTCCCCTTTCAAAGTAAACCGAATGAATAAATAAATAGAGGAAGCTAATAAAGAAACAACCACAAAATGAAAACTAAATGGAGATTAATTCAGTGGGCATACAGGTCTCACTGTCAATTTGAGCTATTCTGATCCTGTGATTTGAAATTTGATGAGGGCCAGTGCTTCAACTGTAGCCTTACCAAGTCACCTTTAACCCCCATTGACCCCCCAGATACACCACTGTATTATAGGATGCAGTTTGTTCCTTTTGATGTTAACATTGTTCTGTCCAAAACCACCACGACGAGGACTTTCTCATCTGGTCCAACTTGCAACCCTACTAACCCTCTGTACAAGATCTTCCTCTTCAGTCATTACCATAACACTGTGCACTCGAACACTGAGTATGATGGATAGTATGCTACCAGCTCCACAGCTTGCTATTGTAGCTAGTGTTACCGCTCTGAACCCTTGCCATGAAAATACATATTTCTCAATTTTTGGAAAATGTTGGTGATATGACATATTTCTAGATGTATCAATATGATTCACCAGAGGTTTTTCATTACATACAGATGTAAAATACGTTTCCATGCCAGTTTAGAACTCTGGATATTACAGTAAACCTACAATAAGATATACAATTTAGTAATCATGTGAAAATACAAAATGCACATATACTGTACAGTGATTATCTGTCACACCCTGATCTATTTCACCTGTCCTCGTTATTGTCTCCACCCCCTCCAGGTGTTGCTTATTTCCCCCAGTGTATTTATCCCTGTGTTTCCTGTCTCTCTGTGCCAGTTCGTCTTGTATGTTTCCAAGTCAACCGGCGTTTTTTCCCGTTCTCCTGCCTTTGCTATTCTCCTTTTTCTAGTCCTCCTGGTTTTGATCCTTGCCTGTTCTGGACTCTATAAATGCCTGCCTGACCATTCTGCCTCCTTGACCTTGAGCCTGTCTGCCACTCTGTACCTCCTGGACTCTGAACTGGTTTTGACCTTTTGCCTGTCCACGACCATTCTCTTCCCTACTCTTTTTTGGATTATTAAACATCTTAAACTTCAACCATCTGACTCCTGTGTCTGTATCTGGGTCTTACCTTGCGTCATGATATTTTTTCATTACATACAGATGTAAAATATATTTTCATGCTAGTTTAGAGGTCTGGATATTACAGAAAACCTATAATAAGATATAAAATCAGTTATCATGTGAAAATACAAAACACACATATACTGTACAGTGCATTCGGAAAGTATTCAGACCCCTTGACATTTTCCACATTTTGTCACGTTACAGCCTTATTATAAAATGGATTACATCATTTTTTGCCCCTCATCAATCTACACACAAACCCCACAATGATAAAGCAGAAACATTTTTTTTTAAATGTGCAAATTTATAAAAAATAAAACACAGAAATATCACATACACATAAATATTCAGACTCTTTACTCAGTACAGCAATTACAGCCTTGAATCTTCTTGGGTATGACGCTACAAGCTTGGCACACATGTATTTGAGGAGTTTCTCCCATTCTTCTCTGCAGATCCTCTCAACCTCTGTCAGGTTGGATGGGGAGTGTTGCAGCACAGCTATTTTCAGGTCTCTCCAGAGATGTTTGATCAGGTTCAGCTCTGGCTGGGCCAATCAAGGACATACAGAGACTTGTCCCGAAGCCACTCCTGCGTTGCCTTGGCTGTGAACTTAGGGTCAGTCCTGTTGGAAGGTAAACCTTCGCCCCAGTCTGAGGTCCTGAGCGCTCTGGAGCAGGTTTTCATCAAGGATCTCTCTGTACTTTGCTCAGTTCAACTTTCTCTCGATCCTGACTAGTCTCTCAGTCCCTGCCGCTGAAAAACATCCCCACAGCATGATGCTGCCAACACCATGCTTATCCATATGGATGGTGCCAGGTTTCCTCCAGGCGTGATGCTTGGCATTCGGGCCAAAGAGTTCCATCTTGGTTGCCTCAGACCAGATAATCTTGTTTTCCTTTTGGCAAACACCAAGCAGGCTGTCATATGCCTTTTACTGAGGAGTGGCTTCTGTCTGACCACTCTATCATAAAGGCCTGATTGGTGGAGTGCTGCAGAGATGATTGTCCTTCTTGAAGGTTCTCCCATCTCTACAGAGGAACTCTGGAGCTCTGTCAGAGCGACCGTCGGGTTCTTGGTCACCTCCCAGACCAAGGCCCTTCTCCCCCGATTGCTTAGTTTGGCCGGGCTGCCAGCTCTAGGAGGAGTCTTGGTGGTTCCAAACTTCTTCCATTTAAGAATGATGCACAGGCCACTGTGTTCTTGGGGACCTTCAATGCTGCAAAAAAATATTTGGTACCCTTCCCCAGATCTGTGCCTTGAGACAATCCTGTCTCGGAGTTCTATGGACAATTCCTTCGAGCTCAAGGCTTGGTTTTTGCTGTCAACTGTGGGACCTTATATATACAGGTGTCTGCCTTTCCAAATCAGGTCCAATCAATTGAATTTACCACAGGTGGACTCCAATCAAGTTGTAGAAACATCTCAACGATGATCAATGGAAACAGGATGCACCTGAGCTCCATTTCGGGGGTCTCATAGCATAGGGTCTGAATACTTTTCGTAAAGTAGGTATTTCTGGTTTTTCTAAAAATCTGTTTTTGCATTGTCATTATGGAATATTGTGTGTAAGTTGATGAGGAATAACAATTATTTGATCCGTTTTAGAATAAGTGTAACTGAACAAAATGTGGAAAATTCAAGGGGTCTGAATACTTTCCGAATGCACTGTATTATTCACATAATGTGTATGCTGTATAGAGGGTTATTGTTAATGTGAGGGCCCGTGGTGTGAACGGTACATTAACAAAAACAATCAATGCTTGACCTCAGGATTACCATTAAGATTCTTAATTGGCACCGTCACGTAATTCTAAGCTGTTTGCCCATAGCATATTTGTCTGTACAACTGGCGGTAAGGTATTTCCATTGAGGCATCATCACGCATCAGAATCAAAAGCCAACATGGTGTTGACCCTAACATTGTCTCAACGTTACGTTTGAACCCTCCTCAAGGTTTCATTATCAAATTATAATTAGCTTTAAATTAGAAAAATACGTCCACACATTATGTCTACAGACTTAGCCAGCAGTCAATATGGAAATCGATAGGGCCCACTTCGCACCCATTGGCCTATAGCTGCATTGCTCCCGAGTAGAGCGGTCTAAGGCACTGCATCTCAGTGCCACAGACCACGTCACTACAGTCCCGGGTTCGAAAAGACTGAATCATATCTGGCCGTGATTGGGAGTCCCATAGGGCAGCGCACAATTGGCCCAGCGTTAGCCGGGGTAGGCCGTCATTGTAAATAAGAATTTCTTCATAAACTGACTTGCCTCGTTAAATAAAGGTTAAATTAAAAAATATATATAATAAACTGCCACCTACCCAACCCTATGTTGTTTTTCTATAGGACCACTGGTGCCTGGGCCATGCGCTGGAGCTAAACCTGATAGTGGAAATGTACCAATTGATGCCCATGTGATTTAAAAGACATCTGTGTGCTCCAGCACCAGTCACTGTTTGAGCCTTAAATAAGCCTTGTGAATGACTAGTATCCTTACTGACTTAAAGACTCATTAATCAGTCCACTTCACATGTCGATAAATCCACTGGCTCCAATCAAACCACCATTAGAGTGAAGAGCATCCCGATTAACTAGATCTTTGTATCTTATTTAGTTAATCAGGGCGACACCCTTTTTACATCATATTGTCAGGGTTTTCACGGCGGGGGACTAGTTCAGGACAGGCTGCATGTGTGCGTCCCAATAATATCTCCTTTCTCCTGAAGTGTACATGGGTTCACCACTTCCCACAAATCTAAAAGCATTGCATTGGTGGAGGCAGGAGCCTAGTGTGAGTTTCCACCATATTCTTTTTGTTTTACCAGTCATTTCCTTTCAAATCAGTGAAGTGAAGATAATTGGTACATGGGGACATTGCCCTTGTTAGAAATGCACTGCACAGACAAACTGTACTTGCTTGAATACTTTCTTTTCACTTTGTCACTTTGTCCTTCTCAGCACGGTTGCAGCAACTGGGGGAATGCGTAACCAAGCCAATCCTGTGGTCTTGAGTAGAGAGGACTGACTGACTGACTGACTGATGTACAGACGGACAGATGGACAGACTAACGGACGGGCTGACGGAGAGAAAGAAGGCAGGACTTTGATTGACTGACACGTCCTCTTCGGGAGGGGTTTGGATTTAGCTCTGAGCATGTGGAGGTCTGCGGCCGCTGACAGCGGTCTTCAAAATGACAAAATCCATCCTTACATATTGATCAGTTGTTCTTCCATCTTTCAGCGGCCACCTCCAACTCTCTTCCCCTCCTGGCCGGCCGGTCCCTATTGATCCCTGTCCGTGATTGGTTGAGCAGTAATTTGAGACGGACATTGATGGATGGCTGCGAACTGTTTTTCTTCCCTCTCTTCCTCCTCTCCGGGGTGATGAAGTCATAATGCAAGTGACACTGCCAGACTGGGACCAACTGGAAAAGCAGTAACCTTTACAGCCAATAGAGGATGTCTTTTTCGCTCTTAAGGCTCTCGTCTCTGTCTGTTACACATGGCCTCTGGGCGTGTTGTGGATAGGTCTCATAAATACTCTCGTACAGTTACAACAGAACAGAGAGACTGCAGTCACGGCAGCAGACAACAGCTGCTGAGATACAAGGACATCAGAGCCATGCCCAGCGATGACTAGGGCCAGGAGTTTATCCTGGTTGGGTCAGGTAGTCGGGAAACACGCCTAGCCCTACATAAATTACCTGCTAACTTAAACATGGAAAAGAAAAACAAACAAGTGTCATTCAGAGAATATAGGTTTTAAAAGGGACAAAGTCACAGAATTGGAATCTTGTAGGTGGTGAAACTGTCTCCAAGATGTAGGCCTATTTCTTTTGCATGATATAGATATATTTTTAAGGATTCTACTCAATTTCCATTCTGTCTCTCAATCTAAGGTGATAGAACTCCACCCTCTCCCAATGTGACCCCTTATGTGAGATACATATCCTACCCTTCATACCCAGTCTGATTGGCTCAAAACAATCTCTTCCTGCTGAAAACGTCTTTACAGGCAAACTAATATATTATTTTGGAAAACAGATCAGCATGGAAATGTTGCTGATACAACTGCAATCTGAAAATTAGTTTGGACTTTTTTTGTCCAAACTATCCAATATCTGTCCCTGGACAGTCTCTCCTAGACAGCAAACGTCCCTTTATAAATTCCTCCGTCTTACTCAGTCTGTGGATAATGCCGACAGTCCTCTTTAAGAGCTCCGTCTCAGTCTCTGTAATTGCGTGCGTATTGGATTTTAATAATGGTGTAGAATATTATCAGACAGTTAACAGCCTGATAAAGCGTACTGAGCTTGGACTGTTTGACATCTCAGTCTTTCAAAAGCTTTTAGTTTCCTCAATGCCATTACACGTGGAGGAGGGGAGAAACGGCGATGTTTAGAAACATCACTCCGTCCTTGTTTGTCTTTGTTCCACATAACAGTGGTTGGAGTACACTTGGATTGAGCAATCTGAACCATGTGAGGCAAGACGATTCCCGGCTCTGCACTGCTGATTAGAGAGGTTTAGAATGAATTATACCGCAAGGCTCACACACACAAGCACACACACACACACACACACACACACACACACACACACACACACACACACACACACACACACACACACACACACACACACACACACACACACACACACACACACACACACACACACACACACACACACACACACACACACACACACACACACACACACACACACACACACACACACACACGCGCGCGCACGCACGCACGCAAGCAAATTCCCTTTTAGTCCATTGCATTTGTGTTTTATTGCTTCTATGAACAATACGAGTGATTACAGAAAGAATACTTCTCAGCTTTAAGAATTGCCTTTCCCAATAGTTAAACATTGGCCATTTTGATTAATATTTCCTATTTGATAAGTGGTGTCTTGATCCGGTTAGCCTACTTTTTCGACAGCAGTGACTTTGGTTCTGAGGCGCACACTGGCTTCCAGGGAGGGCTCGCGCGGGAGTAATTTCAGGGGCTTGCAAGCAGACAGTAGCTCCACTGGGAGAGCTGGCAATCATGGGGGAAACAATGTTTACATCGATCAGCTGTCATGAAGATTTATGGCTTCATTTTGCTGTAATGGAGAATTAGTGGGTAGATTATCAGGGACTCAACACTGCCGCTTGTTACCCGTGTCCAGGCCGGCAATTTGTCCCCCCGAAGCAGCCAAACACTTGTGACAGCACCAGCACTTGCCCTAATTCTATCAAGAGAAAATGTTGGAATTAATTTGATACAAGAACATTAAAATATGTTCAGCAAACAGTAGCCAGGGACCAAAGAACAGGGGAAAGACAGAGCGTCTGATTTATTGTGCTGGGCAAGATATCGATCCTCGTTCGATCCTGCCCGGCGTTGAGGGTTTAACGTGTAATAATTTCCAATTTAAAGCTCCTTCTCAAGATCACCCCTTTAAAGAGAGAGCAGGCCGGTGATCCGCAGCTGATTAAGGAGCCTGTTGCTAAGGCTTTGTCAGAAGCCCTGTTTGAATGTAGATGTGGGGTTATCTGTGCCGGCATCTCCAATGCGCCTGACACAGCATGGCTGCCTGCTAGACCATGTAATAAGACACGTGTAGGAAATAAATCCAGGTAAACCGTCCGTACGCAGTAATTACACAGGATCACGGGGGCTAAATGCAAACCAGCATGGGGACGACGACAACAAGCCATCATGCACGTGGTCCTTCTGTAGCTCAGTTGGTAGAGCATGGCGCTTGTAACGCCAGGGTAGTGGGTTCGATTCCCGGGATCACCCATACGTAGAATGTATGCACACATGACTGTAAGTCGCTTTGGATAAAAGTGTCTGCTAAATGGCATATATATATATATATGCACAAATGTGCACCTGCCCATGTTTAGACCTACCAGCCCATGTTTAGACCTACCAAATGTAAACAGGAAATAGCATAGGAGGCTTACCCAGGCATCCTCTTTTATCCAGGACCTATAATAAGCAGCAATCTGCAACAATGCTATCTAAGAATTAGGATGCTGCCAACAACAATGCCATGAAGATGATGATGATGATGACGATGGTGATGACAACAATAATGATGATGTAGCCAAAAGAAAAATACAGAGAAAAATGCAGCCAGGAATGAAGTTGTTCATTCAATATAACGGCTATTCAACAATGGTGCCAAATTCTGGTAGTTACTGTATCTATTGATGCTGAGAGAAATTTTGGTTAATAATCGGCCTCTGGTAAAGCTGTTTGTCTGTGGGTGTGTAACCATGCTGGTTTAGATACACGATCATCACCCTCTGCTCCTGCGGCCTGCACAGCACAGCATAGCACACTGACCTACCCATCAAGCTGTCAGCAGGCTGCTAAGGGTTCAGGAGTAGAGAAGACACGATACCATCAGAGCTCTGGCTATGGCCCAAATGGCACCCCATTCCCTATGCAGTGCACTCGTTTTGACCAGGGCCCATTTGAGACACAGACCAAGCACTGTACTTGTGTCAGACCTGGAAACATCACAGCTTTATTGCATCCTCTTTGGTCCAAAGTGGAAGAATCACTCTGAAGAAATCCAGCAGCATACCACCCTGTATCCCCTGCTGGCTTGCTCCTGAAGCTAAGCAGGGTTGGTCCTGTTTGGTCCCTAGATGGGAGACCAGATGCTGCTGAAAGTGGTGTTGGAGGGCCAGTACGAGGCACTCTTTGCTCAAGTCTAAAAAAAAAATATCCCACTGCCCTGTGTAGGGTGCTGTCTTTCGGATGGGATGTTAAACGGGTGTCCTGACTCTCTGTGGTCACTAAAGATCCCATGGCACTTATCGTAAGAATAGGGGTATTAACCCTGGTGTCCTGGGTAAATTCCCAAGCTGTCCCTCATACCATCAAGGTCACCTAATCATCCCCAGCTTACAATTGGCTCATTCATCCCCTTCCTCTCCCCTGTAACTATTCCCTAGGTTGTTGCTGTAAATGAGAACGTGTTCTCAGTCAATTTACCTGGTAAAATATAAATAAATAAATAAATAAAATAAAGATCCAGAGCCTTATGCTGTATATAGGCCTATACCGTACATAGCATTCTTGTTATACTTTTTTCAGAAATCCATGATTTCAGCGCAGACACTGGTATCTCCCAAATATCTTTGATTACCACCATTGTAGGCCTACTATAGGGCAATAATTCAGCAGTTCCATTGGCCATTTTTCATGTATTGCCCACGATAGTGTGTGACGTCGTAGAGCTAACGACCTAGACTTTGCATGTTGGTGTTTAAGTATTCTTTCTGTAGGCATGATGTACAAGGTATTTGGATAGGATGGGATCTCATGTGTTTTCTCTCAGACTGAGAACCAAATGCTTTTAACTGTCATGGTTGCTATTAGCAGAAGAGCTGGTGGACTCCTTCTGGCAAATGTCTGGGGCTGGGATAGGCATAGCATGCACATACACACACACACGCACGCACGCACGCACGCACGCACACGCGCACACACACACGCACACACACACACACACACACACACACACACACACACACACACACACACACACACACACACACACACACACACACACACACACACACACACACACACACACACACACACACACACACACACACACACACACACACACACACACACACACACACACACACACACACACACACACACACACATAGGCTTTCTCTGAAACTACCTTTGGGGTTTCCCCACTGCAGTGTCTGTTTAGAACGAAGCAACAAATAAACACCTCACTTCCCCCCTCCTCATTCTCTCCTATTTCTATCCCCCTCTCGCTGTCTCAGTCTCTAGTAGCCTACAGGCCCTTTCAGACTGAGCTACTGGTAAATTAACAGTAAAGCTGTGCTCCGATGCTCTGACCTTCTCCAAGGGACCAGATTCTCTCTGGTCAAATTGCTTTGTTTATTTTCTTTCCAGTTTTTCCTTTTTTCTCTCCATCTTTTCTGTTTTCATGTTTCTCTCTTTCGCTTTTGAGATACTGTTCCCCACAGTTGACGTTTACTGTGAAACAGTTTTTACAAATTACTTAACAGGCAGGCGGCAAAAGAAATTCAATGCATACAGATTAGCATGTGCTAATTGATGCCTAATTAATTTCTGCTGCCATGCATAAATTTGGGTTTCCTACCCCCGCCACCGGAGACCCGAGACAAGTGCGATGATTTTCAGGCTTCACATACATAAATGAATAAACATTGAGACAGGGCAGAAAGGCACAACAAGAGGCTCATTTCACCGAGTAGCCAGGTGTGGAGGTGGATGGTTGGGGACGTGGGAGGATAGGCGGGGGTTAAAGACCCACACACGAGCACACACACGCATGCCCGTGCACCCAGACACACACACATTGTAGGTATTGTAGGGGAACAAGTGGTGCAAATAACACCAAATATGATTGGCCTAGACACAAAACCAAGAGCAGCACATGCACATACACACTCTCTCTCACACACACACAAAACACAAACTTCCCTGGACAGACCAGAACAGGAAGTTGTCACACCCACAGCACATGTTCTTCAGATTATAACGTAACCCGTTTTGTCTTATTTTCTTTAAGGCTTCATGTGACTCCTGGGTCATGTGATGATTGAGCAGGACACATCCGTCAAGTGACCATTTATCCCCCACACCACACTGCCCCACCTCCACCCCAACCAGGTCCCCATCCCTGACCCTCCCTCTGTCCCTCTGTCCAGGAGGAGTGGGGAGAAAAGATGACACTGACACTCTCTCCCCTAATTTGTTTTAATTGGTACTCATTACGTGAACCAGGTCAGTGTCAGGGAGAGCAGCCTGTCAGGGCGCGAGGTTAATGAGAGGGAGAAGACGCAGATAGATTAAAAACTCTTCCTGGCTCCCTGTTGGCTCATCTGCTGGTCCCTACCAAGCCAAAGAACCAGCCAGACAGCTAGAGGTCCAACTGCTTGCCTCTCTGCCCCTCTGCCACAGACCCTGTCACTTTAATGGCTGAATCACAGAGGCTCAACAGGGTCTCAGTGGCTCAAAGACAGTACTAGTGGGACAGAGCACTTGCAGAAACTGGTTGAGGAAATGTGGAAACTGATCCCACTGACTGAGTCACCACACACCTCCATTATGGTTCTAAATACAGTAAACCAAATGGTACACATGTGCAATTGTGCGTGTGTGTGTTTATGTGTGTGTTTGTGTGTGTGCGTGCGTGCGTGTGTGTGTGCGTTTTTGTGTGTTTGGATCCAATGGGCCCAGAAGTGACCACAAGTGAGACATATCAAAATTAAACGGTTAGAAACTGTACTCAGACCTGGGCCACTGAGGTAATTAGCTATCCGGCCACTGGTGCTTATGTACACAGTCAGCTTTTAATTCTGAAACACAGTCCCATCAGTCCTGGAGGAGTGAGGTCACTTTAAGAGGTGAAAAATCTGATCATCATGGAAAAGAAGAGAAAGAACGATTCAATGACGGAAACTGAGCTTGTAAGAACTCTTATCCAGAATATATCCCGTTGTATTCCCATCATTCTGTGTAATGGATTACCTGTCTCTATTTAATCAGATTACATTTTTTTGGTCAAAGAACTGAACCTCAGGCAAGAAATGGCTGGTAATTATCATGTGGCAGATTCTCCAACGTATCTAGGTGAGGTTTGACAGGTGAGTTATTAAATTGTCCCCCCACGCTGATAAACATATTAATTTACGCCGCGGCAGATAATTTCATTGACGCCGTCACATAAAACCCAAGGTTGAAGGTACCTCTCCCAAAACTCTCCTTTGTAATTGTACGAAAAACGACACAACATCCATAATACATTGGAACATAGACATTTCGTATGCATTGAATTCTCAAAAATTCAAATTAAATAAAATATTATTGGGTGTCACTGTTTAAAAGGTCAATTTGCAATTGGTACATGGATTTTTGTTGTCGATTTAATAGATATCCATTCTGTCATGGTTCCACCTGTCAACAGAGGGCGGCAGAGACCGTCCTAGAGACATTGACGACACTCAGGTGTGTCCAATTTACTCATTATATTTATTTCCCTGTTAAAAGAGGTGTGTTTCTGTTGTCCTTTGCAGAAGCTTAAATCATTTACCGTGTGTGGTCATTTCCTGAGTGAGTTTCCGTGACTTAGTGTTTGTAGTTTATTTCCAAGTGTACTGTTATCCTGCGGCTAGCATTTCTCAGTGAACTATTATGTTGATCCTTAACCACTGATCTGGTCTCTTCTCTGCACCTGGGTCCAACCTTACCACATCACACATTCATTCTTGCACAATTACAACTAATACATGCCTCATGAGCTTAGTTCAACTGTCTTACCCCATCAGATCCCAAAATATAAGCTCGTTTTGCTCCCCCTTTAAGAACTGCACTGAAAGGAGAATGCAGAGACAGAGAGTGAGTGGATTCCTCTCTAGCTGTCATCTCGGCTGATAGATTCACATGGAGTTCTCAACCAGCCCTTTGTTTAAACACTGTGATAAGTAATCAATAGGACCTTCTGAAGTACTGTGTAGTTGCAAGCCTCCACAGTCAACATTTGTGTGAGACAATATACAATACAAGAAATTATTTAGATTTGAGTCGGATAGGTCCCACTTCCCTTCCCTTTTGAATTTTGTATTTCTATCCCCCCTCATTTATTGCAAGAGCAGGGCATCCATCTCGAATGTACCTTTCAGCGTCAGCAGACAGAGCTCTCTCTGAAGGAGGATGCCCATAGGGAAATATCAACAGGCCCCATGGCAATACATCACATTTCAGCAAGAGGTATAAAGGATCCTGCAGCACATGCACTCTGTGTGTGTGTGTGTGTGTGTGTGTGTGTGTGTGTGTGTGTGTGTGTGTGTGTGTGTGTGTGTGTGTGTGTGTGTGTGTGTGTGTGTGTGTGTGTGTGTGTGTGTGTGTGTGTGTGTGTGTGTGTGTTTGTGTGTGTGTGTGTGTTTGTGTGTGTGACTACATGCAGTACAATCCTTCATAGACAGTCTGTCATAGGCACACTTACATGATAATACTGTTGCCTTTAAAAAAAAATCTAGGATCCTTACACAGCTAGGTTTTATATATATATATATATATATATATATATATATATATATATATATATATATATATATATATATATATATATATATATATATATATATATATATATGATATTAGAATTACTACAATACGAAGATTGGTCTTTTGTACAACTAGCTCTCAGTCTCACATCAAAATTAGACGTTCATCCATATTTCTCAAATGTCAAATTTCTAAGTTGTTCCAAATGTTAAATTCCGATGTGTTTAAGGTTACGTTTTTGCATTACCTCTACATTTTTAAGGTTAGGGTTCAAATGTAGGCATTAATCTCCGAAATCGTAAGGTTAGGCATTGACGCCAAATTGTTAAAGGTAAGGGTTAAGGTTTGGCATAGGCTTAAAGCAAAAATGTCAACTACTTTCTATTGCTGGATTCGAACTTTCAACCTTTGGAATCATCTGTATGCTTACGCCCATCCGCCATCCCTGTCCACATCGCCTAGCAAAACCTGAACTTACTTGAAGATGAGAGTGTTCACTTTTGCCCCTAGTGGCCGGTTTCCACTTCATCTCCCGATGTCCCCAGACATGGATGGATGTCGTATTTTGACTTGTATCACAGGTGACCTGGCTGATTTTTTACCACCAACATTTGACAACATTTCACAATGACAGCTCTTGGTAATATTTTCCAAGTTACAGCATATTACATGAATTCATTGTTTTGACTAGTAAAAACTCAATGTTAAATGTATATTTGATAACCTTATGCGGATGCACCAGGCTCTATGTGTACACACCAGCTGTGTGTTCCTTTGTCAAGTCATCGCCCGCCATATTATGATGACTTTCCTGAACAATGCGAGTCTGGGATCAGATGTTTTTACAGCTCGTCAGCTGTGTTAGTGTCAGCCCAAGTCCAGGTTTAACACGGATCTTATCACCGTGACACACACACATGTGGACACACACTCTCGGACACACTCGCAGATACACACACACACACGCACGCACTCACTCACACACACACACATACACACACACAAAATCGCCTACACACGCACACGCACACGCACACACACACACACACACACACACACACACACACACACACACACACACACACACACACACACACACACACACACACACACACACACACACACACACACACACACACACACACACACACACACACACACACACACACACACACACACACACACACACACACCACAGATGTGTCAGATGGATGCACTTTCTTCCTCGGGCAGAACGAGAGTCATCTGACAAGATGAGACCCAGTTATAACAGAGAATCCCTTCTGTACACACACATCTTATTTATAGTACCGGAGAGCTGCAATAGGAGGACTGATGATGAGGGATCTGTCCTATATTTACAGTTTTATCTGTTAAAGAAACTCAAATATTAGTGGTATGTGAATACAGTATCTGGATCATCATGATAACGATTGTAACTTAGGCTTTGCGGTTTTGGCTACGTAGTTGCAGGCATATAAATTGACACTCCAGTATCCTATCCACACGTTTTTCAAAACCTGGAACTGTATAGCACCACAGGATTAGAGTAGAATATATACAGCGTGTGTATCACTACTGAGACATACAGTGCATTTGGAAAGTATTCAGTCCTCTTTTTCCACATTTTGTTATGTTACAGTCTTAATCTAAAATGTATTAAGTAAAAAATGTTCTTCATCATTCTACGCACAATAATAGCCCATTATGAAAAAGTGAAACAGGTTTAAAAACATTCACTATGAGACTCGAAATTGAGCTCAGGTGCGTCCTGTTTCCACTGACCATCCTTGAGATGTTTCTACAACTTGATTGGAGTCCACCTGTGGAAAATCCAATTGATTGGACATGATTTTGAAAGGCACACACACGTCTATATAAGGTCCCACAGTTGACAGTGCATGTCAAAAACAAAAACAAAGCCATGAGGTCAAAGGAATTGTCCGGAAAGCTCTGAGACAGGACATGCAGGGACAGATCTGGGGAAGGGTACCAAAAAATGTCTGCAACATTGAAGGTCCCCAAGAACATAGTTAAAAAAAATGTATTTCACCTTTATTTAACCAGGTAGGCCAGTTGAGAACAAGTTGTCATTTACAACTGTGACCTGGCCAAGATAAAGCAAAGCAGTGCAACAAAACAGTGGCCTCTATCATTCTTAAATGGAAGAAGTTTGGAATCACTAAGACTCTTCCTAGAGCTGGCCACCTGGCCAAACTGAGCAATCGGGGGAGACCCGATGGTCACTCTGACAGAGCTCCAGAGTTCCTCTGTGGAGATGCCAGAACATTCCAGAAGGACAACCATCTCTGCAGCACTCCACCAATCAAGCCTTTATGGTTGAGTAGCCAGACAGAAGCCACTCCTCAGAAAAGGCACGTGACACCCCACTTGGAGTTTGCCAAAAGGCACCTATAGACTGAATGTCAAGCATCACATCTGGAGCAAGCCTGGCACCATCCCTATGGTGAAGCATGGTGGTGGCAGCATCATGCTGCGGGGATGTTTTTCAGCGGCAGGGACTGGGAGACTAGTCAGGATCGAGGAAAAGATGAACGGCGCAAAGTACAGAGAGATCCTTGATGAAAACCTGCTCCAGAGCCCTCAGGACCTCAGACTGGGGTGATGGTTCACTTTCCAACAGGACAATGACCCTAAGCTCACAGCCAAGACAACACAGGAGTGGCTTCGGGACAAGTCTCTGAATGTCCTTGAGTGGCCCAGCCAGAGCCCGGACTTGAACCCAATCAAACATGCAGCGAAGCTCCCCATCCAACCTGACAGAGCTTGAGAGGATCTGCAGAGAAGACTCGAGGCTGTAATCGCTGCCAAAGGTGCTTCAACAAACTATTGATTAAAGGGTCTGAACACTTATGTAAATTTGATATTTCAGTTATTATTATAATTTTTTTTGCAAATATGTCTAAAATCCTGTATTTGCTTTGTCATTTTGGGGTATTATAGAATAAGGCTGTAACGTAACAAAATGTATAAAAAGTCAAAGGTTCTGAATACCCCAGCCAGGATATCAATCAAGAGAGCTGGCTAAATGGCCTGGGCTTGGCCTGTTGATCTGAGGCAGAACGATGTTGGACGTCAGACACGTGGCCCCACAATGATTGACAGGCCACTCTGGTCTCATCTGTGGTGATTCTTAGACCCAGTTAGCCGCTCCCAGAGGACTGCTCCCCATCACCATCAGACAGGCCCGAACACATGCACACATACACACCATCAAACGTTTCTAGATAATGGTGTCCTGTGTTAGGTAGGCCGCATTATGAAGGATGAAACCCTCTCAGATTTAAAATGATTCAACACCTCTGTAGCAGTAGTTCAACAGAGGGGAGACAGAGTAGCAGTAATGATAACACGCATATATATATATATATATATATATATATTGTAACTGCGTTCGTCTGTTGAATGAAGAAAGTCGGACCGAAATACAGCGTGTAGGTTACTCATGACTTTAATGAATGATATGGCGGTACATGAAATAACTGAAATACAAAAACAACAGAACGGAACGTGAAACTAATTACAGTCTATCTGGTGACTACTACACAAAGACAGGAACAAACACCCACAAAATACAAAGCGAACTCAGGCTACCTAAATACGGTTCCCAATCAGAGACAACGATAAGCACCTGACTCTAATTGAGAATCGCCTCAGGCAGCCAAGCCTAACAACACCCCTAATCAGCCGCGATCCCAAATAATACAAACCCCAATACGAAACACAACATATAAACCCATGTCACACCCTGGCCTACCCAAACATATAACAAAAACACAAAATACAATGACCAAGCCGTGACATATATATATATATATATATATATATATATATATATATATATATATATATATACTGTATCACTATATAATAATCACTTATAGACTAATGAGAAAAAACAGAGAAGACAATTGACCTGTCAGAGTAATTCTATTATTTTTCCTCTGAGAGCATGTGAGCGCTAATATGCAGGTAATACACGATTCACTTTGAAATGAAAGCGTAGCATAAGCTTTGTGATGGTGATCGTTATGTATCAATTTAATCACTCAATTATTGAATCAAAATAATGAAATAATCCAAACTTTTTTTTTTATACCGCCACTGTTTTAAAAAGGCTCTGATCTAAAGAGAGCAACATCAGTTGAAGCCATTAATGAACGGAGCAGAATTCACCATGAAAAAGGAAATAATTAACAAATGTGTCTTGGGGGAATACTTCAAACGAGCCTCAAAATGCTTTGGTTTAGAGATGCTTCCCTTCAACACAACGTAACATAAACACAACACTATCCTTCCCCTAGCCTGTGAAATCTGTCCTGCACATCTTTCATTTTGACACGCAAAAAAGAAGAAGAAAAAAATGTGATTCGTCACTTTTTTACAGAAATGTTTCTATTTTGTATCAGGAGCAGCAACCTTTAATTGTTGTCTGGATTAAAATGACATTAAGGGAAAGCATGCCTTGCTTTGCTTTGTGGGAAAGTGAGTTTGTTGGTTTTGAAGCTCTACTGGGACTGATGTGACAGACAGAGGCAGGGTCTGAGTAGGCTGAAGGATCACTAAATCTATAGTCCAAAATGGCACCCTATTCCCTTCATTCCCCTTTATAGTGCACTCCTTTTAACCAGGGCCTATAAGGGCTATGGTCGGGCTCTGGTCAAAAGTAACACACTATGTAGGGAATAGGGTGTCATTTGGGACTCGCATTAGGGCTCCATTGCCGGGGAGCGTAAATGTAATTAAAACGACACAAACAAAGTGAATCTAATTAGGGCTCCCACCGCACACACTCGTTAGCGCCCAGCGCTTGGTCAATTATTTTCCTGCATGGACATAAATGAGGCCACTTGTCTTTGCAGATTTGGGCACAAGCTGAGAGTCATTATAAAGTTTAACTAGCGGAGCAGGGCACATACACATGCTTCAAACATACACACACACCCAGTATACACACATACTGTACACACACATGCACATCCAGACAGACATACTAGAGCACAAACATGCATGTAAACACACACACACACACACACACACACACACACACACACACACACACACACACACACACACACACACACACACACACACACACACACACACACACACACACACACACACACACACACACACACACACACACACACACACACACACACACACACACACACACACACACACACACACACACACACACGCACACACACACGCACACACACACACACCCGATACACATCCTACACGATACACGTTACACATACAGCTATCTACCAAAATAAAGGAAACACCAACAGAAAGTGTCTTCATCTAGACGCTCTCACAGTCTCACATCAGAATTAGACATTCATCCGTGTTTCTCAAAAGGTACATTTCAAAGTTGTTTCAAACGTCAAATTTCAAAGTGTGTAAGGTTAAGTGCAGGCATTAACTCCGAATAGTCAAGGTAAGGGTTAAGGTTTGGGATAGATTTAAAACTAAAATAACTTCCTGTGGCTGGATTTCTACTTGCAAACCATCAGAATCAGACTCTTAGACCCAGACACCATCTCCAATCTCAATGCTGTAGATAAACCACAACCTACTTGAAGGTAACACACACACACTTTAAACCCCCTATGATCCTCTGAGACACCTCTTCCAACGTCACTGAGATCGTGTCTAGACAAGGTAGCCAAAATAATTGGCAACTGGGCATTTTTATACATGACCCTAAACATGATGGTATGTTAGTTGCTTAATTCATTTAGGATCCACACCTGTCTGGAAGCACCTGCTTTCAATATACTTTGTATACCTCATTTATTTTGGCAGTTACCTGTCTATGCACATACATACACACACACATACGCACACATGTACACACATGCACACACACATACAGACATAATTACGCATAAACACATGCATGCTTGTAAACACACAGACCCACACATGGACTTACACACGTGCACATACTGTACACATGGACTTGCAAGTATAAACACACCAACAAAACCACATATTTCACAGACACAATGACACACATATATAAATATTGTGACACTCTGACATGCATAATTACAGCAACATACAGTACATGAATGAATCAGGATGAGTGGGTTGATGTGAGAATATACTGTATGCTTTAGTTTTCAACTTTCTCATCTACCACCTGTGAAAACGCCTGCTCATCAAAAACAGCTCAACACATTCCTTCTCTCTGCACACAGACACGCACACACGAACACAAACACACACGCACATGCACATGCACACACAAGTGCGCGCACACACACACACAAGTGCGAAACACACACACACACACACACACACACACACACACACACACACACACACACACACACACACACACACACACACACACACACACACACACACACACACACACACACACACACACACACACACACACACACACACACACACACACGCAAGCACGCCGTTTAGGAGTTTTAAGTGTCCAGACCTCACACATCCCCAGTTAACAATGGGGGTAAGTGAATCCAGTGGCTGATAGTTTTCTGCGAGCCTGGGGAGCCATTGAGAGCCCATTAAGAGGTTAAGTGTAGGAAGCCCTCCATTGTTCGACTGTTTGATTTCCACACAGCTACCTAAACGCTCTTCAAACCATGGGAAAGCCACTCGCTGATGATGTGCAGGGATTAAAGCAAACCACTCCAATTCCGAGTGGAAAATGTCTAACGTGAAAGTTGGATGGCTCTCCACGGACCAGGGGTGGCTGGGAACGATTCCGGACAGAAGAGGCAGGGGCACAGAGGGCAGCTGGAGGGCAAAAAACACCCGGCTGTCTCGTCTGTTCGCTCAGCATGTTATGTTCTCACAATGCTAGCTAATGGGTAACACAAGGTAATCCTTTTCTTGGTTCACACAGAGACGTTAGGAGTGTCATCAATGTCCAGACCAGATCAGATCAGACAACTCTCTCTATCTCTCTGTGTTTGGACTACAGCATTACTATAGCAACACACAAAGCTGCGGATGATGGGTGACATCATTATCGTCATCATCACTAGCATTCTGCCATTTTGCCCTCTATGCCTCTGTCCCTCCTCCCTCTTCTTCTCCTCAATAAACTTTATTTAATCTTTGCCCTCTGACCCCTGGGGTGGAACAGCTCAGAGGGAGAGCGTTAGGGGGGCCACCCGTGTCGGGGGCAGGGGATAAATTAATGGGCTTGTTTGGGTGATTGTAATCTGACAACCATTAGAGAAGAGAGAGAGAGAGAGAGAGAGAGAGAGAGAGAGAGAGAGAGAGAGAGAGAGAGAGAAAGAGAGAGAGAGAGAGAGAGTGAGAGAAAGAGAAAGAGAGAGAGAGAGAGAGAGAGAAAGAGGGGGAGAGAGAGAGAGAGAGAGAGAGAGAGAGAGAGAGAGAGAGAGAGAGAGAGAGTCAGGGGCTGAGGGGGGTCTTGGAGGTTGTGTGTGTGTGTGTGTGTGTGTGTGTGTGTGTGTGTGTGTGTGTGTGTGTGTGTGTGTGTGTGTGTGTGTGTGTGTGTGTGTGTGGGTGTGTGTGGGTGTGTGTGTGTGTGACACCTGTCATACTCATTAGACTCACCCCTCCATGGGTAGCTTGGGGGGCATAACATGAGACGATGTAAGAGAAGGGAGGAGGGGTGGCAGCTGATGGTAGGACGGAGGGGGGAATCCTTTCAGCCTATTCTTCTCCATCCCTTTCTGTCTCATCCTCCACATCCCCTTCGCATTCCCTGCTCCCTCTTTCCCTCTCTCTTTATCTCTCTCTTTCCATCTCCGTCCTTTCTCCTCTGGTAATGTCACTGTACATTTCGGTGTCTCGCCGCGTTACAAGGCTGCCCTTAATTTGACAGTGTCACAGGGATCCATCTTCATTCTCTCACTCTTTTCATAATCTAATCCTCCTCTCTAACATGCAATTAGTGGCCCCACAACCCCGCTCCCCCTCGGTGGAGGGCCACTGAACAGCAGAGTGCCCCCGCCGGATCAGGCCTGGATGATTGCTACAGCTTTCCCTGTGCAATCCATTTAGCGGCCGGGCCCTGTAATGAATATGTACATTTTAAGGACCTCGGCAGGGGGAGGGTCACGAGCAATCAACCTTGGATTCAATTATGCCAGTCAAGGTTAATGACTCTGCACAGTGGTCAGAGGGGCGCACGCCACCGCCACCCACCACCGCCGTGCTGGCCGATTAAATCGGCTTGTCAGAATTGACAATGTATGGGTGGAGGAATGAAGGGAGGGGAGGAGGTAGAATTGTGTTGTGCAAGCGGTAGGACAAGGGAATAGAAAAGAGAGAGAATGAGCGAGTGAAAGAGAGGAGACTGTGAGAGGGAGAGAGAGAGAGAGAGAGAGAGAGAGAGAAGAGCGGGCGAGCGACACACGCCTGCACGTGTAGGAGATAGATGGATAGATAGATAAAATGGTGTCGGTCGTCGGTGGTAGATTACATTGAGTTCTCCTGGGCAAATCAGATTGTAAAGCACACAGCCCCCCCTCCCTCTCCCTCCCCGGTGAGGCTCACCTCGCCTGCTGTAATATGATTAGTCTACATAAAGACGTGTCTGGAGTGTAATTCAGTGCTCACTAATGAGGCGCTGTCTAAACCTAGCCCATCCATATCCCCAAGGTGTCACCCACTCACCTGCTGCCTCCGTCTCTCTCTCTCCCTCGCTCCTTCCCTTCCTCCCTACCTCCAACACTCACTGCTCCATCACAGGGAAAAGGGAGGGGGAGGAAGAGAGAGAGGGGAAACGGGAGAGAGAGAGAGAGAGAGAGAGAGAGAGAGAGAGAGAGAGAGAGAGAGAGAGAGAGAGAGAGAGAGAGAGAGAGAAAGGGAGGGAGAGAACGAGGGGTATTAAAAAGAGGGAGAAAGAGTGGGAGAGAGAGAAGTGAGAGTGAGTGGTGGGAGAGAGAGAGCGAGAATGAGAGAGAGGGAGAGAAAGAGAGAGAGAGATGGAGAGCATGAGAGAGAGAGAGAGAGAGAGAGAGAGAGAGAGAGAGAGAGAGAGAGAGAGAGAGAGAGAGAGAGAGAGAGAGAGAGAGAGAGAGAGAGAGAGAGAGATGGAATACGAAAGGGGGCGGCAATGATAAATTGCCATGTGAAATTCAATATTGAAGGCTAAGAGATTCTCTCTGATCCAGTGTGCTCCAAGTACCTGTTACTATAGAGATGATTGTGGACTACAGGACAAAGAGGACCGAGCACTCCCCATTCTCATCGATGGGGCTGCAGGGGAGCAGGTTGAGAGTTTCAAGTTCCTTGGTGTCCACATCACCAACAAACTAACATGGTCCAAACACACCAATACAGTCATGAAGAGGTCACGATCAAACCTATTCCCCCTCAGGAGACTGAAAATATTTGACATGGGTCCTCAGATCCTCAAAAGGTTCTATAGCTGCACCATCGAGAGCATCCTGGTTGCATCACTGCCTGGTATGGCAACTGCTCGGCCTCCGACCGCAAGGCACAACAGAGGATAGTGCGTACGGCCCAGTACATCTCCGGGGCCAAGCTTCCTGCCATCCAGGACCTTTATACCAGGCGGTGTCAGAGGAAGGCCCTAAAAATTGTCAAAGACTCCAGCCACCCTCGTCATAGACTGTTCTCTCTGCAACCGCATGGAAAGCGGTACCGGAGCGACATGTCTAGGTCCAAGAGGCTTCTAAACAGCTTCTACCCCCAAGCCATAAGACTCCTGAACATCTAATCAAATGGCTATCCAGACTAATTGCATCATCCCCCCCCTCCCTCTTTTACACTTTTACACCGCTGCTACTCTCTGTTATCATCTATTCATAGTCACTTTAAAAACTCTACCTACATGTACATATTACCTCAACTAACCGGTGCCCCCGCACATTGTACCCCCCTCTAATGGTACCCCCCCTTAATGACTTGTTACCTTTATTTCTAATTCTTATCTGTATTTTTTTTAACTGCATTGTTGGTTAGGGGCTCGTAAGTAACTATTTCACTTTTCACCTGTTGTATTCGGAACATGTGACTAATACAATTTGATTTGACTATAGTGATTGCAAGGTTTTTCTAAATGCCAGGTTATTGACAGACACGCACGCACGCATGCATGCACGCACGCACGCACGCAAACACACACGCACGCACACACGCACGCACGCACACACACACACACACACACACACACACACACACACACACACACACACACACACACACACACACACACACACACACACACACACACACACACACACACACACACACACACACACACACACACACACACACACACACACACACACACACACACACACACACACACACACACACATGCCTGTGTTCAGACATCCATCCATCTGGTGAGGCCTATCTTGTGTTATAGACATTCAATGCCATGGAGGGCTGATGGGGCTGGTCCTCCATCCCTGCGTGAGTAAATGTCAGAGCAGAGAGAAAGACTGAAACACGAGGAGTCTCCACACTGCTCTTGACCTTTCACTGTCCTCTACAGAGGAAACACACACACGCACACACATGCAAACACACACCCACCCACGCCAACACACACATACTTGTATGCACAATGCATACTTCTCACAAAAATCTTTTTAAGACAGTTAACCAAGCTTTTGTAGTGGGAGCAGCAACAGAAAGTTACAAGCTGAAATGAACAAATGACTCATTAGTAATTAATCATGGAAATGGTGCAGGATAAAAATTCTGTAGATCAATGCAATTGCATGCATCAGGAAATTCCCTTATTAGGTATTTTCGTTGAGACTGGCACTCTCTTGGGGGAAGTCCTTGTCTTAACTTGGGGACCTTATTTAGTAAACATGCAGGGGTGTCCTTGTATCTGTGTGACACCAGACATACAAGGCATTATTTTGTGTATATTTCATTGTTCCGGCCATTCGGACCACTTCTTGGTCCTTTCTTAAATTGGCGTCACCTCACATCTTCCCATTACATAATGTAATTGCACTGAGGTTCCCCTGCTCATTACACATGCTCAACGCTAAACATTCCAGGACTGGGACTTAATGCAAGACGTGTTATAATGCAACACTCTAGACAATGCGCCATTTAAATACGCTTCCCCAAACGTTCAAAGAGATTGCATTCAAATTCAAATGCATTTCGGATCGAGCGTAAATTACCTCCAAAAGTCTGTTTTAGAATGCTGCGTTATTGCCGCCTTGCAGGGAATTGTGGCCCATATTTGTACGTTGCCCCCTCCCCCCCAAAAAATCCAGTAAATCAGGAAGTAAATTAGCTTCTGACGCGTTCTCTCTCCTGATGAGCTAGCGGACCATTGGAGGACAGAAAAGTAATGGATCTTTACTTTATCTGAGCTGTAAATTGTGTCCAGGTCAATAGAGGAGCATCACCACCCAACTACATTATGTCTGGAGCTGAATCTTGGCTGTGGGCCAAAATGGCACCCTAATCCCTAAATAGTTCACTACTATGGGCCCTGGTCAAAAGTAGTCCACCAACCAGGGAGGGAGTAGGGTGCCATTTGCGACGTAGCCCTTCCCTCTCCTCCAAAGTGTAGGTGTAGTCAGTGAATCAGAACGTAGGCTCGACTCCGCTGAGGAGATAATGGAAGGCTAAGCACTTAACGATAGAACAATTACCCCCATGCCGCCTCGTATTGATGGAACAATTATTTCGCCATTTTGGTCAACATAATGTCGAGACATAATGTATCACAGAGAGACCATTCCATTGTAATGACTCAGTAATAACACTTGATGATCAGGCCAATCTATTAAAAGGACACAGTAACAATACTCAAGGATCTTTCTGTGCTGTGGTGTATGACAATTAGGAGTTGTTTGTGTTCAAACCATTCTATCCTATTGTAATAATGCGGTAATATTAAATACAGTGATCAGCCCATTCTACTGTAATGACACAGTAATAACACTCAATGATCAGCCCATTCTATTGTAATGAAACAGTAATAACACTCAATGATCAGCCCATTCTACTGTAATGACACAGTAATAACACTCAATGATCAGCCCATTCTATTGTAATGAAACAGTAATAACACTCAATGATCAGCCCATTCTACTGTAATGAAACAGTAATAACACTCAATGATCAGCCCATTCTACTGTAATGACACAGTAATAACACTCAATGATCAGCCCATTCTACTGTAATGACACAGTAATAACACTCAATGATCAGCCCATTCTACTGTAATGAAACAGTAATAACACTCAATGATCAGCCCATTCTACTGTAATGACACAGTAATAACACTCAATGATCAGCCCATTCTATTGTAATAACGTGGTAATAATACTCAATGATCTTGCTGTGCTGTGATGTCTGACAATTAGGAGTTGTATGTGTACAGGCATGTTTTCAGTGAGAGAATCTGAGAAGGAGGTTGGAAATCGCTTCAATGAAGTAGTTATAATCTCAGGGCATCCTACTGGTTTTGAGAAGCTGATTTTCAATGTGAGGACCAGTTTAGCTCCCTAGTTTGCCCCCCACAGAAGCTAAGGGTGTTATCCATCACCGGGGCGATACGACTTGCTAATTTAAGGTTGGTGGAAAAAGTTTGGCACACCAGCATCCTCTTTAAATAGTTTATGTTGTTCACCGATGAGAAAAATATCACATTTGAAATGAAAATGTATGGAAATGATATCAATGCTATTACGGGTGCGACTTTTTAAAGCAATATATTCTTCCCGACGACAGTCTATGTCGGATGATAAATACGAGCCAGCCTCAAAGTGTTTCCAGGGCCTTTTTTCCCAGGGAGCAGGCCAACATATTTGTTATTGCATTTTATCTTAACAGAATAAGCGTGCATACTAAAATCCAGAGCTCCTTACGAAATCCCCATTTCTCCTCCTCAGACCGACCCCTTTCTCCTCTCCACGACTCTCCCCTCTTTTAAAAAACATTTGCCATCAAGAATCTAATAACAATTTTTGGGGGTGAAGTGTCAAGTTATTGTAAATAAGATAAAATATTCAGTGTGGGGGGGGGGGTTGTGGTAGGGTGGTGGTGGGATGGGGCGGGGGGTGCAGACAGTCAGTAGATGTGCTTTTATAATGCTTATCTATCAATGTGTCAGAGCAGGGCCTCTCTCTCCCATTAATGGGGCATGGATCGCCGCTCACCACACATCTCCAGTATATTTGATGGCATCAGAATCACTTTTGGCTGCCTCACCTCGGCGGCGATTGGTTCAGTCACATCAAAACAACATTAATTCCTATCATTTATGGCCTGGCCACATCACAGAGGCATTAATTCACGTGAGCCGCTTGCCTGAGCGGTATTGGCTTTCCAATCAATGTGCTGATTGTTATGGAAGGGGCTATTATTCAAAATGGAATGCTTTGGCTGGCTTTACAACCTCCTTTTGATTGGGCAAAATATTGATTTTGTATTCCTCACAAATAGCTATTAAGTCGCTTCAGTCGCAAACAATCAGCCGTGTATATAAAGATGACAATAGCAACTCCAGTGAGGTCTCTCCTGATCACTTGTCTTCCCCCATGCCTCTCTGTGTGTATATATTTCTCTCTCTTGCTGTGTGTGTTTGTGTATTTGGAAATAAGGAACATGGATTGAAAATCCCTCAACGGAATGATGGGGGTTGTATTTCCTGGAAGTAAGTGATAGAGAAAGAGAGGAGAGGAAGAGCAGGAGATGCAGGGGTGGAGGGAGTTGTGTGCACTGCCTCAGGTTGACTGAACAGATGGCACAGCTGCCTGTCTTAGGCAGCAAGATCAGCCCTCCAGTCACCCAGGCTTTCCGCACGCACGCACGCACGCACGCACGCACGCACGCACGCACGCACGCACGCACGCACGCACGCACACACACACACACACACACACACACACACACACACACACACACACACACACACACACACACACACACACACACACGCACACACACGCACACGCATGCGCACACACACACACACACACACATATACACATACACACATACACACATAGACACACACACAGGTTGAATCTCGCGGGACAGACAGACATGCAGAAAGTCTGCACATATGGGCTTTCACAGACAGACAGACAGACAGACAGACAGACAGACAGACAGACAGACAGACAGACAGACAGACAGACAGACAGACAGACAGACAGACAGACAGACAGACAGACAGACAGACAGACAGACAGACAGACAGACAGACAGACAGACAGACAGACAGACAGACAGACAGACAGACAGACAGACAGACAGACAGACAGACAGACAGACAGACAGATCCTAATAGGGCAGATCGACGGGTATTTGACAGGTGGACATTCAAAAGGACAGATGGACAGGTTCACCATCACAGGACTGCTAGACAAGTTGTACTCACAAATAGGTTTACACCGACAGGTGACATCAACTGTTTGAAAACGTAGACATAACACCTGAGCCCATCCCAATGACCCATCATTCTTTCATTGGTTTATGCATGGGGGCCCCGTCACAGGAATGACAAGGCACTAAGCATCTCACTGACTCCTGGGACTCATCTGAGAGAGAGTGCTACTGTGTTTCAGAGATCCATGTTTAGCAAAAGAGAGGAAGAAGGGAGTTGAAGGGAGGAGGGAGCAGAGAGGGTTTACGAGAGGACGTCGTGGAGGTGTGGAGGAGGAGATGAGAGGATCTCGGCTGCAGACACATCCACTTAGAGGAGTCTGTCAGTCCCTGAGAGGCCGGATCAATATCCGCGGGCCTCCCTCTCAGCCTTGCCAGCCCCACTAGCCCCACTAACAGCACAGGTCAGAGCAGTCTGACAGCAGCCCAGCCACGGGGCTTGATTAGGGGCCTACGGACAGCTGTCCACCCTGCCCGGGCGATCAGGAAGTGAATTACTCTCAACAGCTACACTGATTGGTCCGGAACCTGCTTCACCCACATCCCCCCAGTCACCAGCCAGCACTCTCCCTACACCTTCCATCCCCCAACGCCTCGTCTTGATCACTAGCCTGACCCGTGACACACCAATTTACCCTTTCAATAGAAAGGTGGTTAGTGTGCTGTGGAGCACCGGTTAAAGAGGAAGCAGATATAAAAACCCATTGGTCCTCAGGACCGCATTCCACTGGAATGGTAAGGGTGTGGGTGGTGCTTCTAAGAGGGCAGGAGTGGGATCTCCATAACACGCAAAGAGAATGAGTGAATTGAAGAGAAAGAGGGGGAAGACAGAGATAATATGAAAGTGTGTGGAGGAGAGAGAGAGAGAGAGAGTGAGAGAAAGAAAGTGTCAAAAAGAGCGAGAACCTCCACCCTCTTAGAGATCCATTATGTTTTATTGTGTCGCTCCTAACTGCAGAGAGTAGTTTATAAAACACAGCAGGCTAATTCTTCTCCCGACTGCTTGGTTTCCTCCTCCGGGCTGGGAGTGCAGGGCCTGTGAGGAGAGCCTGGCTTCCGGCCGGCCTGAACAGGACTGCTGCAGCAAACCTCCCCAGCCGGGACAATGAGGCCCTCTGAAGAATACAGGGAAGTGTGATAATTACTGCTATTCTGAGAAACAGCAGCCGAACCAGACAGAAGGAGGGAATTATTGTTCTGTGTTCGGGGAGGGGAAATACACTGGTCCCTTCCTGGAGGTAAATATTTACCCTGCGTTGGTCAGCTGACTAATGCACATGCATGGCAAGGGGCCCGGAAAGGCCCCAGCTAGACCTAAAACAGGCCCCAAACACATCCAGTGTCCGTCCACCCCCCTCCCAAAAACATCAGCACCATTAACCCTCCTCTAGGTGCATAACGGGTGCACTCGCCCCCGTTTCCAGATCTGATTAGCAGACTGCGGCGCCCTGTTAAAGTGATGACAGCCCATTTCCCATCATGCCGTAGGTTCGCGAGTGTCGCCTGTGGGAGGAACTGAGATGACAGCAGGGTGTAGGCGAGGAAGAATGGTGTGTGTGTGTGTTTCTGTGTGTGTGTCTCCATGTGTGTGTACGTGTATGTGAGTGTTTGTGTGTGTGTCGTGCACGCTCTTCCACAGGAAGTGTCAATAATAGGAGGCGGCTGCATGGGGCGTAAACAGAACAACAGGAAGTTTTGGTCATCATGGCGACTTCTGAGTGTGTGTCACACTGACACCCGACCCATTACAGTCGATCCTATCTATAAAGTTACGAGGTAACCCGAGAGAAAATCACCACATCAATATCTGTGTCTGCCATCTTAGAGTTATCTTAGAGTACCTCTTAAGACTACAGTATTTCAGTCATCTTAGTTTGAGGTTATTGGGCTTAGTTTGAATAGTTCTGAAGAGTAAACACAAATGTTGATCTATTTTCCAGCGTGCATGTTATTATCTTATCATACAATCGAGGGTTAATAAGTCAGCATATTGGAAAACAACATGAAAACAAGCCTCTTTTGTTAACAACATACCTCGCACCTGCAATTGTATAATATCCTTCCTTAACACATATCCTAGTTTCCCAGACTTTAATAATAGTTGAGAAAACAGTTGACAAAACTCTTAGCGATTCTTCACGGTTTCTTTATTGAGTTCTAGGTCTGTGTTGTTGGGAGGGAATAAAAACAATGGAATCTGCAGGTAAGTTTCTAGTTGACCCTGGTGACCTGCAGCCTGTGTCCTTCTGTGGCAGTCTGCATCTCTCCTCATCTCTCCTCACTCTCTCCTCGCTTCCTCCCGGGGTGGCCAATCTGTCTGGGTGACCTGGGTCAACCCTATGTGATCCCGTTGTAACTCCACCTGGAGCCACCTCCTCTTCTCCGGCAGCCAGGCTTTCTGCATGTCCTCAGGTGCCACCAGCAGACACGGGGATGGAAGGCATGGAAGCGCTCAACTGTGACATCCCTGTCCTCCCCACCCCCACACCCTCCACACACCCGCTCCCACACCTCTGGCCGGTATGGTCAGGCAGCACGGGGACGGAGATTGGGGTGGGGGTGTCACGTAGGTGTGTGATGGAGGATCGTGTGTTTGTTTGTGTATTTTGTATGCGTGTGCGAGTGGTGTGTGTGTGGATGTGTGCAGTGGAAGTTATGAGAGGCCCATACCCACACTATAACTCTCACTCCTACCAGGCTCAGCACCTTCCCACTGAGGCCTCACAGCCATATTGTTCTTCAACATCCAGCCACACACACACACACACACACACACACACACACACACACACACACACACACACACACACACACACACACACACACACACACACACACACACACACACACACACACACACACACACACACACACACACACACACACACACACACACACACACACACACACACACACACACACACACACACACACACACACACACACTCAAATGGCACCCTTTTCCCTTTATGGTGCACTCATTTTGATCAGGGCCCATAGGGCTGTGGTCAAAAGTAGGGCACTATATAGGGGATAGGGTGCCAGTCGCGACTCAGCCTGTATCAAGCAGAGTTGTGCTGTGGAGTCGAGACCTGACCATCTGCTTGCCCGCTTCACCCCGAGCATCTGGAAACGTTCGCAGAATAAAGCGCTCCTCAACCATTTATCAAGAACATTATTATTATTATTATCCTCTCGCTCTCTGCTTCCTGCTCTATGTCTGTGTGTGTGCGTGCACGCGTGAATGTGTGTGATTGTGCATGTGTGTGTCCTGTGTGTATCTACTCTGTCTGCATGATCTACAGTATGCTGTATCACTCCTGACAGCTTGGTTACGGTGGACTGACGGGGGCTGACTAGCAAGCTCTTCGACTAAATTTACTAAAACAGCACAACTTGCACAAAAGAAACGTTAAATAATAAATGCTTTTCCTCAGACTATATGCTGAACATCAAAAAGTAATGCCTTCGCTTTACTGAATATTTTGTTCTCGGATTAAACTAATGAATAACATAACTGATCGCAATTATGCACGGAAAGTTACTGTTAATTACATTTATCTAAGCTCTATTGTGTAGTTAGGATGCATTAATTAATCACAATGTTATTTTTCTAAAGCCTGCTTACCATTTCAACAGAGTCAATGTGTATTTGTAGAATATCAGGCCCTGGGAATTGTGTATTGAAGGCCCATAGGAAAGACTGAAACTCCAAACATGGAGCACTACAATGACTACTACATGATCACAGTATGTGCATAACAACAAATGACTGATCAACAAAATAAACACAATATTTGCGAGTGAACTTCAAAAGCAAAAAAAAGAGACAAATCTTTTTCATTCACAAATTGTCCGAAACATTTGTAAGAGAGGGTAATTCGAGGAATTGGACGCTGTTGTGCCAGTATTTTATCTAGCCAACAAAAAAAAACACCCTTTTTAAGTGTATTTTGGGGTGCTATATTTGAAAAGGCCTCTCCCCCTATGCTTGTGTTAGCTACAGCTCTCTTCAGCTCTCTCACCCACGGTGGAGGGAGTGTCCCATGTGCGTCCCAAATGGCACCCTGGCATTCTATTCCCTATACAGTGCACTACTTTTAACCAGGGCCAAAAGGGTCTCTGGTTAAAAGTAGTAGAATATGTGGTGAATAGGGTGCTATTTGGGATGGAGACCCAGTGTTTCCCATGCAGTGCCAGGCCTGTTCTTTACACACTCTGCTGCTGCTGTCTCTAATCCCAATTAGACTAATTAACACAGGCTGTCAGTTCCCCTCTCCAAACACTGGAGGAAGCCCACTTCCTGTTTCACTCACTGGAGAGAGGGAGAGAGAGGGAGGGGGAGAGAGAGGGAGGGGGAGAGAGAGAGGCAGAGAGAGAGAGAGAGAGAGAGAAAGAGAAAAAAGAGAGGGAGAGAGCAGAAGAGGACAGGAGAAAGGGGAGGGAGGGAAGGTGTTATTGACTTGTTTATTGTTTACTCCATGTGTAACTCTGTGTTGTTGTCTGTTCACACTCTGCTATGCTTTATCTTGGCCAGGTCGCAGTTGTAAATGAGAACTTGTCCTCAACTAGCCTACCTGGTTAAATAAAGGTGAAATAAAAAATAAAAAATAAAAAAGGGGGAAATACAAGTGAGAGCAGGGGTGGATAGGAGAGGATGGGGAGAGACTACTTTTATTTAGTAAAAAAACAACAACATCAGAGCAGTCTGAAATGTTATCTTTTTCACCAGGCCAACACAGAGGGCACGGATATACACCAGGAAGTTAAAGTTCTAAAGTTATGAAACATATGGGCTCTTCATTCCACAGTGTCCCTCTAGTGCCAACTGTTCAATGGCTATTTCAATAATTCTCTAATTCTCTCCTTCTCTCTTTCTTTCTTTCTCTCGGAGGACCTGAGCCCTAGGACCATGCCCCGGGACTACCTGACATGATGACTCCTTGCTGTCCCCAGTCCACCTGGCTGTGCTGCTGCTCCAGTTTCAACTGTTCTGCCTTATTATTATTCGACCATGCTGGTCATTTATGAACATTTGAACATCTTGGCCATGTTCTGTTATAATCTCCACCCGGCACAGCCAGAAGAGGACTGGCCACCCCACATAGCCTGGTTCCTCTCTAGGTTTCTCCCTAGGTTTTGGCCTTTCTAGGGAGTTTTTCCTAGCCACCGTGCTTCTACACCTGCATTGCTTGCTGTTTGGGGTTTTAGGCTGGGTTTCTGTACAGCACTTTGAGATATCAGCTGATGTACGAAGGGCTATATAAATAAATTTGATTTGATCTGATTTGATTCAATAATTCATGATATATTTCCAATGATTCTTGAAGAATATAATATATCAATGCCTCATGAGCTAAGTTCAACCACTTATCGCAACCTCACATCTATAGTTCGGTCTATGAATTTGAGCGTGGAGTGCACTTCCTGATAATGTTCTGTTCCAAACCAAGTGGCCGAGCCGATGTTGGGCAGGAACACAGCTTTGCTGTAACAAGCAGGATGAGGCAACAATAACAGCCATCCACTCAGCCACTCTAACTGCTTGTTCACCTCTTTTCTCTCCAAAAACATCATTAAAACAGGAAGATTGTTGAGACAGACCAAGATAGGAAGAACGAACAGACAAACAAACTGAATTTATTTGGGGAAAGATAAATAACAAGTCTAGAAACAAAGAGAACAACTTTCTCCCCAAGGAAATCAGCTGTCATGCACAATGGGTACTTTTACACAATGGGTCAACATTTAGAAAAAGTGGAAGTCTACTATATGGGAGTGAATGGGGCAGGCTACAATTTCTGATAATTTCCCCCTTTGGCCTCCATTCTAAATGTTTTCACAGGGAATATACTGTTTGTTTGTTCAATTGACCTTTCCTTGGTAAATGGCATAGGTAGATGGGGAGAACCACATATAGACAGTAGCTAGTGAAAGTCTCCACACCCCTTGCACAGTTTTCACATTTTGCTGCCTTACAATGTCATTATATTTCTTTGTTATCGATGTATTGATTAGGTATGCCTTTACACCTGTCTGTAGTGTAGAGAGGAGTAGGCAGGAGGCAGTCGCAGGTTTAGAAATACTGAATTTATTTAAGCACCATATATCAGAGCGGGACGAAACCCAAAGGCTGTTGTGCTCAAAATATATCTTCTTAAACAAAAAGGCACAGGGCGAACCCAAAATGCAAAATAGAAAGGGAATAGTTCCTACTACTATTTCCTGAGATTCCTCTCAGGAAAACAAGTAACATTCACAATGACTGACAAAGACAAAAGGCAGAGGGAGTATATATACAGTGATAGAGTGGGGATTGGAATCAGGTGTGTGTAATGATGACGAGACAAGTCCGGGGTAGATGAGTAAAGGGCGTTTGCCAGCAGTAGGTTCGGCAGCAGCTAGAAGGCCGGCGACGCCGAACGCCTGAGTTGGACAGGGCGGGAGCCAAAGCGAAGGCTGGTTTGACAACACCCAAAAGTTAATTTGTTCATTTTACCTTTATTTAACAGGGAGTCATTATTGAAAGCTGGGGGGGTTTCACAAGGGAGCCCTGCATATACAATTCATAAGACAAAATCACAATCAGATACAAATTTTCAAGAAAAAAAAATACATTTCTCAGTAAGAAGATTCCAAATCAATATTTTAAATTGCCCCATCAGCACCATAACCTCCAATTTTGTAGTTGGTTCCAGCAATGAGGTGCATTTAAACAAAAAGCAAATTTACTAAGTTCGGTGGAGACCCGAGGAACCGGTTCAGTATCTCATGTTTTTATGCTTTTAACAACAAAGTTAGGTAAATTGGAACCTTAGTGAAATATTTGGTGAAAGCACCTTTGGCTGCCATTACAAATGAGATAAAAAAAAAAAAAGATTCTACCAACCTTGAAAATCTCTTAAGGCAACGTATATCATCTATTGTTTTAGGTTGTGTAGATCTGTAGGAAAAGAATATAAAATGTAATCCCTTTGAGATTGAATTTTAAGGCAACAAAATGTGAAGATGGTGCAAGGGGGTGTGTAGACTTTCGCTAGTCACTGTATATACCATTTGTAATTTTTTTATGTTGGGGCAGCCCCACTCTTAACATAGTTTGTGTTTACTGAATATGACAGCGGTAGAGTGGAAAGACAGTGCAGTTGGATTTGAACCCATGCAGTAGCAGTAGCATGCAGTAGCACCGATTTGAACCGCTATACCACCGTAAACCTCCAGTACCTCCAGGCTCTGATCAGGCCCTACACCCAAATAAGGGCACTGCGTTCATCCACCTCTGGCCTGCTCGCCTCCCTACCACTGAGGAAGTACAGTTCCCGCTCAGCTCAGTCAAAACTGTTCGCTGCTCTGGCTCCCCAATGGTGGAACAAACTCCCTCACGACGCCAGGACAGCGGAGTCAATCACCACCTTCCGGAGACACCTGAAACCCCACCTCTTTAAGGAATACCTAGGATAGGATAAAGTAATCCTTCTCACCCTCCCTCCCCCCTCTTAAAATATTTAGATGCACTATTGTAAAGTGGTTGTTCCACTGGATGTCATAAGGTGAATGCACCAATTTGTAAGTCGCTCTGGATAAGAGCGTCTGCTAAATGACTTAAATGTAATGTAAATGTAAACCTTAGGACCCTCACTTGACAACACATTTACAAAAGAGCTTTCAATCCGGGGACTGAACATAAGTGTGTAAAAAAACTACTTTACAGGAAAATATAAGGAAATAATATAAATAAAACAAAAGCTACCTGTCCCAGATCCCTCACTCCCCAAAGACAATGAGCCTGCTATCCATCCATAAACAGGAAATCCTCTACCATCAAGACTAAAACAATATATTGACATCCACCAATCCACCGATCAGCCGATCAACTCTTTATCCATGACGGCCCTCAATACCTCTCCATACCTCTCTATTCGCACATCCATCACTCCCAATGGTCCCCAACCAGCCCCACCCATCACTCCATGTCTCTAAGCCACGTCCAAACCCCATCCATATATGCATGCGTGTGCAGAGGTGTGATGGCAGCGTGATGGCGGTGTGTGCCACCGTGTGATGCTCTGTCTTGTGATTGACGTGTAATCCTCCACAAAGTAAATCAATTAAGCAGCCATGTTCCCCAGGGAGAGAGTGTCTGAGGAGAGAAGGGAATGGGGAGGTAGGGAGAGAGAGAGAAGAGGGAGGGAGGGAGGGAGGGAGGGAGGGAGAGAGAGAGAGAAGAGGGAGGGAGGGAGGGAGGGAGGGAGGGAGGGAGGGAGGGAGGGAGGGAGGGAGGGAGGGAGAGAGAGAGAGAGAAGAGGGAGGGAGGGAGGGAGGGAGGGAGGGAGGGAGGGAGGGAGGGAGGGAGGGAGGGAGGGAGGAGAGAAGAGGGAGGGAGGGAGGGAGGAGAGGAGAGAGAAGAGGGAGGGAGGGAGGGAGGGAGGGAGGGAGGGAGGGAGGGAGGGAGAGAGAGAGAGAGAGAGAGAGAGAGAGAGGGAGAGAGAGAGAGAGAGAGAGAGAGAGAGAGAAAGAGAGAGAGAGAAAGAGAGAGAGAGAGAGAATGAAATAAAGAAATAAAGAAATAAAGAAGTAAAGAGTGAGTGAAAGAAAGAAAGAAAGAAAGAAAGAAAGAGGGAGAGGGAGGGGGGGCAGTACTGTTCTGGGCTCGGCTGCCTACCTGTCTGCCTCCCATTTTCCCCCCTCCACCCCCACCCAAAGCCCCCTAAACAACTACAGTCATAATTCAACCTCAAGAGGAGCTGGTACTGTATCATCACACCCAGGGGCCAAACCTAGGGGCCATATCCAATAACACCACTATGGGATATGACAGAGTTAGAATCCACACTCTTCCTAAGTGCCTCTTTTTTTAATGACCTTTCTATCTATTTCACTGGTGGCCTTTCCCTCAATCTTCTTCTTTTGCCTCTTGTCGCTCCCTCTCTTTAAGCCTTACCCCATTCCTCTCTCCTTCTCTCTCTCCTTTCTCTCTCTGTCTGTCTCATAGTGAAATAAGAGCAGCAGTAGTATATACTAGATCAGACTGTAATCAGATTAGTCAGTTTAAAAGCACAGAGCTGAGTACATTTGGCCTAATCCAATCCCCTGGCTCCCATTCACGAAGCGTCTCAGAGTAGGAGTGCTGGTCTAGGATCAGTTTTAGATCATCATGAATAAGATTATGGACAGGTATTACCTGATTCTAGATCAGTGCTCCTACTCTGCTTCACGAATACCTGATTACATTTGTTTTTCTGCTAAAACTCTATGACTCTACAGTATATTAACGCCGGGAGGGGGATGTGTGTCCCCACCTCCCACACTGTTTATACATTACCTCCATTGGCCTTGGAAGTGAAATATCCACAGTATTATTTTCATTAGAATTAGAATTAGACAATCTTTATTATCCAAAGCTTGGGAAATGTGTTTGGCCTAAGCCAAACACAAATCATTTTAATGCAGAATATAATGAAACATCACACCCACGTCATACACATCATTGTATCTATTGAACCCCCCCAGGTCGTCGACTAGAGAACATGATTCTCATTTACAGCAATGACCTGGGGAAGAGCTGTATTATATTATCCTAAGTATCGTGGCATATTATTAGTAAGGATGGAGTATGATGACGGGAATGAGGGACAACTACAATTAAACGGACTGACTGACTGAACATGTTCCCTCCAATCCCGAGGAGCTGGAAGGGAGCACCATATCTGTTTTAACACATGAATCAGTCCACTGCTTCTGTGGGGATGTCATTTGTGTTTTGATTGAATCTTTATTGCCGGAAAAGAGAAAATGAAATGCTTGTGACCCCTCCCCCCCATCACCTCCCTTTAAGCACTCTAAATGCCCTAAAGCGCCCCCCACCCCAAAGAACCTATCCCACCCCTCATCTGCCTCCCACCCTGAGCCTTCACCCCATATGTGTATTATGGATGGAGCGGGGAGAAAAAAGAGCTTGGTTTTAATCGACACCCTTTAAGTTATCTGCGGGATAATTATGGCCAACAGCTGTAGCTGGTGCAACATGTAACAATGGGACTCATTAATATTCTCAATGAGCTGTGAACATGGAAGAGAGAAGACAGCATGAGAGCCTGACCACAGTGTAGCGAACAGGCTATAGGATAATGGCCCATATTGGGCATAGGGCATAAAGACCACAATCAAACAGGAATACACACACACACACACACACACACACACACACACACACACACACACACACACACACACACACACACACACACACACACACACACACACACACACACACACACACACACACACACACACACACACACACACACACACACGCTCAATGCACAAAGGCTAGCATGCACACTGACGCACACGCACAGTTACACACACAGGCACACACACCCATGCATGCACATACACCCACACAAGCTGGAGCATAGAAGTGTGGCTGTTCCTGAGATAAAATGCTGGAAAGACAAAAAAGAAACCTGGTATTGATGACTTTTACAGTTCTGTTATTTTTGTAATAGAGAGAGGGGTCACGGCTCCTTTAAACCACCTTCTCTCCCTTTCCCTTAGAGCTACAGCAGATCCCGCTGTGCCATAAAATATCTGCATCCCATTTCGGTAGTAAGAATTAACTATGAATGAATTAACATCAAGCATCATTTTGATTTAGGAGTACTTCTGAGTCGTTGTGTGTGAGAGAGGGAGAGATTGAGAAAGAATGAGAGAGAGAGAGGATCTTCAGGATATGAATTAGAAAATGTGTATAGAGTTTGTTTCTCCCGGGCACAAGCCGTTAAATATTTATTGAAGGGGGGGTAAATGCTGAAAGAATGCCACAGCCTCCCAATCACATGCCTCGCCAACAATTAGGAGGCTATTATCTGCTCACAACCTCCAGACTAGGAACAAACTCAGCCTCAAAACGTGCAATAAACAGGGTTATGATGAGATGGGACACAGAATTGATGGGTAGAATACACATCATTACAATTTTAATGAAATTACATATTTCGGTAGCCCCATATTTTAAGGTCATTTCCTCTCATCAGAGAACTCCCAGCTTCCCACTATTGGGCTCCAGTCATTTGATTTGACATATTATGCCTGGGTACCTTGGCAATGAGGACACAACATTGCAGCATATTGGAAGGCTCATTTGCTTTTCATTGGGAGCGTTGTGTCCAAAAAAATTGCCCCCTGGGAGTAACACGTGTATGGGGACTGTGTGCGTGGCGGCCCCAGCAGCAGGTGGCCCATTGCTGCCTAATGAACACGGCAATCTGTTACTATCGCAGAGGCGCTTTTCACCAGACAATTAGGCGACTAAGCGTGTCATTATTCTGGGCCAACAAGAAGAGGCTCTCCTCTAATTTCATCTTTTCATTCCTGTTTACTCACCCACACTCCCCTCATTAATGAGAGATTTTCCAGTCTATGCTAATTGGTTTCAATAACATTCATTTTAGTTGAAAGCGAACGATTCTGTTAATTGAGGAGCGGAGGGGGGAGAAGAGAAAAAAAAGGCTTCTTTTCATTTTCAAGTGCGTCTGCGAAACGACGTGTTTGAAAAAGCGCTCAACAGGTTCGCTGCTAATGAAATTAAGTGACGCCGGCCGTGGCAAAAAGGAAAGCCCCAAATTAAAAGCAATTTATTTTCATTGAGGCATGTGGCACTGTTCGGGCACAATTAATGCTCGGTGCAGAGACAGGGTAGGAGGGAAGGAGGAAAGAAAAGGAAAGGCGCACTGGTGATTTGGTTGGTGTACCGCGGCAGAGTCACGCTCACATCTCTCTGTCATAGCAGTGTTGCTGTCAGTCAGATGCGGTCAGTCGGCTGCCTAACCAGACGTTCCTTTGTCCGTTTAGTGACGGCAGAATGAGTCCGCAAACGGCCTGTCTCCACAGTGGTCGATGACGCGTGAGAAGGGAGTAGGCTCAGCTTGCTTAAACGTATCTTTCCATCCATCGACTGGCTGTGACGGCATCTGGGGACCCTTGTTGAACACAACCAAAGTGTGTCCCAAATGGCACCTTATTCATTATATAGTACACTACTCCAGACCAGGGCACATAGGGGTCTGGTCAAAGAAGTGCCCTGTTTTGGGAATAGAGTGCCATTTGGGACACAGATCTTCCTGCAGTAGAAAACTCAGGTGGATAATAATGATTTAAACTATATGTCACATCAACATCCCCCAATGTCACTTGAGAAGAGAGCGCTTTAGCACAATGATCTATAGTCCTTACCTCATAGCAACCTGCCCATCAGCTGAGCTAGGCTAAATTTACTTTCCTGTGTTTTTTATTAACCAATGATAGGCCACTGTGCCACCCTTATGGAAAGTCTGACTCAAAGACCAGTGATTGTGCAGCTAGCAGAAGATCAGTCGAGTTAATTTTCATAGCATTTGCATTATGTCAGGACATGAGCTACAATTAGGTATGTGGGTGTCGTCATTAACACTAACCACACTTTTCAGAAACACACGCTTGCATCATAATTGAGTCAGTGAGTGCTTGCATGAAGCAGTGGAGGAAAGATTCCTGTTTTTGGATGTGTTCAGAGATGTTTGGTAATTTAAGCCAATCACAGTTTCTAAAAAAGCTAGCATCACTCGTCCTATGAGGCCAGGAGTATTTGACCTGACCAGGAAAAGCTCTAGGCCCCAATGATAAGCTATTACTGGGGCATGTCATTTTTCATGGTCAGGTCAGGTGGTCAGGAAAAACTCCTGGCCCTTTCTAAATTGTCACCCATAAGAAAGGGGTTATCCAAGTAGTGACCTGGATACTTTGGGGTCATTCGTGTGTGAGCTGTACGTGATCTGTCCAATAACCTTGTCCATCTAAGAAAAAGATCTATCCATAGTAGTACAGACAAGGACATCAGCAACACCTAGATGATTATTAACACGATGATAGTGGTGGCGATGATAATCATGCTGTATGGTGTCCATATTAGGACAGCCTCACAGCTGTGTGATATAAGTCATGTTCACTGTCCTTGAGCTACCAAAGTTCAGACTGCCACCTCTCTGTCAACTGAGGCACCCCCCCCTCCCTCCTCTCTCCTCCCTCTCTCTCCACACTGCTATCGAGCCAAGAGAGCACGAGTTATCCATCCATCTGTATTTGAGATTTTTATACGGCTAAAGGAAGAAGGGGGGGCTTGTTAGAATTAAAGAACATCACGCACATTTAAGAATGCACAGTTGTTAGAGCTTACAAGCCAATTAACGTTTATCTCTCCTTGTGAAGTAGTGTGCCCGCTAATTGATGCACGAGGAAATGTATTCCGGAGCGCTGGGATATAAGAGCACCTGAGGTTGCCAAGGTTACCAAATTGAATCCTTCCTCAGACATCCCTGATCTGCATAATTCCGTCATATCGTTCAGTGCATTTCAAAGTGAGCTTGATGAATGGCACTATCAGGAGATAATATTTCTGCTTGGATGTAATAAATCTTATGGAAAGTGTTCAGAATTTCATATGCCAGTGTGGCACAAAATACCCCACCATCGATATACCCCTCCTCTCTCTATCTAGCACTGTGACTAGATTATGACAACAGGAAGTGGCTGCTCTCTCCCTCTTCTTCTCCAGTACAAACATTTGAGTCATTTCCTGTCACAAAAAAGATGGCTCCCATAGCAGCTTTCGCCAGTAGCATGGCTCACCATCGAAAACGACACATTTTTCAAAAACGTAGGTACAGTAACCGCTGCAATAGAGTGAGATCGATACTTGTGGACGGTGGTAGTGTTTTGTTAACACACACACGCACACACACACACACACACAGATCACATGCGTACTTATACTGTGTGTGTGTGTGTGTGTGTGTGTGTGTGTGTGTGTGTGTGTGTGTGTGTGTGTGTGTGTGTGTGTGTGTGTGTGTGTGTGTGTGTGTGTGTGTGTGTGTGTGTGTGCGAGTTGAGGCTGAGGGGTCTACCGAGACCTGCCTGGCCCAGATACCTATCTTATTGATCACCCTCTCATCCATGCATCCAGCCCAGCCCTGCGCTAGCTACCGAGCCTCAACACAGACAGCCTGGAGTGTCGTGTTATTTTGCAAATCCCTATTAATAAAACAGCTCTGGGGTCACGCCCCTACGACTTCTGCGACCCCTGTGACCCAGACTGCTCTACAGGGCTTTGGTTGGTTGACCTCAGTGCCTCAGTGTGTCTGAATCTCCTGTGTGGCTGTTCACTTATTCATAGCCCCGGTCATGTTTTGTTTGCTCTTAGCCTGTGCATGTGTTTACCAATGCTTTAAGAGTCATTAAGTGGTAATCGAGGCAGGGCCCGGTGAGGCTGCTGTTAAGAGACTGGGACGGTGGTGATGAGAGGAGAGGGAAATAAAGAGAGATGTTTATGGGGTGGTTGTTTTTTTCTTTCTTTCTATGGAGGTGAACAGCTATCATGTTATTTTTCTCTAACCTGTGTTGTGGTTTTTAATTAAAGGATAAGTGTGTGAGTTGATTCTTCATTCGGTGTGTGTGAGCGACTTTGACACTAATCTTTCAGAAACAACAAAAGAAGTCAAAAAGTGTGTATTTTTGCCAGGGAGGGGATTGACTAATTACATTTGTTTACTAATGATGTTTTTCCCCCCATTATTAATGTTTTTAATAAGCTCAGAGTCAGGTGTAGTGGACTGTAATAAATTGCTGATTTCAACTGATCGTTATTGCGTCTCTGTGGCTTCCTAATAAAGGGGATAATTACTCAATTTTTGCTTGCAGAAACAAAAATAACTGTTTATTGACTTTATGACAGGCTGTGATAGCCACATGGCTAATGGCTTTGCCAATTCTACCTTTATATCCATCAGGTTACAGAAACTGTCTGTCAAAAGTTCCCATAGTTAAAAAGGCAGTGTGATACAAGGTAGAGAATGTTCACACTCAAATGTGCACACAAGGACAAACGCACAGCACACATGCGCGTATGATCATACATACGCACAGGCATTTACATGCACGCCCACGCCCACACGCCCACACACACACACACACACACACACACACACACACACACACACACACACACACACACACACACACACACACACACACACACACACACACACACACACACACACACACACACACACACACACACACACACACACACACACACACACACACACACACACACACACATATAGGCAGTTTGTGCGACACACTACTCCAAGTTCACTTCAGGTTTGATGTGTGCTCGCGGCTGAAGTTCAGGCCCTCATTTTGTAATCATTATGTATATATTCCAGCGACGGGCCTTCCTAATTTGGGCACGGCTCCCTTTCTTTGTGTTTGAGATAAAGGGAAGCTTCCGATCTTTTCTCGGTGAGAGATAGTGAGGCCCTCCAAGTGAGACAGGAAATTACAGAGTAAGTGCCTTTCTGGGTGATAGTGAAATTAAGGGAGGACTGTATCGTGGCTCTAATTAAATGCCAGGTTGCAGCGCTGCGTTATCAGGAATCTCACCGGCTAATCCGCTGACAGGGGCCTGGGTGCACACACACACACGCACGCACACACACACACACATCTTCTCTCTCTCTGACTCTATATCATCACTCTTCTGTCTGTGGACTTTTTTCTGTCTGTGTCCTCTGTATTTCTCTCTTGTTATTTCTTCTCCATTCCTCTCCCTCTCTCTATCTTTCTCTTTCTTTCCCTTTCCAGTGGTGTAAAGTAACCAAGTAAAAATAATTTGAAGTACTATTTAAGTAGTATTTTCCTTTACTATTTCTATTTTCACAACTTTTATTTTACTCTACTCCATTCCTATATAAAATAATGTACTTTTTAATCCCATACATTTTCCCTGACACCCAAAAGTACTCATTACGTTTCGAATTCTTAGTAGGACAGGAAAATGGTCCAATTCACACACTTATCAAGAGAACATCTCTGGTCATCCCTACTGCCTCTGATCTGGCAAAATCACGAAATGCAAATGCATAATTTGTAAGGGATGTCTGAGTGTACCCCTGAATATCCGTAAAATAATAATAATAACAACACTAAGGAAATAATGCTGTCTAGTTTGCTTAATAAAAAGATTTATTGCATTTACTTTGACTTTTGATACTTAAGTAGGCTATACTTATAACAATGACATTTACTTTGACTTTTGATACTTAAGTAGGCTATACTTATAACAATGACATTTACTTTGACTTTTGATACTTACTAAGTAGGCTATACTTATAACAATGACATTTACTTTGACTTTTGATACTTAAGTAGGCTATACTTATAACAATGACATTTACTTTGACTTTTGATACTTAAGTAGGCTATACTTATAACAATGACATTTACTTTGACTTTTGATACTTAAGTAGGCTATACTTATAACAATGACATTTACTTTGACTTTTGATACTTAAGTAGGCTATACTTATAACAATGACATTTACTTTGACTTTTGATACTTAAGTAGGCTATACTTATAACAATGACATTTACTTTGACTTTTGATACTTAAGTAGGCTATACTTATAACAATGACATTTACTTTGACTTTTGATACTTAAGTAGGCTATACTTATAACAATGACATTTACTTTGGATACTTTTTCCACCACTGCCCCCCATCCCCAACAGACACAGTCCCATGCAATCCTTTGGCTCTTAAAGTCAGACATGATGCCAAGATTAAATCAATGTCATGACCTTTGACCACAGGCTTTTGCCATTAAGTAACTGGTGATGTCACCATAGAAGAATAAACACAACAGCACCTAGCTCCATTTCCTCTTAATATGTACCAAAAACTAACATGGAGAATGAGAGATACATTTTTTGTCTTTAACAAATAAAAAGTTTAAAAAAAATGGAATACCCAAAACATACAATATACTTGCAGTGAAACCGCTCAACAACTACACCATACCAGTCATCCAACAGACTCCCATTCAGAGCGACACACAGAAGCATCCAGGGTCAATGCCCTGCTCAAGGGCATGTTGACAGATCTCCCACCAGGCCAAAAAACGTGAACCTGAACCCTCCAAGACAAACGAACAACAGTCATATTGCAGCTAATTGCCTATAGTTTCCTACGGGAAAATGAAAGGAAAGAGGAAATGAAGGGATGAGAGAAAGGCGAAGTCAGACCTGTGCTTTTAATCACGCCACAGCTCGGCGCTTAATTTATTATTGTTTTGTGACAGCCGTTCGCTCTGCATACAAATGCCTCGCTGTCTTTAATGACGGCACGTCGCAGCAATCTCCCAATCATATCATCAGGCGCATTATGAAGTTCATTTAAAATGATTGACAGTCTTTTATATGCATGTCACTAATCTTCTGTAATTTTCCATTTTCTTATTTGACAGAAAATAGAGGAAAAGGAATTGAGTGGCAGGATCTGGTTAGCAACAGGGTGGGAAGACAAGAAGTTGAAATGAAGAAGGATGCACAGCTGAATGCAAATAATATACATATGTATTTGGAGTGAATATTCATAGACATTTAATTCTATGCTAAATAGCCTCTTAATAAGACTCTAGTGTTATGGACAGTTTTACATCTAGAAGTGACTTTCATTCAAATATAAAGTTTTCTTATAGTGTATATTATAGTCAGTCTTGAGTCTATAACTGAACATTTAGCCCCAAAATCATACAAACTCTCCTCTCCTCCTCCAGTCTTCCATCAACTAGCAGTCTTCCGTACAGAGATATCCCAGAGTAGATTGAGTTGTCTGGCTGAATGAAGGATAGGGCCTGAGCTCCACTCGTCCCCCATGGGACAGGGATGCAGAGGGGGAGGGACGATCACTGAGAGAGTTTCCAGCTGTCACCCTGCTGGTCTCTGTCAGAACTGTGTGTGTGTGTGTATGTGAGAGAGAGAGAGAGAGAGAGAGAGAGAGAGAGAGAGAGAGAGAGAGAGAGAGAGAGAGAGAGAGAGAGAGAGAGAGAGAGAGAGAGAGAGAGAGAGAGAGAGTGTGTGTTCGTGCACATGTGTGTGATTGTGTGTGTGAGCACACGTGCGCCCATGTGCGTATGTGTGTGGGTGTGTGTGTATGTGTGCGAGAACGTGTGTGAATTCGTGTGTGTTTATAGGCAGTGCTGATTACTTAATGATGGAACATGGGATTCCCCTAATAGTGTCTTTGGTGCCCCCAGTGATGTGTAGGTTAGGCTGGTTGGATGGGGAATTGTAATGAAGAGAGACTAAGCTGCTAAAGAGAGTCGAAGACATGCAGATGGAGAGGCAAAATAATTCCCCAGGTTGTTGCTGAAAATAGAATATGTTCTCTGTCAAACTTACCCGGTAAAATAAGGGTAAAACATTTTTATATAAAAATGCTGCTTGCATGTCTGGACCGAAATCCATTCCATTTTATGTTACCATTTTGGTAATTTAGCAGATGCTCTTATCCAGAGTTTACAATCAGTGCATTCAACTAAGGAAGGTAAGACAACCACAGTCACTACAAGGAAAAGCTTTCCTCAATAAAGTGGCTATCAGCTAAATCAGTGCTAGTAAGAAAAGACAAGTGCAATTGTTTACAGCATTGATGACGGTGATGGCCTTTTTGCAGTCACATACAGTAGTGGAACATAATTGGTGCATACACTACCGTTCAAAAGTTTTGGGTCACTTAGAAATGTCCTTGTTTGAAAGAAAAGCATTTTTTTTGTGCATTAAAATAACATCAAATTGATCAGAAATACAGTGTACACATTGTTGAAAATAAGAATTTGTTCTTAACTGACTTGCCTAGTAAAATAAAGGTACAATAAAAAAATACAAAATAAAAATAAAATTGTTAATGTTGTAAATGACCATTGTAGCTGGAAACGGATGATTTTTTAATGGAATATCTACATAGGTGTACAGAGGCCCATTATCAGCAACCATCACTCCTGTGTTCCGTTGTGTTAGCTAATCCTAGTTTATTAAAAGGCTAATTGACCATTAGAAAACCCTTTTGCAATTATGTTAGCACAGCTGAAAACTGTTGTTATGATTAAAAAAAGCAATAAAACTGGCCTTCTTTAGACTAGATGAGTATCTGGAGCATCAGTATTTGTGGGTTCGATTACAGACTCATAATAGCCAGAAACAAAGACCTACTTCTGAAACTTGTCAGTCTATTCTTGTTCTGAGAAATACTGTATAACTTATGCTTGTCCACCATTTCTTTCTGGTTGGGGAGATCATGTCCTGTGTGTGTGTGTGTGTGTGTGTGTGTGTGTGTGTGTGTGTGTGTGTGTGTGTGTGTGTGTGTGTGTGTGTGTGTGTGTGTGTGTGTGTGTGTGTGTGTGTGTGTGTGTGTGTGTGTGTGTGTGTGTGTGTGTGTGTGTGTGTGTGTGTGTGTGTGTGTGTGTGTGTGTGTGTGTGTGTGTGTGTGTGTGTGTGTGTGTGTGTGTGTGTGTGTGTGTGTGTGTGTGTGTGTGTGTGTGTGTGTGTGTGCGTGCCTGTGTGTGCCTGTGTGTGCGTGCCTGTGTGTGTGTGGAGGGGGCAGTGCAGTGGATTGAGTGTAGTGTATGGGGAGGGGGTGTGTAGGAGGAGAAAGGGGGCAGGGTGGAGAGGAGAGGAGAAAAGCGGAAAGGAGAGAGGAGATTTATACTTCTCTCTGTTTAATTTACTGTTCCAAATCAACCGGTGATGTCATGTGAAAGTGATCTAAGAATAAATGGCATTCTGATTGCATTCTGGGTAAAGATGGCAGGGCTGTGATATTCCACAGGTATTATGGCCACTGTTTATTGTACGTGAGCATATAAAACATTGTACGGATGAGTTGACTAGAATTCATCTAATGAAAAAGTCACAGGAGTGGGAGGCCCAGGGGTGGGAGGTCCATAATGACCTGTTCTATCGACCTCATTTTGGAGGAATATTTCAAAAACAAGCCAAACGCACATTTCTCTTCAACATGCGTTTATGTTTGACACACCTACAAAGATATTTATCACATTGCACAGTTGGACTGGCCCAACACTCTAACCACTAGGCTACCCTGCCGCCCAGGCTACCCTGCCTACATGTTTGGAAAATGTTTGATAGGTGAAACGTATATATTTCATTTCGCTGGCATATTCAGACGTCACACATACCTCCATTTCCCTAACAGACAGAACATTTTAGAGAGAGAGTTAAAACAACAACAGTTCAGGATAAATGCATTTTCATTATTACAGATTCTCTCCACTTCTCCCTTGGCAGCGAAAGCAACCTTTGTTTTAACATCTCATATCAGGCCCATTGGCTATTTTACTGTGTTGAATGCTGGCCAAGGCAAAAAAGTCATTTCAATGTTACAGGAAATTAAATCTCACAATTCAAATGTCGCCCTTAAGTTAAATACAAATGAAAATGTCCCCTCATGAATTATTGAGTCAAACCGAATTTCTTCTCCAAACTTTAAACTGTGGAAATAAACAGTCTTGACAGGGCAGGCTCTCCGATTTGAACACGTGGTAGCTTATAGGCCAGTTCACAACATAGATATATAAAGAATAGCAATATAGACTAAATGGATTCCAATGAATGGCGCATATGACCTGGTCATTCCAGGATGTCGCCATCTCACTTCAAATAAAGGGTTTTGGCATCCAAAGGGACAAAACACTGAGCTCATGCCCAATGATATTTATATATAAGGAATACGTTTCTTCATTTGAATAGGTTCCAATGAATGGCACACATGGCCACAATGTGCCATTCCAGGATGTTGTCATCTTGCTTAAAATCACCAGTTTTTGCACCAAACTTAAGAGACAACAAATTGAGCAATGACGTGAACCAGTAAGCCTAAACTGCTCATGCCTCGTGATATAAATGATAGGCCTCATGCCCATCAATAATTTGATACATTTCTGGGATAAAACATTCAACATATAATGTAGTTCATTTCAGACCGTATAAATTCCTAGATATTACATTTGGCCATCAGTACTCAAAAACACTAAGGCGCATGATGCCTCTTACATTACATGTAAGGGATTACAAAAAAAAAAGGTAACTGTAATCCGTTTTGCTACAAGCAAAAATATTGTAATCAGATTACAGATACTTTTGAAAAACTAGATGATTACTTCAAGGATTACTTTTAAATTCAGAAAGGATGTTTGCAAAAAACAATCTGTGACACTTCTGCTTTCTCAATGACATTCAAAATCAGTAATGAAAAAAGGCTATGATGACACAACAAATGTGTTTGATGGATCGCGACAAAAGAGCAGGAAATGGGGCTTTTACAGGCTACAGTCCAAGCTATGTCTTCCAATGGTGCGACTGCTGTCGGCATCCAAAGATTATCCAACTTGAATAAACAATTGGAGGTAAGGATGACAGCAGTGGTGTCGTCTACGGCAATACGGATATCACTTATTATTGATATCTACATTAGGACATTGATGTGAATCACACTGCTGCTCCACTTTAACTTGTCATGCAGGTGAATGAGGACCCAAAAGCGACTTGGCGAAAACAGAGTATTTAATCCAGAATAAACTTTACAAAACAAAAAGCATAATACTACACGTAAAGACGAGAACGGACTGGAGACTTGATCGAGAACTGCAGGTTGCCTCGGGAAGGCACTTGAACCTAGCAGACTCAGACACCTGCTCACCACGCAGCATCTGAGGGAAACACGACACGACAGGGCAAAACATAGACACAGCACGGTGAATTATAAATGAGGATCCGACAGGGCAGGTACGGGAAACAAGGAGTGAAATAGGGACTCTAATCAGGGAAAAGGATCGGGAACAGGTGTGGGAAGACTAAATGATGATTAGGGGAATAGGAACAGCTGGGAGCGGGAACGGAACGATAGAGAGAAGAGAGAGCAAGAGAGTGAGAGAGGGAGGGGGAGAGAGAGGGATAGAAAGAGGGAAAGAACCTAATAAGACCAGCAGAGGGAAACGAATAGAATGGGAAGCACAGGGACAAGACAAGATAATAAATGACAAAACATGACATAACTATGCCACTTTGTTTACTTTGTCTACACACTCATCTCATATGTATATACTGTACTCGATACCATCTACTGTATGCTGCTCTGTACCTTCACTCATTCATATATCCTTATGTACATATTCCTTATCCCCTTACACTGTGTATAAGACAGTAGTTTTGGAATTGTTAGTTAGATTACTTGTTGGTTATCACTGCATTGTCGGAACTAGAAGCACAAGCATTTCGCTACATTCGCATTAACATCTGCTAACCATGTGTATGTAACAAATAAAATTTGATTTGATTTGATTTTGATTTCATTTAGCTATTTGCGCCTTATGGATTGTGGCTGTTGTGGATGGCTGTTTAGAGATCTAAATGTATATTTGAACCCAATAATGGTTGAATTCAATATGTTTAAGTTGCCTATCAATCATTGTTTTTGAAACTAGTGGACAGCCAGTGAAAAATGTTGCATATCCCAGGTTATGGAACAAAAGTAGAGCATTTTTTCCAATTCCAATTCTAATGCTGATAAAAAAATATACATCCCAAGGCCTAATTGACACATGCTCAAACTTGCACACTTTTGATAGACTTAAAGGAGCAGTCTGTAGTTGCTACATCCATTTTTGGACTTATAAATTATATATATTAATAGAAAGATATCGTTGATTTGTATTACTATATGTAGTAGAAAGCGATGGGTTAGAAGAAGCCTACACAACAACCCATAAAGTCAAATTAAACATCCATGTATGACCAGCTACAGTATGTAAAAGTTAACATTGATTTATCCTGCAATAGATGTCGTTCAATTGGTAACATACATTTTTGTCTTCTTCTAATGCCTCTTAATGGGAAAGTAATACAAAAGTAACTGTATGTTCTGAGATTACTTTACTGAGTTTGGGTAATCAAAAAGTTATGTAACTGATTACAGTTTTTGGACCGGTAACTAGTAACTGTAAAGGAATACATGTATAAATGTTTTTCTTGGCCCTGTGCAGTTCTAAGTCAAACAAATACATGTGAGTACACCAAAAGTTTTCTTTAAACTTATTTGAGAAGAAATAGTGAATCCTAGAAGGGTGCAAAATAGAGAATAAGCCTTAATGTGTGCCCTAATACGGATCGATCAAATCCTTAAATAGTCATAAGGTCCAGTGTTACCGTAACATTGCCTGTTACGTTAATCCTTTGTGATTTTTCATATTTTTTGTCCAGGGACTGAATACGTACACACACACAACCGCATATTCGCTCCATCTCGCAGCTCATGAAACCCAAATCTATTTACTTCTAAATCACATTTTTGATGGCGTTGTTCATCTAAATTTACGTGTAGCGTGTGATTTATGTTTATGTTAGGCGAAAGGGGGCAAAAAAACGGCAGGTGAGATGAAATCCTCCAGATTGCTACAGATGTCAAATCTTAATTTGAGACATTTTTCTACAGCCGGAAAATAATCCTGCAGCAATGGAATATGTGTATTAATAGGTGGAAAATTCTCAGCGACAAAAGAGTGGTCAAATTAAGATGCTACATCTGTAGTTGTGTCAGTCGCTCTCTCTGCCAATCCCCAACCTCCTAAGTGTGTGTGTGTGCATGAAGGTGTGCGTGTGTACGGGCATGCGTACACGTCTATGTGTTGTATATTAAAGGGACGTCTCTACACGCTAGAGGAATGGGCCAGCCGTAATTAAAGTGTGACTGAGGTAAATGCATCAGAAAACGCCTGACAGTGTGTTCCATGTGTAGATTATTTTAATTTGCGGCCCCGCACTCAGGTGAGCGATTCGTTTGGCCTTGACCCGCTGCTGACTGCAGGGATTAATGCCGGGTAATGACTGCTGAGGCTATCATTGCGGCAGGCATCATTAATTATCCTTATTGATTGTTGCTCTCAGAGATAAAGCGTTCTGCTGACTGGAAAATACCCTCCACCAGCAAGGTCAAGGAAGAAAACACACACACACACACACACACACACACACACACACACACACACACACACACACACACACACACACACACACACACACACACACACACACACACACACACACACACACACACACACACACACACACACACACACACACACACACACACACACACACACACACACACACACCTATTACGTTTCCCTCTCCCCTCTGCCATAATGGATCTGTAGAGGATGGTTCAGGAAGTGAGGGTTTTAAATATACTGTACACAACTGTACATCACTCCTCTGTATGGGTACTCTCTCTTTCTAAGTGTGTGTGTGTGTGTGTGTGAGAGAGATAGAGAGAGAGAGAGAGAGAGAGAGGTAGAGAGTGTGTGTGGGTGTGCATCCCCATGAAGGAGAGAGGGCAGAAAGACACTCTATGTCTATGTGGTTAAGTGTGCTGTGTGTTAGAGAGGCTGTCTGTGTAGTGTGCATGTTCACCATGGAAGAGGCTAATTGGAGTGCTTGCTGTATGTCCTCCTCCATTACCGCTTGGTGCTAACTGTATGGCTGCCCTGCTGCAGTAAGCACCGGGCAATGTCTCAAATGGCACCCTATTACCCATATTGTGCACTAGACCAGGGTAGTGTATATGTGTACAGTTGAAGTCGGAAGTTTACATACACCTTACATTTAAACTCAGTTTTTCACAATTCCTGACATTTAATCCCAGTAAAAATTCCCTGTCTTAGGTCCGTTAGGATCACCACTTTATTTTAAGAATGTGAAATGTCAGAATAATAGTAGAGAGAATTATTTATTTCAGCTTTTATTTCTTTCACCACATTCCCAGTGGGTCAGAAGTTTACATACACTCAATTAGTATTTGGTAGCATTGCCTTTAAATAGTTTAACATGGGTCAAACGTTTCGGGTAGCCTTCCACAAGCTTCCCTCAATAAGATAGGTGAATTTTGGCCCATTCCTCCTGACAGAGCTGGGACAGGTTTGTAGGCCTCCTTGCTCACACACGCTTTTTCAGTTCTGCCCACAAATTTTCAATGGGATTGAGGTCAGGGTTTTCTGATGGCTACTCCAATACCCTGACTTTGTTGTCCTTCAGCCATTTTGCCACAACTTTGGAAGTATGCTTGGGGTCATTGTCCATTTGGAAGACCCATTTGCAACCAAGTTTTAACTTCCTGACTGATGTCTTGAGATGTTGCTTCAATATATCCATGTAATTTTCCGTCCTCATGATGCCATCTAAATTTGTGAAGTGCACCAGTCCCTCCTGCAGCAAAGCACCCCCACAACATGATGCTGCCACCCCCGTGCCTCACGGTTGGGATGGTGTCTTCGGCTTGCAAGCCTCCCCCTTTTTCCTCCAAATATAACGATGGTCATTATGGCCAAACATTTCTATTTTTGTTTCATTAGAACAGAGGACATTTCTCCAAAAAGTAAGATTTTTGTCCCCATGTGCAATTGCAAACAGTAGTCTGGCTTTTTTTATGCCGGTTTTGGAGCAGTGGCTTCTTCCTTGCTGAGCGGCCTTTCAGGTTATGTCTATATAGGACTCATTTTACTGTGGATATTGTCACGTTCTGACCTTAGTTCCTTTGTTTTGTCTTTGTTTTTGTGTGGTCAGGGCGTGAGTTGGGGTGGGCAGTCTATGTTTGTTTTTCTATCTCTACCTGCACATGACCATCTGATCATTTATCACTCCAGTGTTAATCTGCAAAATTGTAATTATTCGCCTACCTCCTCATGCAATAATTGTGAAATAATTGTTGAAAAAATTACTTGTGTCATCCATAAAGTAGATGTCCTAACCGACGTACCAAAACTGTGGTTTGTTAACAAGAAATTTGTGGAATGGATGAAAAACATGTATTTTTTTTACCCCTTTTTTCACCCCAATTTCATGGTATCCAATTGGTAGTTACAGTCTTGTCTCATCGCTGCAACTCCCGTAGGAGAGGCAAAGGTCAAGAGCCATGCGTCCTTCAAAACACAACACTACCAAGCCGCACTGCTTCTTGACACAATGCACATCCAACCCGGAAGCCAGCCGCACCAACGTGTCGGAGGAAACACCGTACACATGGCAACCTGGTCAGCGTGCACTGCGCCCGGCCCGACACAGGCGTCGCATGTGCGCAATGAGACAAGGATATCCTTGCCGGCCAAACCCTCCCTATCCCAGACGGTGCTGGGCCAATTGTGCGCCGCCCCATGGACCTCCCGGTTGCGGCCGGCTGCGACAGAGCCTGGGCTCATACCCAGAGTCTCTGGTGGCACAGCTAGCACTGCAATGACCACTTAGACCACAGCGCCACCTGGGAGGTGAAAAAAAAATAGTTTTAATTACTCCAACTTAAGTGTATGTAAACTTCCGACTTCAACTGTAGTTTATATGTTGGGCCCTTGTCAAACATGGTGCAATTTAATTACATTAGTAGCTTGGTGGTATTTGAGCTAAATTCTAATCTAGGTATTGTTTTCAGTATGGGTGATGTAGGCAATAATTTCCTTTATTTTTTGGCATCAGACCTTAATTCTCACTTAAAACATTGTTTTTGTGTTTAATAGGCTAAATGACATATTCTGTTGTGACCCCAAAGTGATCTGTTCTTGCAATTTGTGGTCTATTTCAGGTTAACATATGTATGATAATCACTCACAGTAGTGTAGTTTGGATGTAGTGAACTACTTTTTCAAAATAACTTAAGTTAAATAAATTATAGGGTAGCTTTAGTGTAGCTTACCTTCTTCCAATGTGAAGTAATTGGTAGCTTGGCAAACTACATTTTCAGAGTAGCTTCCCCAACACTGCAATAGGGTGCCATTCGGGATACGGTCCTGGAGTATTGGGTCAGGGAGGAAGTTGTCTGGAGCCTCATCCCTCATATTCCATTGCCCTCTCACCTGTCTCCCTGGCACCCAACTGCTCACACAGGACACCATGCAGGGCCTTCCCAAACACACACAGTCTGGCCCCCTATTTCCTATATAGTGCACTACTTTTGAACAGGGCCCGTAGGGTTTTGGTCAAAAGTAGTGTACTGAATAAGGAAAAGGTTGCCATTTGGGATGCACACACAGTCACAGTCACCACTACAACCAGGGCTATTACAGGGCCAACATGGAGACACCACAGGGCCCCCAGAGGGCCACGAGGGAGAGGGTCTCTATGGTCTTGCGGCTATCCACGTAGTAATGTTATTTATAGTGTGTGTGTGTGTGTGTGCGCGTGCTTGCGTTTGTGTATGCGTGCGTCTATATCAACGTGTCTTTGTGGTTTTATGGGTGTACCTCACAGTCTTTTATCACCAAGAAAAACACAGTGTATTTTCAGAACCTCAGTGGCTCTCCTCGCAGTGTTTACTGAGCCCCTCATTCAGAGCATTTCAAGACGTGAAATGAGTGTGACACAAATATATTCGCTTTTCAAATGGCCGTTTGAGGGGATCCAGCAGCACTCCAGTCACTTGGCGCTCCGCTCCTCACATCCCGGGGCTAGTGATTGGCATGTCTTCATATGTGGATTGTGTTTCCCCTCCGACTTGCTCCTTACAACTGTCTCTTGTCAAACACTGGAAATAAATATAAATATACTGAGAGAGAGAGGAGGAGAGATGGAGGGAGAGAGGGAGAAAGATAGCGAAAGAGGGTAAGGGAGGGAGAGCTATAAGGTATTTTCAAGAGGAAGACACTTTGATAGCTAGAGGAAGAAGAACACACATTCACTTATCCATCCAGGCCTCAGTCTCACCAAAGCAAGACAGACAGTCATGTTTTTTACATCTCTGGTTTCACGTGGAGGATGAGGGCCCCCATAGGGCTTGAGTCAAAAGTAGAGCACTACATAGGGAATAGAGTGCAATTTGGGACTCACCCTTAGAGTCTGTTGATCTGGGCTGACCCTTCGTCTGTGCTGTTTCATGGTCGGAGAAACGGAACAGTGAGGAAGTGAAAGACAGAAAGATGGGGGAGGAGGAGGGAGAGATGAAGGGATCGTTTTTTTTTCTTTCTTACCATGGTGTCTGAAGTGTATCAGAATGAGCCTCCCAAGGTCTGGAAATTCATTACTGAACAGGAGCTTTGAGCAGGGTGTGTGTGTGTTTGTTTGTGTGTGTGTGTACACGCGTGTTCATGCGTGGGTGTGTGCGTGAAAGGCTGTGAGTGAAAGTATTGTATTCAGAGTGGAATTGTTAAACAGTTGCCCCAGGCTACAAGAAAGTCAGCTATAGCCAGGTATGGGCAGCCATTACTGCAGGGCTACAGACTCCCAGAGGACATATAACACACAAGGTTATAGGTGGTGTGTGTGTGTGTATGATACAGAGAGAGAGAGAGAGAGAGAGAGAGAGAGAGAGAGAGAGAGAGAGAGAGAGAGAGAGAGAGAGAGAGAGAGAGAGAGAGAGAGAGAAAGGCGCAACGGCCCTTCTTTCTCTGTGTGATTTATACATTCCTCAGATCTGCAGTATTTGTACACAAATTCAAATCGTATTAAGAATCAAACTTTAGCTCTTAATCAAACCAGAGGGTGGCCGTGGGATAAGTTTCTCTGAGCCTGAAAATGGAGACGAAGGAAAAGAGCGTCTGACCGTTGTCCTACAGCTACACAATCAATACCTGACCACAACTAACATACACACACCCAATCAGCTACCAGAGGCAACACCAACAGGCTGGAAACTCAGAGGCGGCATGCCAAATGGCACCATATTCCCTACATAGTGTACTACTTTTGACCAGAGCCATATGGGCCCTAGTGTAAAGTAGTGCACTATATATAGAGAATAGGGTGTCATTTGGGACGCAACCGGAGACACATTTCTATGCGGAAGTAAGAGGGTGGCTATTTCATTGAGTTGTCAACAAATGTGAATTCAAGACAATATAAACCAACTCTTGTTCATGTAATGTTTGTTAAATTCAACCCCAAAACATCCAACATTAGTATGTTGAAAGAATGACATGTTGATAGAACATTCCACATTCAACTAACCGTTTGGCCTGCAGGGTAGTGATTGGAGCAGATAAAGAAAAATGAATGTCAGCATTGGGGATAGCATTCTGCCAGGGGGAGCTCCTGGAGATCCTTGGGGCCACGCAGATATACCTGCTCCCCAGACACCCATCACAGAGAGGAGCTCGGCAGCTGGAGACCCAGGTTGCTCCATCACGTAAGCCTGACCTAACGAAGAAAAACCTATAGAACCATTTCAAGAAGGTTACTTTGTACTTTTGTTCTTGTGTATATGTATGCTCACCTGCATTTAGCTATATAATGATTGCATTATTACTGCAAGGTATTGTGTAACATTTCTAAAATGTTCTTTCTTATGGACAAAGATTATACAGTATATATATATATATATATATATATATATATATATATATATATATATACAGAAAATATTAATACCTGTTTTGACATTTTGTTGTATTTCAAGGTGATATTAAAATGGATTTTATAGTATTTTTTTGTTATGATCTACACAACATACTCTGTAATGTCAAAGTGAAATTTAAAAAAAAAAATCACTGATATGTCTTGGTTAGATCGTCTCAGATGTGTGCATACTGGTAGCGAAGTCAGGTGCAGGAGAGCAGAGATTTGTGAACAGGCGCACACTTTATTTAGGCAAAAGTGCAAAACGTGCAAAACAGTCACAATAATTATGTTTAACAATAAACATCTTTGTGGAAAAATAACATGGAAAAACAAGCCAGTCTGGCGCATCAACAATACACACGTAACACAAACAATCTTACACAAAGACATGATGGGGAACAGGGGAATAAATACATGTAGATTGATTGGGGAATGAAAACCAGGTGTGCAGGGAACAAGACAAAACAAATGGATACATGAAAAATGGAGCGGCGATGGCTAGAAAGCCGGTGACGTTGACCGTCGTCACAGATAATGTTAGAATCACCTTTGGTAGCGGTTACAGCTGTGAGTCTGTCTTGGTAAGTCTCTAAGAGCTTTGTGCACCTGGATTGCACAAAATATGCAGATTAATAGTTTTAAAATTCTTCAAGCTCTGTCAAGTTGGTTGTTTATCATTGCTAAACAGCCATTTTCAGATCCTGCCATAGATTTTCAAGCCGATCTTAGTGTAACTAGGCCACTCAGGAACGTTCAGTGTATATTTGGCCAAGTGATTTAGGTTATTGTCCTGCTGAAGGCCCTGTACATACTGTATACGCCTGTATATACAGCATATAGTAGATTATAAATGAAAATATGAAAATAAACGTTACACCTATAGCTGTATTTCTGCTTAATCATAATGGTTAGGCCTACGGCCTGTGTGTATAATAAATGTTGTCCTCGTACAGAAACACACAAGGATTTTAAATGTTATGTAAAATGTATGCGCATGTGATATTTTGTATTAGATACCCACATCCATACACACACATGCAAAAGTATTTTGGGGGGAGTGGGGGGGGGTGCTCTAGCTTGATGCCCATCTATCTTTTTGACATCTTCTAACCCAATCCCACCGGGGGTAACTTAATTTAATCCTGAACATTAGATAAGCACATACCCTCTCTGCTCGACTTGTGTGTGTACGCGCATGTGTGTGTGTGTGTTTGCGTACACATGCGTGTGTTCGCGCATGTGTGTAGTGTGTGTGGTGTGTGCAGCACCACAGAGCCAGGCTGAAATTTTGTCTGGAGTATAGTGTCGGTATGCAGGTCACATCCTACAAGGGGGAATGAAGGGGGGAATACGAAGAGGAAAAAATGGTAAAAGACCAGGCCGACAGAGGGAAGAGGAGGCTGCAGCACCCTTTCATCCAGAGGTACCCTGTCCAGCGGGGGCTGCAGTGCCCCTTTTCCCTGCCCACCCCGCCCCATCCCAACCCCACCTCCCCCATCCCGACCCCACCTCCCTCCCGCTTGGCCCATGCCCCCCACGTGCCGCCCTGTCCCCCCATATCAGCTGCTCTCTGCTAATTGTTTGGCTTGCTCGAGTCCCTATCAGCTGTATCACTTTATGTTTCCATCAAACACTGAATTTATCTTATCATTTCCTTGACAACTACCTATTAGTCCAAATGGAAGGTTGCCGGGCCGACAAGGTGTGCGCTCCCATGGCGATGACACCATGACATTCCCAGGGCGGCTCTGGAACGCCTGCTGTGATAGCATCCACCCTCCCTTCCTATCTCCTCCTCTCCTCTCCTTCTGCTTCACTGTGAATATCCCAGGGCACCCCAGACAACACACGCGAATGCACACGCACGCACACACAGACACACACATATACACACACTGCAGGACACAGCTCACAGGTAACTTTGTGACATCCTTTGTGTGTATGTGTGTGTGTTTAAGCGCTCTCTTTGGCACACTTACTCCCTGTCTGAGTGACAGCAGTGAGGGGCATCCCTCTTTATATATCTCTCTCTCTCTCTCTCTCTCTCTCTCTCTCTCTCTCTCTCTCTCTCTCTCTCTCTCTCTCTCTCTCTCTCTCTCTCTCTCTCCATGTAAGAGGAAAGAGGTGCCAGCCTCCTCCAGTGAGGGAGAGGGGAGGTGGAGCAGGGTGGAGAGGGGAGGTGGAGCGGGAAGGTGGAGCAGGGTGGAGAGGGGCTCCAGCAGTGCTTAACACAGATCCACCAAAGTGAGCCCAGGCACCTATAGTCTTCTCATATACCCATATCTCTCTGTGCGCGTGTGTGTGTGCGGGTTTGTGTGTGGTTGTGTGTGCGTGTGTATGCACTCGTACTTATAATGTATATTCACAACGCACATTGAAGAAGCCAGACCCGATCACAGGGCGTTTCTCAATATGCATACTACCTTGCTCCACACTCCCATTCCCCGAGTGCGTTCACCGAGGGAATTCTCTTAAGTACGGTCATTTTAGTATGAGAGTACATTTGACATGTGAGAAGCACTGCGCACTCCTATGCTACTGCATTGCATTGAAGATCTGAACATAAGATTTAGTCTAATATCGCATCATTGTCAGTAAAGCAATTGAGTGTTAATCTGTTTGTGTTTTGTATTGCTTAGCTGCATAGAAATTTGGTTAAGAAAAGTAGCTAGCTAACTAACTAAGCTAGCTAACTTTAACAGGACAAGACTCGTGTTTACATTATAGGCATTAGCTTGCAACGTACTTGAAATGAAGTTAACATTAGCACTAGGTAATGTCCCTACTTGTCTATTAGAAAAATATAATCTGCTAACATTAGTGCAGCACCCCTCGTCATGATCCATGGTTATTCAGCGGGAGGAAGCACTTAGAGCTGCTGTCGTGGCGCTGTCTGTTAGTGTAGGTATCTCTTTGGGGTCTTCACAATGACTACAGGTGATCAGTTGTGGTTTGCTGATTTAATCAAATGGAAGCGAGAGTGGGAATCGGGAGACGAGAGATGCGAGTCCCTCACAGTCACCTCAGCACAACTATGCCCTGTCATGTTACTGCCTGTTAATGGCAACACAGATGACACAAGATAACTACATAAACAAACTTCTAACTTCATAATTATCAGCTAGCTATATGTGAATCGTAATAATGTAGCTAGCCAGTTAGTTTATCAGGCTAAAAATGACCTAAAAGGAATGTAATGAGAGGTAGATGACTAGCTGTCAATTATTTGTGGCTAGCTACAGTAAATGTATATATTAGCGTATCAAGATAAAATATTGCAGTCGGGCGTCATATTTATGTGCATACCTAACGTTGAAGCTTGCATTGGTGTGGAGTACACACCTCCGTGCTCCATTTCACATACTTTGATTTGGACTGATGCGTGCTCCAATTTGCGTGCTCGGAGAACGGTGGTATGCATTTTGAGAAACACCCACGCCCACAGACACACTCACACACACGCACGCACGGACACCCACACACAAACTAAATAGTGTTAACTGTCCACACAGTAGCCAATTCCCTTCACTAGCAGAGGCTGATACTGAGTGTCTTTAATAGAGTTGTAGGTGCTTCAGACAAAGGCAGCTCTCTGTGCTCACACTGGGTTGCCTGTGTTGGGTGACATAGAGCGGGACCAGGGTGGAGCCGTGTACGGCCGCAGGGAACGGGAACGGATCCACCCCCACCTGATTTATGGTTTTAATGGGACGGGAGCTGGGCCACCTGCTGCCTGCACGGGGCTGCTTCAGGGCTCCTGGTCTGGAGCAGTTTCCTTATTTAAAGGGAAAAGTACATGGTTTTGATTCAGGAGCACAGTGAATATGTAGTGAGAGGTTATTCCTCAGTTACTCTTGGAGAAGAAACAGACGTTGATAGCAAAGCAGTTGATTTAGATGTTTTATGTTTTAAGTTTGTCCTCTATACCGGAATGGAAGGGGGAAGATACGTAGGATCTGTGAAGTGTAGTGTTGTGTTGCGTTGTGTAGTGTTGAGTTGTCTTGTATTGGGTTGTGTAGTATCGTATGAATGGCCTAGTAATCAGTCATCCCTGAGTAGAGAGACTCACACGCCAACATGGCAACAGAAAAGCTAGATGAGATGGGTGGTGAGTCAGGAGAGAGAAGCCTGATGGGTTAGCTATTTGTCCTGCCAGAGCTATCTCTGCGGCCTGCTTTGTAATTACGAAAGCCTGTCTTCAGCAACAATAGACAGACACACACACATGGGCATGCACACACACACTCACACACACAGACAGGAGGCCACTGTGGGGGCTGGGAGAGAGAAACTACACATTTGTATACACAATCAAATATGCATTGTTATACACAAGAATACATGAAAAGCTAAACATTACACATTCTTCAATAAAAATGTCCCATAACAAACCGTTCGAAATACCTAGAGCAGTGGTCACCAACCTTTTCAAAAAGTAAGCTGAGATCTACTGCTCGGAGTTTGTTTTTTACATTAACCTCACACAAACTGTTTTGTAGGAATGAGGTTTGGGCAGTAGGCCTAGTACATTATCACAGCATATTGGCTACATGATTGGGCTGCCAATACTGTTAATCCGACCATATTATATTTCAAAACTCGAGCTTTGACAACAAAATAGATCAGTTGGTTTAGCACTTGTGAGGCACTGAGCATGAATTGAAATAATAATAAATAATACAAAATAATTTGCTTTTTTATTTTACTGGACTGATGGTACCTGCATCTGATGGTCAACGAGGTCAAATCACGACGTCAGTGATCTTCAGGTTGAAAATTTGGAGCTCTAGAAAGATGCCTGAGTTTCCAACTTGGAATTCCGAGTTGGATGACCGTTCAAAACTATTTTTCCCAACCGCCTCTCATGGTCCCTGCTCTCTCCTTCCTTTCCTCTGGTGAGACTGACCAGAGAGAGGAGACACCGTCTTCCACCTGATTTCGAAACTCAAGTCGCACCGCATCTACCTCATGCACAAATTCATGTTGTTCCTATGACCAGAGAAAGTTAAATATCCCTTAATATTAAAACCGACATGGCGAGCTGCTAATAATAATAAAACGCAGGGCTATCGATACTTGGCTACTCATTCATTGCAGCTGCAGCCCGAGCGGCGTTTTGTAATAAGGTTGAATAAAAACAGTGACAATGCTGAATATAAACTTAAACATGAACTCACTCATAAAAACAGCAGCTCTTTGCTGCATTTGTTGACAGTCTCTCTGTGGTCATGGTTTTAAAAGTTCTTAATTCTTACGTAGGCTAGTAGCCTATTAAACTTGGCTGTGGCCAGGGTCATGGAAGCCATGGTGATTTGAGCTATCGGATTGGGCAGTGCAGTAGGTGCACTCGATTTAGTCACAGATTTGTTATCGTTCGTTGGCTTTTCTACAGAAATATTTGGTGTTCGAAGAGGAATGCCTTGAAGATCGACAATAGACCGGTTGGCGACCACTGCCCTAGAGGCAGTGTGTCATGTTTTGTCATATATTGTCTTGTCCTTGTGCTTTCCCTTCTGTTCGTTTCCCCCTGCTGGTCTTATTAGGTTCGTTCCCTCTTTCTATCCCTCTCTCTCCCCCTCCCTCTCTCTCTTCTCTCTATCGTTCCGTTCCTGCTCCCAGCTGTTCCTCATTCTCCTAACTCACTCATTTACTCTTTTCACACCTGTCCCCTATTTTGCCCTCTGATTAGAGCCCCTATTTCTCCCCTTGTTTTCCGCTTCTGTCCTTGTCGGATCCTTGTATGATGTTCGCTGTTCTGTGTCCTGGTCTCGCCCTGTCGTGTTTTGTCTTCTTCAGATGCTGCGTGTGAGCAGGTGTCTTAGTCTGCTGTGGTCGGTGCCTTCCCTAAGCAACCTGCAGTCTATGGTCGAGTCTCCAGTCGGTCCTCGCTACTACGAGTGGATTTAAGTTTTTTCCTGTTTTGTTTTCTCCTTGTTATATCCAGGATTATTACTTTTGTCTTTTACTGGAATAAAGACTCTATTTTCGTTAAGTCGCTTTTGGGTCCTCATTCACCAGCATAACAGAAGGATCTGACCAAGAATGGACCCAGCGACTACGGATTCTTGTAACACTGCTGTCGAGATCCAGGGAGCAATGCTCGGCAGACACGAGCAGGAATTGTCTGCTGCTCGTCATGCCGTTGAGACCCTGGCCGCTCAGGTTTCCGACCTCTCAGGACAGTTTCAGAGTCTTCGTCTCGTGCCACCAGCTACTTCCTGGTCTTCCGAGTCTCCGGAACCTAGGGTTAATAACCCACCATGTTACGCTGGGCAGCCCACTGAGTGCCGCTCCTTTCTCACCCAGTGTGATATTGTGTTCTCTCTCCAACCCAACACATACTCAAGAGAGAGAGCTCGGATTGCTTACGTCATTTCACTCCTTACTGGTCGGGCTCGAGAGTGGGGCACAGCTATCTGGGAGGCAAGGGCTGAGTGTTCTAACAATTACCTGAACTTTAAAGAGGAGATGATACGGGTTTTTGATCGTTCAGTTTTTGGTAGGGAGGCTTCTAGGGCCCTGGCTTCCCTATGTCAAGGTGATCAATCCATAACGGATTACTCTATAGAGTTTCGCACTCTTGCTGCCTCTAGTGACTGGAACAAGCCGGCGCTGCTCGCTCGTTTTCTGGAGGGACTCCACGCTGAGGTTAAGGATGAGATTCTCTCCCGGGAGGTTCCTTCCAGTGTGGACTCTTTGATTGCACTCGCCATCCGCATAGAACGACGGGTAGATCTTCGTCACCGAGCTCGTGGAAGAGAGCTCGCGTTAACGGTGTTCCCCCTCTCCGCATCGCAACCATCTTCTCCCTCCGGCTCAGAGACTGAGCCCATGCAGCTGGGAGGTATTCGCATCTCGACTAAGGAGAGGGAACGGAGGATCACCAACCGCCTTTGCCTCTATTGCGGTTCTGCTGGACATTTTGTCAATTCATGTCCAGTAAAAGCCAGAGCTCATCAGTAAGCGGAGGGCTACTGGTGAGCGCTACTACTCAGGTCTCTCCATCAAGATCCTGTACTACCATGTCGGTCCATCTACGCTGGACCGGTTCGGCTGCTTCATGCAGTGCCTTGATAGACTCTGGGGCTGAGGGTTGTTTTATGGACGAAGCATGGGCTCGGAAACATGACATTCCTCTCAGTCAGTTAGGGAAGCCCACGCCCATGTTCGCCTTAGATGGTAGTCTTCTCCCCAGTATCAGATATGAGACAGTACCTTTAACCCTCACAGTATCTGGTAACCACAGTGAGACCATTTCCTTTTTGATTTTTCGTTCACCTTTTACACCTGTTGTTTTGGGTCATCCCTGGCTAGTATGTCATAATCCTTCTATTAATTGGTCTAGTAATTCTATCCTATCCTGAAACGTTTCTTGTCATGTGAAGTGTTTAATGTCTGCTATCCCTCCTGTTTCTTCTGTCCCCTCTTCTCAGGAGGAACCTGGTGATTTGACAGGAGTGCCGGAGGAATATCATGATCTGCGCACGGTCTTCAGTCGGTCCAGAGCCAACTCCCTTCCTCCTCACCGGTCGTATGATTGTAGTATTGATCTCCTTCCGGGGACCACTCCCCCTCGGGGTAGACTATACTCTCTGTCGGCTCCCGAACGTAAGGCTCTCGAGGATTATTTGTCTGTTTCTCTCGACGCCGGCACCGTAGTGCCTTCTTCCTCTCCCGCCGGAGCGGGGGTTTTTTTTGTTATGAAGAAGGACGGTACTCTGCGCCCCTGCGTGGATTATCGAGGGCTGAATGACATAACGGTTAAGAATCGTTATCCGCTTCCCCTTATGTCGTCAGCCTTCGAGATTCTGCAGGGAGCCAGGTTCTTTACTAAGTTGGACCTTCGTAACGCTTACCATCTCGTGCGCATCAGAGAGGGGGACGAGTGGAAAACGGCGTTTAACACTCCGTTAGGGCATTTTGAGTACCGGGTTCTGCCGTTCGGTCTCGCTAATGCTCCAGCTGTTTTTCAGGCATTAGTTAATGATGTACTGAGAGACATGCTGAACATCTTTGTTTTTGTCTACCTTGACGATATCCTGATTTTTTCACCGTCACTCGAGATTCATGTTCAGCACGTTCGACGTGTACTCCAACGCCTTTTAGAGAATTGTCTCTACGTGAAGGCTGAGAAGTGCGCCTTTCATGTCTCCTCTGTCACATTTCTCGGTTCTGTTATTTCCGCTGAAGGCATTCAGATGGATCCCGCTAAAGTCCAGGCTGTCAGTGATTGGCCCGTTCCAAGGTCACGTGTCGAGTTGCAGCGCTTTCTAGGTTTCGCTAATTTCTATCGGCGTTTCATTCGTAATTTCGGTCAAGTTGCTGCCCCTCTCACAGCTCTTACTTCTGTCAAGACGTGCTTTAAGTGGTCCGGTTCCGCCCAGGGAGCTTTTGATCTCCTCAAGAAGCGTTTTACGTCCGCTCCTATCCTTGTTACTCCTGACGTCACTAAACAATTCATTGTCGAGGTTGACGCTTCAGAGGTGGGCGTGGGAGCCATTCTATCCCAGCGCTTCCAGTCTGACGATAAGGTCCATCCTTGCGCTTATTTTTCTCATCGCCTGTCGCCATCGGAACGCAACTATGATGTGGGTAATCGCGAACTGCTCGCCATCCGCTTAGCCCTAGGCGAATGGCGACAGTGGTTGGAGGGGGCGACCGTTCCTTTGTCGTTTGGACTGACCATAAGAACCTTGAGTACATCCGTTCTGCCAAACGACTTAATGCACGTCAAGCTCGTTGGGCGTTGTTTTTCGCTCGTTTCGAGTTCGTGATTTCTTATCGCCCGGGTAATAAGAACACCAAGCCTGATGCCTTATCTCGTCTCTTTAGTTCTTCTGTGGCTTCTACCGATCCCGAGGGGATACTTCCTGATGGGCGTGTTGTCGGGTTGACTGTCTGGGGAATTGAGAGACAGGTTAAGCAAGCACTCACTCACACTGCGTCGCCGCGCGCTTGTCCTAGTAACCTTCTTTTCGTTCCTGTTTCTACTCGTCTGGCTGTTCTTCAGTGGGCTCACTCTGCCAAGTTAGCTGGCCACCCCGGCGTTCGGGGTACACTTGCATCTATTCGCCAGCGGTTTTGGTGGCCTACTCAGGAGCGTGACACGCGCCGTTTCGTGGCTGCTTGTTCGGACTGCGCGCAGACTAAGTCAGGTAACTCTCCTCCTGCCGGTCGTCTCAGACCGCTTCCCATTCCTTCTCGACCATGGTCTCACATCGCCTCTTAGACTTCATTACCGGTCTGCCTTCGTCTGCGGGGAAGACTGTGATTCTTACGGTTGTCGATAGGTTCTCTAAGGCGGCACATTTCATTCCCCTCGCTAAGCTTCCTTCCGCTAAGGAGACGGCACAAATCATCATTGAGAATGTGTTCAGAATTCATGGCCTCCCGTTAGACGCCGTTTCAGACAGAGGTCCGCAATTCACGTCACAGTTTTGGAGGGAATTCTGTCGTTTGATTGGTGCTTCCGTCAGTCTCTCTTCCGGTTTTCATCCCCAGTCTAACGGTCAAGCAGAAAGGGCCAATCAGACGATTGGTCGCATATTACGCAGCCTTTCTTTTAGAAACCCTGCGTCTTGGGCAGAACAGCTCCCCTGGGCAGAATACGCTCACAACTCGCTTCCTTCGTCTGCTACCGGGCTATCTCCGTTTCAGAGTAGTCTGGGGTACCAGCCTCCTCTGTTCTCATCCCAGCTCGCCGAGTCCAGCGTTCCCTCCGCTCAGGCATTTGTCCAACGTTGTGAGCGCACTTGGAGGAGGGTGAGGTCTGCACTTTGCCGTTACAGGGCGCAGACTGTGAGAGCCGCCAATAAACGTAGGATTAAGAGTCCTAGGTATTGTCGTGGCCAGAGAGTGTGGCTTTCCACTCGTAACCTTCCCCTTACGTCAGCTTCTCGCAAGTTGACTCCGTTCATTGGTCCGTTCCGTGTCTCCCAGGTCGTCAATCCTGTCGCTGTGCGACTGCTTCTTCCGCGACATCTTCGTCGCGTCCACCCTGTCTTCCATGTCTCCTGTGTCAAGCCCTTTCTTCGCGCCCCCGTTCGTCTTCCCTCCCCCCCCGTCCTTGTCGAGGGCGCACCTATTTACAAAGTACGTAAGATCATGGACATGCGTTCTCGGGGACGTGGTCACCAGTACTTAGTGGATTGGGAGGGTTACGGTCCTGAGGAGAGGAGTTGGGTTCCATCTCGGGACGTGCTGGACCGTTCGCTGATTGATGATTTCCTCCGTTGCCGCCAGGGTTCCTCCTCGAGTGTGCCAGGAGGCGCTCGGTGAGTGGGGGGGTACTGTCATGTTTTGTCATATATTGTCTTGTCCTTGTGCTTTCCCAGTCTCTTTGACAGTCTCTCTGTGGTCATGGTTTTAAAAGTTCTTAATTCTTACGTAGGCTAGTAGCCTATTAAACTTGGCTGTGGCCAGGGTCATGGAAGCCATGGTGATTTGAGCTATCGGATTGGGCAGTGCAGTAGGTGCACTCGATTTAGTCACAGATTTGTTATCGTTCGTTGGCTTTTCTACAGAAATATTTGGTGTTCGAAGAGGAATGCCTTGAAGATCGACAATAGACCGGTTGGCGACCACTGCCCTAGAGGCAGTGTGTCATGTTTTGTCATATATTGTCTTGTCCTTGTGCTTTCCCTTCTGTTCGTTTCCCCCTGCTGGTCTTATTAGGTTCGTTCCCTCTTTCTATCCCTCTCTCTCCCCCTCCCTCTCTCTCTTCTCTCTATCGTTCCGTTCCTGCTCCCAGCTGTTCCTCATTCTCCTAACTCACTCATTTACTCTTTTCACACCTGTCCCCTATTTTGCCCTCTGATTAGAGCCCCTATTTCTCCCCTTGTTTTCCGCTTCTGTCCTTGTCGGATCCTTGTATGATGTTCGCTGTTCTGTGTCCTGGTCTCGCCCTGTCGTGTTTTGTCTTCTTCAGATGCTGCGTGTGAGCAGGTGTCTTAGTCTGCTGCGGTCGGTGCCTTCCCTAAGCAACCTGCAGTCTATGGTCGAGTCTCCAGTCGGTCCTCGCTACTACGAGTGGATTTAAGTTTTTTCCTGTTTTGTTTTCTCCTTGTTATATCCAGGATTATTACTTTTGTCTTTTACTGGAATAAAGACTCTATTTTCGTTAAGTCGCTTTTGGGTCCTCATTCACCAGCATAACACAGTGAATGGGCTGGATAATATGTCATTTTAAATCTTAACAGTGATGTTAGGTAAGTCTGACATTTGTGGAGCAGGGCTTTGTAAACAAAAAGAGAATAATGATGTGATCTACGTTACTTCAAAGAGGTCCAACCAACATTTTGGTAAAGAATAAAGTGATGAGTTTTAAATCAGTAAGGGCTTCTTGCACAACTGCAAAATTGAACTGTAGCTTTGTCACAGCCAGGTCAGAAGTCTGGGAAATTGTGTACATAATAGTACCATTCACATATAGATGAAATTTGCAATTTGTACCAGATTGACCTATAGCATTCATATACAGTGCCTTGCAAAAGTATTCGGCCCCCTTGAACTTTGCGACCTTTTTCCACATTTCAGGCTTCAAACATAAAGATATGAAACTGTATTTTTTTGTGAAAAATCAACAACAAGTGGGACACAATCTTGAAGTGGAACGACATTTATTGGATATTTAAAACTTTTTTAACAAATCAAAAACTGAAAAATTGGGCGTGCAAAATTATTCAGCCCCTTTACTTTCAGTGCAGCAAACTCTCTCCAGAAGTTCAGTGAGGATCTCTGAATGATCCAATGTTGACCTAAATGAGTAATGATGATAAATACAATCCACCTGTGTGTAATCAAGTCTCAATATAAATGCACCTGTACTGTGATAGTCTCAGAGGTCCGTTAAAAGCGCAGAGACCATCATGAAGAACAAGGAACACACCAGACAGGTCCGAGATACTGTTGTGAAGAAGTTTAAAGCCGGATTTGGATACAAAAAGATTTCCCAAGCTTTAAACATCCCAAGGAGCACTGTGCAAGCGATAATATTGAAATGGAAGGAGTATCAGACCACTGCAAATCTACCAAGACCTGGCCGTCCCTCTAAACTTTCAGCTCATACAAGGAGAAGACTGATCAGAGATGCAGCCAAGAGGCCCATGATCACTCTGGATGAACTGCAGAGATCTACAGCTGAGGTGGGAGACTCTGTCCATAGGACAACAATCAGTCGTATATTGCACAAATCTAGCCTTTATGGAAGAGTGGCAAGAAGAAAGCCATTTCTTAATGATAAAAAGTGTTTAAAGTTTGCCACAAGCCACCTGGGAGACACACCAAACATGTGGAAGAAGGTGCTCTGGTCAGATGAAACCAAAATTGAACTTTTTGGCAACAATGCAAAACGTTATGTTTGTCGTAAAAGCAACACAGCGCATCCCCCCTTAACACACCATCCCCACTGTCAAACATGGTGGTGGCAGCATCATGGTTTGGGCCTGCTTTTCTTCAGCAGGGACAGGGAAGATGGTTAAAATTGATGGGAAGATGGATGGAGCCAAATACAGGACCATTCTGGAAGAAAACCTGATGGAGTCTGCAAAAGACCTGAGACTGGGACGGAGATTTGTCTTCCAACAAGACAATGATCCAAAACATAAAGCAAAATCTAAAATGGAATGGTTCAAAAATAAACATATCCAGGTGTTAGAATGGCCAAGTCAAAGTCCAGACCTGAATCCAATCCAGAATCTGTGGAAAGAACTGAAAACTGCTGTTCTGCAGAGAGGGGGAGGAGAGAGGAGGGGTTAGAGGCTAAATGCTCTCCATCCAACCTCACTGAGCTCGAGCTGTTTTGCAAGGAGGAATGGGAAAAAATTCAGTCTCTCAATGTGCAAAACTGATAGAGACATACCCCAAGCGACTTACATCTGTAATCGCAGCAAAAGGTGGCGCTACAAAGTATTAACTTAAAAGGGCTGAATAATTTTGCAAGCCCAATTTTTCAGTTTTTGATTTGTTAAAAAAGTTTGAAATATCCAATAAATGTCAATCCACTCCATGATTGTGTCCCACTTGTTGTTGATTCTTCACAAAAATACAGTTTTATATCTTTATGTTTGAAGCCTGAAATGTGGCAAAAAGGTCGCAAAGTTCAATTGGGGGGCGAATACTTTCTGGGACCACCAAGGCACTGTGCAGAGAGGAGAGAACAGGGATAAACAGACACATATAGTGAAAAGAATAGGTCCTAGTATTTGCCCCTGCGGAACGCCTTTATGTACTTCAAGAAATTTGGTCTTAAACCCATCAATCACAACGGCCTGAGATTACTGTAAGATATTACTGCACTGTCGTAACTAGAAGCACAAGCATTTTGCTACACTCGCAATAACATCTAAGATAAGACAAATCAAACCGTTGTGATATAATGAAATATAAAGTTATACATGTGTATGTGACCAATAAAATTTGATTTGATTTGATTTGGTCGCTTTAATAGTTCTATTTTCAGACCTAAACCTTGATTAGTTTACTTCCAAAATATAGTTTCTCATATAAAAAAGAGCAAAGTACCAAGGTTTCAAAAATCATAGCTTAAAATAAAAAATAAAATAGTACCTTTATTTAACTAGGCAAGTCAGTTAAGAACAAATTCTTATTTACAATGACGCCCTACACCAGCCAAATGCTGGGCCAATTGTGAGCCGCCTTATGGGACTCCCAATAACGGGCGGTTGTGACACAGCCTGGAATCAAACCAAGGTCTGTAGTGACACCTCGAGCAATGAGATGCAGTGCCTTTAGACCGCTGTGCCATTCGGGAGCTTGTAGAGAGAGAAAGAGAGAGATAGAGTGGGTGAGAGAGGGTGAGGGAATGGGAAGGCTTGTCCTTAGTCAGGAGAAGTGGCGTGCCAGCGTGTGTATGTGTGTACATGTACTGGCCGTGCCAGCGGCAATCAGAGAGCGCCTGGCGAGTGTGTGCATGTCGAGCAGAAAGACACAGCTGCCTAATGAGAGGGGCACTGACAATGACAGTGTTAAAGGCTGTGCTATTTTTGTGTGTATGCCTGTGTGTTGTGTGTGTGTGCATCCGTGTGTGTGTGTGTGCGAGAGCATGTGCACATGCGTGAATGTGCATGTGGGCGTATGTGTGTGTATGCGCCTGCGTGTGTGTGTGTGTGCAGCCACATGTTCCTACGACTGGGGTTGAGGTTGTAATTATACTGGGGGTAAACAGTGTGCATGCACACTAAAGGGCTTAGTCACCCAGCCAGTCTCAGTGTGTGTACTCAGAACATAGCTCTGTTCTCACCATGGCTAACTTCTGGGCTGGAGATGCCCTGTGACAATGGGTCGGCAGGCGTAGAAACACAAACGCGCGCACACACACACACACACACACACACACACACACACACACACACACACACACACACACACACACACACACACACACACACACACACACACACACACACACACACACACACACACACACACACACACACACACACACACACACACACACACACACACACACACACTTGTGTAATAATTGTCCACTTATCTGTCTGGCCCCTTGCACTGCTAACCTGAGGTCACTAAGGCAGTACATTAGCTTTGATGTGCACTCTATCTAAAATGATGGGGACTGTTAGCACAACTCCCCGACAGGCAGCTGCTCTAATAATAGTGTGTAAATCACTGTGATTATTGCTCTGACAGCAGACCATGTCATAGACTAGGCTGTATGACTCTCGTGGTTTTAGGTTAAGTATTGTTTTTAAGAAGTCCTGGCCATTGTAGTTATAAGAAACATTATAGTTTGGTAATAACGCAAATCGACTGGAGAGGAGCAGTCGAAGCAGTCTTTCCACAGGGTACTGTGGTGTTGGGTGCACACACACACACACACACACACACACACACACACACACACACACACACACACACACACACACACACACACACACACACACACACACACACACACACACACACACACACACACACACACACACACACACACACACACACACACACACACACACACACACACACTTTATAGTTTGGCTAAATGTAGACTACAGTTATGCTGATATCACTGTTCTTGAGAGGGCATGGTTAAGGAGGGCCATATGAGTCATTTTTCACACACTGAGAGTATACTTACTGTGTGATGAAAAACTACTGTATCAATAAAGAGTGGTTATAGGATCAATACTCAGAGAGAAAAAAGACCTGCCTTTTTTATTTCTTGACTTTTTTGACACACGCGCTCTCTCACTCTCTCTCTCTCTCTCTCTGCTCTCCACCCTCTCTGCATCTCCCTCTGTCTCCATTTATCTCTCTATCTGTCTCTGTCTCTCTCTCTGTCTCTGTCTCTCTCTCTGTCTCTCTCTCTCTCTCTCTCTCTCTCTCTCTCTCACTCTCTGTCTTTCTCTCCCCACGGGCAGTGTAGCTGACATTCTTGCTTCCTGTTGCGCAGGAAATTATCGTTCGTCTCAATAATGGAGGGCCATAAAATCACATTTCAGCACCATCGATTTTTATTTCATAGTAAATGGCAGTGGGGCCCCGCTGACTGGCATGTAAATGTTTATCCGATAAGCCCAGTTAAAGAAGTTCACCGGCTCAATAGTTCAGCAACCCGGCAGCAGAAAAATCAACCCTAATTCGATGAGAGGCAGCAAAACAAATTCCAGCTGCATTGTTCCTTGTTAAACCCAGGAGAGGACGGGGGTTATGAGAATTTGCAAAGACATTCTGCAAACAAGTCTTGTGCCGTTCAGTGGGGGTTGAGAATCAAAGGTTCTAAGGCTCTAAGCACGGTCCCCTGTTGAGGACTAATGTTTTAATATGTATGTCAAATTGACATTTTATCTTATGTGACGGAGATGAAACAAGAATCCGACAGTGTTGTCTCAGTCCTGAATAATCAAACAAGGTTTGAGGTTAGCGAGAAGAACATATTTAATCTATGCATTGGAAAGAGGACAAATTATAAATCTGCATCCTGTTACTGGGCTACTGTTACTGGCAAAATGTATGGTAGCAGCGTTAGTTTGTTTTGTATGAGATGTTCTTTTAACGTTTCATAATATCGTTCATGAATAAGGCTTTATAAATGCTTATGAAATGTGCATAAATGTTTACAAATGACGGAATACTTATTCATTAATTGTGTATAAATCATTTATTAATGCTTATTCAACTTCAGTTATTATAAAGTGTTACAGATGTTCTGAGTTTTTCAAAAGTTCTCTCCATTTCTCTTCTTCTCTTACACACTCACATTGTCTCTTCCTCTCTGTCTTACACACTCATATTAGTGTTCACACGTCTAGAACACACACACTCACGGATGTATTGCTTTGTGTTTAACATCAGAGCCCATATGAATCAAGTGTCTCAGAGTTCTGATCTAGGATTAGGTCATTCCTGTCTTATTCATTTGATTCGAAATGGCAACACTGACCCTAGTTCAACACTCCTACTCATGAGTACAGATCCCGTCTGTATGTGCGTCTGATTTTCTAAACAGGAAATAACCACAGTGCACACAGACCTGCTTGGGAATAACCACTTTGCCAAAAAATGTATCCTGCTATTGCCCCAGTCCGATAATCTATTATTAATTGTCAGAGTACTGCTGCCTCCTGGCAGGGCTCCTTTGAGAGGGACCGGAGGTGGAGGAGGTGGTGGAGGGCCTGGTGGTGCTGGAGGAGGTTGGAGGAATCAGTCTGCGGGGTTGTCTGGCACACCCTCGGGCTGGAAGAGACTGGACCAGCCTGGGTAGGGCATGTAGGGGAGACAGGGGATGATTGGGGTTGCTGGCAGATCCCCCTAACTCTACAGATGTTGTACCTCACACATCGGAATGCTCTGGTGTTTCCTCTGTCTTTTCCGGTCACAACTTGCAGACTTGTTTTCGAGTTGCTGTGCGTTTTGTTGCCAACCATAATTTGCTACCTGACAACTTTACGGTTTTTACTTTTTAATTACCGTTTATATTTTTGTTTTTTTCCTCAACTTTTTCACTCCGGACGCTTTATCTAGACACGATTCGTCAGGACCTCCAACAGCCGAAGCTAAGTAGTAACATTAACATGATGCCTTCTAATTGCAGTCGCTGTACTCGCCTTACGGCGAGAATAGCTGTGCTGCAAGCCCAGCTTCAGGCGCAATCGTTAGGCAAGGGTAATTTCAGTGTAGGAAAGGATGAAACAGCGTCTGTGCCACCAGTATGTACAGATAGTAGTATAAATCCCCTGCCGACAGAAACTTTCAACCGGTTTTCCCCATTAAGCAGCAGGTCGGAGTCAGAGGCCGAGTCTTCTCTGGTCTCTACTCCTCCCGTTACGGGGTCTGAGACGCCTAAGGTTCCCACCATTAGCTCTGACAAATTGAAAACTCTAGTTATTGGCGACTCCATTACCCGCAGTATTAGACTTAAAACGAATCATCCAGCGATCATACACTGTTTACCAGGGGGCAGGGCTACCGACGTTAAGGCTAATCTGAAGATGGTGCTGGCTAAAGCTAAAACTGGCGAGTGTAGAGAGTATAGAGATATTGTTATCCACGTCGGCACCAACGATGTTAGGATGAAACAGTCAGAGATCACCAAGCGCAACATAGCTTCTGCGTGTAAAACGGCTAGAAAGATGTGTCGGAAGCGAGTAATTGTCTCTGGCCCCCTCCCAGTTAGGGGGAGTGATGAGCTATACAGCAGAGTCTCACAACTCAATCGCTGGTTGAAAACTGTTTTCTGCCCCTCCCAAAAGATAGAATTTGTAGATAATTGGCCCTCTTTCTGGGACTCACCCACAAACAGGACCAAGCCTGACCTGCTGAGGAGTGACGGACTCCATCCTAGCTGGAGGGGTGCTCTCATCTTATCTACCAACATAGACAGGGCTCTAACTCCTCTAGCTCCACAATGAAATAGGGTGCAAGCCAGGCAGCAGGCTGTTAGCCAGCCTGCCAGCATAGTGGAGTCAGCTCAGCTATCACCATTGAGACCGTGTCTGTGCCTCGACCTAGGTTGGGCAAAACTAAACATGGCGTTGTTCGCCTTAGCAATCTCACTAGGATAAAGACCACCTCCATTCCTGTCATTATTGAAAGAGATCATGATACCGCACATCTCAAAATAGGGCTACTTAATGTTAGATCCCTTACTTCAAAGGCAATTATAGTCAATGAACTAATCACTGATCATAATCTTGATGTGATTGGCCTGACTGAAACATGGCTTAAGCCTGATGAATTTACTGTGTTAAATGAGGCCTCACCTCCTGGCTACACTAGTGACCATATCCCCCGTGCATCCCGCAAAGGCGGAGGTGTTGCTAACAATTACGATAGCAAATTTCAATTTACAAAAAAAAAAAGACGTTTTCGTCTTTTGAGCTTCTAGTCATGAAATCTATGCAGCCTACTCAATCACTTTTGATAGCTACTGTTTACAGGCCTCCTGGGCCATATACAGCATTTCTCACTGAGTTCCCTGAATTCCTATCGGACCTTGTAGTCATAGCAGATAATATTCTAATCTTTGGTGACTTTAATATTCACATGGAAAAGTCAACAGACCCACTCCAAAAGGCTTTCGGAGCCATCATCGACTCAGTGGGTTTTGTCCAACATGTCTCTGGACCCACTCACTGTCACAGTCATACGCTGGACCTAGTTTTGTCCCATGGAATAAATGTTGTGGATCTTACTGTTTTTCCTCATAATCCTGGACTATCGGACCACCATTATATTACGTTTGCAATTGCAACAAATAATCTGCTCAGACCCCAACCAAGGAAAATCAAAAGTCGTGCTATAAATTCACAGACAACACAAAGATTCTTTGATGTCCTTCCAGATTCCCTCTGTCAGTGTAGACGAATTTGGGTTTCCAATCTCTCCAAAAGAATGTGATGATCGATGGTATCAAAAGCAGTACTAAGGTCTAGGAGCACGAGGACAGATGCAGACGCCAGAGGACAAAAAATCAGTTAACTGAGGAACTCAATTTAACCTTGCAATAAACAACATTTTTTTTTTTTTTAAAGAAAGACAAAAGTTAAGACTGTAGATTCTCTCACTGGCTTCTTCAGTCTTCAAGCCACATGTGTCACCAGTCACTGATGCCACCAGTCACCCTAGATGCAGTTGCACCCCTAAAAACTAAAAACATTTCTCATAAGAAACTAGCTCACACAGAAAATACCCGAGCTCTGAAGCAAGCTTCCAGAAAATTGGAACGGAAATGGCGCCACACCAAACTGGAAGTCTTCCGACTAGCTTGGAAAGACAGTACCGTGCAATACCGAAGAGCCCTTACTGCTGCTCGATCATCCTATTTTTCTAACTTAATTGAGGAAAATAAGAACAATCCGAAATTCCTTTTTGATACTGTCGCAAAGCTAACTAAAAAGCAGCATTCCCCAAGAGAGGATGAATTTCACTTTAGCAGTGATAAATTCATGAACTTTTTTGAGGAAAAGATTATGATTATTAGAAAGCAAATTATGGACTCCTCTTTAAATCTGCGTATTCCTTCAAAGCTCAGTTGTCCTGAGTCTGCACAACTCTGCCAGGACCTAGGATCAAGAGAGACGCTCAAGTGTTTTAGTACTATATCTCTTGACACAATGATGAAAATAATCATGGCCTCTAAACTTTCAAGCTGCCTACTGGACCCTATTCCAACTAAACTACTGAAAGAGCTGCTTCCTGTGCTTGGCCCTCCTATGTTGAACATAATAAACGGCTCTCTATCCACCGGATGTGTACCAAACTCACTAAAAGTGGCAGTAATAAAGCCTCTCTTGAAAAAGCCAAACCTTGACCCAGAAAATATAAAAAACTATCAGCCTATATCGAATCTTCCATTCCTCTCAAAATTTTTAGAGAAGGCTGTTACGCAGCAACTCACTACCTCTTGGGGATGTTATTCGAAAACATAATGTGAACATTCCCTGCTATGCAGATGACACACAGCTGTACATTTCAATGAAACATGGGGAAGCCCCAAAATTGCCCTTGCTAGAAGCATGTGTTTCAGACATAAGGAAGTGGATGGCTGCAAACTTTCTACTTTTAAACTCGGACAAAACAGAGATGCTTGTTCTAGGTCCCAAGAAACAAAGAGATCTTCTGTTGAATCTGACAATTAATCTTAATTGTTGTACAGTCGTCTCAAAGAAAACCGTGAAGGACCTCGGCGTTACTCTGGATCCTGATCTCTCTTTTGAAGAACATATCAAGACCATTTCAAGGACAGCGTTTTTCCATCTACATAACATTGCAAAAATCAGAAACTTTCTGTCCAAAAAAGTGGCAGAAAAATTAATCCATGCTTTTTGTCACTTCTAGGTTAGACTACTGCAATGCTCTACTTTCCGGCTACCCGGATAAAGCACTAAATAAACTTCAGTTAGTGCTAAATACGGCTGCCAGAATCCTGACTAGAACCAAAAAATTTGATCATATTACTCCAATGCTAGCCTCTCTACACTGGCTTCCTGTCAACGCAAGGGCTGATTTCAAGGTTTTACTGCTAACCTACAAAGCATTACATTGTCTTGCTCCTACCTATCTCCCTGATTTGGTCCTGCCGTACATACCTACACGTACGCTCACAAGATGCAGGCCTCCTAATTGTCCCTAGAATTTCTAAGCAAACAGCTGGAGGCAGGGCTTTCTCCTATAGAGCTCCATTTTTATGGAACGGTCTGCCTACCCATGTCAGAGACGCAAACTCGGTCTCAACCTTTAAGTCTTTACTGAAGACTCATTTCTTCAGTGGGTCATATGATTGAGTGTAGTCTGGCCCAGGAGCGGGAAGGTGAACGGAAAGGCTCTGGAGCAACGAACCTTGCTGTCTCTGCCTGGCCGGTTCCCCTCTTTCCACTGGGATTCTCTGCCTCTAACCCTATTACAGGGGCTGAGTCACTGGCTTACTGGGGCTCTCTCATGTGCGTCACCTGAGTGGGTTGATTCACTGATGTGGTCATCCTGTCTGGGTTGCCCCCCCCTTGGGTTGTGCCGTGGCGGAGATCTTTGTGGGCTATACTCACTCTTGTCTCAGGATTGTAAGTTGGTGGTTGAAGATATCCCTCTAGTGGTGTGGGGGCTGTGCTTTGGCAAAGTGGGTGGGGTTATATCCTTCCTGTTTGGCCCTGTCCGGGGGTGTCCTCAGATGGGGCCACAGTGTCTCCTGACCCCTCCTGTCTCAGCATTCCAGTATTTATGCTGCAGTAGTTTATGTGTCGGGGGGCTAGGTCAGTTTGTTATATCTGGAGTACTTCTAAGTGTGCGTTCTCTAATTCTCTCCTTCTCTCTTTCTTTCTCTCTCTCGGAGGACCTGAGCCCTAGGACCATGCCCCAGGACTACCTGACATGATGACTCCTTGCTGTCCCCAGTCCACCTGGCCGTGCTGCTGCTCCAGTTTCAACTGTTCTGCCTTATTATTATTCGACCATGCTGGTCATTTATGAACATTTGACATCTTGGCCATGTTCTGTTATAATCTCCACCCGGCACAGCCAGAAGAGGACTGGCCACCCCACATATGCTCTCTCTAATTCTCTCTTTCTTTCTCTCTCTCGGAGGACCTGAGCCCTAGGACTGTGCCCCAGGACTACCTGACATGATGACTCCTTGCTGTCCCCAGTCCACCTGACCGTGCTGCTGCTCCAGTTTCAACTGTTCTGCCTTATTATTATTCGACCATGCTGGTCATTTATGAACATTTGAACATCTTGGCCATGTTCTGTTATAATCTCCACCCGGCACAGCCAGAAGAGGACTGGCCACACCTCATAGCCTGGTTCCTCTCTAGGTTTCTTCTTAGGTTTTGGCCTTTCTAGGGAGTTTTTCCTAGCCACCGTGCTTCTACACCTGCATTGCTTGCTGTTTGGGGTTTTAGGCTGGGTTTCTGTACAGCACTTTGAGATATCAGCTGATGTACGAAGGGCTATATAAATAAATTTGATTTGATTTGATTTTGGGCACTAGAGATGGAGGTAAGAGGGGGAAGTGGTAGGGCTGAAGGTGAAAGGGGAGTGCATCGAGCATGGAAGTAAGGGGGTTATGGTATGGATAGATTTTGGTCCCTACACTTCCTCATTCTCCCTCCCTTTCCCCCGCCAAAACATCAATGTGCATCCCAAATGGCACCCTATTCCTTATATAGTGCACGACATTGGACAATATGGGCCTTGGTCAAAAATCGTGCACTCTATAGGTTATGGGTGCCATATCTCTATCTACAGTGCATTCGGAAAGTATTCAGACCCTTTGACCCATCCCTACGTTGAAGTATGGTGGTGGCAGCATCATGCTGTGGGGAATTCTATCAGCGGCAGAGACTGGGAGACTAGTCAGGATTGAGGGAAAGATGAACTGAGCAAAGTACAGAGAGATCATTGATGAAAACCTGCTCCAGAGCACTCAGGACCTCAGACTGGGGCGAAGGTTCACCTTTCAAAAGGACAATGACCCGAAGCACACAGTCAAGACGCTCCCCATTCAACCTTGAGAGAATCTGCAGAGAAGAATGGAGAAGCTCCCCAAATACAGGTGTGCATAGCTTGTAGCGTCATACCCAAGACGACTTGAGGGTGTAATCGCTGCCAAGGGTGCTTCAACAAAGTACTGAGTAAAGGGTCTGAATACTTATGTAAATGTCATATTTCAGTTTTTAATTTGTAATATATTTGCAAAAATGTCTAAAAAACGTTTTTTGCTTTGTTATTAGTGTGTGTAGATTGAAGAGGGGAAACAACAATTTAATCGCAGAATAAGGCTGCAATGTAACAAAATGTGGAAAAAGTCAAGGGGTCTGAATACTTACTGTATCTCTATTTTCCTTCATGTCATATCATGACTCATTCTCATTCCACCTCTCATCTTCTTCAGACACCTCCTCCATGTTGTAAATGCTGGGAAGAGGAGAGTAAGGAAGAGAAGGAGGAGTAGTAGATAAAGCAGGATAGATAGATACCGTAAAGGACCTAAATGCATCTCCTCTCCTCTCCTCAGATGGCTTAGTTCCCTCTCCTCTCTCTCCTTTCTCTCTCCCGTCGTTCTCTCTCCTCTCTCCCGTCGTTCTCTCTCCTCTCTCCCGTCCACCTCTCCCTCTTATTCCTCCCCTCTCTCTCCCCTCTCCCTCTCTCAGAGAGACATCAATGGGAAAAGGAAATGTGCAAGATCAACAGAAATGTCACTTTCAGGGTAAGAGGTTTACTTTGTGCATTCTAATTGAAGTGCCTCCCGACCTAAGCGCGTGACGGCTCTTTTGACATTTGATGTTTTTCCGAGAGTGAATCAGCTTTCTTGTCATATAAGCATTACCGACAGGTGGAATATGTGAGGGTCAGGCTGAATGTAGGGCTATAGGACTGAATTATGTCTGCCGACTGTCATCAGACCGCTTGTCATTCATTTTATAATTAGCCAATGATGCGCCATGTTAGAAGGTATTGTTGTTCAGCTGCTTTACTAATCTGTCTGGAACTGAATGGTAACCATAGCACACTGTATTACAGTAACTCGATAGTGCACAAGCTGAGCAATTTTACCTCACGAGGGCCGGTGTGGGTGTAGGGTCTTGCTCCAGCCAAGCAGATGGCCTGACACGCCTGAATCTACAACTCACAAGTCTTCATCGACGATCTTCTTTGATCAGTCGACCAGCAAAATCAGATGGGCTACTGCTTGGCTGGAGCGAAAGCCTGCACCCACACTGGCTCCCGCAGGTTACGGTTGCCCGCCTCTGCCATAGACCTTGTTCTCTAGCCCATTCTCTTCTCCATCACTCTCAATGTAGCAACCCCTATTCCTCTACCTCTCTACTCTTCCCTCACTACTCTTCCATCTATCCTCTTCCCTCTATCCTCACAGCAGCTTTCAATGACTGAGACTATGGCTGACATGTACTCAAGACTGGATCCTTTCCACAACCAGATGGAATGTCAATATGGTGTGAATCAACGTTTGCTCCTTTCTACCTCCTCCCCTCACTGGCACTTTCCCTCTCTACATTTCTCTCTCTCTCAACATTTCTCTCTCTCTCTTTCTCACTCTCTTTCTCTCTCTAACATTATAAATAACAGATTTTCCATAAAGGAAATGAAAAGGTCTGTTAGTAGAGGGGGAGAAACATCAGACACGGGTAAAGCTGACAACAGCACTCTATCACCAGCCAGAAAGTGGTTTTCAGGGGAGTGGAGAAATCCAAAAGGCAGGTCAGATTACTTGTGTGTTTAATAAATGTTTACAGTGATGTAAAAATGTTCATAACATCGGTCAGAACATAGATTTTTAATTTGATATTCTTTAAAAAAGATTCTGCCCGAGCAAGACAAGCCAAGATGTAGAGAGAGAGAGAGAGAGAGAGAGAGAGAGAGAGAGAGAGAGAGAGAGAGGTGAGCTGAAGAATTGATCTTGGATTAAGATTAAATGAGTCCTCACCAGGCAATGCACTGTAAACATTCCTATACTGATGATGGTACAGTAACAGGCTCCTTAAAACCATGTTAACCATACACACACACACACATAAACACACGTGTTCACGCGTGCACACACACACACACACACACACACACACACACACACACACACACACACACACACACACACACACACACACACACACACACACACACACACACACACACACACACACACACACACACACACACACACACACACACACACACACACACACACACACACACACACACACACACACACACACACACACACACACACACACACACACACACACACACACACGCACACACGCACACACACACACACTGTCTCTGTTCCTTAGCCAACCAGGGTCTCTCTCCCTGCCTCCGCTCCATATCTGCACTTTAAAATGTTGAACCTCAAACACAGTTTTTGAGCCCAGTGTTTTCTTTGGGTGGCACGTCAGAGTTCTCGTTCGGTTAGATATATTTGTTTTTGATCAAATGCTGGAAAAGTGGAGCAAGGTCCACATGCTTATTTGAACTGTAATGTTGAATACACAAATCAGGCTGGGCATGGAGCCCTTGGAGTACCAGCAGAGAGAGAGAACAAAATACAGAGGTAGGGAGAGAGAGATGTGGTGATAATGACGAGGGGCCTAGTCCCCATTCTATCCACACATTCTCCCCGACCCACAGTGTGGACTACCTTAAATTAGAGCTACCAGTGCCACGTCATGTCTATGGCCCGAGCCGAGTATGCAGCTCAAGTGAGCTGTGTAACCATCAAAGCTTAATGACATGTTATTGCTGTTCTATCACACCTACACAACAGAACGCACACTACAGTGCTAATTCATGTCTTCCATTACAGGCTACACAACAGAACGACCTAGTCGTTTTTTTATTTTGGTATTTTTCTCGATCCGTCTTCTCCTTCCTCCCTCCTTCATCTGCACTTTGTGGATTTATTTCTCCCTCTTTCTTTCACCTTATCCTCCCGCTCTTTCACTTGTTCTCTCTTTTTTTGTCCCCCGTTCTCTCTTTCCAGAGATATTGGGATTTTCAGTTATTTTGTGTTTTGTGAATCGTTGCCTCATGTTTTGTTTTCCGGAGGTCACCTATATTAAGATTATCATCAAAAAGAGCCGAAACAATGGGTGGCGTTGTATAATAAAAGCAGTCGTACTTCGTTAGCCTGACTCTTTCAACTCCACCCTCAGAATCTGCCACAACAACAACAAACTCATGAAAAACCCATGGCTCGCCAGTCACTGGTGATTTATTTCATATTTCCATTTGATTCAAAACTGTTCCCGGCAATTAGAGGCTTTCAGTCTCTCAGTCTCTCTCTCTGCTGTGGTCCAGGGCTTGTTTATATGGCTCTTTCGGAAACATGTTGACTTGGTGAGGGAGGGAGGAAGCCTCTCAAGGTCTGCCCACACTGGAGATGGTGGCTCTGGGTAGAGTTGGGCCGAGAGAGGCCGTGGATCTATAGATCCTGCTCCAACTGTCACACAACCATGCTCTGGCTGGACCTAATCCACAGGAGGCAAAGGCGCAACAAGCGGTTTTGGGACGCATCCCATATCGGGATTATGGGTAGTGTTCACTAACTCAGAGCAGAAGAGGGCAGACCACATGACTGGCAGTCAAGAGTAAACTTCGACATTTCATTTGAAGAACAGAGAAACAGGCAAAAAGCCCACACATCAGCCTGAGAAATCCAGTTTCAGACGAGAGGGTGCATTTTCCCCCGGGGTGGATAAAGAGAAACCCTGACAATGGAGTGATTCAAATGTTGAACGTTTTTACAACAACACTTGATATTCGTTATACATGTTATATATGCATGCCACAGCATCAGAACTTTATAAAGTTAGGATTGAGCCCATCAATAGCCAAAAGTAATGTTCCCCTGCACAAACACACAAGTGAACTCTTTGAAAAGCAGAAGCTGACATCCTTAGGAAAAACAAATGCTTCTCTCTTTCTGTCTCCTTTTAGTGTGTCTTTGTACGTGTACTAACCAGAAGGAAATAAAAGTCTGCTCTGAGCCATGCACCGGGGGTAACTACCCACCAACCCACCAACTCCCAGTTTCTTTCTATCTTAAAATAAAATAAATGTATAATGCTGTTAGATATATTCGTGAGGCGAGGTGGTGCTGATTTCAATGCCAAATGTCAAATCACCTCCCTATGACTGGAAGGCCTCTTTATGCTAATCAACAAGGCTTTGGTATTCAGATGATATGTCTACATGGTGCCTGAGTGTGTTTTTAATATCCCTAGGAGAGGGGTGTATGCAAGTGTGTGTATATCTCTGTCTGTAGTAGAGAGAGAGCGAGAGAGCGAGAGAGTGAGAGAGAGAGAGCGAGAGAGAGAGAGAGACACCTTTCAGGCAGTCGCACCCAGGGGCGTCCGTGGCAGCGACGGCGGTGCTACTACCCTGGTTCGGGGCCACGGCATCGTGGGCGCCTCTTCTGTTTTAACTGCGGGAGGGAACAAAAAGAGCAGCAGGAAGGTTTCTTAACACCTCTGTTGCCACCCCCCCACACTTTTCCCTTCTCTTCCCCATTGCTCTCGCCTCCCCCAGCACCAGCGGGCTGCCCTGATTAGCGCCCGTCTGTAATTACACAGTAAGGAGAGGTGTGCTGCTCCTCATGGGGTAGCTCTGATTCATGTGGGAGGAGGAGGAGGGGGGGGCACTATCTGATGTAACACTGATGGGTATCATAAAAGTAGTGGTAGTAAAAGAAAGAAGTAGAAAAAGCAGTAAAGAAAAAGATGGAGCAGGCTTCAAGTCAGAGGCACTGTAGGCAGGGCACTATGCTGCCCTGAAGAGAGACAGAAAGGGTATTTATTTTGTTCCATGCATTCTTTCAACATGAGCTCTTTCTCCGACTATCGCCTTTGTAAAAGAGGAAATCAAATAACAGAAGGAACAGGAAGAAATCCACTTCCCCGTTCAAACACCAAAATAAAAATGTGCTATCTTCACTAATCAATAGAAAAGTTTCAGAAATCATCTTCCACGTGCGCGTGTGCATTTACAAGTAAGTTTGTTTGTTTTGTGTGTGTGTGTGTGTTTGCGGTGGTCCCTCTGGGCATCTATGTGCGTGTGTTTGTGAGTCCATGCATCAGTGCAGGGTCAAACAGTGTCAACAGGCAGTGCTCTTGCTGCAGTGTGAAGGACTGAGAGCTGGGGTCAGTGAGAAGTCAAAGGTCAGGAGTTGACCGTGCTCATGCTGCTGTGTGAAGGACTGAGAGCTGGGGTCAGGGAGTAGTCAAAAGGTCAGGAGTGGACAACTGTTGATTGGGATTCTTACTTCTTACTTTGCTACACTTTTGCAGTAACCAAATTGATGTCGATTAGAGATTTTCTTAAGAATTTGAGTTTCACATGCGTTATGAGCAAGTTATGGTCTTAACAGATCAAACTCAGTTTCTTTGGGTTTTAATTTTGACTTTCATTAGTAACCTATTTTAAGGTATTTTATATGCTGGCACCATTTCTTTCGATGTCTTGTGTGTGATTTTGTGTGTCAGCTGTAGACTGCCAAGTTACATAAACGGACCTGCCTGCCTGTACAGATCCACAGCAGAGCAGAGCAGAAGCACAGCTGAGTGCTGCCATCTATTGGTCAGACCAGGGACCAGGGCCAAGGGGGCTTGCAAGTCGTCCTAATGTGGACAGCATACAAGTTTGAGTCGGTTCATCTTATGAACGCAGCTGTTATCCTTGTGGATTGGAGTGTTTCCAACACATTACGACGTTTTACGAGTTAATATTTAGTCTGCTGAACTTTTCACATACACAAGTGCTCTCACAACGAATCTGAATAGTCTTACCTGAGGGAGCAGGTAATCAAGGAGAATTCTTCAAGAGGGGAATGTATGCTTTCAAGTGAAGTGCGCTATGATCACCTACCTGTGTAGGGCTTGCTGGTATTACTCACAGTGTCAAGCTAATGCACGACGATGTGGGGTGAAGTTATTGCTCTGACTACGAGCCTGCTGGTTATAGCTGAAAGCTCTCGGTTTGATCTTTTATTTAGATTCCTTTTTGCTCACAATTCCAGGACCATTTTTAAAAAGCATTTTACAGTCAACAAACTACAAAGCACAGGCATTCTCTGGACAGAGGCACTCGGAGGCATTTATGAACAGCAAAGAGAGAAAACAGACTGTGGTTCATGGTGTCAGGATGATAGAATATCAACAGCACTAGGTACACCCAATTAAAATAGCTTTTTCTAACCATAGACCATAATACAGTCTGAACGGGATATGAAAACAGAACTTGGTGTAAGACATTCTGCTGGGTTTGTGTATGGACGGTAGACTAAAGAGTTGCATATGCAGTGAAGTGGTCCCTGTTTTTTGTGTGTGTGTGTGTGTGTGTGGAGGGGGTCCAAAAGGGAGGGAGGGTGAGGGGTGCAGCTAAAACAATTATTCCACCATTAGTTTTCCTCGGGTCACAATTGTGGCATAATGCAATAGATTCATTTATTTCATTCATTTTATTTCTTAGAGAGCGACAAGCAATTTAATTACCTATGCTCCTCTTCGGCTGCCTGAGCGAGGGCGAGCGTCTCTTCGCAAAGACGGCGGAGTGGCCCCCTCCCCTCGCTCACTCACTTCTCGTAAAGGATCGAGGGTGGCGAAACAATGATGGATAGACTCTGAATAGTGCATTATTTCTGATGCATTTTTGATTATTTTTACCCTTTCCCTTTTTTCACGTAATGCAATAAGCATGATATACCCTGAGTTCTGTCAAATGCATGGATATTGCAACGGCTTGGGCCGCTACCCATTCCCTTTACTGTTAAGAAAGGGACTGTGCAGGCAACTCCTATTGTCTCGGAAACTCTGGGTTTCATAGGGTTCTCTTCCTCTCTTATTTTCTTTCTCTTTCTCTCTCACATGCACACTCACTCTCTCTCCTTATGACTCTTTCTCTCTCACATACACACTCACTCTCTCTCCTTATGACTCTTTCTCTCTCACATACACACTCACTCTCTCTCCTTATGACTCTTTCTCTCTCACATGCACACTCACTCTCTCTCCTTATGACTCTTTCTCTCTCACATACACACTCACTCTCTCTCCTTATGACTCTTTCTCTCTCACATGCACACTCACTCTCTCTCCTTATGACTCTTTCTCTCTCACATACACACTCACTCTCTCTCCTTATGACTCTTTCTCTCTCACATGCACACTCACTCTCTCTCCTTATGACTCTTTCTCTCTCACATGCACACTCACTCTCTCTCCTTATGACTCTTTCTCTTTCTCCCTCTCTTTATTCACCCATCTCTCTACATGTCACTCTCTCTTTTTGTCTCTCTCTGTCTCTCTCTCTCGCTCTCACTCTCTCTCTCTTTGTCTTCTCTATCTCTTTGTCTCTCTCTCTCTCTCTCTCTCTCTCTCTCTCTCTCTCTCTCTCTCTTGCCTGTAGCATGCTTGGAGACATTCACAGTTGGACCAGTGCCTCCACTCTCCCCGAAGAATGGGCTATATCGTTCCCTATCTGAAGCATTTCAAGGGCCTCTTTAAAGTCAACAAATCAATAATGCTCATATGAGGGGTGAAAGCTGAGGTTATATTCATGTGATAAAATGTTTCAGACACATTCCCCGCTCCTCCACCCTACCCTGGAGATCCCGTGACCTCTTGTTGAGTTTACATAATGCATGCTGTGAATGAAATCATTAAAAAAAATGGTTTAACATTCTCTACCTCATACGCATATTTGTGTACGGTAGTGCAGGTCAGTATCTGTAATTGAGCTGCTAATTTCACTCTTCATCGTGCTAATGTGGCGTGGCCTCCCTCCCATCCACACAGTCAAAGACACGCTGTAGGACTAGGAGACTCTTGACTACTGTTCTGCACTGTTGTTGCCACAATATTGCTTAGCAAAGCACTGCCTCCTCAATTGAATAACCAGAATTGAACACAAGCCCCAAATTCTAAAGCCATCAAGATATTAAGAAGACAATGTTCATTCCACTTAAATTCTGTTCAAACTAGCTTCATGCCAGACGGAGAACCCAATGTTCGCCAAAGCAATACCACATCACTGAAATGAATCAAGTCTATATGTAATATACTGGTGATAATCTTACTAAAATTATGTGAAAAGAGAGTGGTTGTGTGTGGCTGGTTGATCGGTCGCATCCTATGGTATGGTGTCCTGGACAGTCACGAAAGCCCATCACGGTAAGTTCAAATGCTTTCATAAACCATAGTCTCATGTTGCCATCCTCCCAAGTCTCATTCGTCACTCAGCTTTGAGGCTGTCCTAATATGGACACCATATTAGGGGCGGCATGGTAGGCAGGGGTAGCCTAGTGGTTAGAGCGTTGGACTAGTAACCGGAAGGTTGCAAGTTCAGACCCCCGAGCTGACAAGGTACAAATCTGTCGTTCTGCCCCTGAACAGGCAGTTAACCCACTGTTCCTAGGCCGTCATTGAAAATAAGAATTTCTTCTTAACTGACTTGCCTGGTTAAATAAAGGTAAAATAAAAATAAAAATTGGGGAGCTGAAGGTACATAAAATGGAGTTGCTCTTCCCAAACATTTGTTGTGGAGCCCGTGGTATATGTTGAGCCTCCTCCAACCATGCATCTTCTTTCAGGTAGAGAGAACTGCTTTGATTCGACAGAGAGCCTTACTAAGACAGGTGCTGATAGGCCTTTGTGCTCGAAGGAGGGGTCAGGTCTACAGGTGAAGGCGTTACAGGTGAGTTTGGCAGTGGAGCGCAGGCTCGTCTGTCGAACATGTCGCTGGGATCAGCTCCAAAGGCTTTTCTTGGCATGGAACTTCCCTCACAAAGAACGACAATGTAGTAACTCTGGGAAGGACACGTCATTGGCTAACCTCCAGCAGGAAACAACATATGCTTATATTTTGGGGTTATGATTAAACACATAGCCATGTCACTCGACCCATTATTAAAGCTAATCATATATAGCCATAGGCTGTATCCTAACTTGAGTTTGGGGCCTGTATTCAGAAATCGTCTCACAGTAGGAGCGCTGATCTAGGATCAGTTTTGCCATTCTAGATCATAATGAATGAGATTATATAGACAGGTAGGAGATAATCCTAGATCAGCACTCCTACTCTGAAACACTTTATAAATACGGGCCGTACATAGTAACTCATGTACTACCTAATGGTGCATTGATGTCAATAAGAGATTTGTGGGAATAGGAAAGGTGCACTGATAGATCTGAAGTTAGGATTCATTGAAACATATAATTTGAGTATGAAGTGTAAAGATTTAGCTTCAACAGGCTCTTCATCAGAGCAATACGAAGCAGTAGAAAACCTATCCATCTCACACACACACACACACACACACACACACACACACACACACACACACACACACACACACACACACACACACACACACACACACACACACACACACACACACACACACACACACACACACACACACACACACACACTAACAACCCCCCCCCCCCCATGGTTCTCCTGACATGGCCTCTCCTGTGACATTTCATCAGCAGGTGTGTGAGGTGTCCCGGGCTTGTCGGTGTGATTGGCTTTGTGCTTTGCTGTCGGTGACAGGGGGGGGGGGGACGAGGGGGAAGAGGGGGGAGATTGATCATCCCCTTGCAGCTGAGCTCTGGGAGGACTTGGCTGGCTGCTGTGAAAGGTCAGCCACCAGAGGTGAGGGCTTTGATATTGACTCCACAAAGGTTCTGTCTGATGAGACTATTATGTCTGCGACGCTAGGACACAGACCCACACACAGTGACACACCCACACCTCAATGACAACCTCATCCACAAATATTACACACACAGATAGGAATATGTACACGCACGCATGCATGCACGTGCACACACACACACACACACACACACACACACACACACACACACACACACACACACACACACACACACACACACACACACACACACACACACACACACACACACACACACACACACACACACACACGCACGCACACACACACACACACACACACACACACACACACACACACACACACACACACACACACATGGGCCCTAAAAAGGGCCCCAAGCAGGCACCCATGGGCCCAAAAGTAGTGCACTATATAGAGAATAGGGTGTCATTTGGGGAAAAAACAACTTACTGTATGTTGGCTGGTTGCTCACAGACAGGACTCTCCATTTCCTCATCTAGTCTGACCCTTTTCACATCAGGACATAATACAGACTCATAGGATACACTCTGTCATGCTCCCAAAATAAAGTTCTCTTCCATATTACATGCCAGTCTGGATTCAACCAGTAGTCTGCACTGGTTTTCCAGCACTTTCCCCCTCTCCCCCTCTCTCTTTTTATTTCCCTCCTTCCCTCTCTTTAAGTCTCTCTCCCTCTGTCAGCACCACTGCAGCTGCTGCTTTTTCTCTTTCTCTCTCTCTCTCAATTCCTTTACCTCTCTCCTTTTCTCCCTTTCCCTCTCTCTCAGCACAACGGCTACTGCTGTTTTCTCCTGGACGTTTCCTATCATTGTGCTTAATTTCGCTGCGCCAGGCTGTATGTTTCCTGAGCCGTCTCCATCTGTGTCCCGTGCCCATTCGTCCTACGCCCACCTGCTAATGAATGCTGGAACTAAACGGTTCCACTCTGCCCTGTTTCTGTGGCCCGGGCCTAAGTTAGCCCCTTGCTTCGGGAACCGAGCTACCTAATTAAAAGAAAACAAATGCTAGCGCTTTCCCCCGCTCCCCGCTAGCTGCAAAACAGATGTTATTAGCATGTAAATGTCAAACTTCATGATTCATTAAGAAGAGGAAGTGAGAGCTGGTTGGACTAATCTGGTAAAATACAAGTAACATACGGGAGGATGGAAGGAGGGAGGGTAAATAAGGAAAGAGGAAAATAAGGAGTGTGTGTGAGTGTGTACAAATGCATGTGCACGTGCGTGTGTGTGATGTGTGCAGGTGTTGTGAGGACAAGGGTTATTGATTGTGTTTAAAGAGTGGAAATCTGTGCCGAGCAGTCTGAGGCTCATACTTATAATTACCAACATTCTTCTGAGTGTGTCTGTATTGACAGGAGAGGGTGAGAGAATGACAGGAATGATGGTGAGGATGATGAGCGAGAGAGGGGTGAGAGTTAGGTAAATAAATGTTTGTTTTTTGGGGGGGGGGTTGACGAAGTGAGGAATGAGAAAGTAAAATGTGAGATGGGAGATTGTGAGAAGAATGGGGACTGTGTATTCGCAGCAACGACGATATGAATACCAGTGATAGGGCATGAAGAACAGCGAAATGAAACAGTAAAGTTGAGATGCAGTATGTTCCCCACTCTAGTAAAATCTTGATCTGTTCTACAGCACAGTTGTTGTGTTTTGAGTGGAGCTGTGGGAATACTGGGCTTCAGCCATGTGTGTCTGTGAACAAGTACACATTACTGAGCCCAGTAAACAAACACACACATACTCACACACCGCATGCACGCACACATGCACGCTCGCGCACACACAAACAAACACCCTCCAACTTCAAACCCAGAAACAAGCGAATAGTCAGGGTCTGGTGTTGGGCTGCCACATTGTAAAAAGTAATTGCCTAAATCATTAAAGCAATTGAATAGCGGCTACTCAAACATCTCCAATTGCCTGTCGAATTCAAATCATACAGTACATGACCAAAAGTATGTGGACACCTGCTCATCAAATATCTCATTCCAAAATCATGCGGTTTAATATGGAGTTAGTCCCCCCTTTGCCGCTATAACAGCCTCCACTTTTCCAGGAAGGCTTTCCACTAAAAGTTGGAACATTGCTGTGGGGACTTGCTCCCATTCAGCCACAAGCGCATTAGAGAGGTCGGGCATTGATGTTGGGCGATTAGGCCTGGTTTGCAGTCGGCGAGCCAGGCCTAAACGTAAATATGTTTGTGTGCGCCACAGTTGCGTCACGTTTGTTTCTGTTTACCTGCTCTTTTTTGTGAAGGTTTCACAACGATTAAAAGAAATGTAGAATTACACGTACGATGCGCCTTGGCTCAGGGAGTTTGAAGACAGTGAATGTGATGATAGTAGAAAACAAACACATTGAGCATAGTGAGGGGTGGACTATCTGACAACCCTAAATATGTTTTTATGAATGTCTAAGGATGATTGTGTGTGTGCACATGCGTGCGCTTGTAAATTCAGCAGGACCCTGTCAGGACCCTGTCTTTCAAAGATCATTTGTAAAAATCAAAATAACTTCACAGATCTTCATTGTAAAGGGTTTAAACACTGTTTCCCATGCTTGTTCAATGAACCATAAACAATTAATGAGCATACACCTGTGGAACGGTCATTAAGACACTAACAGCTTACAGACGGTAGGCAATTAAGGTCACAGTTATGAAAACTAAGGACACCTAAGAGGCCTTTCTACTGACTCTGAAAAACACCAAAAGAAAGATGCCCAGTGTCCTTGCTCGTCTGCGTGAACGTGCCTTAGGAATGCTGCAAGGAGGCATGAAGATTGCAGATGTGGCCAAGGTGTCACGACTCCTACCCCTCCTTCTCTGTTTATTGGTTACACCTGTTGTTTATTTGGTGATTAATTGGGCTTTATTGGCCTGCTCTTTGTGCGGGATTGTTTGTGTGACTAGTGTGCACGTTTGAGGTTAACGTGTTTCCTGTTCGTGGGTTTTTGCTGGACTGTTTTAGTCCCCGTGTTTGGGGCATTTGTTTTGTGTGCGCCCTGTGTTTTCGTGGGGTGGCTTATGTTCGCCGTTTGTGCATTAAATAGCACTACCCTGAACTCTCTGCTTCCTGCACCTGACTTCGCACCCACTACACCCAGATTGTTACACAGAGCAATAAATTGCAATGTCCGTACTGTGAGACGCTTAAAGACAGCACTACAGGGAGACAGGAAGGACAGCCGATCGTCCTCGCAGTGGCAGACCATGTGTAACAACACCTGCACAGGATCGGTACACCCAAACATCACACCTGCGGACAGGTACAGGATGGCAACAACAACTGCACGAGTTACACCAGGAACGCACAATCCCTCCATCAGTGCTCAGACTGTCCGCAATAGGCTGAGAGAGGCTGGACTGAGGGCTTGTAGGCATGTTGTAAGGCAAGTCCTCACCAGACATCACCGGCAACAACGTCGCAAACCCACCGTCGCTGGACCAGACAGGACTGGCAAAAGTGCTCTTCACTGACGAGTCACGGTTTTGTCTCACCAGGGGTAATGGGCGAATTTGCGTTTATCGTCGAAGGAATGAGCGTTACACTGAGGTCTGTACTCTGGAATGGGATCAATTTGGAGGTGGACGGTCCGTCATGGTTTGGGGTGGTGTGTTACAGCATTATCGGACTGAGCTTGTTGTCATTGCAGGCAATCTCAACACTGTGCGTTACAGGGAAGACATCCTCCTCCCTCATGTGGTACCCTTCCTGCAGGCTCATCCTGACATGACAATGCCACCAGCCATACTGCTCATTCTGTGTGTGATTTCCTGCAAGACAGGAATGTCAGTGTTCTGCATTGCCAACGAAGACCCCAGATCTCAATCCCATTGAGCACGTCTGGGACCGGTTGGATTAGAGGGTGAGGACGAGGGCCATTCCCCCCAGAAATGTGGTGCAGTCCATGAGAAGGAGATGCACTGCAGTACTTATTGCAGCTGGTGGCCACACCAGATACTGACTGTTACTTTTGATTTTGACCTGCCCTTTTTTCAGGGACACATTATTCAATTTATGTTAGTCACACGTCTGTGGAACTTGTTCAGTTTATGTCTCAGTTGTTTAATCTTGTTATGTTCATACAAATACATGTTAAGTTTGCTGCAAATAAAACGCTATTGACAGTGAGAGGACGTTTTTTTTTTGCTGAGTTTATGTGACCTTGTGTACATGTGACTGTTAATTAATGTATTAGTTTGCGCAGCCTGCCGTCAGAGATGGCCGCCTCGCTTCGCGTTCCTAGGAAACTATGCAGTATTCCATTTTTTTACGTGTAATTTCATACATTGGTACCCCAGGTAATCTTAGGTTTCATTACATACAGTCGGGAGGAACTACTGAATATAAGAGCAACGTCACCTCACCATCATTATGACCAGGAATATAATTTTCCCGAAACGGATCCTGTATTTTGCATTCCACCCAGGACAATGGATCGGATCCCAGCTGGCGAACCTAAACAACGTCGCCGTAAAAGGTGAAAACGAAGAGGTCTTCTGGTCAGGCTCCGGAGACGGGCACATTGCGCACCACTCCCTAGCATACTACTCGCCAATGTTCAGTCTCTTGTCAACAAGGTTGATGAAATCCGAGCAAGGGTAGCATTCCAGAGAGACATCAGAGACTGTAACGTTCTTTACTTCACGGAAACATGGCTCACTCGAGAGACGCTATCGGAGTCGGTGCAGCCAGCTGGTTTCTTCACGCATCGCGCAAACAGAAACAAGCATCTTTCTGGTAAGCAGTGGGGTGGGAGGGTGGTATGCCTTATGATTAACGAGACGTGGTGTGATCATAACAACATACAGGAACTCAAGTCCTTCTGTTCACCTGACTTAGAGTTCCACACAATCAAATGTCGACCCCATTATCTACCAAGAGAATTCTCTTTGATTATAATCACAGCCGTATATATTCCCCCTCCAGCCGACACATCGATGGCCCTGAACAAACTTTATTTGACTCTATGTAACCTGGAAACCACATATCCTGACGCTGCATTCATTGAAGCTGAGGATTTTAACAAGGCTAATCTGAAAACAAAAAATTATATCAGCATATCGATTGTGTAACCAGGGCTGGTAAAACCCTGGATCATTGTTATTCTAACTTCCACGACGCATATAAGGCCCTCCCCCGCCCTCCTTTCGGAAAAGCTGACCATGACTCCATTTTGTTGCTTCCAGCCTACAGACAGAAACTAAAACAAGAAGCTCCCGTGCTCAGGTCTGTTCAACGCTGGTCCGACCAATCTGATTCCACGCTTCAAGACTGCTTCAATCACGTGGATTGGGATATGATCCGCATTGTGTCCAACAACAACATTGACGAATACGCTGATTCGGTGAGCGAGTTCATTAGAAAGTGCATCGGCGATGTCGTACCCACAGCAACTATTAAAACATTCCCAACCCAGAAACCGTGGATTGATGGCAGTATTTGCGTGAAACTGAAAGCGCGAACCACTGCTTTTAACCAGGACAAGGTGACCTGAAACATGACCGAATACAAACAGTGTAGCTATTCCCTCCGCAAGGCAATCAAACAAGCTAAACGTCAGTATAGAGACAAAGTAGAGTCGCAATTCAATCGCTCAGACACAAGAGGGTCTACAGTCAATCACGGATTACAAAAAGAAAACCAGCCCCGTCGCGGACCAGGATGTCTTGCTCCCAGACAGACTAAACAACTTCTTTTCTCGCTTTGAGGACAATACAGTGCCACTGACACGGCCCGCTGCGGACTCTCCTTCACTGCAGCCGATGTGAGTAAAACATTGAAACGTGTTAATCCTCGCAAGGCTGCAGGCTCAGACGGCATCCCCACCCCATCCCCACTCAGAGCATGCGCAGACCACCTGGCTGGTGTGCTTACGGACATATTCAATCAATCCTTATCCCAGTCTGCTGTTCCCACATGCTTCAAGAGGGTCACCATTGTTCCTGTTCCCAAGAAAGCTAAGGTAACTGACCTAAACGACTACCGCCCCATAGCACTCACTTCCGTCATCATGAAGTGCTTTGAGAGACCAGTCAAGGATCATATCACCTCCACCCTACCTGACACCCTAGACCCACTCCAATTTGCCTACCGCCCCAATAGGTCAACAGACGACGCAATCGCAACCACACTGCTCTAACCCATCTGGACAGGAGGAATACCTATGTGAGAATGCTGTTCATCGACTACAGCTCAGCATTTAACACCATAGTACCCTCCAAACTCGTCATCAAGCCTGGGTCTTGACCCCGCCCTGTGCAATTGGGTACTGGATTTCCTGACGGGCCGCCTCCAAGTTGTGAGGGTAGGTAACAACATCTCCACCCGCTGATCCTCAACATTGGGCCCCAAAAGGGTGCATTCTGAGCCCTCTCCTGTACTCTCTGTTCACCCACGACTGCGTGGCCACGCACGCCTCCAACTCAATCATCAAGTTTGCGGACGACACTACAGTGGTAGGCTTGTTTACCAACAACGACGAGACGGCCTACAGGGAGGAGGTGAGGGCCCTCGGAGTGTGGTGTCAGGAAAATAACCTCACACTCAACGTCAACAAAACAAAGGAGATGATCGTGGACTTCAGGAAACAGCAGGGAGCACCCTCTTATCCACATCGACGGGACAGTAGTGGAGAGGGTAGTAAGTTCCTCGGCGTACACATCACGGACAAACTGAAATGATCCACCCACACTGACAGCATTGTGAAGAAGGTGCAGCAGCGCCTCTTCAACCTCAGGAGGCTGAAGAAATTTGGCTTGTCACCAAAAGCACTCACAAACTTCTACAGATGCACAATCGAGAGCATCCTGTCGGGCTGTATCCCCTCCTGCTATGGCAACTGCTCCGCCCACAACCGTAAGGCTCTCCAGAGGGTAGTGAGGTCTGCACAATGCATCACCGGGGGCAAACTACCTGCCCTCCAGGACACCTACACCACCCTATGTGACAGGAAGGCCAAGGACAACAACCACCCGAGCCACTGCCTGTTCACCACGATATCATCCAGAAGGCGAGGTCAGTACAGGTGCATCAAAGCAGGGACCAAGAGACTGAAAAACAGCTTCTATCTCAAGGCCATCAGACTGTTAAACAGCCACCACTAACATTGAGCGTCTGCTGCCAACATACTGACTTAACTCCAGCTCACTTTAATAATGGAAATTGATGTAAAAAATATATCACTAGCCACTTTAAACAATGCCACTTAATATAATGTTTACATACCCTACATTACTCATCTCATATGTATATACTGTACTCTATACCATCTACTGCATCTTGCCATCTTTATGTAATACATGTATAACTAGCCACTTTAAACTATGCAACTTTTATGTTTATATACCCTACATTACTCATCTCATATGTATATACTGTACCCTATACCATCTACTGCATCTTGCCATCTTTATGTAATACATGTATCACTAGCCACTTTAAACTATGCAACTTTTATGTTTACATACCCTACATTACTCATATGTATACACTGTACTCTATATCATCTACTGCATCTTGCCTATGCCGTTCTGTACCATCACTCATTCATTTATCTTTATGTACATATTCTTTATCCCCTTACACTTGTGTGTATAAGGTAGTAGTTGTTGAATTGTTAGGTTAGATTACTCGTTGGTTTTTACTGCATTATCGGAACTAGAAGCACATGCATTTCGCTACACTCGCATTAACATCTGCTAACCATGTGTATGTGACAAATAAAATTTGATTTGATTTGTGTGTGGACATACGTGCGTTCCACTCTCCATCTCCAACCAGCTCTTCAGTGTGATGTTTTCCTTTAGCTCTAATGAGTTCTAAGTGGCCAATACTTTCTTCTGCAGGAAACTCGTGTCAAACTAATTAACTTTTAATGAGAGGAAACCAAGTGATTAGAGTGTTTTTCTTGGTAAATGAGCCAATTAATTCTCTGTTGGTCTGATCTGGGGCGAGAAGCAGGGCTCTCTTTGGGCAAAGAACACTCATCCAGCAGGCCAGGGCCAGCTCTCAGTATGTCCTGTTTACATAGTCATTGAACACGGGTCACTTTAATCATGTTTACATACTGTTTTACCCACTTCATACGTGTATATACTGTGTTCTAGTCAAGGCCCATCCTATTTAAATACTGCTGTATACACATCTTCTCTTCATATTCTGTCCATACGGTCTTTACACACCATTATATATAGTATATTTCTGACTCTTACATAGTTTTTTTATTTTGGGGGTGCATTGTGTGCAATGCATTTGTGTGCATTGTTTTGTAATGTTCGGTATTACTGCACTGCTGGAACTAGAAACATAAGTATCTCGCTGCATCTGCGATAAACTCTATATGTCTGTCTGTCTGTCTAGCTGCGTGCTAGCCTGTTTGTCCATCCATCAGTCTGGGCAGCTTGGTGGGTGTCTGGCATACTGAGGGCTACGACCCACTGCCTGTACCACTCACCACCTCCCTGCCTCTCTGCCTGTCTGGCCAAGAGTGCTCTCTAGTCATCACCGTGTTTGTCTTCACTGTAACCAAGTCAAAAAGATTGGTCATTAGAAATGAATGGGTGAGTGGTCAGGCAGGCGGATTCGGCGTCAGGATAGGCTAGGCTCTAAACCAGGAGGGCTAGGAAAAGACAGATACTGGAGAAAAAATGGAAGCTTGAAGAAATGCTGGTTGACTTTTCAAAACAAGACAAGCTGTCACAGAGAGACAGGAAACACAGGGATAAATACACCGGGGACTAATGAGGAAAACAGGAGACACCTGAAGGTGGGTGGAGGCAATCACCAAGACAGGTGAAACAGTTCAGGTCATGACACAGAGTCTCTGATGCAGATCTCAGCTCCATTCAGTCTGCTGGAACAACAATCAATTATGTTGGAGATGGTGATGGAGAACACTGTAGGTATTAAGCAGGTCCAATCACCACCATGGGTTAGGTTCAATCTCAGTGTGATTGCAGGAGCAATGTGCCAAAACACTGTCACGGTTCCCAACAATGGCGTTTAGAGCATAATAAAAAGCCAATATTGATGACTGGGTGCCTTTACCCCTTAAAGCCATATTCGTTCCTGGAAAAGATGCAAAAGAGTTGTAAGAAACAACTTAATTGTAGTTACACATTTAAAATACTTTGTATAAGAGCAGATTTATCTGAAATAGCCACTAATTAACCTGTAACATTATTTCAATAATACTCAAATGCAATTTAAAGTGATTGATCTCCAGTTGGAGAGGGGTATTCAGTCGCACCAACAGAGTCTGCCAGTCCGAGGAGAATCAACAATAGGAAATTCATGATAGATCTCATCATCCTGAAGGGATAACACAGAGCAAATTCAACAATGGTTTGAATAGGAACAAGTCCACAGAAAGATTGACACAAAGACTGAAACAATCTTTTAGGCTGTAATTCAATCACAATGTATCATTATTATAAGTTATAATTTTAGCTCACTAATAAATAACAATACTATCTAAGCAATAAGCACAGGTTTTACCAACAGGGTTGGAGCATGGAAATAACAAGCAAACAACAAGATTGCAAATATTGTTTTCTGCAGCAGCAATTAATAGCTTTAGCTTTAGCAGGGTAGCCTAGTGGTTAGAGCGTTGGACTAGTAACCGGAAGGTTGCAAGTTCAACCCCCCGAGCTGACAAGGTACAAATATGCAGTTAACCCACTGTTCCTAGGCGGTCATTGAAAATAAGAATTTGTTCTTAACTGACTTGCCTAGTTAAATAAAGGTAAAATAAAAATATTCAATCAATCAGTAGTTTCACACATCAATAATCAAACAACAGAGTGCTCCGCATGTATAAAATCTTCAGCTCTGTCGCTCGTGAAAGTACTATCATACTTACTTGATACTATAATAATAATAATATATGCCATTTAGCAGACGCTTTTATCCAAAGCGACTTACAGTCATGTGTGCATACATTCTACGTATGGGTGGTCCCGGGGATCGAACCCACTACCCTGGCGTTACAAGCGCCATGCTCTACCAACTGAGCTACAGAAGGACTAATCAAAACATACAAAGTGCATAGCTGAGGAGGCGTGTCTATGGAGAAGAGTGGATCCTGGCTGAAGGGCACAGTCTTGGGAATGACATAGTGCCTTCAGAAAGTATTCACACCCCTTGACTTTTTCCACATTTCGTTGTGTTACAAAGTGGGATTAAAATGGATTTATTTGTCTTTTTTTGTCAACGATCTACACAAAATACCCTGTAATGTCAAAGTGGGAAAAAATCTAATATTTGTAAAAAAATATATATGAAAACTAAAACACTAATAAATCTTCATGTTAGAATCACCTTTGACAGTGATTACAGTCTTACTGGGTAAATCTCGAAGAGCTTTCCACACCTGGATTGTGCAAAATTTGCCCATTGTTGTTTTCAAAATGATTCAAGCTCTGTCAAATTGGTTGTTGATCATTGCTAAACAACCATTTCCAGGACCTGTCATACATTTTCAAGCAGATTTCAGTCAAAACTGAACATGTTCTCATTTACAACTGCGACCTGTCCAAAATAAAGCAAAGCAGTGCGACAAAAGCAACAACACAGAGTTACACATAAACACATGTACAGTCAAGAACACAATAGAAAAATATATGTAGAGTGTGTGTAAATGTAGAAGAGTAGGGAGGTAAGGCAGAACATAGGCCATAGAGGCTAAATAATTACAATTTAGCATTAACACTCGAGTGATAGATGTGCAGATGATGATGTGCAAGTAGAGATACTGGGGTGCAAAAAAGAGCAAGAGGGTAAGAAATAATATGGGGATGATGTAGTTGGGTGTTGTCAAGCCCTGGTCGAAGTATTTTGTGTTTTTCTTCATGTATTTGGTCAGGCCAGGGTGTGACATGGGTTTTTGTATGTGGTGTGTAGCTTAGTGGGGTTGTAGCTTAGTGGGGTGTTCTAGGAAAGTCTATGGCTGTCTGAAGTGGTTCTCAATCAGAGGCAGGTGTTTATCGTTGTCTCTGATTGGGAACCATATTTAGGCAGCCATATTCTTTGGTTGTATTGTGGGTGATTGTCCTGAGTGTCTTGATGTCCTTGTTTGATGTTAGTTGACACAAGTATAGGCTGTTTTTGTTTTTCGTTTATTGTTTTTGTAGTGTTCGTGTTAAGTCGTGTTTACGTTTGTCTAAATAAACATGGATCGCAATCGACACGCTGCAGTTTGGTCCGACTCTTCTTCACCATATGAAAACCGTGACAGGTGTGCTATTTACAGATTGGCTGTGTACAAGTACAGTGATCGGTAAGCTGCTCTGACAACTGATGTTTAAAGTTAGAGAGGGGGGATATAAGACTCCAGCTTCAGTGATTTTTAATTGGCAGCAGAGAACTGTAAGGAAAGGCGGCCAAAGGAAATGTTGCCTTTGGGGATGACCAGTGAAATATACCTGCTGGAGCTCGTGCTACGGGTGGGTGTTGCTATTGTGACCAGTGAGCTGAGATAAGGCGGAGCTTTATCTTGCAAAGACTTATAGATGACCTGGAGCCAGTGGGTTTGGCGTCGACTAGTAGTGAAGGCCAGCCAACGAGAGCATACATGTCGCAGTGGTGGGTAGTATATGGGGCTTTGGTGACAAAACGGGTGGCACTGTGATAGACTACATCCATTTTGCTGAATAGTGTTGGAGGCTATTTTGTAAATGACATCGCCCAAGTCAAGAATCGGTAGGATGGTCAGTTCTACGAAGGTATGTTTGGCAGCATGAATGAAGGAGGGTTTGTTGCGAAATAGGAAGCCAATTCTAGATTTAATTTTGGATTGGAGATGCTTAATGTGAGTCTGGAAGAGGAGTTTACAGTCTAACCAGACACATAGGTATTTGTAGTTGTCCACATACTCTAAGTCAAAACCGTTCAGAGTAGTGATGCTAGTCGGGTGGGAGGGTGCGGGCAGCAAATGGTTGAAGAGCATGCACTTAGTTTTACTAGCATTTAAAGCAGTTGGAGGCCACGGAAGGAGTGTTTTATGGCATTGAAGCTCGTCTGGAGGTTTGTTAGCACAGTGTCCAAAGGGTCAGATGTATACAAAATGGTGTCGTCTGCATAGATTTGGATCAGAGAATCACCAGCAGCAAGAACGACGTCATTGATATATAAAAAGAAAAGAGTCTGCCCGAGAATTTAACCATGTGGCACCCCCATAGAGACTGCCAGAGGTTCGAACAGGTCCTCCGATTTGACACACTGAAATCCATCTGAGAAGTAGTTGGTGAACCAGGCAAGGCAGTCATTTGAGAAGCCAAGGCTATTTGGCCTTATGTTTCGATGCAATTTATTATGTGACTTGTTAAGCAAATGTTTACTCCTGATCTCATTTAGGCTTGCCATAACAAAGGGGTTGTATACTTATTTGACTCAAGACATTTCAGCTTTTCATAATAATTCCACATTGACATTATGGGGCTACTGGTGTGTAGGCCAGTGACCAAAAAAATCTAAATTTTATCAATTGTAATTTCGGGCTGTAACACAACAAAATATGGAAAAAGTCAGTGAACTTTCTGAAGGCACTGTACACTACGATTAGGGTGCCACACTGGAATTTGGACCAAAGGCACATTCGCTGTTCTTGTCCTCATAAGGCATGCCAGCCTTCACAGGTAAAGGTAATTTCCTGGCACAGGGAAATACTGGTATTTAAAGAAAGGCAAACTCTACCCTCCAATAACAAGAAGGACCTGAACGCAATCATAGAAAAAAAGTGAGCTGGCGTGCCGACAGATATGGCAGCTCTGCTTCTAGCTCCTAAGCAACTTTTGCGGTACTTGAGCCGGGAGGGCTCTCACCTGGGCTACTGCCGCGTGGGAACAGCCGGTTATATGCGCTAGTCTGGATGAGTTTGTGGGAGAAGTGGGGAAGGTTTTTGATGCCCAATTCTCCGGGAGAGAGGCCGCCCGGAAGCTAGTTCAGCTTATCTCCATTTGAGTGTTCCCTGTGGTATCAGCTCCCGCTCCGTGTACCTTCTGCCCAGATGTTTGTCCTCCACTGTCGTCGTACCTGGAGGAGAGCCCGGTCTGCCCTCCTCAAGACCACCTCCAGGTATCGACGACAAGCGGATCGGCATCAGACCCCGGCTCCCCAGTATAATGTCTGGCAGAAGGTATGGCTATCTACCCGGGATCTGTCCCTCCGGGTGGAATCCCGCAAACTCTCCCCCCGGGTTATCGGCCCATTTCCCATATCCAAGATTATTAGCCCCTCTGCTGTTCGTCTTCTGTTGCCCTGTACCCTTCGTATACATCCCACCTTTCATCTGTCCAGAGTCAAACCTATGTCTCACAGCCCTTTGTCTTATGTTTCCAGGCCCACCCCTCATCCCTGTCTCATCGATGGCCAGCTGGATTATACGGTGAGGGGTCTCCTGAAGGTTCAACCTCAGGGCAGGGGATTCCAGTACCTGCTTGACTGGGAGGGTTATGGCCCGGAGGAGAGGACCAGGGACATCCTGGACCCAGGCCTCATCTCTGAGTTTCAACGCCGACACCCCGGTCAACCAGGTATGCACCCAGGTTAGATGCCAGGTGGCAACCCTAGAGGGGGGTAGCGGGTAATTGTCACACCTGGTGATCTGTTTCACCTGTCCTTGTGACTGTCTCCACCCCCCTCCAGGTGTCGCCCATCTTCCCCTGTGTATTTATACCTGTGTTCTCTGTTAGTCCATTGCCAGTGCATCTTGTTTGTCGCGTTAGCCAGCATTTTTTGTTCTCAGCTCCTGTTTTTCCCAATCTCTCTTTTTCTCGCCCTCCTGGTTTTGACCCTTGCCTGTCCTGACTCTGAGCCCGCCTGCCTGACCACTCTGCCTGCCTCTGACCCTGAGTCTGCTTGCCGTCCTGTACCTTTGCCCATGTTACTGACTTCTGCCTACCCTGACCTGTCTATTAACTGCCCCTGTTGGATTATTACATTTCGACGTGTCTGCATCTGGGTCTTACCTTGATCCCTGAAAGTGGCAGGTTGCAGTTGAAGGTTACAGTTGTGAGGTGATGGAGCAGACCTGCCCTTATATCTCTGCTCATGTAAAGGGGTGGAGTAAGGCTGAGGCATGGGTGGCATGAAGAATTGACAATGTATCTGAATAAGGAGGAGATTTGTAACTTAAAATGTGACCAAGTGTAACTAAAACTGAGCCACAATGCCCCAACATACTCCAGAAGCAACATCAATACCACTGCTGTAGGTGTTGGAAATGTGTGTGAGCTATGCACACTATAGTGAAATGTATCAGATAAATGTTTAATGTGTCAATGTGCTTGTACCGGTCAAATTACCACATGCAATTAAAAAAAAAAAGCAATTGATAAGGAGGCCTAACTACGCAATGCTTTAAGATAGAAAGAAGCTGTGAATTTCAAGAAAAAAATATGTGATTCTGATGCACATGTGGATATCTGGTTTTGTCTTTATGTCATTCAGAGGATGTGCTACAACATTCTTAAAGTGGCAATCAGCAGTAAAAATAATAACAAAGTGCCCCTCCCCACCTCTGGTTCTGTAAAAAACTGAGGGATGGGACTGGAGAAATGTTATCACTCTCAAATTCACTCTCAAGGATTGACTATCCGTGATATAACCAGATTTTGAGGCTATATCGTGTGTCATGACATTTGATTTGTTTACAAACATAGGAGTAAAACAAGTTTGTATTTTGGGTTCTGAGTAGGAAAACAAGTTTGTATTTTGGGTTCTGATGTGAATGTAGCACACATGACTGTAAGTTGAACATATATTATTATTATTAAGCTCATGAGTCATTTATAAGTTATATTTATTCAATAATCAATGGGTATGTATTGTATATAGCAACTGTAAGTAAAGGAGTACAAAAACAAACATATCTGCTTGGGAAGTAATCTAATGTGTGACTCTGTCTTTATCAATTGAACTAATTACTTTTTGAAAAATATTGATACTTGATGGGATAACACTTTATTTTAATGTGCACATACAATATCAGCCACTAATTTGTAGTTTATAAGTGTCTATACAAGTAGCTAATAAGGACTTTATGTATTTTTTTGCCATATATTAGGCCATAATTAACTGTGTTCTTATTCAAACATTATAAGTCATGTCTTATTTTTTTAATATTTGTTTTTAACCTTTATTTTACTAGGCAAGTCAGTTAAGAACAAATTCTTATTTTCAATAACAATACAAAACAATGCGCGCACATAGTACAAAAAGTTCAAACAAAAAAATGAATCAATATCAGAACATTATATTCTGGATATATACAGTACCAGTCACAAGTAGAAGCATTTCACTTCACCTGCAATAATATCTGCAAATCTGTGTACGCGGCCAATAAACTTTGATTTGATTTAAATGTCTTATTTCATGAAACTACACATATCCTCCACTTCAGGAAAACATGATATTCTTTAGCTCATGGGTGTGGGTGTGCCCCTTTCTGTCCAATGAGGTTATTTCTGGACAATATTTCTGCAAGTAAAAATATGGTTACACTTTAGAATAGGGAACGCGTTTTAAGGTACTATGTCCTTATTAGTCCCACATTGAGACAGCTTACTTAGAATCTGTTTTTGCGTAACTTGCTATTTATTAAATACTAATATGTATTTATTATGGCTAACAAATGGCTAATTATTATTATGGCTAACAAATAGGTTATTAAGGATTGGCCAGTAATGCAGTACTTATGTTTTAATAAGAAAACACTTAACAGTAATTAAGGTCTAAAATACGGCTAATGACATAACAAAGACCTTATAAACTACTTATATACACACTTATATTCAACAAATGAATGGCTAATATGTGTCACCGTGTGTATTATTATTGGTTTGTTTTTGATTTTGATGATCAAAGAAATAATAATAATAATAATAATTTGATAAGCCTTTATTGTACATTCAATGGGTGGTCCCGGGGATCGAACCCACTACCCCCAAAGAAATAAACACAAACATAAAAACAATTGTTTATTGTATCAATGAACTAGATATGCCAGTTGATATGATTGTTTAACGTGGCATATGACTTGATTAATGTCTATTGTGACCATTTATTATGACTGTGTTACAGTACTTGCATGTGTTTGACATTGTAGTTGTCTGTAGAGGTGAGGTTTTCAAATGGCCACCAGGGGGCCACAGACTGTTCATCTGAGGAGAGGCATAGACTGAGAGACAGTAGGTCTAGATGTTCCATGTGAATACAGTAGCAGTGTGAAGTCACCCCTATAGAATCAGTGGCCTGTACTCGTAAAGCATCTGACGAGGAGTGCTGATCTAGGATCAGGGCCCTCCTGTCCATGTCATCTTATTCCTTAGGGTGTTAAAGGTAAAAACTAATCCTAGATAAGCACGCCTACTCTGAGGTGCTTTATGAATACAGGGCAGCATGCCCTTGACTAATACTGTATCCTGTATCCCATTTAAGTAATATTTACATAGGCTATTGTGCAACTGTGCTCAAATCCTCTAGGAGCCGCACAACGCCCTGTGTCACTCCCCGGCAGGGCCCAATGATGTTCCCGCTCCGACCGGGACTCAGAACCTGCAAAATGTGTCTGATTCAACTCTCAATTACAAAATTAGTTTGAAGTGCTGACGTTCAGGTCTTTATCTGTCACAATACGGCTCAAGTATGTTGAAGTGTTTAAAAAGAAAAGACATGCATCACCGGCAGCTTGTGCTGTTTCAAAGCAGACCCATCCCCTTAAAGATGAAATACATTTGGTTTCAAGCCCTGTACCTCTGCTGAATGATGAGGGCTCTAGGGCTGGGTTTTTACAGGGAGTGAAGAGGGGCGTGAGAAAATAAATCTGTTTGATTTGTCAGAACTTCTTTAGATTCATCTACAGCTGTCACTATACTGAGCAGCCAGACCTTATCATCAACTTTCATCTGGCTGATTTCACCCCAGACACACCACACACACACACACACACTCACACACACACACACACACACACACACACACACACACAAAACTCTGCAGCACAGGACAACCGCCTCTCCCTGATTAGAGCAGAGAGCAAAAGGGTGTTACTCAGGTGAGTATGATAGTGACACAGAGGACAGAAACCAGCCAAATATTCTGCTTTTACCTGTTAGTCATTTGGCACTAATCTATTTCCATATGTTTGTGTGTGCATACATGTACATGTGTACGTGTGTTAGTATGGGCATTTCTGTGGAGTGTGTCTCTGTCTCTGAATGTCAATCTATTGCCACACTCAACCAAAGACTACACTAGTTGTCTATCTGTCTAGTCCACACATTAACAGGGCCACATGAGCACGTCGTCAGAATGGCAGTCTAATTGAGTGTGATCGGCATTTGAAGGCCCATTTGCACTCCCAGGCTCCGGCTCTAATGCAAACAAAGACAGCAAGAGTCTCTCTTTGATTTGAGTCTTTCAAATAACACATTTTGTTCAATCACCAGCCAAGCAGAGTGTTTGGGAGAGAGAAAAAGAGAGAGCGGGAGAGAGAGAAAAGAGGTCCCATTCTAGTACGAGTGTGATGATTTGATTACACGTGGATCCTTCAGTATATTAATCAAGTATTCTAGACTCATATTACAGTAGTGCTGTACACACACACACACACACACACACACACACACACACACACACACACACACACACACACACACACACACACACACACACACACACACACACACACACACACACACACACACACACACACACACACACACACACACACACTAAGCATGTTTAAGAAACATAGCTTATCTCTGTACCAGTACACTCAGGGCCGGTTGGAGACTCGGCAGATGACAAGGACACTTATGAATGAATCCCTTTGGCTCTGAGGAACACTAATCAGGCAAGCCCGTACCCTGAGAAACAAACAGGGCTGGGACGGGAGTGGGATCATTATTAATTAACACGTTTAAAAGTGAAGGCACACTCTGAGACATCACTAATTACCGCTGCTGGTGCTGCAGTTAAAACACACCTGAGACTCAGTGCACACTGGAGAGGATGTGTGTGTGTGTTTGTGTGTGTGTGTGTGTGTGTGTGGTGTGTGTGTTTGCTTAACCTTACTGTCATAACCCACACTTTGGTTCCTCTCCTGAAGGTTCTATGCTGCTATCCCTGCTCCTGAGTGGCGCAATGGTCTAAGACACTGAGAGGAATCCAGGATAAATCACATCCGGCCGTGATTGGGAGTCCCATAGGGCGTCACACAATTGGCCCAGCGTCGTCTGGGTTTGGCTGGGGAAGGCCATCATTGTTAATAAGAATTTGTTCTTAACTGACTTGCCTAGTTAAATAAAGGTTAAATATAAAATAAATCCCCATGCTCATTTCTCCACATCTGGCTTGACACACACACACACACACACACACACACACACACACACACACACACACACACACACACACACACACACACACACACACACACACACACACACACACACACACACACACACACACACACACACACACACACACACACAGAGACTTCAGTGATTTTCCGCTTAGCCTTGAAATACCTCTTCACCTGTGTGTGTTCAGATTAATTGAGTCCCTCAATGAGTTCCACAGAGACAGAGGAGTACTGAAGTATCTGTCAGTTGACGGCCTCAGTTTAATGCATAGAGCAGGACTAGGGTGTGGGCTGTGTTATTATTACATTACAGCAAGACAATGATTTACAATTAACTCCATTCCATTCTAACACACACAGATGGTCATGGACTCAACCTGGGCGAGCAAGTAAAACAAAAGACCTATAGCATATTCATAGTTATTCGAAAAATTGGTTTGTTATTGATAATAAAATGCACCATGAACTGTTAAAAGTGCTCATATTGCTGGTTGCAATTCCTCATATTGCAGCCAGGAGGCACTCTTTAAAAAATAGTGGATTATTCATTATCAATTAAAAGAGAGGTAAACCCATTGAATTATACTAGCTCCATGGGTAAACCTTCCATCCTGAAGTTTGCTCATCAAAATCCTGTCATTTAGGTCAATACAGCAAAGTATCCCAATGACCTTCATACAAACATTTTTTGTCTTCTTTTAACTGAACGCAAACTTTAGTATTTAAATACTTATGTCTCTTCTATATTTATTCAGAGTACGGAATGACATACACACACCTCTCCTGTGTTGACACACTTTCATTCATCCCCATCCCATTCCTAAGTGGAAAGGCAAGTCTATAGGTTGTTCACAGCCTGTCTGTGCTGTTTCAGGGACATTAGAAGATTCTGAAATGTGCAACTCAGCATTGAGAGAAACGTAGAAGTCTTAAACCCTGGCATTTTATCTAGCCTCCCATCTTCCACATGGGTTGTTGATGAAAATGCAGGTGATAGCACCTGTCCAGGAGAAGTAGGTTCTGTCTTAAATTACACCCTATTTATTCCCTATATAGTGCACTACAATTGACCAAAGCCCTTTGTTCCCTGGTCAAAAGTAGTGCACCATATAGGGTATAGGGTGCCATATTGGGTGGCAGGGTAGCCTAGTGGTTAGAGCGTTGGACTCGTAACTGGAAGGTTGCAAGTTCAAACCCCCGAGCTGACAAGGTCGTTCTGCCCCTGAACAGGCAGTTAACCCACTGCTCCTAGGCTGTCATTGAAAATAAGAATTTGTTCTAAACCGACTTGCCTAGTAAAATAAAGGTTAAATATTTGTTTTTTTAAAATTAGGGGATGCTGAAGTAGAGCGATCCAACAGGCTCCCTAGAAAAAGAGAAATTAAGGGACCTGACTTTCTCAATTTTGCTAAAATAATAATAATTCAAAACACTAAATTTAAATCTAAAATTTAAATCCACTCTATCTTTTACCTTCAAATAACATAAATGTAATTTTGCATGACTATGTACAAATGTTTAGTACAACTGGTGCTATGTCTACTGATAGGATGTGCAGGTGAGAGACCCTACAGCCAGTCTGTGTAGGAGTGTTGCTCAACTCTGACACTCCTACCACCATGTTGGCCTCAGGTGTGAAACAATAGACTACATGATCTGTCTCTCTTCCTTTCTCACTTACTCCCTCTCAATCTCTCTGTAGCCCCTTTGTCTCTCCCTCTATTTCCATATTCCTCTCTGCCTCGTTCTCCCTTCTCACCTTTGTCTCGCTCCCCCTCTCCCTCGCTCTGGGGTCGTATATCCACCATCAGCTTGTCTTTCTCTGGCAGTGCTGCACACCATATCTCCCCTCTCTCCTTCTCTCCCTCTCATTCTCACTCACACTCTCCGGACTGGGTGGGAGGACAACATTGCTCTTAGTCAGACACACAATCCTATTTTGTTACCTTGTAAATTATTTTCTTGGGAGGATGTTGGGCTTGGAGAAGGAAATGAGATGGAAGGCTCCTCCACCATGTGAGAAATTAGCCCAGAGATATGTGATCCTGCCTGGGCTCCCTCGGGCCCCAGACTCCCCTTCTCCTCTCCCTCCTCCTCCTCCTCCCCTGGAGGCTAGCTGCTGGCCTGGCTCTGTCCTCAACGCTGGGGTGAGACGAGACGACCTGTCAGACTGCACATGTTCATGTGATACCTCCCAATAAAACATCTGGTGCATTAGAGAGAGAGAGATAGAAAGAGAGAGAGAGCATGCGTTTGTGCATATGTGTGTGTGTGTGAGAGAGAGAGAGAGAGAGAGAGAGAGAGAGAGAGAGAGAGAGAGAGAGAGAGAGAGAGAGAGAGAGAGAGAGAGAGAGAGAGAGAGAGAGAGAGAGAGAGAGAGAGAGAGAGAGAGAGAGAGAGAGAGAGAGAGAGAGAGAGAGAGAGAGAGAGAGAGAGAGAGAGAGAGAGAGAGGTGTGTGTGCTCAGACATGCATGAAAAACAGCCCGATAGGAGCAAGGTTAATTTTAGGACAGTATATCTCTCCGTCTTCTTTATTTGACTAAAACTCTTTCTCTAATACAAATCATGGAATGAAACACTCTAGTGTGGCTGTATAGTTAGACTGTCCGTTATGGTGCTAAATGCATTCCAGTAAAGGACCCACAAGCCTATTCATTCATTGTATGCAAACAAGTTGATATACTTCACATACTGAAATGAGTTACAGCAACCTGTACTAGTAACCTTCCTGTATGTTTGAGAATCTATTTCCATTTTGATATGTCCATTTCCTTTACTCTGTCTCCATCTTGTGGTCAACACTGTGCTGTAACATTGATATCAAAAAGGTCAACAATAGATACCCTAATAAGAATTCCTTCTCTGTTTCCATCTAAAAGTTTTTTTATGGTAGTTAAATTGTTATAGACTAATTATTAAAGGTTTAATTTTAGCTGAGGAGAACCTGAAACAGTTATATGTAGTAAAATAAGAGGTCTATTTCCTGTCGTAAGCCTAGATTCCATTACCAAAGTGCGTACGTGTAACAGTATAGCTTCCGTCCCTCTCCTCGCCCCTACCTGGGCTTGAACCAGGGACCCTCAGCACACTTCGACAACAGCCACCCTCGAAGCATCGTTACCCATCGCTCCACAAAAGCCACGGCTCTTGCAGAGCAAGGGGAACAACTACTTCAAGGTCTCAGAGCAAGTGACATCACCGATTGAAACGCTATTAGCGCGCACCACCGCTAACTAGCTAGCCATTTCACATCAGTTACATACGCATAATGGCGGACTTGATAGTGACAAAAGACACGGAGTTCGAGACTCTAAAATTAGCCTACACACAAAGGGGAACTTAGGGCCTATAGACTTATTTATGAAAATAAAAACAAATCTTCTTTCTTGTGACTGTTGCAAGGTGTTCGTGCACTTGAACATCGCATCAACTTATTTTGGAGGATTGCAAATGGGTAAATGAATGAATTGAAATGTTTAACCTATGGGACTCCTAATCACGGCCGGATGTGATGCAGCCTGGATTCCTCTTGCACTGAGATGCAGTGTCTTAGACCACTGCCTATATACCACTGCCTATCAGGAAAATAGGCCTACAGAATAAAGTAGCCTAAGATCTTTTGTTTTTTGGCACCCGCCCCCTTTTGGCACCCGCCCCCTGATTTAATTTAGTTAGTCTAGTTAGTTTTAATTTGTAATTCATAAAATCTTTAGCAGTATGAACGCACAACATCGATTAAAATGTATAGGCTTAACAAGCTGTTAGGGACCAGACACCAGAGCATCTGATTTTAAATGTGTTATTATCTTCAGTTTTTATGTTAAACCCAATGGATGCCTTTAATTCAAACACTTATTATAGGCCTACTGTGTGATGAAGCGGACTCAGCACATTGTTTAATTAAGCAATAAGGCCCAAGGGGGTGTGGTATATGGCCAATATACCACGGGCTAAGGGCTGTTCTTAAGCATGACGCAACACGGAGTGCCTGGACACAGCCCTTAGCCGCGGTATATTGGCCATATATCACAAACCCCCGAGGTGCCTTGTTGCTATTAAAAAGTGGCTAATTAGAGCAGTTAAAATAAATGTTTTTGTCATACCTGTGGTATACGGTCTAATATTCCACAGCTGTCAGCCAATCAACATTCAGGGCAAGAACCACCTAGTTTATAATTTCACTTATATTGTTTGGACGCATTCTTATCTATCTATTTAGTATTTTGTTTCCCCAAAGTAGGCTACAGTGCCGATTTTTAGCATGTAAACCTTGGTGGGGCAAAAACATTTAAAGTGGGATGCATGCCAGCAAAGCCACTACACAACACTAAACAATACATTAAATGCACTATAACGGTGCCCACAAACTGTTAGGGCCTACATAAATCTGTCCCAACAGCAGTCCCAACACCTTACCACTGCTACATCTGGCTATCAGCGGAGCATTTTCTGTCAGCGAAACATTTCATTCAGCCTCATTTATTCTCTTTAAAAAAAACAGCTGATACGGCTGACTTCCTTAAACAAATGTGGTTTCTAATGAGAATTGAGATGTACAAACTATGGAATAAGGGGAGGACGAGCGGATAAGAGGTAATCCGTAATTTCTGTAAGACATTAATGAGCGAGCTAGGACGGACGTAGTCGATATAACTATTTGTTTAGCACTTTTGAAATGTACAGAGACAGAATTCAGAACACGGCCCGTTCTTACAGTGTTCACCCTGTACACCAAGTCAGAACCATTGGATAAATAAAGGGGGCATTTAAGCAGACAATAAAAGCTCTTTCAATATTCAATTATTATATTTCTCAAAAACAGGTTATAGGCTACATGTGCACCATCAAAGTCAGAACAGTAGGCGAATTTAAGAGTGGTAAATAGACCAAATTATTAGGGTGAGGCACATGGGCTACTAACATCTTACTACACAACATATGCTTACGTTCTGAGCTACAGTGTACATATCTCCCTGGCATATTACATCATTTATGCATATAAATGTGCTGTGCTCACTTGAACAGGAAGGTGGCGAGGTGGTCCGTCGTGGGCAAATTTTGTCATCAAAGTCTGGCATTCTCTGGATTTATGGTGCTTTCAAAACAACCTGGAACTCTGAAGAAAAACAAGGTTGAATCATGATGACGTCATTGATCTCCAGGCCGTAGCTCTAGAAAGAGGATGGATTTACAATTCCGAGTTAGATGACCGTTCAAAACTTGACTCACTGAAGTCAAGTTTTCGCAGGTCTGAGTTAACAGTTTTTTTGAGCCTGGCATAAATCATGCTTCATTGACAGCATGCCAATGTTGAATGTTTACCATTTTAAACATGGAAAAGAGCCTCTTAATCCCAGATTTGGGACCACACAGCCAGACACTGATTTCTCCCAAACCACTCATTGCTGAATTTGACATTTCCAACTTGTTGCGTAATGTTTATGTCCAATGGCCGAGGAGCACCGATATGTTTTGTCTATAATTTCTTGTCATTATTAAAAAGGATTTACCAGTAGATTGTTGATTTGATTCATGATGATGACTGCTAGCTAAGAGTTTGAAAGTATGATGTTGACAACAGAGAGAAGCACCAGATTGAACTTCAATCAAAGCTATTGTACATATAATGTGATTTGATGTAATTTTATCTGTGGCCAATGACCTTGAGCCTTCTTGGATTGGCACCTCTGATGTAACTATATGGCAGCACCCAGGGGGCTAGAATGTTCGAGGTCTACCCTTAGACTTGGCGGTGACTTAGTGTCCCCATGAGGTATAGAACACTGAGCCAATCACGGCACAACGCTGTATTTTCTGCTGGCTTGCCCCACCACCACAGAAAGCACTGAGCTAGGCTGAAACACCTGCATTTTGGAGCTGCCTTACTCAAGAAAACAAAAAAGAGACCATGCTTGTATGCGGCTATATTAACTAAATTATATATTTTTTGGTACATTGTTTGCAAACTGATATGTGACACGTATTAATGCAAAAATGACTTTTTTTGCTAAAAATGTGGGGCTCAAAACCGTGGGGGTGTGCCACTGATACTTACAAGCTCTTAACCAACAATACAGTTCATAAAATAGAGCTAAGAAAATATTTACTAAATAAACTAAAGTAAAAAATAAAATGTAACGCTATAAAATTCCATAACAATAACGTGGCTATATACAGGGGGTACCGAGTCGCGGGGGTACAGGTTAGTCGAGGTAGTTTGTACATGTAGGTTGAGGTAAAGTGACTATGCATAGATAAACAGCGAGGTGGCCATTTGATTAATTCTTCAACAGTCTATGACTTGGGTGGCTGGAATCTTTGACAATTTTTTGGACCTTCCTCGGACACCGCCTACTATATAGGTCCTGTATGGCAGGAAGCTTGACCCCAGTGATTTATTGGGCCGAAAATCAGGTTAAATTGAAAGTCACCGAGTAAAATACCACTTGAGTAAAAGTCTAAAGGTATTTGGTTTTAAATACTTAAGTATAAAAGGTAAATGTAATTGCTAAAAAATACGTAAGTATCAATACCAATGTTCCCTCTAAACGTGGTTACCAGTTACCAGAGACTGCCGCGCAGCTCCTCAAGACTGCCACGCAGAGTGCAGAAATATTAGCCAACAGAGAGAAGCACCAGATTGAACTTCACTCAACTTTCTAAAGTTTTTCCTGTTAATTAACACTGTCAACGTTTCCTTTTACTCGTGTACGTTTCCCTTTACTCATTGGCCACTTTCAATGCAACATACCGAAACAAAACGAACTATTTGTTGTAGGCAGAACGCATCGGATTAGGATTCTATTGCACATTACTCTGCCCGTACTCAAGACCAGTGCGGCATAACCAATCAGAGCTGCAGTAGAGCTATATGCAAATAGTTCATTGCATATAGTGCATTCGGAAAGTATTCAGACCCCTTCCTTTTTTTCCACATTTTGTTAACGTTACAGCCTTATTCTAAAATGGATTCAATAAATAAAAAATCATCATCAATCTACCCACAATACTCCATAATGACAAAGTGAAAACAGGTTTATAGAAATGTTTGCAAATGTATATATATATATACACAATAAATACATTCCAAAAGGACAACCGTCTCTGCAGCTCTTCGCCAATCAGGCCTTTATGGTAGAGTGGCCAGACGGAAGCCACTCCTCAGTAAAAGGCACCTAAAGGACTCTCAGACCATGAGAAACAAGATTATCTGATCTGATGAAACCAAGGTTGAACTCTTTGGCCTGAATGCCAAGTGTCACATCTAGAGGAATCCTGGCACCATCCCTATGGTGAAGCATGGTAATGGCAGCATCAGGCTGTGGGGATGTTTTTTAGTGGCAGGGACTGGGAGACTAGTCAGGATCGAGGGAAAGATGAATGGAGCAAAATACAGAGAGATACTTGATGAAAACCTGCTCCAGAGCACTCAGGACCTCAGACTGGGGCGAATGTTCACCTTCCAACAGGACAATGACCCAAAGCACACAGCCAAGACAACACAGTAGTGGCTTCGGGACAAGTCCTTGAGTGGCACCGCCACAGCCCGGACTTGATCCCGATCTAACATCTCTGGAGTGACCTGAAAATAGATGTGCAGGCACTCCCCATCCAACCTGACAGAGCTTGAGAGGATCTGCAGAGAAGAATGGGAGAAACTCCCCAAATACAGGTGTGCCAAGCTTGTAGCATCATACCCAAGAAGACACAAAGCTGTAATCGCTTCCAAAGGTGCTTCAACAAAGTACTGAGTAAAGGGTCTGAATACATTACATTGACATTTAAGTCATTTAGCAGACGCTCTTATCCAGAGCGACTTACAAATTGGATACTTACAGTACCCAGTCAAAAGTTTGGACACATCTACTCATTCAAGGGTTTTTCTTTATTTGTACTATTTTCTACATTGTAGAATAATAGTGGAGACATCAAAACTACGAAATAACACATATGGAATCATGTAGTAACAAAAAAGTGTTAAACAAATCCAATTAGATTTGAGATTCCTCAAAGTAGCCAGTCTTTGCCTTGATGACAGCTTTGCATACTCTTGGCATTCTCTTAACCAGCTTTGTGAGGTAGTCACCTGGAATGCATTTCAATTAACAGTTGTTAAAAGTTAATTTATGGAATTTCTTTCCTTTTTAAAGTGTTAAATCAAGTGTTATTTTTGTACCAGTTCATAAATTGGTACATCGAAAATCTCTTCCCATTTATTTTGCAACCTCTATGGCGCAGCTGTCCATATTTTTGTCCTCAAATGAAACTGGTATATTTGTCTATTTATGCCATTTTTTTCAGCCAATTTGTATCTTTAATATATGGCAGACAAACAGGTTCCCTACCTTCTCCCTTTTCCACTTGCCTCCTACATTTTTGTGATTATGCTGCAATCAATTGGTTGTAAGTTTGGATTGAGCAGACATTCTGATATATTTTCGATAACTCCACCATTTCTATTCCTAATATCGTTAATAAATATATTACTTTTTCTTTATTCCATAAAGAATGTTTTTTTTAAAATTCATCACTATATTTGAGTTTAACCATAACATTTGTTGTAATATTTGTTCTATCTTTATGGAGGATAAAACTGCAATTTTAACCAGCTTTTTACAGTCTTGTTTAAGAAAGGCGATACTTAAAAACAACAACATTTTCAGTAAATCAGAAATGAGGAGCTGTAATCTGTATAAAAGCAAAAAAAAACATTTTTTAAACAAAGGATTAGCCTTTAATAATCTACTGGAGAACCATTTGTGGTTTAAGCATGACTTTTGTATGAGTGAAGCTTTTGGTGAGAGGTTTAAAGATTTAATTTGGAATAATTTTAGCCCTCCAAACTCATATTCATGATATAATTAGGTACGCTTAATTTTGTCAGGCTTAGCATTCCAAATAAAATGAAATCTGTTTTTTGCGAGTCGTCTAGAGTAGGTAGCGCCATAAACTGGGTTAGGACCAAAGAGTTAATCAATGTGATTTTTCATGACTAGACACGTAGACTATTAAAAACACACAACATATGTCCCATCAGCCATAATCACTTTATTCTGTATTGATATGTTTCTTTACTTTATGATGTCTGTTTACTTTGCAATAGACACAATTTGGCAGCTTGAAGAGAATAAATCCTCTCTACATCAAAAACTCCATATCACTGAGAGGATGTATAGACAGACTGAACAAGCTGTAAGTGGATGTGATATTAGTTTGATCATGTTCGGATTTGTTCTCATTCACATGACATTGGTGTTTGTCCTTTCACAGGACCAAAGCCCTGATTCAAGGCAAACACGAGGAAAAGCAACATGTAAGTAAGCCTAAGTATAAGACAGCCTGCCAACTACTGATCCATAATCGATCAATATTGAACTAAGCTTCCAAGTACTTAAACTAAACCATAAGCCCCAGGATCAACACTCCTATTGAGTCATATTTATGTGATCGGGTGTCTTTGCACACATTTCTAATGCATTTCTAATGGGTTCTAGTCACGACTCGGTGTCTGTCCGTGTCCTTCCTCTCGGTCTTCATCCACATACCGGTCTCTCACTAGCTTCTACTTCCTACTACAGAAGGATATCCCGGTCTCCTTTAAAAAAAATAAGAACATAAGAAAAGTTTATTGATGAGTGTACATCTGAATAGATCCTATAGAAAGGGATTTCATCCCATTTTTAACCCTAAAACGTACTTTGCACATTCATCTTCTGCCGATCTACCATTCCAGTGTTTAATTGCTATATTGTAATTACTTCACCACCATAGCCTATTTATTTCCTTAACTTACCTCATTTGCACTCACTGTATATATACTTTTTTTCTCTACTGTATTATTGACTGTATGTTTTTGTTTATTCCATGTGTAACTCTGTGTTGTTGTGTGTCGAATTGCTACGCTTTATCTTGGCCAGGTCGCAGTTGCAAATGAGAACTTGTTCTCAACTAGCCAACCTGGTTAAATAAAGGTGAAAATAAAAATGAAATAAATTTTACATTCTATGAGACTTAAACCTACAGCAACAACCCTTTTGGGGATGTTGAGTGTTTATGCCGAGCTCACGTGCTCGTCGGAACTTCCTACTTTCTAGTTGTGATGTCGAAAATACGATTTTGTTTCATTCCTGTGCTTTTTGGTCAGAATAATTATTCAACCAATACGATTTTAGTTAGCTTGACAAGCTAGGTGACGTTGGTAATAATAAAGTTAGCTAGCTTGCTTAACATTGACAGTATGGCCAAACTAGCTTACATTATCAAATGTCAAATGTAACCTAATTATCCACATTGATAAGGTTGTAGTTATATTTTGGTTGAAAATGTAAAAGGACAGTGGTGAAACGTCACAACTCTGAAAACAAACCTCTCTCAGTTTCCCAAATGTAATTTCGATTTGGAGAGTCGTTCAAGTTAACATTCCTAGTTGGAACTAGGAAGATGCATAACTCCGATAGCACGTGAACTTGGCATTAGTCAATATCTACTCTTATAGGTACATTGTGGGCAGTTGTCTATAAGTGCTGTGATTTTCTTTCTAGGATTTTTCAACTAACCTCAGAGAATCAGAAAATAAGCGAACCTGGTTTCCTGACCAAGACCACCCCCAAGCCCCTGAAAACAGTACTTGAAAAACTGCAAAGTCCTGAAAGCCTTCAAAGCACTAAACATCTTCAAGAAAATTAAGAAATGAAGGCAATGCATACAATTGCAAATTTGGTGTAATTATTATTTCTCATACAGCTGCACTATTGAAGAGTGGACAAACGGGGGAGCCAGAGTACAATAAATGAGTACGGATTCCTTATTCCATCAAACAACGGATAAATCTTCTTTAGAATCAACTAAGCTAAATTGGACACGTGTTTTATGGAAACTTATGCGGTAGGTCTCCTTAGACATCATCCAACTATTTAAAAATGCGGATGTCTGCGCTGTTGCCTTAAGGTAAGATGCAAGTCCATAGAGCTTTTAACTGCCAAGATCTCCATGGAAGCCACATTTCCCATTAATTACCAAAGCCAAATGGTAGGCCTATGTAGTACTCTATTATCTAAGTCTCCATGGCTATTTTGGCGACGGGAAACACCCACGCGAAGGTCGATGTGTCCTCACTTTGCAACACAGACTCAAGAAACCAAAACATCTAGACATTTTGACACCCGTGGATGGGATGGTTCACTTGAATGCTTTGTGCAGAAGCACAAGAGTGGACGAATGTATCTATTGGATTGCCATCATCATATAGGAATCGTGTTTTCAGAAGGACATAGGCTATGGTTTGGACTTGTCAAATGTATAGGACATTTTGCGTTGATTCCTTACAGCTAACATTGTCATTAATGCAAAATAGTACTTGTTAATGGTTCAATGCGAACATACCAGATAGGCATATTGATCATATCCGACGATGGCTTGTAAATTCAACGTGGATATACAATATAGTGCCCAACAATGTTGCAACCATGCCACAGCGTTGTGTAGCCTATTATGATAATGCTACCTATAGAAGAAAAAAACACATTAATGAACGACTTGCACTAGCCTATTCCACCACAATAGGTCGCTGTGTGACCATTTTCCCTCCCTCTCTAACGATGGTCCTGAGTGGACTGCTGATGAGTTGATGACATTCTGGATGTTAATTCTCCTCTCTCTCTGGCCTGGTCTAGGCTTGTGGCAGAGGCCAAATTATGGGCATAATGGTCACTGTTATTGCAAGCCTTTTAGAATTTAGTTGTATGACCAATTTGAACGTTTCGTAGATTTATAGCAACATATAATCCTCATCAAATAGCAGGGCGTACTGTGTTTGGGAAAATCCAGCCTATGTTAAATTATTAAGACGTTAATAGTTTAAAGGCTTCTTGCAGCCCAGGGGTTGGAGAGAGATGGCCATTAGTACCGCTTCCTTTGACTCTGTAGCGCACGGGCATTGGTAGAATCTCGCTGAATAGGCATCTGTAGCCTACGCAAGCAGGGCTGCTGTGTAGTACTAGTAGCCTAGTAGAAGCAGCAGCGAGACTAGGAGGGGAGCAGAGCCGTTGCTGTCGTATACATTGGATTTGCAATAGACAAACGCGTTGGAAATCTGAGCGAACGTCGGCGCTTTGAACCAGAGATATAGTGTGGACCGTTCTGAAATGGCAGCGGAATCGACCCGGAGATTCACGAAGAACCTGCTCAAGCCCGGGAGTGCCGCGGAGATAAGGCAGACGGCATCCAATGCTGTCAGGCATTCGACAGTGACGGTGGGTCAATGGGAAAAACAAAGGTTATGACTGTACCTTATTCAGTAATGCTGAGTAGGCCTATATTGTTAGAGCTCAACGTGTAGTGTTGTTTTTTTCACTCACCGTCCCCCCTGTACCTACAATGACGCTATAGCCACCCATTGATTTTGAATTGATTGTTGGAGATGCGAGCCGCACCATTGCGCCCAGATCCTGACGAACTTGACATTCATAATTGTGTTAATGCGATTTGGGTTGAATGAACACAGCTGCTAAATTTGAATGGTGATATCAACTGTGATATGCCTGCAAGTTTTCGGCGAAGGGGAGTTTGTCTTGATGCTGCGAGAGACAATGTTGCATTCATGTAAAGGATTTTATTGAATGGGCTACAATGTTGCATTTGAAGAGGATATGGGTCGAGGTTGTGAATGCGTATTCTTGGCATTGCCCACCTCAACGTTTTAAATGTAAGGTGATTTGCTGCTCAAATCGAAGCAGCCTTGTATTCTCCAGTGATTTTCGGAGGATATGGGTCGAGGTTGTGAATGCGTATTCTTAACGTTGCCCATCTCAACGTTTTAAATGTAAGGAGATTGGCTGCTAAAATCGAAGCAGCCGTGTATTCTCTAGTGGTTTTCGGTATTTTCCATGCTGCCTCCGGGAAATAAATAAATAATGGACCTGGTTGTAGCCTAGTCCTTATCTTTCCGCGGGAAATGCCCTCCTGCTTCAAGCTGAAGATACTGAATGACGTACGCGGCAGTAACATCATCCCAGTTGTGGGTAAATAATATATAAAAAATAATAATAATGCAAATACAAAAATATCCATAATTCAAATTTTAAAAAAATAATCACACATTTCGGTTGGATTGACATTGAATTAACATGAATTGGCTCTGGCAGATGTTTGTTTAGTGCTACCAGTGGAGGCTGCTCAGAGGAGGACGTGAAGGACCATCCTCAGTCAATTTGATTTAAAAAAATTGTGAAATATTAAAAAAGTTATTCTACTGTGATAGGAATATATTTAGTATAGTTTTATGTCACCTAACCAATGATTAAAACACACTGTTTTTCAATGAAGGTCCACTGTTGCTTTTACAGCACTCTCTGGGGTAGCATCATGGTGTAGCCGGAGGACAGCTAGTTTTAGTCTTCCTCTGGGTACATTGACTTCAATACAAAACCTAAGAAGCTCATGGTTCTCACCCCTTCCATAGACTTACACAGTAATTATGACAACTTCCGGAGGGCGTCCTCCAACCTATCAGAGCTCTTTTGCAGCATGAACTGACATGTTGTCCACCAATCAAAGGACCAGAGAATGAATCTAGTACTGAAAGCATAAGCTACATCTAGCTAGCACTGCAGTGCATAAAATGTGGTGAGTAGTTGACTCAAAGAAAAAGACAATAGTTGAACAGTTTTGAACAAATTCTTCCCTTTAAAAAATGACTTAGAAGCAGAGAGCTATATATTGGCCAGAAAATGCAGCTAGCTAGTTTAGCCTAGTCAAACACCTGGCTCAAACAGCAAGGGATGCTATGTTAGCTAGCTGACCATGGCTATCCAACAGTGGAAGTCTGCCAAGTCAAGGTAGGCTTTTGGTTTTAGAAACGTATTGCCACCAGGGCCCACCGGTGTAACTGCTAAACTGCTTTCTGTACACCTCGTGATTGTTTTCTAACGTTTTAATTCTAGTAGCCATGTTGACTATGACGTTAGCTAATATGGTGACAATGTAGGCTGTGAGCACTGTAGAGTGTGTAGATGCAAGAAGGAATATACAATGAGCAAAGTGATCATGCTGTTTGTATGTGGCTGCTATGAACGTGAACTGTGTTTACGGGTGATCAGGGGTGTGTTCATTCCACCAATTCTGTTTAAAACATGTTCCTTAAACGGAAGCAAAGGCAACAAAATGGGGATAAACATACCTGAATTTGTCCAATAGAAGCTCTTGTTTGGTATTGAATGTGTCACTGTCTAGCACCTTGATTACTAAAATATTTCCGTATGTGTTCTTTTCTTTTCTTTGTAAACTAGGTTGTAGCAACCTCGTGATGGGTAGAGGAAACATTTGGGTATCATTATAGTTAGCCTAAACCTAGCAATGTGACATTGAACTGGATGAATGTAATATGAATGACAGTCATCCAATATGCTGTAATAGAAATAAGGCCATGCTCATGAAAAAACAAACATCGTCCTCCCTCACCTTAAACGGCACCGACCGCCACTAGTGCCTATCTATAGATCTGGCCTGTGTGTGTGTGTGTGTGTGTGTGTGTGTGTGTGTGTGTGTGTGTGTGTGTGTGTGTGTGTGTGTGTGTGTGTGTGCGCACGTGTGTTGTGCTTGAGGTGCATGCTAATATCTCAGCTTTGATTCTCAATTCTCCCTCATTTTTCTCATCTCTCCTTTTATTTTCAATCATTATTTTTGGAGACAGATCTTCACTATGGGTTTCTATGCTATTCTCTCTGCTTTTATCAGTACATCAGTGTTGGATGTGTGAGGTGTTAGAAATGATTCTGAGGTATCTGTCACCCTGGCTGTCACATCAAGTCTTAACGTTACTGCCACCACAGCTCTGAAATGACATTTGTGGTTTAAGGTGAAGTTTCCCCCAGATCTTCGATCAGTATTGCATTTTCCCCAGTAATGGTTAAGGTTAGGATTGGAGGAGGGGAAGCTGACACTAGATCTGTACCTACGGGCAGCGACAATTATAGAGGAGTGGGAAAACCCAGTGACTCACTTTCATTATGACAGGTCCTTGCCCACCATTTGTGCCAAGCCTGTATAGTCACACACACACACACACACACACACACACACACACACACACACACACACACACACACACACACACACACACACACACACACACACACACACACACACACACACACACACACACACACACACACACACACACACACACACACACACACACACACAGTGCTAGGATGTGACAGTGTTTGACACCTGATATCCGCCTGATGACTCATCTGACAGGTAAAGGACAGGACAAATCCTCTTTCCCTCTCTGTGTGTGCATACATTGTGTGAATGACTGTGTGGGGTTGCATGTCCATGTGTGTGATGCCTAGTCTCCCTGATGACTCACCTGACAGGTAAAGGGCAGGACAAATCCTATTTCGCTCTGTGTGCTTGTGTGTGTGTGTGTGTGTGTGGCTAATGTATTATCCAGGAGCGAGCCATGATGTGAAGGGAGGGGTTGCTTGTCCGTGTGTGTGATGCCTAGTCTCCCTGATGACTCACCTGACAGGTAAAGGACAGGACAAATGCAACTTTCATTATTACAGGTCTTTAGATGTGGGGATGACATATGTACAATGTAAAGGAACAGGTGATGTGTGTGTGTGTGTGTGTGTGTGTGTGTGTGTGTGTGTGTGTGTGTGTGTGTGTGTGTGTGTGTGTGCGCGTGAGCTCGTGCAGTCGTACATTGTGTGTGTCAAAATCTAATCAAATCAAAGTTCATTAGTTGCGTACACAGATTTGCAGATGTTATTGCAGGTGCAGTGAAATGCTTATGTTTCTAGCTCCAAAAGTGCAGTAACATCTAGCAATTCAATAAACAAAAAATGTGTATACATTTAAGAAATATCAGAACAAGTAACATGAGAACGAGCAATGATTCCGGAATACACTACCGTTCAAAAGTTTGCGGTCACCTAGAGATGTCCTTGTTTTTTAAATAAAAAAATAACATCAAATTGGTCAGAAATACAGTGGAGACATTGTTATTGTTGTAAATGTATGTGGACACCTGGTCATTGATATGGAGTTGGTTTTGCTGCTATATGTCCACTCTTCTGGGAAGGCTTTCCACTAGATGTTGGAACATTGCCGTAGGGACTTGCACAAGAACATTAGTGAGGCCGGGCTCTGATTTTGCGCGATTAGGCCTGACTCGCAGTCTGCGTTCCAATTCATCCCAAAGGGGTTTGATGGGGTTGAGGTCAGGGCTTTGTGCAGGCCAGTCAAATTCTTCCACACTGATCTCGACAAACCATTTCTGTATGGACCTCGCTTTGTGCCAGGGGGCATTGTCTTGCTGAAACAGGAAAGGGCCTTCCCCAAACTGTTGCCACAAAGTTTGAAGCACAGAATCGTCTAGAATATTGTATGCTGTAGCGTTAAGATTTACCTTCGCTGGAACTAAAGGAGCCTAGCCCGAACCACGAAAAACAGCCCCAGACCATTATTCCTCCTCCACTAAACTTTACAGTTGGCACAATGCATTGGGGTAGGTAGAGTTCTCCTTGCATCCGCCAAACCCAGATTCATCCGTCGGACTGCCAGATGGTGAAGCGTGATTGATCACTCCAGAGATTGCATATCCACTGCTCCAGAGTCCAATAGCAGCAAGCGTTTACACCACTCCAGCCGAGGCTTGGCATTGCACATGGTGATCTTAAGCTTGTGTGTGGCTGCTTGGCAATGGAAACCCATTTCATGAAGCTCCCAACGAACAGTTATTGTGCTGACGTTGCTTTCAGAGGCAGTTTGGAACTCGGTAGTGAGTGTTGCAACCGAGGACAGACAATTTTTTACGTGCTTCAGCATTCAGTGGTTCCGTTCCTAGATTTTTCCACTTCACAATAACAGCACTTACACTTGATCCTGGCAGCTCTAGCAGGGTAGGCATTTGATGAACTAGGTGATGATCCCTGCTGTAGGCTGTCTCGTCATTCTTGGTAATCAGGCCTACCACTGATGTGTCGTCAGCAAACTAGATGATTGAGTTGGAGATGTGCATAGCCACGCTGTCATTGGTGAACAGGGAGTACAGGAGGGGGCTGAGCACGCACCCCTGTGGAGGCGGATATGTTGTTGCCTACCTTCACCGCCTGGGGTCGGGCTGTTAGGAAGTCTATGAACCAGTTTCACAGCTTGGAGGGCACTATGGTGTTGAAGACTGAGCTGTAGGCGATGAACAGCATTCTCACATAAGTATTCCTCTTTTCCAGGTGGGATAGGGCAATGTGCAGTGCAGTGGTGATTGCATCATCTGTGGATCTGTTGGGTTGGTATGACAATTGTAGTGGGTCTAGGTCTAAGGTGTCGGGGAAGGTGATATGATTCTTAACTAGCCTCTCAAAGCACTTCATGATGGCAGAAGTGAGGGCTACTGGCCGATAGTGATTTAGTTCAGTTACAGTGCCTTACACAAGTATTCATCCCCCATGGCGTTTTACCTATTTTGTTGCATTACAACCTGTAATTTAAATAGATTTTTATTTGGATTTAATGTAACGGACATACACAAAATAGTTTTTAATTTGGTGAAGTGAAATGGGAAAAAATTTAATTATTCAAAAAAGAAAAGACGGAAAAGTGTTGCGTGCATATGTATTCACCTCTTTTTCTACGAAGCCCCTAAATAAGATCTGGTGCAACCAATTACCTTCAGAAGTCACAAAATGTGTTAGATTGCACACAGGTAGACTTTATTTAAGTGTCACATGATATATATATATATATATATACAGTGCCTTGCGAAAGTATTCGGCCCCCTTGAACTTTGCGACCTTTTGCCACATTTCAGGCTTCAAACATAAAGATATAAAACTGTATTTTTTTGTGAAGAATCAACAATAAGTGGGACACAATCATGAAGTGGAACAACATTTATTGGATATTTCAAACTTTTTTAACAAATAAAAAACTGAAAAATTGGGCGTGCAAAATTATTCAGCCCCCTTAAGTTAATACTTTGTAGCGCCACCTTTTGCTGCGATTACAGCTGTAAGTCGCTTGGGGTATGTCTCTATCAGTTTTGCACATCGAGAGACTGAATTTTTTTCCCATTCCTCCTTGCAAAACAGCTCGAGCTCAGTGAGGTTGGATGGAGAGCATTTGTGAACAGCAGTTTTCAGTTCTTTCATTTACATTACATTACATTTAAGTCATTTAGCAGACGCTCTTATCCAGAGCGACTTACAAATTGGTGCATTCACCTTATGACATCCAGTGGAACAGTCACTTTACAATAGTGCATCTAAATCTTAAAGGGGGGGGTGAGAGGGAATACTTATCCTATCCTAGGTATTCCTTAAAGAGGTGGGGTTTCAGGTGTCTCCGGAAGGTGGTGATTGACTCCGCTGTCCTGGCGTCGTGAGGGAGTTTGTTCCACCATTGGGGGGCCAGAGCAGCGAACAGTTTTGACTGGGCTGAGCGGGAGCTGTACTTCCTCAGTAGTAGGGAGGCGAGCAGGCCAGAGGTGGATGAACGCAGTGCCCTTGTTTGGGTGTAGGGCCTGATCAGAGCCTGGAGGTACTGAGGTGCCGTTCCCCTCACAGCTCCGTAGGCAAGCACCATGGTCTTGTAGCGGATGCGAGCTTCAACTGGAAGCCAGTGGAGAGAACGGAGGAGCGGGGTGACGTAAGAGAACTTGGGAAGGTTGAACACCAGACGGGCTGCGGCGTTCTGGATGAGTTGTAGGGGTTTAATGGCACAGGCAGGGAGCCCAGCCAACAGCGAGTTGCAGTAATCCAGACGGGAGATGACAAGTGCCTGGATTAGGACCTGCGCCGCTTCCTGTGTGAGGCAGGGTCGTACTCTGCGGATGTTGTAGAGCATGAACCTACAGGAGCGGGCCACCGCCTTGATGTTGGTTGAGAACGACAGGGTGTTGTCCAGGATCACACCAAGGTTCTTAGCGCTCTGGGAGGAGGACACAATGGAGTTGTCAACCGTGATGGCGAGATCATGGAACGGGCAGTCCTTCCCCGGGAGGAAGAGCAGCTCCGTCTTGCCGAGGTTCAGCTTGAGGTGGTGATCCGTCATCCACACTGATATGTCTGCCAGACATGCAGAGATGCGATTCGCCACCTGGTCGTCAGAAGGGGGAAAGGAGAAGATTAGTTGTGTGTCGTCTGCATAGCAATGGTAGGAGAGACCATGTGAGGTTATGACAGAGCCAAGTGACTTGGTGTATAGCGAGAATAGGAGAGGGCCTAGAACAGAGCCCTCGGGGACACCAGTGGTGAGAGCGCGTGGTGAGGAGACAGATTCTCACCACGCCACCTGGTAGGAGCGACCTGTCAGGTAGGACGCAATCCAAGCGTGGGCCGCGCCGGAGATGCCCAACTCGGAGAGGGTGGAGAGGAGGATCTGATGGTTCACAGTATCGAAGGCAGCCGATAGATCTAGAAGGATGAGAGCAGAGGAGAGAGAGTTAGCTTTAGCAGTGCGGAGCGCCTCCGTGATACAGAGGAGAGCAGTCTCAGTTAATATAATAATAATAATAATAATAATAATAATATATGCCATTTAGCAGACGCTTTTATCCAAAGCGACTTACAGTCATGTGTGCATACATTCTACGTATGGGTGGTCCCGGGGATCGAACCCACTACCCTGGCGTTACAAGCGCCATGCTCTACCAACTGAGCTACACAGGACCCCTCAAGTTGAATGACTAGTCTTGAAACCTGACTGATTTGGATCAAGAAGGTCATTCAGAGAGAGATAGCGGGAGAGCTGGCCAAGGACGGCACGTTCAAGAGTTTTGGAGAGAAAAGAAAGAAGGGATACTGGTCTGTAATTGTTGACATCGGAGGGATCGAGTGTAGGTTTTTTCAGAAGGGGTGCAACTCTCGCTCTCTTGAAGACGGAAGGGACGTAGCCAGCGGTCAGGGATGAGTTGATGAGCGAGGTGAGGTAAGGGAGAAGGTCTCCGGAAATGGTCTGGAGAAGAGGGGAGGGGATAGGGTCAAGCGGGCAGGTTGTTGGGCGGCCGGCCGTCACAAGACGCGAGACTTCATCTGGAGAGAGAGGGGAGAAAGAGGTCAGAGCACAGGGTAGGGCAGTGTGAGCAGAACCAGCGGTGTCGTTTGACTTAGCAAACGAGGATCGGATGTCGTCGACCTTTTTTTCAAAATGGTTGACGAAGTTGTCTGCAGAGAGGGAGGAGGGGGAGAGGGGGAGGAGGATTCAGGAGGGAGGAGAAGGTGGCAAAGAGCTTCCTAGGGTTAGAGGCAGATGCTTGGAATTTAGCGTGGTAGAAAGTGGCTTTAGCAGCAGAGACAGAGGAGGAAAATGTAGAGAGGAGGGAGTGAAAGGATGCCAGGTCCGCAGGGAGGCGAGTTTTCCTCCATATCCGCTCGGCTGCCCGGAGCCCTGTTCTGTGAGCTCGCAATGAGTCATCGAGCCACGGAGCGGGAGGGGAGGACCGAGCCGGCCTGGAGGATAGGGGACATAGAGAGTCAAAGGATGCAGAGAGGGTGGAGAGGAGGGTTGAGGAGGCAGAATCAGGAGATAGTTTGGAGAAGGTTTGAGCGGAGGGAAGAGATGATAGGATGGAAGAGGAGAGAGTAGCGGGGGAGAGAGAGCGAAGGTTGGGATTCTCGATTGGATTCAGGTCTGGACTTTGACTTGGCCATTCTAACACCTGGATATGTTTATTTTTGAACCATTCCATTGTAGATTTTGCTTTATGTTTTGGATCATTGTCTTGTTGGAAGACAAATCTCCGTCCCAGTCTCAGGTCTTTTGCAGACTCCATCAGGTTTTCTTCCAGAATGGTCCTGTATTTGGCTCCATCCATCTTCCCATCAATTTGAACCATCTTCCCTGTCCCTGCTGAAGAAAAGCAGGCCCAAACCATGATGCTGCCACCACCATGTTTGACAGTGGGGATGGTGTGTTCAGGGTGATGAGCTGTGTTGCTTTTATGCCAAACATAACATTTTGCATTGTTGCCAAAAAGTTCAATTTTGGTTTCATCTGACCAGAGCACCTTCTTCCACATCTTTGGTGTGTCTCCCAGGTGGCTTATGGCAAACTTTAAACAACACTTTTTATGGATATCTTTAAGAAATGGCTTTCTTCTTGCCACTCTTCCATAAAGGCCAGATTTGTGCAATATATGACTGATTGTTGTCCTATAGACAGAGTCTCCCACCTCAGCTGTAGATCTCTGCAGTTCATCCAGAGTGATCATGGGCCTCTTGGCTGCATCTCTGATCAGTCTTCTCCTTGTATGAGCTGAAAGTTTAGAGGGACGGCCAGGTCTTGGTAGATTTGCAGTGGTCTGATACTCCTTCCATTTCAATATTATCGCTTGCACAGTGCTCCTTGGGATGTTTAAAGCTTGGGAAATATTTTTTGTATCCAAATCCGGCTTTAAATTTCTTCACAACAGTATCTCGGACCTGCCGGGTGTGTTCCTTGTTCTTCATGATGCTCTCTGCACTTTTAACGGACCTTTGAGACTATCACAGTGCAGGTGCATTTATACAGAGACTTGATTACACACAGGTGGATTGTATTTATCATCATTAGTCATTTAGGTCAACATTGGATCATTCAGAGATCCTCACTGAACTTCTGGAGAGAGTTTGCTGCACTGAAAATAAAGGGGCTGAATAATTTTGCACGCCCAATTTTTCAGTTTTTGATTTGTTAAAAAAGTTTGAAATATCCAATAAATGTCGTTCCACTTCATGATTGTGTCCCACTTGTTGTTAATTGTTCACAATAAATAGAGTTTTATATCTTTATGTTTGAAGCCTGAAATGTGGCAAAAGGTCGCAAAGTTCAAGGGGGCCGAATACTTTCGCAAGGCACTGTATACACCTGTTCTGAAAGGCCCCAGAGTCTGCAACACCACTAAGCAAGGGGCACCACCAAGCAAGCGTTACCATGAAGACCAAGGAGCTCTCCGAACAGGTCAGGGACAAAGTTGTGGAGAAGTACAGATCAGGGTTGGGTTCTAAAACAATAACAGAAACTTTGAACATCCCACAGAGCACCATTTAAATCCATTATTAAAAAATGGAAAGAACAAATCTGCCAAGAGAGGGCCGTCCACCAGGCAAGGAGGCAAGGAGAGCATTAATCAGAGAGGGAACAAAGAGACCAAAGATAACTCTGAAGGAGCTGCAAAGCTCCACAGCGGAGATTGGAGTATCTGGGCATAGGACCACGTTAAGCCGTCCACTCCACAGAGCTGGGCTCTACAGAAGAGTGGCCAGAAAAAAGCCATTGCTTAAAGAAAAAAATAAGCAAACAGGTTTGATGTTTGCCAAAATGCATGTGGGAGACTTCCCAAACATATGAAAGAAGGTACTCTGGTCAGATGAGACTAAAATTGAGCTTTTTGGACGTCAAGGAAATGCTATTTCTGGCACAAACCCAACTTCTCCCATCACCCTGAGAATACCATCCCCACCGTGAAGCATGGTGGTGGCAGCATCATGCTGTGGGGATGTTTTTCATCGGAACGGACTGGGAAACTGGTCAGAATTGAAGGAATGATGGATGGCGCTAACTACAAGGAAGTTCTTGAGGGAAACCTGTTTGTCTTTCAGAGATTTGAGACTGGGACGGAGGTTCACCTTCCAGCAGGACAATGACCCTAAGCATACTGCTAAATCAACACTTGAATGGTTTTAGGGGAAACATTTAAATGTCTTGCAATGGCCTAGTCAAAGCCCAGACCTCAATCCAATTGACAATCTGTGGTATGACTTAAAGATTGCTGTACACTAGCGGAACCCATCCAACTTGAAGGAGCTGGAGCAGTTTTGCCTTGAAGAATGGGCAAAAATCCCACTGGCTAGATGTGCCAAGCTTATAGAGACATACCGCAAGAGACTTGCAGCTGTAATTTCTGCAAAAGGGGACTCTACAAAGTATTTACTTTGGGGGGGGGGGGTGAATAGTTATGCACTCTCAAGTTATCTTATTTCTTGTTTGTTTCACACAAAATATTTTGCTTCTTCAAAGTGGTAGGCATGTTGTGTAAATCAAATTATACAACCCACCCAAACATCTATTTTAAATTCCAGGTTGTAAGGCAACAAAATAGGAAAAATGCCAAGGGGGTTAATACTTTTGCATGCTACTGTACCTTCAGTTTCTTGGGTATAGGAACAATGGTGAACATCATCAAGCAAGTGGGGACAACAGACTGGGATAGGGAGAGATTCAATATGTCCGTAATCACTCCAGCCAGCTGGTCTGCACATGCTTTGAGGATGCGGCTTTGGCCGGCAGCCTTGCGAGGGTTAACACACGTAAATGTATTTCTCATGCCGGCCAGAGAGATCGGGAGCACACAGTCCTCATGAGTTGCATTGTTTTTCTCGAAGTAGGCAAAGAAGGTGTTTACCTACCCGGGAGCGAGGCGTCGGTGTCCGCGACGTGGCTGGCTTTACATTTTAATAATTTAGCTAACACTCTTATCCAGAGTGTCTTACATGCTGACCAGACCAGACCAGACATGTCGCGTGCGCAAGCGTCGCAAAATAAATGTAGAAACCACGTTATTCAATTATTGTACCCACACTGCTCGAGAGCGCCAACGAGCGTATGCGTTGCCAAGGGCTAAAATAGAAATCAGTTCTATTTCTGACGCAGATCACGCTGAAAGTCTTGCCTCTCCCATCTCCTCGTTGGTTATACCCACGTGGTTGATTGAAAGACTAACTGTTGTTGTGGTAATATTATGAAAGTTTAGATGCCAATCACCATATAAATTCAAAGCTGAAAAAGCCTGGAAGGAGGAGAGATGACTAGAAATGATTCGGTTGGCCGTTTTATGTGTGGATGAATAGGCGGAGTAGAAGAACTTGTACATTTCAGGTAAAATAACAACTCAATGTTTATATCCCAGGACAAATTAGCTAGCAACAGCAAGCTAGCTAAATAGGACAAATTAGCTAGCAAGTGCAAGCTAACTAGCTAAATTGCCATACATGTTTAATGCTTTTCGACTTGGACCCAAATTAATGTAATTGGTTTGGGTTCTGTGTTACAGGAGCAATATATGGGTTAAGAGCCTTGCTCAAGGGGACATGAATAGATTTTTCATCTAGTCGGCTTGGGGATTCACACCAGCAACCTTTTGGTTACTGGCCCAACTCGCTTAACCGCTAGGCTACCTGCCGTGGTGAACAGGGTTTACAATATATTATATTTTGATATTGCAGGTTCACCATCAGCGCTAGTTTTGTTAGTTTCGCTTTAAACAAGAATGGTGTATATGGTGTATATTTTTAGATATACGGGGTAAAGTTGATAATTTCATAAAGATGAATCACTTTTGCGAGGCGCACTGCAAGGCCGAAGTGGGATGAAAAGTAGCACCCACTAAACTTCCAAACAGTCAAAACCATTCACATTTTGATATAGGGTTGAAATCCAAAGTTGTGCTATGTATTAATAGCAGTGGCGAACCTTGACTATTGGAGCTAGGACCTCAGTTGTGGAAAAAAATCTGGCGTCATAGATAGAGAACTCGGATGCCTGTGTATACAGAGCATGACTTGAGACCTTTCTTTTGCAAATATCGATAGCAGGAACCACGTTAGAAGAAAATACGGTTGTGCCGCTTCAAAGCAGCATTTGCCAAAACAAACTGTCACTCAAATAGTGTTGGAATGAATTCAACTACACACATTGTTTCAAAACCACGACAGTATATGCTTATCGGAGAGAAAAGAGTTGCACTGTATTCGATGTTCTCCTGCATGCAACATTTTGTTTTTTAAATGCACCAGAACACTAAATGTCATGTACCCGGTACTTCCAATTGCAACATCATTACCTTTGTTTTTACCACACAACCAGTGATCTAAAGTTGAAATAATATTTTACACATTGTATACAAAATGATATGAACGAGAGAGCAGAAAAAAGCAAACTGTAGATGAAATCAAAAAGTCCACTCACCATTATGATTATCATTTAAAAACCATAGTCCTTTATGAAATGGGCAATGGCAGGTTCATATAGCTTTGTCTTTTGATTTTAAATCCGAAAGAAGTTATTTTTCGATTGAGATTAAGGCCAGGGCTGACAGTCGGGCCTGTCCAGTGGTGTTCCTGGAATATGTCTTGATCCTTTTTAGTGCAGAAAATGTTCTTTCTACTGATGCAGTGGACACTGGAATGGTCAAAACTAGACAGGTAAGGAGATACAATTTGGTGCGTACTATCAGTTAATCTCTTCTGCTGGAGGAAGTGGAGCAGATCACCCGGGCCCTTACCCTTGAAGTCAGACACTGAGTAGATAACGGTGAGTTCTGTTTTTAAACCGCGGCAAATCAAATTTAGGGCCATAGCTTTCCTCGAGACAGGAGAATGCAGCGTTTGGAAAGTGGCGTTTCCCTATATATTGGGAACTTTTGTGGGTCAAGGAGGGCAAGATACATGAGCCTTTCATGGTCATTGAACCTGTTTCTTAGCTGAGTGACAATGTTGTCGATGATCGCACTGTGTAGCTGTTGATACTGCCCGCGAACGTCTCCTTGCTTATGTGTTCCATCGTGTTGGCGCCACTCTGGGTTGTCTTCACTTGAGAAAAATACTGCTAGGCCACGAAGATGAGAAAAAAAATAATGTCACAGCTAATTTGTAAACGATAAATATTGATACATTACTAGCTCAAACTCTTAATCTGCAAAAATTACAAGTTAATTAGTGGGTAAAAAAAACAGCCTACATAGATGCCTAGTTTCCCTTATGGCTCAGATCAGGTGTCTACATAGTATTCCCCATAGACATACATCATTTACACACAAACACACACACACACACACACATACAAGTCATCTCAGACATATCCAGCTCAGAGATGCCCAGCTCATTAGCTCTATCATCAGTAAATTTGAATGTAGAATGGAAAATGAATGTCTTTATGCAACAAATGTGAACATGTGAAAACACATCGATTCGTTCTTTAATCAAACAGAATCGCACGGAATCGTTTCACGCTAAAACGTATCGTTCCTGTATCGTAGCCCAGGTATCTAGATACGTAATCAAAATGTTCTTGAAAGGGAAAGATGCACATCCCTAGTAACGAGTTTCCCTGCAGATGAACCGAGATAAGTAAGTGCCACTCTCCATCCTTCCCCATAGGGCCTGCTGGCTCCTGTGCCTCCTGAGGTTGATCGAGCTTCACTGTGTCATCAGCCCAGAGGACAGGGAGGATTGGAAGGCATAGAAATATAATATAGAATCTGTTTCTATGGGGGAGGGGACCATAGAGGTTCTATATGTCATTCTATGGAGGAAACAGCCCAGTTAAACTACTCCTGTAAGCAGGATTATGGTCCATTGGAATTGAAAAGTTACTAAATTCAGGAGGTAAACTGAATTTTTAAATGTTTTTCTCAATCAAGCCATGTTTGCTTTTGAAATTCGAATCACTTCCTAGATTGACTGTCTTTCATTCAAATTGAGCTATTAACACAAGCGTTTCGCTGCACCTGCTATAACATCTGGTAAATTGTGTACGCGACCGATAAACTTTGATTTGATTAGGACAGCCAGCTTCTCATGTACTTCAAGTGCCCTGAGAACATAGTGGAAGATAAAATAAAGGAAATCAGGTCAGCAGAATCAGGCCCTATGGGGGATCGCTCAATGGGGCGTGAGACACTCTCCCTCTATCCCTCCCTTTATCCCTTCTCTCTCTCTCTCCCGGGTCTTCCACCTAAAAAAGCACAAGAAAGAAGATTTCGTTCCTCACCATCTCAGATTGTTCTGGAATTGTTTCTGTGGTTAGAAACAGATACGATTGGCATTCTTGCAACATTATTTTGTTTAAATATAATTGATCTCTGAGAAATTAAGCTAACTGATTGCACCCAAATTGGCCAATTTAATTTATAGGTTTTCAATAAATATTATATCTAATATTATATATTATAATATCTGATTTGTACCTAACTTAGACATGAGGAATCCACAGAAATGGTCAATAGCCATCCACGGACCCTCCACACCCCATGCCAATCCCACCCCAACAACGAGTACATACAGTAGAATCAGTTTTCTATGTCTGACAAGTAGCATTCCGTTCAGAGAAATTAGTCATTGAAGTTGCTTAATGTCCAAATCTACATCCTGATATTACCAACGTCTGACCACTAGAATCCCCCGTCAATGTTAGAGGGATAGTTCACCCATATGACAAAATTAAATATTGGTTTCCTTACCCTGTAAGCAGTCTATGGACAAGGTATGACAGCCATCCATGGTTTTGTTTTACACTCTTTCAAATAAACTCAGCAAAAAAAATAAACGTCCTCTCATTGTCAACTGCGTTTATTTTCAGCAAACTTAACATGTGTAAATATTTGTATGAACATAACAGGATTCAACTACTGAGACATAAACTGAAACTGAAGTTTCACAGACATGTGACTAACAGAAATTGAATAATGTGTCCCTGAACAAAGGCGGGGTCAAAATCAAAAGCAACAGTCATTACCTGGTGTGGCCACCAGCTGCATTAAGTACTGCAGTGCATCTCCTCCTCATAGACTGCACCAAATTTGCCAGTTATTGCTGTGAGATGTTACCCCACTCTTCCACAAAGGCACCTGCACCTTCCTGGACATTTCTGGGGGGAATGGCCCTTGCCCTCACCCTCCGATCTAATTGGTCCCAGATGTGCTCAATGGGATTGAGATCCGGGCTCTTCGCTGGCCATGGCAGAACACTGACATTCCTGTCTTGCAGGAAATCACTCACAGAACGAGCAGTATGGCTGGTGGCATTGTCATGTCAGGATGAGCCTGCAGGAAGGGTACCACATGAGGGAGGAGGATGTCTTCCCTGCAATGCACAGCGTTGAGATTGCCTGCAGTGACAACAAGCTAAGTCCAATGATGCTGTGACACACCTCCCCAGACCATGACGGACCCTCCATCTCCAAATCGATCCCGTTCCAGAGTACAGGCCTCGGTGTAATGCTCATTCCTTTGACGATAAACGTGAATCTGACCATCACCCCGGGTGAGACAAAACCGCCACTTCTCTGTGAAGATCAGAAATCTGTATTTTTGGACGCCGATTATTATTGTTCTTGTATTTTTGTTATTGTATTTTTTACACCTTTGTCTAAATATTGTTGTTACATTGTACAACCTTCACTGTTATGTCATAATTACGTAAAATTCTGGCAAATGAGTTCGCAGTGAGCCAGGCTGCCCAAACTGTTGCACATACCCTGACTCTGCGTGCAATGAACGCAAGAGAATTTCACCTGGTTAATATTGCCTGCTAACCTTGATTTCTTTTAGCTAAATATGCAGGTTTAAAAATATATACTTCTGTGTATTGATTTTAAGAAAGGCATTGGTGTTTATGGTTAGGTACAGTCATGCAACGATTGTGCTTTTTTCACAAATGCGCTTTTGTTAAATCATCCCCCAGCGTTGCATCAATTATATGCAACGCAGGACATGCTAGATAAACTAGTAATATCATCAACCATGTGTAGTTAACTATTGATTATGATTGATTGATTGTTTTTTACAAGTTAAATTTAATGCTAGCTGGCAACTTACCTTGACTTCTACTGCATCCCGTAACAGGCAGGCTCCTCATGGAGTGCAATGAGAGGCAGGTGGTTAGAGCATTGGACTAGTTAACCGTAAGGTTGCAAGATTGAATCGCAGAGCTGACAAGGTAAAAATCTGTCGTTCCGCCCATGAACAAGGCAGTTAACCCACCGTTCCTAGGCCGTCATTGAAAATAAGAATGTGTTCTTAACTGACTTGCCTAGTTAGACTTAGGGATGCCACCCGTTAGATAAAATACCGAACGGTTCCGTATTTCACTGAAATGATAGTTTCCGGATTCGACCATATTAATGACCAAAGACTCGTATTTTTGTGTGTTATTATGTTATATTAAGTCTATTATTTGATATTTGATAGAGCAGTCTGACTGAGCGATAGTAGGCAGGGGCAGGCTCGTAAGCATTCATTCAAACAGCACTTTCGTGTGTTTTGCCAGCAGCTCTTCGCAAGCACAGCGCTGTTTATGACTTCAAGCCTAATGGCTGGTGTAACTGATGTGAAATGGCTAGCTAGTTAGCGGGGTGCGCTCTAATAGCGTTTGAAACGTCACTCGCTCTGAGACTTGGAGTAGTTATTCCCCTGGTGGGTAACGCTGCTTTGAGTGTGGCTGTTGTCGATGTGTTTCTGGTTCGAGACCAGGGAGGGAAGCTATACTGTTACACTGGCAATACTAAAGTGCCTATAAGAACATCCAATAGTCAAAGGTATATGAAATACAAATGGTATAGAGAGAAATAGTCCTATAAATACTATATTAACTACAACCTAAAACCTCTTACCTTGGAATATTGAAGTCTCATGTTAAAAGGAACCACCAACTTTCATATGTTCTGAGCAAGGAACTTAAACGTTAGCTTTTTTACATGGCACATATTGCACTTTTACTTCTCCAACACTTTGTTTTTGCATTATTTAACTCAAATTGAACATGTTTCATTATTTATTTGAAGCTAAATGGATTTTTATTGATGTAAACCCTTTACAATGAAGATCTATTTGGATTTTTACAAATTATCTTTGAAAGACAGGGTCCTAAAAAAGCGATGTAGGTACCATTCATTTGGATTTGTGTCACACATGCTAAAAGTTAGCATTTTAAACAGTGGCCAGGTAAAAAAAAAAGCATGGGTTGCTGTCATATCTTGTCCATAAAGTGCTTATAGGATAAGGAAACCAATATGTCATTTGGGTGAACTATCCCTTTAACATTAAGGGGAGTGGGATTCTTATTTTTTTTTAAATAACTTAATCGTAGGAACAGCTACATCTAGTGGTCAGAACCTTGGTATCAGGATGTAGGATCGGACATAAACCAACCAACTTCAACGACTAATTTCTCTGAACAAGGGGGAAAAAACTTCACCAAATTCACTGAGAATACATTACATAGGATGAAGAAACAGTATTCCAAGCCGCAGTTCCATACTACTTGTCAGACATAGAGAACTGATACTGTATACTTGTTGTTAGGTTGGGATTACTGTGGGGTGTTAGGGGTCCATGGGTGGCTTTTGAGCATTTATTTGCTTTCCTCAATGTTCGAAAACAGTTTGGTCCAAATCGAATGTTAGGTACTATATTTATTGAAAATTATATGAATTCTGTCAATTTAAAAATGCCAATTGGGGTGCAGCCAATTAGCTTCATTTCTCAGAGACCAAATTATATTTCAACAACATAATGTTGTAGGAATGCTAATCTCACCTAACTGTAGAAATTATTTCAGATCAATCTGAGATGGTGGGTGTCATGGCTTGATGAAATGACATGGAATGACCCTCTCTCTCTCGCTATCTCTAGCCTTCTTTCGCTCTCCCTCTCTTTCTTCCCCTCTCTTTCTTCCCCTCTTCATTGGCACTTCCTGTCTCACATTGGCTTTCCCCTCAAATGTTCCTCTGTGTTTTTCTCAGTCCTGTCCTGCAGCCTCCACAACTACAACACATGGGTCATGCTCTGGGTTTGCTGGTTGATAGAAAGGTGTTTTGTGTGTGTGTGTGTTGGTTTGAGTGCCCTTGAAATGCACCCAACATCAGAGGCAGGTCAAACTCTCTGTGGGGCCTAGTGTGTGTGTGTGTGTGTGTGTGTGTGTGTGTGTGTGTGTGTGTGTGTGTGTGTGTGTGTGTGTGTGTGTGTGTGTGTGTGTGTGTGTGTGTGTGTGTGTGTGTGTGTGTGTGTGTGTGTGTGTGTGTGTGTGTGTGTGTGTGTGTGTGTGTGTGTGCGTGTTCCCGGGCGAGTGGACATATTGTGTGTGTGTGCATGCTGGTACCAGATTGTCATTGTTTGGACTGAATCCTCTTCCGTCATCATGATCTGAAAACTGTAACAAGGTGACAGCTGTCAGTCATGTAGAGGCCACGCATAACTGCTGTGTTGAACCTGCCCTATGCCCAGACAATTCCCAGAGGATGCCTGGGCACAGTGCCATGCCAGACCAAATGCCAAGTCTCAAAAGACACCCTAGTATTCATTCTATAGTGTACTATTTTTGACCAGAGACGGCGATTTATACAGAACTGCCACATGGGCCTCTGGGTCGGACGTAATACACTATATAGAGAATAGGGTGTAATTTGGGATTCAGACAGGAAATCTCCCTTCCGATCCTGGCTTGTGTCCTGATCTGGCAGGGCTGTATGGGAATTGGCAGGCCAAGACTAGGCTGGACTGATTGACGGGCGGACTGACGGGCTGACTGACACGAGACCAATATGTGTTCTTTGGTCGCCAGGCTGAGGCAGAGAACCCACAGCATCTTCCAAGTAGACATAGTACAGATGTAGGATCTTAATTTGATCACCCTGTTGCAGGAATACTTTCCTCCAATGCAGGACATTTTAAACTTGTAGTGTATTTGAGGTTTATGAAAAAAATCTTTAAATTCCTTCAAAATAATGTCCATTAATTATAATCCACATGAAAATGATAATTTCCTGTTGCTGCAGGATTGTTTTCCTGCAGTAGCAAACTGGCGCAAATGAAGATCATACATCTGTTTTATAAGGAAAGGACACATAACTCTTAAAAGGTCAAAAATGATTTGGCTTTTTCTTCCCCCTCTTCTGGTTTCCATGCTCTTTAGTCTGTATTTGTCCTCTGCACATTGTCAGGACTGGTGTGACTGTGTGAGCCTCTCTCCTTTCATCTCTCTCTACATCACTCTTTTTGCCCTCCACTTTTGTGTGTGTGTGTGTCTCTGTCTCTCCTCTCTATCTATTTAATTCAGCGGGCTTTACCGGCATGGGAAACATATATTAACATTGCCAAAGTAAGTGAAATGGATAATAAACGAGTGAAATAAACGATCAAAAATGAACAGCAAGCATTTACACTCACAAAGTTTCAAAGAAATAGAGACATTTCAAATGTCATATCATTGTCACGGCTGGCTGAAGGACTGGACCAAGGTGCAGCATGGTAAGCGTACATTTCCTTTTTATTGATTGATTGAGAACCACACCCGGCCAAACACATAGAAATAGAAAATCGTAGAAAAAAGGACATAGAATGGCCACCCTAGTCACACCCTGGCCTAACCAAAGTAGAGAATAAAAACCTCTCTATGGCCAGGGCATGACAATCATGGCTATGTACAGTGATATAATGATGTGCAAATAGTTCAAGTACAAAAGGCAAGATAGATAAACATAAATATGGGTTGTATTTAAAATGGTGTTTCTTCTTCACTGGTTGCCCTTTTCTTGTGGCAACAGGTCACACATCTTGCTGCTGTGATGGCACACTGGTATTTAACCCAATAGATGTGAGAATTTATCAAAATTTGTTTTTTTCTGGTAAATTCTTTCCAATGTGTCAAGTAATTATCTTTTTGTTTTCTCATGATTTGGTTGGGTCTATTTGTGTTGCTGTTCCTGTCCTCGGGCTCTGTGGGGTCTATTTGTGATCAGAGCCCCAGGACAAGCTTGCTAAGGAGCCTCTTCTCTAGGTCGCTCTCTCTGTCATTATGTCTCTCTCTCTTTTTCTCTCTATCGTTCTCGTTCGCTCTCTCTCTTGCCCTCTCACACTGCATGCCCTGGGAGCAGAGATGGGGAAAGGGGGAAGGGCAGAAGGGTAGGGCAGGATGTGCATATGTGGAGATCCCCCTCCTCCCCTCCCTTTCCTCTGTTTTATTCTCCTCTCCCTTCTTCTCTAATTTCTTCTCCTCTCTACTCCTTTCATTTTCTCTCCTCCTTTCCTCTCCACTCCTTTCCTCTCCTCTCTTCTTCCTCTGTGTCCCCTGATGAAAAGGGCTCAGTGACTGGGCCCTCGTCTCTCCTCTCACTCTGGGGGTTGTAATCTCTCTCACTCTGGGAGGAGGAGCGGAGGGGGAATGACGAGAGGAATTCCACTGCTCTCCCTCCACATCTGTATGCAGACTGCTCTCTTTCCCTCCTTCTCGTGCCCTCTTTCTCTCTGACCCTTTCCCCCTGTGGTGTGTGTGTGTGTGTGTGTGTGTGTGTGTGTGTGTGTGTGTGTGTGTGTGTGTGTGTGTGTGTGTGTGTGTGAGAGGGCAACAGGATGCCAGAGCAGCATTGTTTTTCTGGGTCTGGTCCAGTACAAACCTCGACCCACAGGACTCTAAAAAGGTCTCCTCTCTTCTTCCACACCACAAACGTGTTTTGTTTTTTACAATTTCATTGATTCCCAATCAAAATCCTATTTTCCTTAACCCAAACCCACAAACCCTAACCTTAAACCTAACCCCTCAGTCTAAAATAGTATGTTTTACTTGTGAGGCTAAATGTCCCAACTTGTCATACTTTTACTTGTTTTACTATCATTTTGAGGACTTCTGTTCCCCACAAGGATAGTAAAACAACACACACACACACTCTCCCCTCTCTCTCGCTCTGCTGGGGTCTTGTCCTCCTTCACTGCTGCTCTCTGTAAACACAGCAGAAACAGTGACTTGTGACCCGAATAGAACATGCCTATAGGGTGTAATGTACATATAGTGACAGGAACAATACAATACTGTACATGCATTAGAGAATATTGATGTTAAACATGTGCCTCGTCCCGAATGGCACCCTAGTCCCTCTGGGCCCTGGTCAAAAAGTAGTGCACTAAATAGGGAATAGGGTGCCATTTGGGACAAAAGCCACAGATTGAGCGCGCAGAGGAATGTCCTCCACTTGCAGTGTAATTATGGTGTGAGGGAGTGGGAGAAGAGGATAAGTATGGGAGGAAGGGAGGGAGAGAGGGAGCTCTTTATGTTATTGAGATGATGAGGTGCTGCAGGTTTCTCCTACTAAACCCTTTAAATGTCACACCATATGGGTGTAACACACACACTCGCAGTAAGCTCTCCATCAATGTCTCTGGGTGCCAGGAATCAAAAGTTATTAACAATTCTATACTGCAGTGCATCTGACTGACAGACACAGACATACAGACACGTGATCAACAGTCAGTCAGACACTTAGACAGACAGACAGACAGACAGACAGACAGACAGACAGACAGACAGACAGACAGACAGACAGACAGACAGACAGACAGACAGACAGACAGACAGACAGACAGACAGACAGACAGACAGACAGACAGACAGACAGACAGACAGACAGAGACAGGATCAACAGTCAGTCACAGACAGGATCAACAGTCAGTCAGACAGACAGAGGATCAACAGTCAGTCAGACAGACAGAGGATCAACAGTCAGTCAGACAGACAGAGGATCAACAGTCAGTCAGACAGACAGAGGATCAACAGTCAGACAGACAGACAGAGGATCAACAGTCAGACAGACAGACAGAAGATCAACAGTCAGACAGACAGACAGAGGATCAACAGTCAGACAGACAGACAGAGGATCAACAGTCAGACAGACAGATAGAGGATCAACAGACAGACACAGACAGACAGACAGACAGACAGACAGACAGATAGACAGACAGACAGGATCAACAGTCAGTCACAGACAGGATCAACAGTCAGTCAGACAGACAGACAGAGGATCAACAGTCAGTCAGACAGACAGACAGACAGGATAAACAGTCAGTCACAGACAGGATCAACAGTCAGACAGACAGACAGACAGACAGGATAAACAGTCAGTCACAGACAGGATAAACAGTC